>NC_134403.1:64442354-65172498 GCF_038048845.1 Mixophyes fleayi | reverse complement strand
GAAACGCGTCAGAACACTATTGGATTTTAATACAACATCTGGACATCATTTTCCTGTACCCCGGGGTATTCAATGGATTGCTAAAGTAAGTGGATGAAGCGATTGTATATACGGCCTCCGTGTTATCTATATTGGCTAGCAAGCGCTGGATCATTGCGCTAAAGACTTTAATTACTGTTGCTGCAGTTGTTGCATGCTAAAGTCTAACTGTGTTATCTTATTGGCTATCAAGCGCTGGATTATTGCGCTAAAGACTTTTTATTACTGTTGCTGCAGTTGCTGCATGCTAAAGTCTAACTGTTTTGCCGATTAATATTAACGGAATCTGGAGAGCTTACATCTGATATAAATCATCAACGCTTATCCATTACAAAGGACCCTCCATTGCAATTAACCGCCTCAGCGGCACTTCTGCACTTGATAAATCATTACAATTATACCAAAGGAATATTTTGTTAATGAATGCTATACACCGGTTTGTTGCATGAAAAGTTAAATCTGCCCTTGAAACAAGGAGAGTTTATTAGTGCTAATCTGGATATTGCTTGTTCCCTTTATTTTTAGGGATTTGAACCATCTACACCGCTGCAGCGGTTGTATGTATGTTATTAAGCACTACAAGTATTTGCATTTAACCATCTATCAAGGTGTTTCTGTGAACCACTATCAAGTGTGTGTTATATATTCCTTTTCTATGAGTTATTGCTCATGTGCATCAGCTGATTTGTTGCCCGTGAGTTGCATTTTTATACTGTGATCCTTAGGGGATTTGTATTTGGGATCACTTGATGTCCACTGTATGTTGATTTTGTATAATTATTTTATTGCATTTAACGATTTTGCTATTGCTATTATATTCAATAAATAGAAACTGTTGGATACAGCGCCCCTTATTGCTTTTTGTTACTATTTACTAAACTGTGGTTTGAAAAAGTGGAGATGTTGTCATAGCAACCAATCAGATTCTAGCAGTCATTTTGTAGAATGTACTTAATAAATGATAAATAGAATCTGATTGGTTGCTATAGGTAACATGTCCAATTTTTCAAACCTGCATCTTAGTAAATATACCCCTTAATCTCTCTCCTACAGATAAAGGTGTACCTACTTTGACAGAGGCAGGGGAGGGCGGGCAAATTTTAGCCCGAGGGGCAAGGGTCGACTCAGCACCATATTAGGAACATTTTAAAGGAAAAAAATACAGGTGGCCCAGTGACCCAGCCCAAAGTACCCCACTATGGGACCAGACCAGGGAGCAGATGCCCCCTGCCCCCCAGGCCAGCCAGCCCCTGGACAGAGTATATCCTCTTTTAAACAAGGGTACTCATTACAAGACAATGTCTGTTGATCAGTTTCAGTCTTCTGAAAAAGCTATGATTTGTCTGATTACTGCATAGAGAAATTACTAACATTTATGTTGAAATGTGACTATCCCCAAGAGCCAAATAGACCCAGCGCAGCAGTGATAATAAAGTTTGGCAACAAGGGTGTTAATAAACAAATTCAATAGCAACAATAAACACTACTTGTATGTTGGTGGAACAACCAGATGGTTTATATGAACCAGAGATTTAATATATATATATATATATATATATATATATATATATATATATATATATAATATATGTATAGGAAACAAAAAGATTACTGTTCTAAAGGTGCTTGTGACAAACATGTGACTCCACAAGTAGTGAAACATAGAATAAAAAATACTTAAATGTTTCAATTATTAATAGGCAGTTTTTTCTCTTAGCGACACTTGTATGCAAATGTCTAATCTAAGAATCCAAAAAAGAAAGAGAAAAGACGCCACAAATTGTGTAGTACTTTTACTTCAATATGTGAATAAGGTTGAAGCCAGAAATGGACTTGTACCAAAATGAAAATGATAATAAGTTTTTCTGATATAAATGATGCACATCACAAACATAATATTCTTCTTTTTCAGATATTTCTTCAAAAGAGAGCTAAAAACTCAGCACCAAAGAGAAACTAAAATATTGTAGTGTGCTCCAGATTCAGCAAGATGTTATATATTCACAAACATAATTTTATTATTCCATCTCATAAAAGCATGTATAAATATGAACAGGATAACAAGGCAATTGCCTGTACATTAAAACAGAGAATATGCGCTTATCTGATTTTGCCATAACAGCAGATGTATCTCAGGACCCGAATTCCAGGCTAAAGAAAGTGATACTTTAATAAATGAGTCGATCCTCCTTATGATCCTGACGCGTTTTGTCTGGTGCGACTTTTAAAGGGACAAACCTCCTTGCGGAAGTCCCTGGTGAAGACCAGGGGCGCGTTAGACTCTGCGCCTCCAAGTTCAGTAGTGCTAACTTTAGCAACTGTACACCATCCTGTACCTGATTATGACAGTATACTCTGGTCTATCATGGATGGAGACAGTGAACCCTCAGCCCGTGATTTTCTGCTGCACCTTGCCTGACGAGTGGACCAGCAGGGGAATAACCAGGCGCAGTTACTTCAGTACAAAGCAATTACTGCAGTTACTTCAGTACAAAGCAATTACTGCAGTTACTTCAGTGTCTCTAGGGGGTTATCTCTCATTAAGATACTATCCAGGGAACTTCACCTGTCCAGACTGTCCTGGCTACCACTGCTCCTCCAGTGGTTCCTTCTGTTTCCGTTACCACCTCCGGCTCTAAGAGTCTACGCATTCCCAATCTAGAGAAATATGACGGTGATTCCAAGAGGTGTTGCAGGTTCTTGAACTAAAGTTCCATTCAATATGAATTGGGTCCCGACAACTTCCCTTCTGAAAGAGCCCTACATAATCTCACTCCTCTCCAGTTAAGCAGTGGCTTGGGCTTCTCTTTTGGAAAGGGGATATGCCTTGTTGAAAAATGTTTCCTCCTTTCTAGAGACCTTCAGAAAGGTGTTCGATGAGCCCAGTTGTGTGTCTTCCGCAGCATCCAGTTTGTTGGTCCCGCTGAGTGGGTCAATATGCGGTGCAGTTCCGTAAACTCGCCTCAGAGCTTAAATTGAATAACAAGGCTTTGGTTGCAACCTTATGGCAGGGCTTTACTGACCACATTAAAGATGATCTGGCGTCCTGGGACCTTCCTTCAAACCTCGATGACCTATTCTCCCTATGCATCAAGGTGGATATCCGCCACAGGGAACGGTCTCAGGAGAAGGACCACAGCTGTCGAACTCCTTCCTGTTTTGCACCTCAGTTCCAGTATCCTCCTGTCGTCGCTCCACTGCCCCCTGAGCAACCTATGCAATTGGGCCATTCACCTCTCTCTACAGAAGAACGGGAACAACAAATCAAGAATTGCCTGTGTCTTTACTGTGGTGAGTCTGGTCATCTCCTCTCTGCTTGCTTAAAGAGGCTGGGAAACACCTTCTCCTAGGTGATATCAGAGAGGTCGTCCTGGAATCCGAGTTCTTTACTCTCTGTTCCCTGAAGAACTTAGAATTTCTCATGTCTGTACCTACTTCTGATGGTCCCCTAGATTTAGGCGCCTTTATGGACTCCAGATCTGTCGGGAACATCATCTCTTGCACTTTGACAGCTAAGCCTTAGCTTCACACCTTTCCTTTGCTGCAACTTCTAGTCCTAACCGCTGTAGATGGAAATCACATTTTTAATGGCTAATGGTTCCAGCCTTTCATTCAAAGAAGATTCTTGGTCCTCCTGCAATCTGTTAACCCCATCATCCTGGGACTACCTTGGTTGAGATCACATTCACCTCAATTGGACTGGCATCGTGCGCAAGTTGTCGCCTGCGGGCCTACCTGTAAGGAGTATTGTCTCTCCTGATTCCTTCGTCCCAAGTAACATCTCCCTTGTTTTAGTATTTCTCCTGTTCGGAGTCTGCCTGAACCATACCACACCTTCAAGGATGTCTTCAATGAAGCTTCTTCAGAGGAATTACTCCCACATCGGCTTTGGGATTGTCTCATTGATCTAGTTCCTGGGAAAAATATCCCCAGGGGTAAGGTTTGCCGCATATCCTTATAAAAGAAACAGGCCATATTCAAATTGCCAATCTGTGTGAATCACTTTTAAGAATCGCTACCCTCTTCCTTTAATCTCAGAGCTGTTCGATCACATCCGCGGGGCACAGGTTTTTTTCCAATTTGGATCTTAGAGGGGCATATAATCTGATCCACATTCATCAACTGGACAAGGAGTATAAGATTTTTCTATTCTACTCTTTAAATAATAATTGGGATGAGCAAGTTTCCAAAATATAATATTTTTATTCTTTATTTAAAGATATTGGGCCTGATTCATTCAGGATCTTAAATGTAGAGGTATCTTATTTCAGTCCCCTGGACAAAACCATGTTACAATGCAAGGGGTGCGTCTTGTTGCTTAGCAACGAGACGCAGCTCCTCCGGCCGACTTCTTCTATGCGCACATACATTCTCCTCGTGCCCTCATTGCTAGGCAGCAGGGAATCCATTCGGATCAGCTGTCGATGGTCAGTGATGTCACTGACCTCTGAGGGGTAGCCAATCAGCCTTTGCTTGCTATTATTTAAACCTGATCTGGCACCATTAGGGTGCCAGAGTACCAGGTCTCCGCTGCTTCAGCACTCTCCTTGTGTTTTTGCTCCATTTGGTTCTGACTGGACTTGCTCTACCACTTCTCCTGGATTCTGCTCCAGTTCCTACTTGTTTCTGGTTTGACCCTGGCTTATCTGACTATCCGCTGATTCTGATTTTGCGCTGCATCCTTCGGCTGGCACTGACCCAGGTTTGTATGACTACTCTCATATTTCACCAACGCTTCACTGGTGACTCTCTTGGAGAACCGTGACCTGCATGACACTAGCAGCTAAGACCAAACCTCCTTGCGGGGATCCCTGGTGAAGACCAGAGGCGTGTTAGACTCCACTCCTCCAAGTTCAGTAGTGCCAACTCCGGCATGTGTACACCATCTATACCTGATTGTGACAAATATGCCTTGAAGGTGGAATAATCCATTGAATCTGGAGGACTCAGGTCACCATCATTTTCCTCCTGGCCAGCAACCATGACCTATTCCACCCATGTTATCCCACTCCTGATTGAACTATTATAAAATATCACTCACAAAGGTATGATGTAACACACAATGTGAGGTTACGGCAACGGATTCCGGCCTTTAAAAGGACAAAAGTCTGCTCTATAACCCATCTGGTAGAGGTATGCACAAAATTGTATGCAACCTCTTGCTCTATGTGTGGATATAAAATTGGGAAGTGAGGAGCCATGGATGGAAAGGATAAGCATTGTCTCATAAAGAGAGAAAAAAATATTACCAATGTTAACCAAATCATACAAACAATTAGGGAGATATTTTTACATGATATGGTGCTATTATAATGCTACAATATTCCACAATTGATTATATAAGTACACCATAATGTGCAGAGTGTTACAATTTTGCGAAGGTGCTACATCTACCGTTTATTAGTGCAATGTACACCAATCTATATATGACTCTTCTAAAATAATGATGTGATTGAAAAAAGTACCTTATACCCACAAATCTCCATGTGGCCTGGCACCTCTTTGCCATTGTTGTAATCTGCATCACATGCCTGATTGCCTGAAGGCAAAGGAGTCATGGGTGCTTCCCGGTCATTTAGCAACCAAGCATCAAATCTGGAGAGATGCATCACATATAGACTGTACATTGATAAAGTGGAAATACTTTTTGTTGGATAAAATAGAAGAATTCCCACCCAATGGGAAAAGGGCTATATCATCATCAACATCATCATCACCAACATTTATTTATATAGCACCAGCAGATTCCGTAGCACTTTACAAAATTTACTATATGTATACCATCTACTGCCCCTATAAAATGCAGAAAGTCAGTAATGGTGGAAAACTGCCGCTTTATGGGCAAAAGACACTCCTCAATAAGGAGCAGATGGATAAATAAATGATCAACAGGAAAACCCGAAGCACAACCTTAAGCACATGATTGAAGGTGGCCTTGGACAATCCACTTTGGTCTGGAAAGACCCAGACGCACAGAAGTGCAATACCATCATGTGTTTGGTCAGCAGCGGTATTGCTGTCAGGATGTTGATCAAAGGCTCAATGCTACTCTGCACAATGCACAGGGTGTCCATAGTGACATGATGTGGAAGCAGACAGCAATTTACCACCTCAGCATCTGACAACACAAAGAGGCTAACACATAGCTCCCTGGGCCGGAGACGGTGTACCAGTTGCTGGTTTTGTAAGTAAATTGAAAATTAAAAAAAACAAAACCCTAGGCAACACGTTCATATACTTTTAAAACAGACAACCACACTGCAAATGTATTCTACTAAGTACGTCACTCCCCTGTTCTGCCCATGAAGTTGTAGCTGTAATAAGGGTCCCTTTCAGTCGAAGATGAATTCCATGTACTTGCGTTCATTGGTGTATAGTCCATTTATGAGCATGTGCAGAACAATTTTACACAAAATATGGCAGGTAGCAGGATTCTCAACAGGCCCATAATGTATTGATTCGTATGTTATTTAACTTGTTATTTAACATAATGGTCACAATTGAGTAAGATATAAGATTAAATTAAAAAATAACAAATTCTGATTAAATTAACAAATAAAAAACAAACACTGCTCCCCCCCAAACATATTTGCTATGGTTCATATTTTGATCGAGCATTTATATTTACAACCCAACTGTAATGTATTAGCTGGATTCGATACTAATCTTGATTAACGCTGGCTTACCAGAGGTGTGGAGTCTAACAAACTCCCCAGTGTTCACCAAGAACCGACACAAGGCAGGATGGGCTTAGCTGCCGGGAGTCGCAATTCGCGGCCCTCAGGCTCGCCTCAAGATGTAGTATAGTGGGAGGAGCAGCAAGTAGAGAGAACGTAGTCAGACAGACGGGACTGTTACACAAGGGAGCAATGAGGTACAGAATCAATGAGCAGGCTCAGCGTTAAAAATATCCTGGTTTGGTACACGGGCTGGTGGCAGAGGTACAGGGCAGAGGTGAAGAAACGTCAGACAATCCGGGTCAGGGTCACAGGAAATCAAGAAGAGTCAGCAAGCCGGGTTGGTACACAGGGGCGGGAGATCCAGAATAGTAATACAGGCAGGTACTGTTACACAGGGATTCAACAAAGGGGCTGAAAGCACAAAGATCCACTGGGAGAACAGTAGACAGGAAGCAGGTAAATTGCTCTGACACTCACCAAGTGTCAGAGTGAAGTTTAAATACCAGCAGAGATTCAAAACCCCCGCCCAAGGTTGCGGTCAACCAAACCCTGAAGTGCGGTTTCTGAGATAGATGGAGCGGCGGTGGAACAGAGAAGGTAAGTCCGTAATACTAACATCAGGAGTTCTCATGTTTTGCTGATAAGCAAGCTAAAACAGATGCTTTTTAAACCACATCTAAAGATTTATATCCTTTATAGGTTGCCAAGACAGTATCTAAGAAAAGTATAGGCAAAAGTGGCAAGTAACGTATAAAGGAGATTTTTCTATGTGGCCTTGCAATGCCTGAACACTCTACTGAGGCCCCTGCACTGTTTGGGCGTACAGCCCCTGTGCATGCTCAGAAGTGCAGAGGAATAGCCTCCGAAGGGTAAATCATGATTGCCAGACCACCACACCTTAGGGCCTGAAGTGACCACACCCTCTGCAGTGTTAGTAGTTTCGCCATTGTCTGCATTTTTATTCGACCACTTGCAATATGAATGCACTGCATGAATACAAAACAAGTTGGTGTTGTCAGCATTGTGCTTACTAGTAAATATCTGCATATACCTAACACAATAGAAATGCAAGGTATTGGTTTATATTGTGATCAAAACATTTAAATTGCAGCCTATGCTCAGTGGTCCCTAATTTTTGAGAGGATCTACCTTCAATCTATTTTTTTAAACATCACTGAAATACATTTAGGACCATAAACACTCACCTCTTAGGTGAAATAAACAAAGGGAAGATATGAAGATGTAAACCAATTTATTGAAAGGCAAAATCGTATACCAAATAACATGCAGGGACACAAATCATCCCATTTATCAAGAAGTGGTTTGACAAACTGCTTAGCAGCAAAAGAAGGTTAAAAAATAAACAATAAACAACCTAGAGAGTACCCTGCTTGCCCCTCTAGTACCCTCAGCGTTGGAATCCAGGGTAAAAAAAATAATGTTAGAGTCCCAACCTATTGTGGCAATACAATAGTGTACACTAAAAGTGGCCCACAAAAAAATAAACAATATGTTCCCCCAAAATGCACTTGGCTCTGGGAGCCAGACACTGAAGTGCAGTCAAGTTTCTCTGGATCTCCTAACCCCCACAGGGTACCAAGTATGATATGGTGCAGCCGATAGCTATGACAGATCAAGGCACAGTTCTGAAAGTTCAGTTCTGAAAGTTCTGAAAGTAAACGTGTCCAACGGGTAGGGTGTATACACATGCTCATTGGGACTTACTGTTGTCGGTAAAATCGTTAAAGATGTCGCATCGGGGGAAATTTACCCAGCCTAAACCACATCTGATATGTGGCTGTGTGTACAACCCGACTTCAATAAAAAGAGAATATGGGTAGTAGCCAAAGGTGAATGAGTAATATATTGATGTGATTGCACACTGCATTTCATTCTATTCATTTTATACATAGCACTAAACCTTCATATGTAGTGGTTTACTCTGTAGAGAATGAGGGACATATTGTATTTGTAAAAAGGAATTAATTGTGTCACTATTTCCAGACAATACTTATGTTCTAAAAAACAGCAAACACACATTTTTTAGCAACATAATCCTAATTTTAAAATAAAAGTTAAGAAAATTGATATTTATATTAAATTTTAAACGTCTCCATTTACATAGAGGGGTCTAGTTAATAAAATGGTGCTATGTCCACACTTATGCTGCAATCAAATAATTAATGAAATTGTAGATGACATGTTTTCTTGTGCAGGTCAGAAAATTAAAGCATTGTTTGATATGGTTTACATCATATTTTTGCACATAGCAATGTGTTTTTAAAGCCCATAAAATGAAATCAATTCATTCAGACACCTCTCTAGAACTCAGAAAATGTGCTTTCACTGAATGTTGAGTAGAGGACACGATGACATACACAGAATATTCTTTTGCACTGCACTGTCATGGAAATATAAATATATTGAACTGTAGCTCGGTTCTTGTATATACCCTATTGGACTCATTTACCAAGCACTAAATGCAAAATCTTGTTTGCTAGTATTGTGTGCCTAGATATGTTCAGGTTTGCCTAGATTACTGTCAGTGCATACGTTTGTGAAGCAAGATGGTAGTATTTTTGGAGGTGCAGAAGCCGATGGGAGGAGTTTAATGGAGTGAGGGCATTCCTTGCTAATTACAGAGCAGGTATGTCAAACCCAGGCTCTCAGGTCCTGTCACTTACGCCTCCGCTACCTTTCAAAGCTGTCCCTGCTGTCCACAGGCTCTGCTGGTTTCAGATCTCTCTGAAAGATGCTGACCAGTCTGTCTCCACTCCAGAGATCCTTCCAGAATAAGTGTATGGGCGCTGCCATCTTTGATTTGGACACATGATTCCTCTCAGCCAAATAGGGGATAGCAGTCTCCACTCCAGTTTTCCCTCCAAAACCAGTCCCTGGGAGCTGCCATTTTGGATCTTGTCACCTGATCCATCTGAGCAACTCAGAGTGCTGCTTCAGCCCAGCTGACCACAGTCTCCAATCAGGAAACAACAAATAGTATAAAAGGACTTCCTGGATCCCTTACCTGTTGCCAGTGCAATGTTGCATTTTCAAACGCCAACCTGGTTCCCAGGAGTCTGCAGTATTTTCTATTGTTCCAGCTCAGACAGTGCAGTCTGCATTCCAGTTCCAGCATTCTGGTTCCAGCTAGGTTTAGCAATCCAGTTCCTGCCTTGTCTTTTCTGCTAGTCTATCACCACCTGTACCAGTCCTTTCATTTACATGCAAAGGAACATAATTAGGCCACCCAGCTTTGTGTAGGTAGTCACCAGCCTAACCCCAGAGACACAGCCCAGTCTGGGTACAGACAGATCCTCAAGCATGACAAGGTACATAGGTATGGAGCAATAAAGACTGGACTCCAAGATAAGTGATCTGCTGCTTTTGCAACTGTTAACCACTTTTCTCCTTCACACCCTTCACTTCCTAGGTCTTTGTGGAACTGTCCTCTCCTGGTTCACCCCTTACCTTTCTGTCCAGTCCTTCAATGTCTCTGCTTCTGATTCTTTCTTCCCCCCTCTTCCTCTCTCTATTGGTGTCCCTGAAGGCTATGTTCTTGACCCTCTCTTCTGTCTTTACAGCACTTCACTCAGCAAACTTATTTGATCCTCAAGCCCCCACTATTACTTCTATGCTTATCTTTCATCCACCAAAGACTCTCCCTCTTTCCTATTTAATGTATCTAGATGCCTCTCTGCTCTCACTACCTGGATGTCTCAACACTTCCTGAAAGCTAACATCTCAAAATGCCGGCTCATGATCTTTACCCATGATAATGTTTCTATCCCTCCTGCTATTTCACGCATGGTTGATAACATCACACTTTCCCCTGTACCTCATGCCTGCTGTCTTGGCATCACCCTTTACTCCTCATATCCAGTCCCTCATTATGTCCTACCACCATCTCCTCTGTAACATTACCAATATCTGTCTCTCAGGAATCAAACATCCTGAACCATGCACTCATCATATCTTGTTTTCACAACTGCAGCCTCCTTCTCACTGGCCTTCCTGACTTCCAACTTTTTCCCCTTGAATTCATCCAGAACGCTGTGGTCAGGCAATCCTTTTTTTCCGGTCTGTTCCTCTCTGTACGTACCTTCACTGTCTCCTTTTCCATTGTAGAATTCAGTTCAAGCCCCTTACCCTCACTTACAAAGCTCTCACCACTATGTCTCCCCGATACATCTCTGACCTCATCTTGAGTTACACCCCACCTGGCCACTCCAATCTGTCTCTGGCCTATGCCTTTCTTTACCTCACATTACCTCCTCCCACTATCATCTCCAGGACTTCTCATGTTCTGCCCCCCACCATTGGTACTCCTTAGCTCGCCTCACACGACTCTCCCCCAATTGCAATCTTTCAAAACCCCCCTCTTCCCCTTGTCTCATTTGTGTCTGCTGTCTGTCTTCCACATATATCCTGGTCATGTCTTTTGCTACATTCTGTGTGAACTCCTACATATTTTTTTCTTTTTCTCATACTCATGTATGCTAAGTATGTGTAACTGTTTTCATGTATTTGTGATTCTGCTCATTGTATTAGTTATGTCTGTATTTGTACGATTATCTGACATTACATAATCTGTGGAGTCCTATAAATGCATACATAATAATAATATTTATAATAATAATATAGCAAAACATAAACATAACAAAATACAGATAAGTAAGGGGAAAGACAAACAATAGAATCAGTAATAATCAATACAAGAAACAATTACAACTACAAAAAAACCACAACTAGAATAAAGGAAGCATTATAAAGAAGAAAAGGAGAAATGAGGTAGAGGGGTCCAAAGTTGTGAGAGTTAACATTCAAGATAATTAGGGGGGAAAATAGAGACGATAGGGGTGGAGAAAAGGAAGAGGCAGGAGGAGTGAGAGGATGGAGCTGTTTAAGATGGGATGGGGTAGCAAATGGTGATAATAGGGGTGGAGGGATAGGAGTGATATTGGCGGGTGGAGCTTGAGAAAGGAATTGTCTTAGGAGGGGAGGGGTAAGGAAGTGTGAAAAGATGAGTTTTTAGGGAGTGCTTGAAAGATTCAAAATTGAGGGAGTGTCTGGTCAGGGGAGGCAGTAAGTTCCAAATGTGGGGAGCAGTGCAGGAAAAATCCTGAAGGCAGAAGTGTGAAGTGGTGATAGGTGAGGAGGAGAGGCGAGTGTAATTCACAAAACATAGAGTGTGAGAGGGGGAGTATTTCTGCCAAGATTGAAAATGTAGGAAGGGGAGGCATTAAAGAACACTTTATAAGTGACGGTAAGCAACTTCAATTGTATTCTGGAGGGAATGGGGAGTCAATGGAGTGCTTTGCAGAGAGGCACAGTGGAAGAGGAATGTCAGGAAAGGAAGATTAGTCAAAAGATTAGTCGCAATGCCACATTTAGGACAGATTTCAGGAGGGACAGACATTTGTTAGGCAGACGAGAGAGTAGAAAATGACAATAATCAAAGGGGAAGATGAAAAGAACATGGATGAAGGTCTTGGTGGCATACTGGGAGAGGAAAGGGTAAATCAAGGCAATTTTGTGAAGGTGGGGTTTACAGGATTGGCAAGGGACTGGATGTATGGAGTGAAATTGAGGGCAGAGTCAATGATGACCCCTAGGCATAGCGCATAGGGAAAAGGGGAGAGGGTGACACCATCAACCTTAAGAGAAATAGAAGGAGGTAATGTGACACTGGGCGGGGGAAAGATGATAAGTTCAGTTTTGGACATGTTGAACTTGAATTAGCGTTCAGCCATCCAAGTGGACATGAAAAATAGGCAGTCAGACACAGGGGGAAAGAAGAGATGTCAGGGGATGAACAGTAGATTAGAATTTAATCAACGTAAGGGTGATGTTGGAAACTTAAGGAGCAGAAGAGTTTACCGAGAGAGGAGGTGTAAAGAGTGGGCTAATAACAGAGCCTTGGGGACCCAAACAGATATATCGATAGGAGGGGAGCAGGTACCAGAGAAACAGTTCCTGAAGGAATGATTAGAGAGGTAAGAGGTAAACCAAAAGCAAATAGTGCTGTGAAGGCTAAGGGAGTGAAGGGTGTCAAGGAGGAGGAGAGGATGGTCAACTGTGTCAAAGCAGAAGAGAGTCAAGGAGCAAGAGCAGGGAGACATGGCCCTTTGACTTAGACAAGGGAAGATCATTAGTCACCTTGGTGAGTGCAGTCTTGATGGAGTTGGGAGGACAGAATCCTGATTGTAATGGGTCAACTAGAGAGTGAACAGAGAGAAAGTGTGTTAACCGATTGTAGACTAACCTTTTGAGAAGTTGGGAAAGGAACAGGAGTAAGAATTTGGGGTGGTAGCTGGAGAGATGAGAGATGCTTGCTTGATAATGGGATTGATGAGTGTGGGTTTGAATGTGCAAGGGAAGATGCTGGTGTGGAGGGGCAGGTTGAAAAGGCAGACAAGGTGACTGCAATTGTAGAGGAAAGAGAGTGGAGGAGGCAGGGGGTAGCAGGGTTAATAAAATCCAGTTGAACGGACGAGTAGGTGAAAGGTGAGAAGACCTCCGAGTATATGAAAGGATGTAAGGTGGACAGGATGGCCGGGATTCTTGAAATGAGCTAGTGTGAGGGAAGTGAGAGCTTAAAGGAGGAGATGTCGTAACAGATTGAGTGGATTTTTTGGTTGAAATAAGCAAAATCGTGGACAGTGAGGGTGGTCGGAGGCATTGGAGGTGGGTGAAAAGAAAGGAGTTAATGGTGGAAAAGTGGTGACTGGGGTTGTTGAACTGGAAGGAGATAAGGGTTTTGAACTAGGACCGTTTGACAAGAGAAAGGGCAGCATAATAAGAGGACTAGATGAATTTGAAAATGGACAAAAGTCTGCATTAGAGGGGGACTTTTTTGATAGGGGCTCAGCAGAGTAGGCGCACCTCCGAAGGTAGCAAGATAGTTAAAAGTGCTAAGGAACGGGATTAAAAATATAGAAGGTTAAGATATTTCTGTTGTTTCCTGACAACAAGGTTTTTTACATTTTTATCCAGCATCCACACATTCTAAAAAAAAACATCCTCTTTTCTTAAATGATCACATACATACTTTCTCTTATGAGGAACAAGTTATGAGGGTAATTGTAAGATCAGCACATTTTGAACATACAACATTTTAGTACACATTTCTTTCTTAACTTTACTACATCCCAAAAATACAGCCTTCATAGTCCATACTTCATCAACCCATGTGCCTAGTTTTGAGGAGAAGTGCAAAAATGAGATTTCATTTTGAACACTGAGATTATTGAAATTAGATAATAGGGTGGAGAGGTGCATCTTAAGGGGTATTGCTTGCTGTGTGTAGGGTGAACAGCCATTTCAACTCCACAGTAGAGCAGTGTTTTAAGGTTCAAACATGAAAAGCTTAATTTAATGACGGAATGGTTGTAAAACGTTAGGAGGCGGGACTTTGCATTTACACGTTGTCACAAATAAAAAATTAATTATGGACCAACAAAGCACCTGTTAATCTACTATAAACAGCTGGGACCTTGACAATTCTTTCACCATAAAAGTCTGATTGAACCATAGAAATGATCTTGTTTTATTATAAATGATACATATTATACTTTAGCTTTGATCAAGCAGGTGTGTTGCTAGGTTTTTTTTCTATAAATGTTAAATATGACACTACCAAGCAACAATCCAAAGAGTAACTCAAGATAATAAGGGTGGAAACATTCATTTCAAGTATAAAAGCAGCAAGTAACAGCTCCACAAGGCATCAGCTCACTGGACTCTTCAGAGTAGACTGTGCTTCACATCCACTGTAGATCATCTCTGTGACAAGAGCGATCATGTCTCATCACTCCATCCTCTCCTCTGGGCACAAGGGCTTCAGCTCCTGTTCTGTTGCTTTACCTAAACATTCCAGCTCACACAGCATCTTCTCACACTCTGCTAAACATGCAGGACACGGTCACAAGACTCAGCATTGCTTTACCAGCTCAAGTGCCCACAATATTGGATCAAAGGGACACAAAATGTCAGTGGGAAGTTTTCATTCAGGGAAAAGTGGGCACAAATCTGGATTTGGTTTTGGTGGAATTGGTCATGGGTTTGGGGGATCATCTTGTTCTGGAGGAATCACCTCTGTTACTGTGAACAGAGGTCTTCTGGAACCTCTTAATTTGGAGATTGACCCAAGTATCCAAAGAGTGAGGACTGAGGAGAAGAATCAAATTAAAGGTCTGAACAACAAGTTTGCCTCCTTCATTGACAAGGTACAGTACTGTAGTATAGGACTTGGGTATATACTGCTTGCCTTAACATAAATGGTTCTACTAATTTGAAATATGTGTCAGGGCAATGTTTTTATTTTATTACTTGTCTAATTAACTGTATTTGTTGTAATAAGTCCATTTTCTGTGGGTTCTTTCAAAGTAGTAGGTCACTCATAAGCAACTTAGTATTACAGCTAATACAATAATTTTAAATCGGATGTTTGCTCGCGGCAACAGGGGCTGAGAGCAAAAATCTGCATTACAATTACCGTACTAATGGTAATACTGCACACTATTACCATAGTAGAATTGGCCCCTTAGACTTTGTCAATGTATGTGACACTGTGTCTTACAGGCACTTGTTACACCTGGACATAAAACTGTCTGAAAGTCCAGAGAGTAGTTATCTATGGTTCATATTTGGACTGGACTAACATTGTAAGTTGTATACTACAGAGTTATGTTTTTGGAAAAATGCTATTTACTTTGTTACTAAATTATATAATAGTTTCTGTTAAAAGCACTGCTCCTGTGCTTGCAGCTGATACCAAACCTTATTGTATAAAAAGTCTATATAAGCTATGTTATCCTTACAGTTGAACTTCCATAAGTTAGGACACTGACCAGCAACGTGGCAGAAAGGATTCATTGTGGATAAATGTAAGACTATGCAATTGGAGATTAAAAACATACATACAGGTTACACCAGAGATTTGATTTACCCACAATGGAGAAGGATCTAGGTATGTTTAAAAATGACAGCCCTGGCAAGCAATTCCAATCTGTGACCTAAAGAGACAGCAGGATGTTATTTTAAATTAAAAAAAATGCACAGACACAAGAGAGAAAAGTATAATTTTGCCCCTTATATGTTGCCTTTATATTGCACTGGGGAGACCTCAACTAATATACACAGTTCTGATTGGTCACAAACAGGATGCAGCGGAAATAGAGAGGGTGCAGAAGAGGGCAAATTAATATGGAGTATGGAAAATCTCCCTTATGAGGGAATATCAATTTTATTTAGAATGATAAATAGAGGCTATAGTCTCAGATTAATCTTCATGGGCCTAAGTCATTAAGGAGAGGAAAGCAAAACAAAAGGAGTAAGTTTGCTCCTGGACAAAACATGCTACAATGCAAGGGGTGCAAATGAGTATATTGTTTATGCAACATGGTTTTTCCCAGGTGCAAAGTTACTCCATTTTTATACTTTGTTCTCCTTAATGGATCAGGTCTCATATGTTTAAAGTCCTTTACAGTAAGAATAGTGAAACTTTGGAATGTATTCCCACAAAAATAGACACTGTAGATTAAAGAAAGGAATGGACATGTTTTTAAAAACACAGAAGAAAGGATAACTGGTACTAAAATGTGCAATAGAATATTGATTCAGGGAGCTGTTGGACTACAAGTACAGAGTCAGGAGGGGATTATTTCCCCTCTTAAGGCAACTTAGACTGTGCTTATTGGGGTAGGCTGTCTTTCTGTTGATCAACTGGGGATTTTAATGATGAATGTTGAGCATGGACATAATGTGATACATTTTTCCAGCACATGTACCAATATACTTGCATATCCACATTCTTTTAAATTCATAATATATAGTGAAAATACATTTTCATTTCTCTTTTTTTTTATTTCTTATTTATAACTTATTACTTTAAATTCTGTTTTATTTAGGTGAGATTTCTGGAACAACAAAACAAGATGCTGGAGACCAAATGGGGACTTCTACAAAACCAGAAAACAGCCAGATGTGAGATTGAACCCCTGTTTGAGGCATTTATTAGCAACCTCAGGAGACAGCTGGAAAACCTGGAATGTGAAAGGGCTCGTCTAGAAGCAGACAGGAACAACATGGAGGGAACCGCCGAAGAATTAAGGAGACGGTATTCAACTCATGTTTTAATGATATTTATTTTGGATTAAAAGAGGTTTCTAGATCTGACCATTCAGAACAAGTACAGATATTATATTACCTCATCATTTAGCTATTGGATTGCACAGTTGGGTTTCATACTTTTGTTGAGTAATAGTCACTTGCGGCTTTTCTACCCACGGGATACAGACAAATGAGGAGGCAGGGGTGTTACCCAAGTCATAGATGACAACATTTGATTGACTGTAAACAGGAGAAGGTTCAACCAGTCATATGCTGTCCTCTCCTGGTCAGTAAAAACACCCCCTTTCAAACTTCACCCTGGCAAATTGCTGTCAAATACAGTAGTTGAATATTACTGCAAGTGATGGGAATACCCCCTTTAAACTGGTCATCAACCCAAGTCTTATGGCATTTTCGGTGGGTCCTTGTAAGCCTCTTTTGCTAAATTATTGTGTACTAACAATTATAAAATTCATTGTTGATCATATTTAACTATAATCTGCAGTAATACCTCACTTCTTTTACAAATAAATAAAAAATACAGTGGTTTATTTAGAGTCATTAGAAAGTAACTAAAAGGAAACATGTCATTGATTCAAGACTTTTTTATTCTAGTTATTTTTACATAATTACTGCTAAATAACTATTTCCCATGTATTTTATAAAATTATTATAGATAGAATTAAACAAACCTAAATTCTATTTGTCAACACAGTGAAATATTTATTTGCAGTAAATTCCAAATTTGTTTTGTCAGTTTGCAAAATTGTATACACTCTGTAACTGGCTTATTAGACTTTTATATTTAAAATATTTATTTTCATTATTGTTTATATTATATTTCTTTGACTGTTTTGTCTACTGTCTTTGTCATGCAATAGGCAATGTGATTATACAATCTTTGTTTACTGCTCTTAAACCACATTTAAAACTAAAAAAATATATAGATATCAACAAGAAAAACCTAGGAAAATCCACGAGGTTTGTTTATCAAATAACTTAATATCTCAGGATTCACCTTATTTGTGTGTCTTTTTTCATACAATCAATAATAAAGTAAGTAAAGTAGGCAATGTAATGACATTTTTGCCTGCAAAATTAAAATAATGCACCACCAAATAGTCACTGTGCTGATGTTTTAAATGACATGTAAGAAATATTATTAGTAGACAAATATGCATGAATTAGACTGCACTATTTGATATAGTGATACCAAGAAGTCAATCTATATTTATTAATAGGAAAACTGGTTATGTTTTGCATTATTTTATTGTTACATTATTTTGATTATTATTGTACTTCTTGCAAAATATTAATCTATATTATGCAAATTAATGAAATGTAATATGATATAATTTGGCAGCTATGAAGAGGAATTAAATAGACGTACCGCTGCAGAAAATGAATTTGTTGGACTTAAGAGAGTAAGTTTCCATAATTGCCATTTTCAAGTGACATCTATACTACAAAATAAAACCATGTAATAAATTAACTGATAGGTAGCCAATTATCTCAATTTTATACAAATTTTACTTTTGCTTTTAATAGGTATGAACGATTATTACTTTATTTTATATTGGAAAACAGATACAAACAATTCCATTAAGATTAATGCTCACCGCTATGGAAAATAAACATTATGTAAAATGTTATATTACATTCACTATATTATATTAACTCAGCATGAACCGTTAGTGTAAAAGGAATGGATTTGTAAATGAAACACACTCTAATCTATAGGAGGTTGATGCAGCCTTTATGAACAAAGCTGAGCTGCAGGCCAGAGCCGACTCCCTGACTGATGAGATCAACTTCTTGAGGACTCTGTATGACGCGGTAATGTTTTATTTTGCTACATTACTGTTTGAACCATTAGCTCCTGACTGTGTTTACACACCTATGTTGAGTCGAATGTGTTGCTTTTTGAGCTGATCATATTCAAACATCAGTGTTAGTCCATTTGTTTGGCAGTAATTAAACAAATCATATGTTGTATATATTTTTCCAGAAGATTTGTCTTCCAAAAACACAAATAGTTTCTTTATAACCCAAGACTGGAAGGAACAATTTTACCACCTTTCCATCAGGTGGTAAAATAGCATAAAAAGTCATGTGTTTCATACATCTGCCAAATAAAGTTTAGAAAGTGTTTACATAACATGGATTGCCATAACTTGCTTAATACGTAGATCTTCTGAAAAAAAATATTTTATTATTTTTTATTTCATCTGTTTTAATTAGATTTGCATGTATACTGTTTTTTTTTTATTTGTTGAAGTGGGTATATTGTGAGCACCAGACATTACTTTACCAAGGGGCACTGCTAAGGAGTCTCTTTCACATAAGGGTACCCCTCTGTCAATAACATCCATAAACTCATTAACTTGGATTCTTTCCTATTTGCTGTAGTGTAGAGGATTAATTGTATGTTGATCACAAGTTTCAAAAGCAGGTGTTGTAAGAATCCATTACTCTGCAGGAGATTGGTCAACTCGAAGCCCAGATCTCAGACACTTCAGTTATTGTGTCTATGGACAACAGTCGAAATCTGGACATGGAAGGCATCATTGCCGAGGTCAGATCCCAATATGAGGACATTGCTAACAGGAGCCGAGCTGAGGCTGAGGCCATGTATCAATCAAGGGTGAGTTTGGCAAGCAGGAAAATGTTATGCATATTATTATATATACGTCCGGGTACACCAAATTATTAATACCTCTTTATACTATTTTGTACTGCAGTTTGAGGACTTGCGCATGGCAGCTGGAAGAAATGGAAATAATTTGCAGAACAGCAGAAATGAGATTGCTGAACTCAACCAAACCATTCAGAGACTTAAAGGAGAGATTGAGTGTGCTAAATCCCAGGTACATAGTCCATGTGGATACATTCAGTTATGTTATGTTATTTGTTATATCAGTGTAGGACAGTGTAGTAGATATTTAAATATTATTATCCCATTTTCTATATTATGTGTCTCCTAGGAGGAGGAATAATTCTACCTAAAGCTGAATTATATAGCTTACACATAAATGCAAAATATCATTTACCTGTGATCCACCAGGTCTCCCCAATATTGATTAGATCAGGTGGACCTTGTCAGGGGAGGCTGTGCTCGTTGGTTCCGGCATCAATGTATGATAAACAGCCTGACTCAGTAGGTGCATACACAGTATCAACAGGCTGATGCAGTCTTTAGAGGACTCTCCACAACCTGTCAGTGCAAACTTTTCCATACAGATAAAAGCAATGAAAGCCTCTCCTAAAAGCAGCAGATGTTTAGGGGGTCAACAAAATTGAATAAAAATTTTCTGTTATTGTCCCAGAGGGCTGCTCTAGAAGCTGCTATAAATGAGGCTGAGGAACGTGGAGAGGCTGCTGTCCGGGATGCCAAGAATAAACTGTCTGAGCTGGAGTCTGCTCTACAGAAGGCCAAGCAGGACATGGCTCGCCAACTGCGAGATTACCAGGAACTGATGAACGTTAAACTGGCTCTGGATATTGAAATTGCTACATATAAGAAGATGCTGGAGGGTGAAGAGTGCAGGTGAGTATAGAATCCAAATAATATTCATACATAATGAATCACAAGAGAAGGATTTCTCAATCTTTTAACTCTGAGACCACCCAATCAGTTTTAAATATGTTTAAGGGCCACCTTCTTCCCAACAATGTTTTCCTATATTTACAGCTGCTAGTTAAGCACTTAAACACATATATAACTACACACATTGTTTAGTATACTTACTTTCAAATATTTTAATCAATCCAAGAAGGAGATTTATAACAACTGATTTTTGATTGAAGCATTCCCCTCTTTTTCTCCTGCATGCAATTCTCAGTATAATTGGATAATAATGTATTTTGTACAGGACTAACTGTCAGATATCACAAGCATGCTGCACATGATATGCTGAATCTCCAATACTGCTTGGCAAATATGCATCCAATTAATGATAACTTACTTAAGTAAACTTTTATAAACAACTAATTAAAAATATAAAATTTGATTTAATATGTACATCCTTTTATTTAAATGAATATTGTATTGAACATTAAAAATTAATAAAATGTAAATATTCTTTATTTTAGGTTGGCTGCAGATGGATCTGTTAATATTTGTAAGTACATTATTTTTCAATAAAGAAGAAATAATTAGAACAATTTTGAAAATTAAAATCTCATACTTCAAAAAGCGTTGTCACTAATTCAAGTTTGTATAAAGAGAGAAAATATTTTGAACAGATTTTCATGCTTTTGCTTTCTCCTTTTAATTGATGTCTTCCAATTGATAGTAAGAAATATTTTGCACCTATTTTTATTCTTGAGTGTTTCCTTAGTGCTATGGTGTGACACGGGAATAATGTTCCCCATTCACTGTCATGTTACACTGGATGAAAATATCTCAGAATAGTCCCTCATTTTGCAGATAATTGTGGCATTCTAAAAACCCGCCTGGACCCATACCCTTGTGGTTAAAAATAAAGTTTACAATTATCAGCTTTTTGCAGCACTCAGGGTTAATTGTTCTGTAGAGTAGTTTTATTGCAATAATTAGCATTAAGTGTAAAGTGTAAGAGGGCTTCCCGTGGTACAATGTGAGCTGATCACATGACACTTACTTCCAATTCTGGTACTCTTTTCATCATCCAGGCACTTCCCGCTGTTGTTGATTCCCTTAGGTGGGGGGTTTGTCACCCCTTTAAGTTCTAAATTTCACTGTAATTTTAACTTAATGCAAATTGTTCAGATACATGCTAAAATGAATATTTGTTTCCCGCTTAGCTATTTTGCACTCAAGCACTGGGGGAAAACACCATTCCAAAGAAATGTCCCGTACCACAAGTGGACATCATCATCATCATAAAGCAGGATTCAGCTCAAGCAGCAACGTTTCCAAACACCATTCTAGCCATGGTCACCATTGTTAAACAGTATATGGAGAACAGAGGCGGACCTAGCGAGCTGTGGGCCCAGGTGCAGGTCGGCAGGAATAAGGGAACCAGGGCCCCCGATCCTCTGCATCTCCCATGCAGCAGGCCACAATTATCTACCTGGGCCCCGCTGAACTGCACCTGCTGCACCAATGGTAGTTCCGCCACTGATGGAGACTACTTTTCTTACACTTCACTGCATTTTACATGAAGAGTTTACAATGTTGAAACAACTGTCTTCATGCAATGTCTATCCCCACCTTTTCATTCCTTGGATACATGCTATTTTTCCTGTCCACCATATATACCTTGTAATTTATTATCTTTTTCTGCAATAAACTGCTTTTCAAATGATATATGTATTACTCATTTTGCTATAAATGCTGTGAAGATACCAGGTTTATGGCCCAAATCTACCCACTTCACACTGGCTCACCACTCATGGATGCCTTACTATGCCAGGGAAGCCTACCCAGTACCTTAGAAGGTTCCTAGAGTCACTCAGGCAATTGCTGTTAGAAAGTAAAACAATACATTTAATGTAATACAAACAATCACTAGAATATTATATACACACAGTAAATAAATTCCAGTCAGGTTTACCACATCATCTGTCCCTTACCCCATTAGCTTAAGGAGTTACAGTCGCCTGGCTGTCCTGACTTGAAGACCAATGGTTCTGAAGATGTATTCCACTGGTCAAGAACCGAAACTCAAAACCAGCCACTTTGCAGCTTCCAGCCATAAATCCTCAGAATGAATATTTCCTCCCCCCTGGAGTGGCTCATTAAATCTAGGGTCACATTTCCACAAAGATTTCCCCTCCCTGGTTAAACCCCTGGCTCTCTCCCTCTTAAACATTGGTGGATGCTGGATCAGGGGGATGGAGGAGGAGTGAAGATGTGCTGTGCTTTCACCTGGGCACCCCTGCTGGGAACCAGATAAATGTCTGTACTAGTCATGTGGAGGACAATGGATACTAATTGGCCTCCCCACCTCCAAAGATAGGATAGCAGTAAGTCACTTCTGAAATTAACCCCTTACACTACTTTGTGATGTCACAAGTTTCCCACCTCTAGAGAAAGGAGGGGGAGAATGAATGCAGCTCCAGCTCCCTCACCTTTATCCTGGACACCATCTAATCCTTACCCATAACCTGGCTTTAATTTGAGAACAATGCATAACAGCATCACTGAATTAACAACAAACACATTTTTACAGTGGGTAGCATGGAAGGAAAGAAGTTATATAGGCATGACTACAATGTTCACTTGTAATTAGACACCACAGTTGTACTCTGTTGAGCTGGGGAACAAATACAGGGCTATAAAAAAAACACGTTATAGTCCAAATTTTGTGAGAAAGAGTGAAAGGCTGGTTATGGCGTTATCAAACTTGTTTCGTCACAAATGTTTATATCTTTTTTATATTTGTTACTTGTGGCCTGAACTTGAAAAATCAAAAGAAACCATAGCAGGATGCATAAAACCAGAGATAATAGTATATAAATAAAAAAAAAATGTATTGTCTCAATAAATATAATACATAGGCCTCATAAATTAGCAAATTGGTAATTAAAACCAAACATTTAAAAAACACTGGATTAAAAGCTGTATAAATTGAATCACAAATGATGTTTAAAAACATACTAAATTGATGAGTATGTTCTTGTAACTCTAGTAAATATATAGTAGTTCATATAAAGATATAACTACAATAAAATACCTCCAAGATATCCAGCATACTGGCCCATAACTTGAAAGATATATAGCAATCAAAGTGATGAAATGTCACTAGCAAAGGAAAAAAATTAGATAACTCTATCTTTGTATAAAGTCTGGGTTCAACAGATGAAACACGTCAGTCATTCTAAACTGGGATTGCTGTTTCATTTATCTGATATTGGACTCATTTTATATTTACACTGGTACTAGTTTTGTCCCTTACCATTTATGTGCCCTAATTTATTTAATATGAACTTGCTAGCAATGCTGAAATCAATCTCTACAGTTTTTTGCATGTTAAGACCTTGTTTCACCTTTGCTATTATTAATGTCACTGATGGCGAGGAAACATACTGCTGTGCTTCTGGGTAATGTTCTATCTTGCAACTTATGGGCCAATTTTCTGGATACCTTGGAGGGATTTTATTGTGATTACAACTGTATATATGAACTACTATATATTTACTAGAGTTACACGGACATACTCTTTAATTTAGCCCCTTCATCATTTGTGATTCCATTTATACAGCTTTTAGTCCCAGTGTTTTTTTAAATGTTTGTTTGCAATTATTAATTTACCAATTTATGATGTATATGTATTATATTTATTGAGACAATAAAAATATATTTTTTATATAATATTATCTCTTATTTTTTGTATCCTGCCATGGTTTCTTTTGATTTTTCAATTTATTGCCAAACCTATGTATCACTATCCAGCGCTGCTTTTTTTTTTTTGATGTGTGGTTGTTTTCGATTAGGGGCTAGCAATTGGTCCTGCTTTACAGCTGCGATTTGTGTTTATTTGGTGTGGTGCAGACCAGTGTGGGATTCCTTTCTCTATATTTGTTACTTGGTTAAATCTTTGCATGCACAGATTTAGCTCAGCTAGGCCCCTATCAGTATGCATTACACACATTCAAATGGCTTTGCTAAGGTGTACAGTGTAAGTAAACGTGATTTATTGTACAATCATCACTTTTACTTTTAAACATAGTGCAATGTGCACTGTGTTAACTTGAGATTAATGGTTAGCTTTGAGGTTATTCCGACAATTTGAATTTTACATTTCCAAGTCGAGTAATTGACTTGGAATTTCGCTTCTTGTATCTGAGAGTGAAGCAAAACATCAATTTCATGTGACATCAGAATCTCATGAGCTTTTGGCTCTGTTTATATACAGTATATCATAGATATTGGGGAATAAATATTGTGATAAAACCCTGATATATTAATTTATTATATATTATATATTATTATATTAATTTATTATTATAATATTTATTATATATATTAATTTATATTAATCTCATCTCGCTCCCCTTAGATCTGTACTTAACGCCGCTCCTAGGCTTATTTTCCTCTCTCGCCGTTCCACCTCTGTATCCCCACTCTACCAAGCCCTTCACTGGCTTCCCTTCCCCTACAGAATCCTTTTCAAGCTCCTCACTCTGACTTACAAGGCCCTCGCCAACTCCACTGCTCCCTACATCTCTAACCTTATCTCTATTCACACTCCCTCCCGCTCACTGCGATCGTCCAACGATCGTCGCCTCTCTTCCCCTCTGATTACCTCCTCCTGGTTAGGGCGACAATACTGGAAGGTTCCAGGATGTGGGGAGGTTCGGCAGCAGGAGCGTCATCCGATTCATTGAAGGACCGGGAAAGAGCATCTGTCCTAGAATTTTGAGCACCAGAGCGAAAGGTAAGTTTAAAATCGAATCGGGCAAAGAACGAAGACCATCTAGCCTGGCGAGGGTTTAGACAGCGTGCTTCTCGGAGAAAGGTTAGATTTTTGTGGTCCGTAAAGACTGTCACCGGGTGTCTTGCCCCCTCAAGAAGGTGACGCCATTCCTCAAATGCAAGTTTAATGGCCAGTAATTCTTGATCGCCGATTCCATAGTTGCGTTCAGCAGAGGAGAATTTCTTAGAAAAGAACCCACAAGGCCGAAAAGTCCCCGAGAGGGATCTTTGTGAGAGGACAGCTCCTACTCCGACAGCAGATGCATCCACCTCTAGAAAAAACGGTCTCTCTTGATCCGGTTGGGATAGAACAGGAGCTGATAAAAAGGCCTCTTTCAGAGAGGAGAAAGCAGAAACGGCCTCCGGGGGCTTAACCTTTGGGTTAGCAGATCGTCTAGTGAGAGTCGTTATGGGTGCAATCAACGTAGAGAATTGATTAATGAATTGTCTATAATAGTTAGAAAATCCAATGAAGCGTTGAATAGCTTTCAAACTCTGAGGTTGAGGCCAATTGGTGATAGCGGAAACCTTCTCTGGGTCCATCTTCAAACCAGAACCTGAGACGATATACCCCAAGAATGGTATCTGAGGAACTTCAAAGCTACATTTCTCCAGCTTACAGAAGAGTCTGTTTTGCCGTAAACGAAGTAGGACCTCTGAGACGTGAGACCGATGAGTAATGATATCAGAAGAAAAGATTAATATGTCATCCAAGTAAACTACTACCGAGTTATAGAGGAGGTCCCTGAAGATTTCGTTGACAAACGATTGGAAAACAGCGGGAGCATTGCATAATCCAAAGGGCATGACGAGGTACTCGTAGTGTCCGTCGCGAGTACAAAAGGCAGTCTTCCACTCGTCACCCTCGCGTATCCGGATCAAATTGTAAGCACCCCGTAAATCAAGTTTAGAAAAGACCTTGGAACCACTAATTCGGTCAAACAGTTCGGAAATGAGGGGTAGCGGGTATCTGTTTTTGACAGTGATGGCATTAAGCTGTCGATAATCGATACAGGGACGTAAGGTACCGTCCTTCTTTTTCACAAAGAAAAAACCCGCCCCCTCAGGAGAGGTAGATCTTCTGATGAATCCACGTTGCAGGTTCTCTGCGATATACAGAGACATGGCCTGATCCTCAGGAAGAGAAAGAGGGTAGATTCTGCCCTTGGGAATGGGCCTCCCTGGTAGTAACTCAATAGGACAGTCCCAGGGACGGTGAGGAGGTAGAAGCTCAGAAGCTGCCTTGGAGAACACATCCGAAAACGATAAATAAGGAGCGGGAACCTCTAGAGGAGGAGAGTGCACCAGGAGGGTTGTGGAGGAAATGCATAACTTCTTGGGTCTGACCCAATTTAAACACTTTTTGTGGCATTGGGGACCCCAGGAACTGACCTGAGCTAAACTCCAATCGAATTGGGGTGCATGTAACCTAAGCCATGGCAGACCTAGGATGACTGAATTGATGGATTGGGGCAAAACCAAAAATTCGATCAGTTCAGAAAGCAGAACCCCTACCGTGAGCCGAAATGATGCAGTAACCTTGGAGATGGAGCCATTGGAGACACGGTTTCCATCCACAGCAGTTAAGAATAGTGGCTGAGGCAAGTCCAGAATCGGAATTTGGAGTTGATGCCAAGGTGGCAGAGATGAAATTTCCGGCAGCGCCGGAATCCACAAAGGCAGAGGTCAAAAAAGGGCCACTAGGAGAGTCCAACGTGATGGTCATTAGGAAGTCTGGATTGGAGGTGGAGAAGGGAGTGGAAAATCTTACTCCTAGGACGGCCTCCCTGTCACCGACTAGGATGGTGCGTTTCCCGGCCGTTTAGGACAGGACAGCAACCGATGTCCGGATTCTCCACAATAGAGACAGAGGTTCTGCCGGAGCCTTTTCTCCCTCTCCTCAGGAGATAGCCGGGAGCGCCCAATTTGCATGGGTTCGTCAGAGACAACTGGTGTAGGGTTCTGGAACCGAGGGGCTAAGCGAGGGAAAACACGTCTGGAGGAAGATCTCTCTCTTTCTTGAGTGCGTTCCCGAAAGCGGAGATCCACCCTATTGCATAAGGATATGAGAGAGTCCAGATCCGCTGGGAGCTCACGGGACACCAATTCATCCTTGATACGATCCGTAAGACCCTGCCAGAAGGTTGCCGTGAGTGCCTCATCGTTCCAGTTAAGCTCAGAAGCGAGGGTGCGGAACTGTACCGCGTATTGACCCACCGTCAGAGAGCCTTGTCGTAAGGAGAGAAGGCTGGAGGCTGCTGAAGATGCTCGGCCTGGCTCATCGAAGATCTTGCGAAAGGATGTGATGAAGGAGGAGGCATTTAGAAGAAGAGGATCATCTCGTTCCCACAGTGGCGAAGCCCAGGCCAGGGCTTGTCCAGACAGCAGTGACATGATGAAGGCCACCTTGGAACGCTCAGTAGAAAAGGCTCCTGCGTTGCATTCAAAGTGTATGGAGCACTGATTAAGAAATCCTCTGCATCTAGTAGGATCCCCATCGAATTTCTCTGGCGTGGGCAGCCGTAGCAAGGAGGACGCCCCAGGAGAGGGAGCGAGGACCGGAAAAATGGCTTGCGGGGGAGCGGCAACAGCAGATTGGGAGGCAGCTAGCGAAAACTGCATGGAATCCAGTCGGGTAGCTATACCCTGGATACACTGGAGAAGCCTAGCTTGCTCGGCGTCCTGTCGTTCAACCTTTTGGGCCAAATGCAGTAAGAGGTCCCGGGCTGAAGGTTCATTTTGGCCATCCGTGGTCATGGCCAGAGTATTCTGTCACAAGCAAAGTAATTGGATGGCCTTACCTGCTGGTATTAGCGCTGCTACGTAAGGAGGCGCGGAGTCTATCCACGCCCCAGGTTTTCACCAGGGAACCCCGCAAGGAGTTATGGGCTTAGCTGCTGAGACGTGTCGGTCGCGGTTCTCCCAGGTAGCCACCAGCGAGGTCACGTGAACAGTCCGAGGTCAAATCCGTGCAGGCAACGAGGTACAGAAGGATGAGGCAGGAGGGTAGTCAGGAAACCGAGAGTCAGAACCAGGATAAGGAACAGGAACCAGGGAGAATCCAAAGAATCGTCAAAACAGGCAAAGGTCAATCCGGAGGAGGCGGGCAGGAGATATATATATATATAACAGGGGAGCCTAGAGACAGGTAAGGAGACTAGATACTCTGGCACCCTAGTGATGCCAGAGTCTAGTTTAAATAGAGGCGCCACCCCTGTCATTGGTGGAGTGGAGCTCGGCGGTCAGCTGATCTGACCGCCGACAGGAACTGCTGGCAAGCGTCTCCGTTGCCTAGCAACGGGACGCGATGTTCGGGCGCATGCGCCTGGGCTCCTGTGGCCGGAAGTGACGTCCCGTTGCCTAGCAACGGGACGAGCGGGATCGAGAAGACGTCCGTCCCGGCACCAGGTAAGAGTGCGGGACGGCGTCTGACACCTGCCTGTACTCACTTTTCCCCTCCCTCCGTCTCTTTCATGCTGTGCCTGAGCCCCCAGAGTTATAGTGCTTACTGTTACTTGTACTGTGCTGTTTCACCTTGTACTGTGCCATTGTTTGTCCTTGTACGGCGCTACGGATACTTTGTGGCGCCCTATAAATAAAAATTAATAATAATAATAATAATAATAATAATAATAATTACGAAGTGATAAAACACTGATATATTAATTTAAATCTCATATAGATATTTTTAACTCAGGGGTGCTTCGTAAACCTAAGATTGACAAATTAGAACAACTGGAAAGAGAAAAGAGGTTTAAAGTATGATGCACTAATCACTTCGTATTCGCATTAATTATCCAGTAGTATGTCTAATTATTAAAACTTAACCTTTATTTTTAGGTTGATAAAATAAACAGCGAAATATGTAAACAGATTAAAATAGTGAAAGTGAAATATTGTATAAAACTGGCTATGCCTTGTATGTCTCTTATTCTTCAAACACTAGGGGTAGAATAAAGTGCAATAAATATTGCTAATAGATAAATAATAATGGAGAGCTTAATTCTTCTCAAATGTACAAAAAAAACCTTTATTCTTGTGTAGTTGCAGCTTCAGTCTTATAATCAGATTATTGAGCAGATTATACACAGATCCTTTTCATGTGGAATCGTATTTAATTGTATTGACACTGTGATTTAGAGCCACTTTGTAAATAGATACAAATCTCTCACTTGTTACAATTGCTCTGCTAGATTGTATCAAACATCATGAGGTCTGAGTCATCTGAGAGAGATGAGAAGTAAAAAGACGGCAGTTTATCTATTGTGCCTTAGGAGCTCAAAGTTTACTATCAAGGCTGTGCTTTGGCAGGGTTATTTATACATGCTTCTGTGTTATGTTTAACCCGTTTTGCATATTTTGTATATCCTCCCTGTAGAGTCCAGAGTCTTTTTCAATTGTTCTAATAAAATGCAATTAACAGCTTTAAACTAAGATCACTTTGAAAGAGAACAGGGATGAATAGATTCTCAATGAAGTAGAGGCTCTAGGCTAGTATAAGATTATAAATAAAATGTCGTTTTTATGTTGGTTTGTTCGGGTTAATTTGTAGATTTTATCTATATGCATTGTCCCCCACAGAACTAATCCGTTTGGATATTATGCCAACAAAACCACAGCAATAGAATTATACCCCATTCATACTGCACCAAAATCCCGGGTTTTTGCCGAGACGAGCTCAAACGACCTGGGTCTTGGTGCAGTATGAATGGTACAAGTCCAAAATCCCGGGTCTAAAAACCCCGGGTCTTCAACCCGGGATTTATCGAGGGGTAATTCCCGGGTCGGACCCGGGTTGCCTGCACTATGAATGGTGCAACCCGGGTTTTTCAACCCGGGTTGCACAGAAAACATGCTGTTTGGCTGTCTGCCTGTCTCTGGAGGATGATGTCATCATTGGAAGCCCGTGGAAGATTGCAGAAGCTTATTAGGAGAGATGGTGGATGGTGTACTCAACATCAAGCTGAAGCAGAGACGTTTTTTAGGGAGAAAATTGCTTTTATTATTTCACAAAAACAGTGTTTATTTACAGCAATTATGACACACTGGATGGAGGAAGAGGTGCGTGAGCTGCTGAATGTCAGAGGGGAGGAAGAAATTAGAAGGCAAGTGACTGGGACTGTGAAGGATGCCACAGTGTACTACAACATCGCCAAAATACTCACACAACGTGGCATAAAGAGGGCACAGCAACAAGTCCTGAACAAATTGAAGTCCCTGAAGAAGCAGTACACTAAAGTCCATGACCACAACAGGCGCAAAAGTGGTGCTGAAAGAATGGACTGGCCCTTTTATGACCAGTGCAATATGGTCTTGGGACATTCTCCTCTGACAAATCCAATTGCACTGTCATCTTCTAGCAATGTGGATGCGGCTATACCAACACCACCAGAGAGCACACAGACAAGCGAGGCCGCAACGATAATAATAGAAGATTCTATTGAAGACACCCCAGAACCGGAGTGCTCTGCCACAACAGATGACACCAACATTTCTTGGGAGGAATTGAATGATTCACAGCCATTCCCTGCTGCGCAAGTCGTTACAGATACTTCGCAAGAATGGCAGCCAGAACCAGTGCCGGTGTCAAAGTCTACGCCAGGTCCCAGTTTACGCTCCAACAGTAAGTATCTTTAATAATCTCACATAATAACCAACTATATATACATACATATATATCTACATAATTGAAAAAAAAAATGAACTGTATAAACAAAAGTGACAAAAACAGAGAACTATATCAACAGAAATACAAGCCAAATACCAATAAATATATCTACATAACTTTAAAAAAAAAAAAAAAATGTTTTAACATAACTGCCAAAAAAAGAGAAGTATATCAACATAAATGTAAACCAAATACCAATATATCTACATTAACTTAAAAAAAAAAAAAACCTATATCAGCAAAAAGCTGGAAAGACAAATATAATACACTCCAAAGTATTAAAACATTAACACGCATATGTTGCAGTGCAAAACTACTGGGCAAGAGGGAGGAGTCCTCAAGCACATATCAGCTTACAACAGCTTTTTTGTTCTGCCACATTATATATTCTAATGTATGTTTTACTGTGTTTTTTTCTACGTACAGTTTACAACGTTCCTAAAAATCGCAAAAAGGCCCAACAAAATGGAGCAAGCAACTAAAACAATGACAACTGTCATGATGGATCAACTGCGGGAGATGGACAGCACCATGAGGGAACACGAGAATACACAACTGCAGCGTTTCATGGACAATGAGCGGGAACTCCAGGACTCTTTCCTCATGCAAATCATGAACATGCAGGAACACGTGTTACGCGAAAATCGTGAGTGTATGATGGGATTCATGGACAGACTCCTCTCACGGGTGCAGGCACCTCCTTCAAGTCCTTATTATTATGACGGACATTATCCTATGTACCAGCGGGGGCAACCCATGTTAGGCAACAATAACCCTCCAAACCCGGTACAGAATACACAACATGCTCAACCTAAGGGTAACCCCAACATAGAATACCCACCAGGTTACCAAACCACTCCACAACCAGAAATGCCACAATATAGACAATTGTAATAATCATGTTTTATGGTCAAATGTTTCACAGTTAATTGTTATCATGTATGTTACGTGTGATCTGGAATCACACCGTTAGCTTCACATATAACGTGAAAAGCAAATTTGCACTTACTGTTTGGGCACATTTGTGTCTTCTGTTTACTACTTGTGTATATATTTTTTTTTTTTCTACATGCAAGTAAGCACTTTTATATTGTGTCATTTTATATTTTGTGAAGAGACATATGAGGAAATATGTACAAAACAAAATACAATATGTGAAATAAACATTTGTTTTTTACTTTTACATTTGTGTGGTACATTCAAACAAGTGAGGTCAAATTGGCAGTGAGGGTGGTCTTAATAAGTTCAGCAGAGGTATTGGTGCGCTCTCCTTCAAAAGTACTGGAGTCCACTGACAGCACTGGCATTTCAGATTCCTGCACATTCCACTCAGGTAGAAATTGCTCTTTTTGTATTTTGCAAATGTTATATAAAATACAGCAAGTAGCAACCACGTGGGGCACAAGCTTGGTGTCAATGTCAATGCGCTTCAATAGACAGCGCCAACGTCCTTTCAAGCGCCCAAAAGCATTTTCCACCACCATCCGAGCCGAGCTGAGGGTATGTGTAAACCGGGTCTGTTCCTGAGACAGGTGATGATGCTGAGTGAACCCCTTCATCAGCCAGCGCCTCAAAGGGTAAGCAGCATCCCCAATGATGTGTACCGGTATCTCCACACCATCAACAAACGTAGATTTCTGTAAATAAAAACATGCAGTTTCACGTCACCATGTTAAAAATATTGGTCAAATAACGCAGTACACTTGGTACTATATGGTGAAAATGCATTTTGCAAGTGGTACATCTATATATAAAAAGGGGCATTTAATACATACAATATTGATAGCAAACAATAGTATATAAGCTTCACTTACAAAAACATCATACAACATTACACCTCTATTTACCTCTCTAGGGAACAGCCAGCCATCTTGTCTTTCCTCAGCAATTTAGTAAAGGTCTGAATTTGCTAGAACTCTGGCGTCATGGGAACGTCCAGGCCAGCCGATGAAAACATCTGTGAAACTGACATAAAAAAATACATATAGCAATGTTTTACAATACGCATTACACATGGCACAGTCACATAAAAAAAAACATAACAAATGCTTACCAATAGTTGTGGTCAACCACAGCCTGCAGAATGATGGAATGCCAGCCTTTGCGGTTGTAGTAATCCGCATGGTTGTCTGTGGGGGCAATTATGGGGATGTGTGTCCCGTCTATGGCTCCAGCACACTGTGGAAACCCACGCTTCAGGAATCTTGCAATTGTATCATCCAGGCGCTGACCTTGCGGTAAGGAGATGAAGCGATGATACAGGGCTTCCAGCAATGCCGTGGTGACTTCATGCACTAGAGTGCACACCATGGATATCCCCACTCCAAACAAGCAGGAGATTGTCTGGTATTCTCCAGGGGTAGCATACCACCACAACACAATAGAAAGGCGCCTACATGGTGGAATAGGTTTTCCAAAGTTAGTGGCCTTCCTGGAAAGTGCTGGGGTAATAAGTTTCAGCACATAGTTAAATGTCCCACGTGACATTCTGAAGTGTTGCATTCACTGCTGTTCCTCAAACGCTTCCACAGTAGACCAGAAAGCTTCTCCGTGGCTACGCTCTCTGGCACGCATGGTTCGGTTTCTGGCAGCACTGAATCTCAAAATTGAGGCAATGCTGGCCCTGAGAAAAGCTCTCCTCCTGCGCATACACAGACACCGAGTTTTCTTCTGTTGTGCCATAAACTTCGCCTTCCTCCTCCTGAAATGGGACTGTGCAAGAGTGCACAGTGTCAGCAGCTGCAGCAAACTCTCATTTGCTGCATAAAACAGCAAAAACACACTAGTAAACATGAACTCTGGGCTACACAAAAGTAAATCGTCGGCCATGATGAAAAGTAATGTGGTAAACAATCACCACCCACTTTTGCATCATCTTTATGCGTCAACAAACCAGTCACCTTTCAATGACATCACCTTTTTTCAGCCAATGAAAACTGCTCCGGTGATGACTCTCACAAATTGCCAGGGCACAGACTTGTGCAGTATGAATGGGGTCAACCCGGGAAATTCCCGGGTCCAAGGTGCAGTATGAATGGTGTTTCTGAGCTGGGACGCTCAGAGCCCCGGCAAAAACCCGGCTTGAAAAACCCGGAATATTGCCAGGGCGCCAGTATGAAAGTGGTATAACTAGCACATATTTTATGTGTCCTCGTTATGAAGCTCTCGATCTTAACAATTATTGTAGTAAATAATTTTATTAGCTTTAAGCTAGAATCACTGTGTTATCCCCAACGGGACTGACCCGCTTAAATGTTAACAGAGCCACAGCAATGACTAGCAGATATTCTATTAGAGGATTACTCCGTATAAATTATCTTTAAAGGATCTGATCTTATATCTAAGCTGCAGCTGCTACTGAATCTATTGAGACATTTCCCTAGGCATAGTCAGTGAAACCAACGCGCGTTTCGCTGATATGCTTGTTCATGGCAAACCCATTACTCTGTATGAGCGGGGTTTTTAAACTCTGGTTAGCCAATAGGTGATTGCTAAATGCAATCTCTCTTGATTGGTTATTGATCCACTATAGTGCTACTATTTGTCTATATCTTTTGTAATGATCGTGTGTCATCTTAAGATTTCATCTTCCGTTTAATATATACTGGGGATTCTACGATTTAATATGTGATTTTTGTACAGTCCTTCATAATACAAGTTTAGGATATTAATAAATGAAAAAATCTATGTGAAATATGTGTAAATAGTGAATATTTTACTTTAATAAATTATATTATTATAGAGAATAAATTAGTGTTAAAATAATAAAACATTGAACAAGCATATCAGCGAAACGCGCGTTGGTTTCACTGACTATGCCTAGGGAAATGTCCCAATAGATTCAGTAGCAGCTGCAGCTTAGATATAAGATCAGATCCTTTAAAGATAATTTATACAGAGTAATCCTCTAATGGAAAAGCTTAATTTAATGAAGGAATGGTTGTAAAACGTTAGGAGGCGGGACTTTGCATTTACACGTTGTCACAAATAAAAAAATAATTATGGACCAACAAAGCACCTATTAATCTACTATAAACATCTGGGACCTTGACAATTCTTTCACCATAAAAGTCTGACTGAACCATAGAAATGATCTTGTTTTATTATAAATGATACATATTATACTTTAGCTTTGATCAAGCAGGTGTGTTGCTTGTTTGTTTTCTATAAATGTTAAATATGACACTAACAAGCAACAATCCAAAGAGTAACTCAAGATAAAAAGGGTGGAAACATTCATTTCAAGTATAAAAGCAGGAAGTAACAGCTCCACAAGGCAGCAGCTCACTGGACTCTTCTGAGTAGACTGTGCTTCACATCCACTGTAGATCATCTCTGTGACAAGAGCGATCATGTCTCATCACTCCATCCTCTCCTCTGGGCACAAGGGCTTCAGCTCCTGTTCTGTTGCTTTACCTAAACATTCCAGCTCACACAGCATCTTCTCACACTCTGCTAAACATGCAGGACACCGTCACAAGACTCAGCATTGCTTTACCAGCTCAAGTGCCCACAATATTGGATCAAAGGGACACAAAATGTCAGTGGGAAGTTTTCATTCAGGGAAAAGTGGGCACAAATCTGGATTTGGTCTTGGTGGAATTGGTCATGGGTTTGGGGGATCATCTTGTTCTGGAGGAATCACCTCTGTTACTGTGAACAGAGGTCTTCTGGAACCTCTTAATTTGGAGATTGACCCAAGTATTCAAAGAGTGAGGACTGAGGAGAAGAATCAAATTAAAGGTCTGAACAACAAGTTTGCCTCCTTCATTGACAAGGTACAGTACTGTAGTATAGGACTTGGGTATATACTGCTTGCCTTAACATAAATGGTTCTACAAGTTTGAAATATGTGTCAGGGCAATGTTTTTATTTTATTACTTGTCTAATTAACTGTATTTGTTGTAATAAGTCCATTTTCTGTGGGTTCCTTCAAAGTAGTAGGTCACTCATAAGCAACTTAGTATTACAGTTAATACGATAATTTTAAATCGGATATTTGCTCGCGGCAACAGGGGCTGAGAGCAAAAATCTGCGTTAAAATTACCGTACTAATGGTAATACTGCACACTATTACCATAGTAGAATTGGCCCCTTAGACTTTGTCAATGTATGTGACACTGTGTCTTACAGGCACTTGTTACACCTGGGCATAAAACTGTCTGAAAGTCCAGAGGGTAGTTATCTATGGTTCATATTTGGACTGGACTAACATTGTAAGTTGTATACTACAGAGTTATGTTTTTGGAAAAATGCTATTTACTTTGTTACTAAATTATATAATAGTGTCTGTTAAAACCACTGCTCCTAAAAACATACATACAGGTTACAGCAGAGATATGATTTATCCACAATGGAGAAGGATCTAGGTATGCTTAAAAATCACAGCCTTGGCAAGCAATTCCAATCTGTGACCTAAAGAGACAGCAGGATGTTATTTTAAATAAAAAAAAATGCACAGACACTAGAGAGAAAAGTATAATTTTGCCCCTTATATGTTGCCTTTATATTGCACTGGGGAGACCTCAACTAATATATACAGTTCTGATTGGTCACAAACAGGATGCAGCGGAAATAGAGAGGGAGCAGAAGAGGGCAAATTAATATGGAGTATGGAAAATCCCCCCTATGAGGAAATATTAATTTTATTTAGAATGATAAATAGAGGCTATAGTCTCAGATTAATCTTTATGGGCCTAAGTCATTAAGCAGAGGAAAGCAAAAAAAAAAGGAGTAAGTTTGCTTCTAGACAAAACATGCTACAATGCAAGGGGTGCAAATGAGTATATTGTTTATGCAACATGATTTTTCCCAGGTGCAAAGTTACTCCATTTTTATACTTTGTTCTCCTTAATGGATCAGGTCTCATATGTTTAAAGTCCTTTACAGTAAGAATAGTGAAACTTTGGAATGTATTCCCACAAAAATAGACGCTGTAGATTAAAGAAAGGAATGGACATGTTTTTAAAAACACAGAACAAAGGATAACTGGTACTAAAACGTGCAATAGAATATTGATTCAGGGAGCTGTTGGACTACAAGTACAGAGTCAGGAGGGAATTATTTCCCCTCTTAAGGCAACTTAGACTGTGCTTATTGGGGTAGGCTGTCTTCCTGTTGATCAACTGGGGATTTTAATGATGAATGTTGAGCATGGACATAATGTGATACATTTTTTTAGCACATGTACCAATATACTTGCATATCCACATTCTTTTAAATTCATAATATATAGTGAAAATACATTTTTATTTCTCATTTATTTTATTTCTCATTTATAACTTATTACTTTAAATTCTGTTTTATTTAGGTGAGATTTCTGGAACAACAAAACAAGATGCTGGAGACCAAGTGGGGACTTCTACAAAACCAGAAAACAGCCAGATGTGAGATCGAACCCCTGTTTGAGGCATTTATTAGCAACCTCAGGAGACAGCTGGAAAACCTGGAATGTGAAAGGGCTCGTCTAGAAGCAGACAGGAACAACATGGAGGGAACCGCCGAAGAATTAAGGAGACGGTATTCAACTCATGTTTTATTGATATTTATTTTGGATTAAAAGAGGTTTCTAGATCTGACCATTCAGAACAAGTACAGATATTATATTACCTCATCATTTAGCTTTTGTATTGCACCGTTGGGTTGCATACTTTTCTTGAGTAATAGTCGCTTGCGGCTTTTCTAAGCACGGAATACAGACAAAAGAGGAGGCAGGGGTGTTACCCAAGTCATAGATGACAACATTTGATTGACTGTAAACAGGAGAAGGTTCAACCAGTCATATGCTGTCCTTTCCTGGTCAGTAAAAATACCCCCATTCAAACTTCTCTTTGGCCAATTGCTGTCAAATACAGTAGTTGAATATTACTGCAAGTGATGGGAATACCCCCTTTAAACTGGTCATCAACCCAAGTCTGCACAAGGTTTGTTGACCAAATAACTTAATATCTCAGCATTTACCTTATTTTTATGTGTCTTTTTTCATACAATCAATAATATAGTAAGAAAGTATACAATGCAATGACATTTTTGCCTGCAAAATTAAAAGAATGCTTCACCAAATAGTCATTGTGCTGATGTTTTAATTGACATGTAGGCAATATTATTGGTAGACAAATGTGCATAAATTAGATTGCACTATTTGATACAGTGACCCAAGAAGTCAATCTATATTTATTTATAGGAAAACTGGTTATATTTTGTATTATTTTATTGGTACATTATTTTAATTATCATTGCACTTCTTGCAAAATATTAATCTGTATTATACTAATGAATGAAATGTAATATTAAATAATTTGGCAGCTATGAAGAGGAATTAAACAGACGTACCGCTGCAGAAAATGAATTTGCTGGACTTAAGAGAGTAAGTTTCAATAATTGCCAATTTCAAGTGACATCTATACTACAAAGTGAAACCATGTAATCAATTAACTGATAGGTAGCTAATATCTCTATTTAATACAAATGCAGCTTTTGCTTTTAATAGATATGAACGATTGTTACTTTATTTTATTTTGGAAAACAAATACAATTCCATTAAGCTTAATGCTCACCCCTATGGAAAATATACATTATGCGAAATGTTATATTACATTCACTATATTATATTAACTCAGCATAAACCATTAGTACAAAAAGAATAGATTTGTAAATGAAACACACTCTAATCTATAGGAGGTTGATGCTGCCTTTATGAACAAAGCTGAGCTGCAGGCCAGAGCCGACTCCCTGACTGATGAGATCAACTTCTTGAGGACTCTGTATGACGCGGTAATGTTTTATTTTGCTACATTACTGTTTGAATCATTTGCTCCTGACTGTGTTGCTTTTTGAGCTGATCATATTCAAACATCAGCTTTAGTCCATTTTTTCTGAGCAGTATTGAAACAAATCATATTTTGCTAATTTTTTTTCCAGAAGATTTGTCTTCCAAAAATACAATTAGTTTCTTTATAACCCAAGACTGGAGGAAACAATTTTACCACCTTTCCATCAGGTGGTAAAATAGCATAAAAAGTCATACCTTCATACAACTACTAAATAAAAGTTAGGAAAGTGTTTACATAACATGGATTGCCATAACTTGCTAAATACGTAGATCTAATGAAAAAAATATTTTATTATTTTTTCTTTCCTCTGTTATAAATAGATTTGCATGTATAATGTTTTTTTTTCATTTGTTGTACTGGGTATATTGTGAGCATCAAACATTACTTTACCAAGGGGCACTGCTAAGGGGTCACTTTCACATAAGGGTACCCCTCTGTCAATAACATCCAAAAACTCATTAACTTGGATTCTTTCCTATTTGCTATACTGTAGAGGATTAATTGTATGTTGATCACAAGTTTAAAAAGCAAGTGTTGTAAGAATGCTTTACTCTGCAGGAGATTGGTCAGCTCGAAGCCCAGATCTCAGACACTTCAGTTATTGTGTCTATGGACAACAGTCGAAATCTGGACATGGAGAGCATCATTGCCGAGGTCAGAGCCCAATATGAGGACATTGCTAACAGGAGCCGAGCTGAGGCTGAGTCCATGTACCAATCAAGGGTGAGTTTGGCAAACAGGAAGATGTTATACATATTATTATATATATATCCGGGTACACCAAATTATTGATACCTCTTTATACTATTTTGTACTGCAGTTTGAGGACTTGCGCATGGCAGCTGGAAGAAATGGAAATAATTTGCAGAACAGTAGAAATGAGATTGCTGAACTCAACCAAACCATTCAGACTCTTAAAGGAGAGATAGAGTGTGCTAAATCCCAGGTACATAATCCATGTGGACTGGAGTCCAAAGCAGTTTATACATTAAGTTATGTTATTTGTTATATCAGTGTAGGACAGTGTAGTAGTTATTTAAATACTACCATCCCAAATTCAATATTATGTGACTCCTACTACACATTGAGGAATAATTCTACCTAAAACTGAATTCTATAGCTTACACATAAATGCAAAATATAATTTACCTGTGATCCACCAGGTCTCCCCAATATTGATTAGATCAGGTGGACCTAGTCAGGGGAGGCTGTGCTCGTTGGTTCCAGCATCAATGTATGATAACAAGCTTGACTCAGTAGGTGCAGGCTGCTGCAGTCTTTAGAGGACTCTCCACAACCTGTGAGGGCAAACTTTTCCACACAGAAGGAAGCAATGACAGCCTCTCCTAAAACTAGAAGATGTTTAGGGGGTCAACAAAAATAAATAAAAAATAGAATTTTTCTGTTATTGTCCCAGAGGGCTGCTCTAGAAGCTGCTATAAATGAGGCTGAGGAACGTGGAGAGGCTGCTGTCCGGGATGCAAAGAATAAACTGTCTGAGCTGGAGGCTGCTCTACAGAAGGCCAAGCAGGACATGGCTCGCCAACTGAGAGATTACCAGGAACTGATGAACGTTAAACTGGCTCTGGATATTGAAATTGCTACATATAAGAAGATGCTGGAGGGTGAAGAGTGCAGGTTAGTATAGAATCCAAAAAAAATTCATACATAATGAATCACAAGAGAAGGATTCCTCAATCTTTTAACTCTGAGACCACCCAATCAGTTTTAAATATGTTTAAGGTACACCTTCTTCCCAACAATGTTTTTCCTATATATACAGCTGCTAGTTAAGCACCTAAACACATATATAACTACACACATTGTTTAGTATACTTACTTTCAAATATTTTAATCAATCCAAGGAGGAGATTTATAACAATGTATTTTTGATTGAAGCATTCCCCCCTTTTTCTCCTGCATGCATTTCTCAGTATAATTGGATAATAATCTATTTTGTAAAGGACTAACTGTCATATATCACAAGCATGCTGCACATGATATGCTGAATCTCCAATACTGCTTGGCAAATATGCATCCAATTAGTGATAACTTACTTAAGTAAACTTTTGTAAACAACTAATTAAAAATATAAAACTTGATTTAATATGTACATCCTTTTATTTAAATGAATATTGTATTGAACATTAAATATTAATAAAATGTAAATATTCTTTATTTTAGGTTGGCTAAAGATGGATCTGTTAATATTTGTAAGTACATTATTTTTCAATAAAGTAGAAATATTTAGAAAAATTTTGAACATTCAAATCTCATACTTAAAAAAGCGTTGACACTAATTCAAGTTTGTATAAAGAGAGAAAATATTTTGAACAGATTTTTATGCTTTTGCTCTCTCCTTTTAATTGATGTCTTTCAATTGATAGTAAGAAATATTTTGCACCTATTTTTATTCTTGAGTGTTTCCTTAGTGCTATGGTGTAACACGGGAATAATGTTCCCCATTCACTGTCATGTTACACTGGATGAAAATATCTCAGAATAGTCCCTCTTTTTGCAGATAATTGTGGCATTCTTAAAACCCGCCTGGACCCATACCCTTGTGGTTAAAAATAAAGTTTACAATTATCAGCTTTTTTGCAGCACTCAGGGTTAATTGTTCTGTAGAGTAGTTTTATTGCAATAATTAGCATTAAGTGTAAAGTGTAAGAGGGCTTCCCGTGGTACAATGTGAGCTGATCACATGATGCTTACTTCCAATCCTGGTACTCTTTTCATCATCCAGGTACTGTTGTTGATTCCCTCAGGTGGGGGGTTTGTCACCCCTTTAAGTTCTAAATTTCACTGTAATTTTAACTTAATGCAAATTGTTCAGATACATGCTAAAATTAATGTTTGTTTCCCGCTTAGCTATTCTGCACTCAAGCACTGGGGGAAAACACCATTCCAAAGAAATGTCCCATACCACAAGTGGACATCATCATCATCATAAAGCAGGATTCAGCTCAAGCAGCCACGTCTCCAAACACCATTCTAGCCATGGTCACCATTGTTAAACAGGATATGGAGAACAGAGGCGGACCTAGCGAGCTGTGGGCCCAGGTGCAGGTCGGCAGGAATAAGGGAACCAGGGCCCCCGATCCTCTGCATCTCCCTTGCAGCAGGCCCCAATTATCTACCTGGGCCCCGGTGAACTGCACCTGCTGCACCAATGGTAGTTCCGCCACTGATGGAGACTACTTTTCTTACTCTTCACTGCATTTTACATGAAGAGTTTACAATGTTGAAACAACTGTCTTCATGCAATGTCTATCCCCACCTTTTCATTCCTTGGATACATGCTATTTTTCCTGCCCACCATATATACCTTGTAATTTATTATCTTTTTCTGCAATAAACTGCTTTTCAAATGATATATGTATTACTCATTTTGCTATAAATGCTGTGAAGATACCGGGTTTATGGCCCAAATCTACCCACTTCACACTGGCTCACCACTCATGGATGCCTTACTATGCCAGGGAAGCCTACCCAGTACCTTAGAAGGTTCCTAGAGTCACTCAGGCAATTGCTGTTAGAAAGTAAAACAATACATTTAATGTAATACAAACAATCACTAGAATATTATATACACACAGTAAATAAATTCCAGTCAGGTTTACCACATCATCTGTCCCTTACCCCATTAGCTTAAGGAGTTACAGTCGCCTGGCTGTCCTGACTTGAAGACCAATGGTTCTGCAGATGTATTCCACTGGTCAAGAACCAAAATGCAAAACCAGCCACTTTGCAGCTTCCAGCCATAAATCCTCAGAATGAATATCCCCTCCCCCCTGGAGTGGCTCATTAATTCTAGGGTCACATTTCCACAAAGATTTCCCCTCCCTGGTTAAACCCCTGGCTCTCTCCCTCTTAAACATTGGTGGGTGCTGGATCAGGGGGATGGAGGGGGAGTGAAGATGTGCTGTGCTTTCACCTGGGCACCTCTGCTGGGAACCAGACAAATGTCTGTACTAGTCATGTGGAGGACAATGGATACTAATTGGCCTCCCCACCTCCAAAGATAGGATAGCAGTAAGCCACTTCTGATATTAACCCCTTACACTACTTTGTGATGTCACAAGGTTCCCATCTGTTATATTCTTCCTCTAGAGAAAGGAGGGGGAGAATGAATGCAGCTCCAGCTCCCTCACCTTTATCCTGGACACCATCTAATCCTTACCCATTACCTGGCTTTAATTTGAGAACAATGCATAACAGCATCACTGAATTAACAACAAACACATTTTTACAGTGGGTAGCATGGAAGGAAGAAACTTATATAGGCATGGCTACAATGTTCACTTGTAATTAGACACCACAGTTGTACTCTGTTGAGCTGGGGAACAAATACAGGGCTATAAAAAAAACACGTTATAGTCCAAATTTTGTGAGAAAGAGCGAAAGGCTGGTTATGGCGTTATCAAACTTGTTTCGTCACAAATGTTTATATCTTTTTTATATTTGTTACTTGTGGCCTGAACTTGAAAAATCAAAAGAAACCATAGCAGGATGCATAAAACCAGAGATAATAGTATATACCGTATTTCCCCATGTATAGGACGCTCCATTGTATAAGACGCACCTTCATTTTTTCTCCAAAATGTAAAAAAAAAATATATTTGCTCTTAAAAAATTTTGTTCCGTTCAACTGAAGTGTGCTGAGATTGTGCAGCAGCCTGCCAGCACACTCTCCCTGCAGGTCCATTCGGCAGAGAGACAGGGAGAGTGTGCTGGCCAGCTGCTCTGACTGCAATCAGTTGGCACAAGTCGCCGGAGGGAAGGGACAGAGGTTGTGTTGCTTGCTCTGCGCTATGGATCAGAGCAGCCGGCCAGTACACTCTCCCTGCCTGTGTCTGCCGGCCAGTACACTCTCACCTGCCTGTGTCTGCCGGCCAGTACACTCTCACCTGCCTGTGTCTGCCGGCCAGTACACTCTCCCTGCCTGTGTCTGCTGCAAGCCCCTCAGCACACTATAGCGGAACAGACCTGCCAATCGCACCCCCCTTCCCCCTCTGGATCCCCGCTTCCCCTGTATAAGACGCACCCCGTTTTTAGACCCTACATTTTTTGAAAAAAGGTGCGTCTTATACATGGGGAAATACGGTAAATAAAAAAAATGTATTGTCTCAATAAATATAATACATAGGCCTCATAAATTAGCAAATTGGTAATTAAAACCAAACATTTAAAAAACACTGGGATTAAAAGCTGTATAAATTGAATCACAAATGATGATTAAAAACATACTAAATTGATGAGTATGTCCATGTAACTCTAGTAAATATATAGTAGTTCATATAAAGATATAACTACAATAAAATACCTCCAAGATATCCAGCATACCTTGAAAGATATATAGCAATCAAAGTGATGAAATGTCACTGGCAAAGGAAAAAAATTATATAACTCTATCTTTGTATAAAGTCTGGGTTCAACAGATGAAACGCGTCAGTCATTCTAAACTGGGATTGCTGTTTCATTTATCTGATATTGGACTCATTTTATATTTACACTGGTACTAGTTTTATCCCTTACCATTTATGTGCCCTAATTTATTTAATTTGAACTTGCTAGCAATGCTGAAATCAATCTCTACAGTTTTTTGCATGTTAAGACCTTGTTTCACCTTTGCTATTATTAATGTCACTGATGGCGAGGAAACATACTGCTGTGCTTCTGGGTAATGTTCTATCTTGCAACTTATGGGCCAATTTTCTGGATACCTTGGAGGGATTTTATTGTGATTACAACTGTATATATGAACTACTATATATTTACTAGAGTTACACGGACATACTCTTCAATTTAGCCCCTTCATCATTTGTGATTCCATTTATACAGCTTTTAGTCCCAGTGTTTTTTTAAATGTTTGGTTGCAATTATCAATTTACCAATTTATGATGCATATGTATTATATTTATTGAGACAATAAAAATATATTTTTTATATAATATTATCTCTTATTTTATGTATCCTGCCATGATTTCTTTTGATTTTTCAATTTAAGGCCAAACCTATGTATCACTATCCAGCCCTGCTTTTTTTTTTTTGATGTGTGTTTGTTTTCGATTAGGGGCTAACAATTGGTCCTGCTTTACAGCTGCGATTTGTGTTTATTTGGTGTGGTGCAGCCCAGTGTGGGATTCCTTTCTCTATATTTGTTACTTGCAGGGCCTGATCAACCACTAGGCTGACCAGGCTGCAGCCTTGGGCGCTGGGTCCCGGGGGGGCGTGGCGCTGCAGGTAATTTTTTTTTAAAAAAAAAATTTCTTTTCTTTTTTTTTTCTTCATTCTTTTTTTTTTTCGGGGTGGGGGAGGGGGGTCGCCGCGGTGGGGGGGGGGGGTTCGCCGTGGGGGGTGGAGGGCTCGATGATCAAAAGCATTGGTGGTCAGTGGTTAGCAACACACAGCCAATCGCCAGGCTGCCTGTTGCTGTGCAGCAGACAGGAAGCAGGACGTCTTAACTTCCTATCTGCTGATCTGAGGAGAGGGGCGACGCTGGCACAACTACAGGTAAGTGATGGGGGGAACTGCCCTGCATATCTATAGGGAGGAGGGGGAACTGCCCTGCATATCTATAGTGAGGGGGGGGGGGGAACTGCCCTGCATATCTATAGGGAGGGGGGGAACTGCCCTGCATATCTATAGTGAGGGGGGGGACTGCCCTGCATATCTATATGGAGGGGGGTGGGAACTGCCCTGCATATCTATAGGGAGGGGGGGGGAACTGCCCTGCATATCTATAGGGAGGGGGGAACTGCCCTGCATATCTATAGGGAGGGGGGGAACTGGCCTGCATATCTATAGGGGGGGGGAACTACCCTGCATATCTATAGGGAGGGGGGAAACTGCCCTGCATATCTATAAGGAGGGGGGGAACTGCCCTGCATATCTATAGGGAGGGGGAGAACTGCCCTGCATATCTATAGGGAGGGGATACTGCCCTGTATATCTATAGGAAGGGGGGGGAACTACCCTGCATATCTATAGGGAGGGGGGAAATTACCCTGCATACCTATAGGGAGGGGGGAACTACACTGCATATCTATAGAGAGGGGGGGAACTACCCTGCATATCTATAGGTAGGGGGGGGGGGACTACCCTGCATATCTATAGGGAGGGAGAGGGGGGACTGTCATGCATATGTATAGGGAGGGAGAGGGGGACTGTCATACAAATCTATAGGGTGGGAGGGGGTGGCTGCCATGAAAATCTATAGGGAGGGAGAGAGGTTGATATGTATGAAGGAGGGCAGAGGAGGGGGGCTGATATATGTGACTGGGGGAGTTTTGATGTGACGGGGGGGGGATAGCTACAGAGTGGAGGTAAGGAAAATAGCTGCAAGGGAGATGGATGCAGGGTGGGAGGTAAAGAAAATGGCAGCAGCAGGGGTTAAGGAAAATGGCTGTGGGGGGGGGAGGGTTGTGGTTAAGGAAAATGGCTGCAGGGGGTATTTAAAAAATAGAGCAGCTTTGGGGGGCAGAATCTCATGATTGTGTGGTGGTCACATGGGTGGTCTCAGCAATCACTAGAATACTAAATATTAGTGGGATGGGGCTGGTAGAGGTTTGTATTTGATTGACAACAAATATTCAGATATTGCTTATATATGCCTGTCCAATGGGGTACTTTTAGCTGGCCATAATGGAGTGTTTTGTTTTAACTAAAGGGCCTAATCATTCAGGGTTTGCATTATAATACATTTTTGCATTTTCAAAACAGGATGCCAACTTTCCAGAAGCCAGCGAGAGGATAACAAAGTTGCAAGAGAGAAGAGCAAGAACAGGTAAGAGACAATGGCACAATCTGTCTAAATTTGAATGCTGGAGAATACACCTAAACATTCATATTCAGGAGTGTTCCTATACACCTATATATTCGGAGGAAGGGGGGGGGGGGGGGGCGCTGCGGCCGTATTAGCCTAGGGCGGCCAGAACCCTTAATCAGGCCCTGGTTACTTGGTTAAATCTTTGCATGCACAGATTTAGCTCAGCTAGGCCCCTATCAGTATGCATTACACACATTCAAATGGCTTTGCTAAGGTGTACAGTGTAAGTAAACGTGATTTATTGTACAATCATCACTTTTGCTTTTAAACATAGTGCAATGTGCACTGTGTTAACTTGAGATTAATGGTTAGCTTAGAGGTTATTCCGACAATTTGAATTTTACATTTCCAAGTCGAGTATTTTTAACTCAGGGGTGCCTCGTAAACCTAAGATTAACAAATTAGAACAACTGGAAAGAGAAAAGAGGTTTAAAGTATGATGCACTAATCACTCCGTATTTGCATTAATTATCCAGTAGTATGTCTAATTATTAAAACTTAACCTTTATTTTTAGGTTGATAAAATAAACAGCGAAATATGTAAACAGATTAAAATAGTGAAAGTGAAATATTGTATAAAAACTGGCTATGCCTTGTATGTCTCTTATTCTTCAAACACTATGGGTAGAATAAAGTGCAATAAATATTGCTAATAGGTAAATAATAATGAAGAGCTTAATTCTTCTCAAATGTACAAAAAAAACCTTTATTCTTGTGTAGTTGCAGCTTCAGTCTTATAATCAGATTATTGAGCAGATTATACACAGATCCTTTTCATGTGGAATCGTATTTAATTGTATTGACACTGTGATTTAGAGCCACTTTGTAAATAGATACAAATCTCTCACTTGTTACAATTGCTCTGCTAGATTGTATCAAACAGCATGAGGTCTGAGTCATCTGAGAGAGATGAGAAGTAAAAAGACGGCAGTTTATCTATTGTGCCGTACAAACTCAAAGTTTACTATCAAGGCTGTGCTTTTGCAGGGTTATTTATACATGTTTCTGTGTTATGTTTAACCATTTTGCATATTTTGTATATCCTCCCTGTAGAGTCCTGAGTCTTTTTCAATTGTTCTAATAAAATGCAATTAACAGCTTTAAACTAAGATCACTTTGAAAGACAACAGGGATGAATAGATTCTCAATGAAGTAGAGGCTCTAGGCTAGTATAAGATTATAAATAAAATGTTGTTTTTATGTTGGTTTGTTTGGGTTTATTTGTAGATTTTATCTATATGTATTGTCCCCCACAGAACTAATCCGTTTGGATATTATGCCAACAAAACCACGGCAATAGAATTATACCCCATTCATACTGCACCAAAATCCCGGGTTTTTGCCGGGACGAGCTCAAACGACCCGGGTCTTGGTGCAGTATGAATGGTACAAGTCCAAAATCCCAGGTCTAAAAACCCTGGGTCTTCAACCCGGGATTTATCGAGGGGTAATTCCCGGGTCGGACCCGGGTTGCCTGCACTATGAATGGTGCATCCCGGGTTTTTCAACCCGGGTTGCACAGAAAACATGCTGATTGGCTGTCTGCCTGTCTCTGGAGGATGATGTCATCGTTGGAAGCCCGTGGAAGATTGTAGAAGCTTTTTAGGAGAGATGGTGGATGGTGTACTCAACATCAAGCTGAATCAGAGACGTTTTTTTAGGGAGAAAATTGCTTTTATTATTTCACAAAAACAGTGTTTATTTACAGCAATTATGACACACTGGATGGAGGAAGAGGTGCGTGAGCTGCTGAATGTCAGAGGGGAGGAAGAAATTAGAAGGCAAGTGACTGGGACTGTGAAGGATGCCACAGTGTACTACAATATCGCCAAAATACTCACACAACGTGGCATAAAGAGGACACAGCAACAAGTCCTGAACAAATTGAAGTCCCTGAAGAAGCAGTACACTAATGTCCATGACCACAACAGGCGCAAAAGTGGCGCTGAAAGAATGGACTGGCCCTTTTATGACCAGCGCAATATGGTCTTTGGACATTCTCCTCTGACAAATCCAATTGCACTGTCATCTTCTAGCAATGTGGATGCGGCTATACCAACACCACCAGAGAGCACACAGACAAGCGAGGCCGCAACGATAATAATAGAAGATTCTATTGAAGACACCCCAGAACCGGAGTGCTCTGCCACAACAGATGACACCAACATTTCTTGGGAGAAATTGAACAATTCACAGCCATTCCCTGCTGCGCAAGTCGTTACAGATACTTCGCAAGAAACGCAGCCAGAACCAGTGCCGGTGTCAAAGTCTGCGCCAGGTCCCAGTTTACGCTCCAACAGTAAGTATCTTTAATAATCTCACATAATAACCAACTATATATACATACATATATATCTACATAATTGAAAAAAAAAAAATGAACTGTATAAACAAAAGTGTCAAAAACAGAGAACTATATCAACAGAAATGCAAGCCACATACCAATAAACATATCTACTTAACTTTAAAAAAAAAAAAAAATGTTTGAACATAACTGGCAAAAAAAGAGAAGTATATCAACATAAATGCAAACCAAATACCAATATATCTACATTAACTTAAAAAAGAGAACTATATCAACAAAAAGCCCAAAAGACAAATATAATACACTCCAAAGTATTAAAACATTAACACGCATATGTTGCAGTGCAAAACTACGGGGCAAGAGGTAGGAGGCCTCAAGCACATATCAGCTTACAACACTGCTTTTTTGTTCTGCCACATTATATATTCTAATGTATGTTTTACTGTGTTTTTTTCTGCGTACAGTTTACAACGTTCCTAAAAAACGCAAAAGGCCCAACAAAATGGAGCAAGCAACTAAAACAATGACAACTGTCATGATGGATCAACTGCGGGAGATGGACAGCACCATGAGGGAACACGAGAATACACAACTGCAGCGTTTCATGGACAATGAGCGGGAACTCCAGGACTCTTTCCTCATGCAAATCATGAACATGCAGGAACGCGTGTTACGCGAAAATCGTGAGTGTATGATGGGATTCATGGACAGACTCCTCTCACGGGTGCAGGCACCTCCTTCAAGTCCTTATTATTATGACGGACATTATCCTATGTACCAGCGGGGGCAACCCATGTTAGGCAACAATAACCCTCCAAACCCGGTACAGAATACACAACATGCTCAACCTATGGGTAACCCCAACATAGAATACCCACCGGGTAACCAAACCACTCCACAACCAGAAATGCCACAATATAGGCAATTGTAATAATCATGTTTTATGGTCAAATGTTTCACAGTTAATTGTTATCATGTATGTTACGTGTGATCTGGAATCACACCGTTAGCTTCACATATAACGTGAAAAGCAAATTTGCACTTACTGTTTGGGCACATTTGTGTCTTCTGTTTACTACTTGTGTATATATTTATTTTTTTTCTACATGCAAGTAAGCACTTTTATATTGTGTCATTTTATATTTTTGTGAAGAGACATATGAGGAAATATGTACAAAACAAAATACAATATGTGAAATAAACATTTTTTTTTTACTTTTACATTTGTGTGGTACATTCAAAAAAGTGAGGTCAAATTGGCAGTGAGGGTGGTCCTAATAAGTTCAGCAGAGGTATTGGTGCGCTCTCCTTCAAAAGTACTGGAGTCCACTGACAGCACTGGCATTTCAGATTCCTGCACATTCCACTCAGGTAGAAATTGGTCTTTTTGAATTTCACAAATGTTATGTAAAATACAGCAAGCAGCAACCACGTGGGGCACAAGCTTGGTGTCAATGTCATTGCGCTTCAATAGACAGCGCCAACGTCCTTTCAAGCACCCAAAAGCATTTTCCACCACCATCCGAGCCGAGCTGAGGGAATGTGTAAAACGGATCTGTTCCTGAGACAGGTGATGTTGCTGAGTGAACCCCTTCATCAGCCAGCGCCTCAAAGGGTAAGCAGCATCCCCAATGATGTGTACCGGTATCTCCACACCATCAACAAAAGTAGATTTCTGTAAATAAAAACATGCAGTTTCACGTCACCATGTTAAAAATATTGGTCAAATAACGCAGTACACTTGGTACTATATGGTGAAAATGCATTTTGCAAGTGGTACATCTATATATAAAAAGGGGCATTAAATACATACAATATTGATAGCAAACAATAGTATATAAGCTTCACTTACAAAAACATCATACAACATTACACCTATATTTACCTCTCTAGGGAACAGCCAGCCATCTTGTCTTTCCTCAGCAATTTGGTAAAGGTCTGAATTTGCTAGAACTCTGGCGTCATGGGAACGTCCAGGCCAGCCGATGAAAACATCTGTGAAAATGACATAAAAAAATACATATAGCAATGTTTTACAATACGCATTACACATGGCACAGTCACATAAAAAAAACCATAACAAATGCTTACCAAAAGTTGTGGTCAACCACAGCCTGCAGAATGATGGAATGCCAGCCTTTGCGGTTGTAGTAATCCGCATGGTTGTCTGTGGGGGCAATTATGGGGATGTGTGTCCCGACTAAGGCTCCAGCACACTGTGAAAACCCATGCTTCAGGAATCCTGCAATTGTATCATCCAGGCGCTGACCTTGCGGTAAGGAGATGAAGCGATGATACAGGGCTTCCAGCAATGCCGTGGTGACTTCATGCACTAGAGTGCACACCGTAGATATCCCCACTCCAAACAAGCAGGAGATTGTCCGGTATTCTCCAGGGGTAGCATACCACCACAACACAATAGAAAGGCGCCTACATAGTGGAATAGGTTTTCCAAAGTTAGTGGCCTTCCTGGAAAGTGCTGGGGTAATAAGGTCCAGCACATAGTTAAATGTCCCACGTGACATTCTGAAGTGTTGCATCCACTGCTGTTCCTCAAACGCTTCCACAGTAGACCAGAAAGCTTCTCCATGGCTACGCTCTCTGGCACGCATGGTTCGGTTACTGGCAGCACTGAATCTCAAAATTGAGGCAATGCTGGCCCTGAGAAAAGCTCTCCTCCTGCGCATATACAGACACCGAGTTTTCTTCTGTTGTGCCATAAACTTCGCCTTCCTCCTCCTGAAATGGGACTGTGCAAGAGTGCACAGTGTCAGCAGCTACAGCAAACTCTCATTTGCTGCATAAAACAGCAAAAACACACTAGTAAACATGAACTCTGGGCTACACAAAAGTGAGTCGTCGGCCATGATGAAAAGTAATGTAATAAACAATCACCACCCACTTTTGCATCATCTTTATGCGTCAACAAACCAGTCACCTTTCAATGACATCACCTTTTTTCAGCCAATGAAAACTGCTCTGGTGATGACACCCACAAATTGCCAGGGCACAGACTTGTGCAGTATGAATGGGGTCAACCCGGGAAATTCCTGGGTCCGAGATGCAGTATGAATGGTGTTTCTGAGCTGGGACGCTCAGAGCCCCTGGCAAAAACCCGGCTTGAAAAACCCGGGATATTGCCAGGGCGCCAGTATGAAAGTGGTATAACTAGCACATATTTTATGTGTCCTCGTTATGAAGCTCTCGATCTTAACAATTATTGTAGTAAATAATTTTATTAGCTTTAAGCTAGAATCACTGTGCTATCCCCAACGGGACTGACCCGCTTAAATGTTAACAGAGCCACAGCAATGACTAGCAGATATTCTATTAGAGGATGACTCCGTATAAATTATCTTTAAAGTATCTGATATTATATCTAAGCTGCAGCTGCTACTGAATCTATTGAGACATTTCCCTAGGCATAGTCAGTGAAAGCAACGCGCGTTTCACTGATATGCTTGTTCACGGCAAACCCGTTACTCTGTATGAGCGGGGTTTTTAAACTCTGGTTAGCCAATAGGTGATTGCTAAATGCAATCTCTCCTGATTGGTTATTGATCCGCTATAGTGCTACTATTTGTCTATATCTTTTGTAATGATCGTGTGTCATCTTAAGATTTCATCTTCCGTTTAATATATACTGGGGATTCTACGATTTAATATGTGATTTTTGTACAGTCCTTCATAATAACAAGTTTAGGATATTAATAAATGCCTAACAATTATCAAGATAAAGATTATATGCAAAAAGGAAACTAAGTCTATGCAAGCATAAATAAAATTGGATTAAAATTATAAACAATTAATTATAAATATCATAATTTACCATGAAATAACCCTTTAATATTTTTATACATATAAATGATAAAATTACAATACAGTGGTAATCAGACTATTTTAAAGTATTCCAATTATCTCCAATTATGTATAAAGTGCATAATAAATATACAATTAACCTCAAGTGAAAAAAATCTATGTGAAATATGTGTAAATAGTGAATATTTTACTTTAATAAATTATATTATTATAGAGAATAAATTAGTGTTAAAATAATAAAACATTGAACAAGCATATCAGCGAAACGCGCGTTGGTTTCACTGACTATGCCTAGGGAAATGTCTCAATAGATTCAGTAGCAGCTGCAGCTTAGATATAAGACCAGATCCTTTAAAGATAATTTATACAGAGTAATCCTCTAATAGAAAAGCTTAATTTAATGAAGGAATGGTTGTAAAACGTTAGGAGGCTGGACTTTGCATTTACACGTTGTCACAAATAAAAAAATAATTATGGACCAACAAAGCACTTATTAATCTACTATAAACATCTGGGACCTTGACAATTCTTTCACCGTAAAAGTCTGACTGAACCATAGAAATGATCTTGTTTTATTATAAATGATACATATTATACTTTAGCTTTGATCAAGCAGGTGTGTTGCTTGTTTGTTTTCTATAAATGTTAAATATGACACTAACAAGCAACAATCCAAAGAGTAACTCAAGATAATAAGGGTGGAAACATTCATTTCAAGTATAAAAGCAGGAAGTAACAGCTCCACAAGGCATCAGCTCACTAGACTGTGCTTCACATCCTCTGTAGATCATCTCTGTGACAAAAACGATCATGTCTCATCACTCCATCCTCTCCTCTGGGCACAAGGGCTACAGCTCCTGTTCTGTTGCTTTACCTAAACATTCCAGCTCACACAGCATCTTCTCACACTCTGCTAAACATGGAGGACACGGTCACAAGACTCAGCATTGCTTTACCAGCTCAAGTGCTCACAATATTGGATCAAAGGGACACAAAATGTCAGTGGGAAGTTTTCATTCAGGGAAAAGTGGGCACAAATCTGGATTTGGTTTTGGTGGAATTGGTCATGAGTTTGGGGGATCATCTTGTTCTGGAGGAATCACCTCTGTTACTGTGAACAGAGGTCTTCTGGAACCTCTTAATTTGGAGATTGACCCAAGTATCCAAAGAGTGAGGACTGAGGAGAAGAATCAAATTAAAGGTCTGAACAACAAGTTTGCCTCCTTCATTGACAAGGTACAGTACTGTAGTATAGGACTTGGGTATATACTGCTTGCCTTAACATAAATGGTTCTACTAGTTTGAAATATGTGTCAGGGCAATGTTTTTATTTTATTACTTGTCTAATTAATTGTATTTGTTGTAATAAGTCCATTTTCTGTGGGTTCTTTCAAAGTAGTAGGTCACTCATAAGCAACTTAGTATTACAGTTAATACGATAATTTTAAATCGGATATTTGCTCGCGGCAACAGGGGCTGAGATCAAAAATCTGCCTTAAAATTACCGTACTAATGGTAATACTGCACACTATTATCATAGTAGAATTGGCCCCTTAGACTTTGTCAATGTATGTGACACTGTGTCTTACAGGCACTTGTTACACCTGGGCATAAAACTGTCTGAAAGTCCAGAGGGTAGTTATCTATGGTTCATATTTGGACTGGACTAACATTGTAAGTTGTATACTACAGAGTTATGTTTTTGGAAAAATGCTATTTACTTTGTTACTAAATTATATAATAGTGTCTGTTAAAACCACTGCTCCTAAAAACATACATACAGGTTACACTAGAGATATGATTTATCCACAATGGAGAAGGATCTAGGTATGCTTAAAAATCACAGCCTTGGCAAGCAATTCTAATCTGTGACCTAAAGAGACAGCAGGATGTTATTTTAAATAAAAAAAAAATGCACAGACACTAGAGAGAAAAGTATAATTTTGCCCCTCTTATGTTGCCTTTATATTGCACTGGGGAGACCTTAACTAATATATACAGTTCTGATTGGTCACAAACAGGATGCAGCGGAAATAGAGAGGGTGCAGAAGAGGGCAAATTAATATGGAGTATGGAAAATCTCCCTTATGAGGAAATATTACATTTATTTAGAATGATAAATAGAGGCTATAGTCTCAGATTAATCTTCATGGGCCTAAGTCATTGAGGAGAGGAAAATAAAAAAAAAAAGGAGTAAGTTTGCTCCTGGACAAAACATGCTACAATGCAAGGGGTGCAAATGAGTATATTGTTTATGCAACATGGTTTTTCCCAGGTGCAAAGTTACTCAATTTTTATACTTTGTTCTCCTTAATGGATCAGGTCTCATATGTTTAAAGTCCTTTACAGTAAGAATAGTGAAACTTTGGAATGTATTCCCACAAAAATAGACACTGTAGAATAAAGAAAGGTTTTTAAAAACACAGAACAAAGGATAACTGGTACTAAAACGTGCAATAGAATATTGATTCAGGGAGCTGTTGGACTACAAGTACAGAGTCAGGAGGGAATTATTTCCCCTCTTAAGGCAACTTAGACTGTGCTTATTGGGGTAGGCTGTCTTTCTTTTGATCAACTGGGGATTTTAATGATGAATTTTGAGCATGGACATAATGTGATACATTTTTCCAGCACATGTACCAATATATTTGCATATCCACATACTTTTAAATTCATAATATATAGTGAAAATACATTTTTATTTCTCATTTATTTTATTTCTCGTTTATAACTTATTACTTTAAATTCTGTTTTATTTAGGTGAGATTTCTGGAACAACAAAACAAGATGCTGGAGACCAAGTGGGGACTTCTACAAAACCAGAAAACAGCCAGGTGTGAGATTGAACCCCTTTTTGAGGCATTTATTAGCAACCTCAGGAGACAGCTGGAAAACCTGGAATGTGAAAGAGCCCGTCTAGAAGCAGACAGGAACAACATGGAGGGAACCGCCGAAGAATTAAGGAGACGGTATTCAATTCCCGTTTTATTGAAACTTATTTTGGATTAAAAGAGGTTTCTAGATCTGACCATTCAGAACAAGTACAGATATTATATTACCTCATAATTTAGCTTTTGTATTGCACCGTTGGGTTGCATACTTTTCTTGAGTAATAGTCGCTTGCGGCTTTTCTACCCACGGGATACAGACAAATGAGGAGGCAGGGGTGTTACCTAAGTCATAGATGACAACATTTGATTGACTGTAAACGGGAGAAGGTTCAACCAGTCATATGCTGTCCTCTCCTGGTCAGTAAAAATACCCCCTTTCAAACTTCTCCCTGGCCAATTGCTGTCAAATACAGTAGTTGAATATTACTGCAAGTGATGGGAATACCCCCTTTAAACTGGTCATTAACCCAAGTCTTATGGCATTTTCGGTGGGTCCTTGTATGCCTCATTTGCTAAATTATTGTGTACTAACAATTATTAAATTCATTGTTGATCATATTTAACTATAATCTGCAGTAATACCTCACTTCTTTTACAAATAAATAAAAAATACAGTGGTTTATTTGTAGTCATTAGAAAGTAACTAAAAGGAAACATGTCATTGATTCAAGACTAGTTATCTTTACATAATAACTGCTAAATAACTATTTCCCATGTATTTTATGAAATTATTATAGATAGAATTAAACAAACCTAAATTCTATTTGTAAACACAGTGAAATATTTATTTGTAGTAAATTCCAAATTTGTTTTGTCAGTTTGCAAAATTGTATACATTTTGCAACTGGCTTATTAGACTTTTATATTTAAAACATTTATTTTCATTATTGTTTATATTATGTTTCTTTGACTGTTTTGTCTACTGTCTTTGTCATGCAATAGGCAATATGATTACACAATCTTTGTTTACTGCTCTCAAACCACATTTAAAACTAAAAAAATGTATAGATATCAACAAGAAAAACCTAGGAAAATCCACGAGGTTTGTTTATCAAATAACTTAATATCTCAGGATTTACCTTATTTTTGTGTGTCTTTTTTCATACAATCAATAATAAAGTAAGTAAAGTATGCAATGTAATGAAATTTTTGCCTGCAAAATTAAAATAATGCACCACCAAATAGTCACTGTGCTGATGTTTTAAATGACATGTAGAAAATATTATTGGTAGACAAATATGCATGAATTAGATTGCACTATTTGATATAGTGATACCAAGAAGTCAATCTATATTTATTAATAGGAAAACTGGTTATATTTGGCATTATTTTATTGTTACATTATTTTAATTATTATTGTACTTCTTGCAAAATATTAATCTATATTATGCTAATGAATAAAATGTAATATGATATAATTTGGCAGCTATGAAGAGGAATTAAATAGACGTACCGCTGCAGAAAATGAATTTGCTGGACTTAAGAGAGTAAGTTTCCATAATTGCCAATTTCAAGTGACATCTATACTACAAAGTGAAACCATGTAATAAATTAACTGATAGGTAGCTAATATCTCTATTTAATACAAATGCAGATTTTGCTTTTAATAGATATGAACGATTGTTACTTTATTTTATATTGGAAAACAAATACAATTCCATTAAGCTTAATGCTCACCCCTATGGAAAATATACATTATGTGAAATGTTATATTACATTCACTATATTATATTAACTCAGCATAAACCATTAGTACAAAAAGAATAGATTTGTAAATGAAACACACTCTAATCTATAGGAGGTTGATGCAGCCTTTATGAACAAAGCTGAGCTGCAGGCCAGAGCCGACTCCCTGACTGATGAGATCAACTTCTTGAGGACTCTGTATGACGCGGTAATGTTTTATTTTGCTACATTACTGTTTGAATCATTTGCTCCTGACTGTGTTTTACACACCTATGTTAAGTTGAATGTGTTGATTTTTGAGCTGATCATATTCAAACATCAGCTTTAGTCCATTTTTCTGAGCAGTATTGAAACAAATCATATTTTGCTAATTTTTTTTCCAGAAGATTTGTCTTCCAAAAATACAATTAGTTTCTTTATAACCCAAGACTGGAGGAAACAATTTTACCACCTTTCCAGCAGGTGGTAAAATAGCATAAAAAGTCATACCTTCATACAACTACTAAATAAAAGTTAGGAAAGTGTTTACGTAACATGGATTGCCATAACTTGCTGAATACAAAGATCTTCTGAAAAAAATATTTTATTATTTTTTCTTTCCTCTGTTATAAATAGATTTGCATGTATAATGTCTTTTTTCATTTGTTGTAGTGGGTATATTGTAAGCATCAAACATTACTTTACCAAGGGGCACTGCTAAGGGGTCACTTTCACATAAGGGTACCCCTCTGTCAATAACATCCAAAAACTCTTTAATTTGCTGTAGTGTAGAGGATTAATTGTATGTTGATCACAAGTTTCAAAAGCAGGTGTTGTAAGAATGCATTACTCCGCAGGAGATTGGTCAGCTCAACGCTCAGATCTCAGATACTTCAGTTATTGTGTCTATGGACAACAGTCGAAATCTGGACATGGAAGGCATCATTGCCGAGGTCAGAGCCCAATATGAGGACATTGCAAACAGGAGCCGAGCTGAGGCTGAGGCCATGTACCAATCAAGGGTGAGTTTGGCAAGAAGGAAGATGTTATACATATTATATATATATATCCGGGTACACCAAATTATTGATACCTCTTTATACTATTTTGTACTGCAGTTTGAGGACTTGCGCATGGCAGCTGGAAGAAATGGAAATAATTTGCAGAACAGCAGAAATGAGATTGCTGAACTCAACCAAACCATTCAGAGACTTAAAGGAGAGATAGAGTGTGCTAAATCCCAGGTACATAATCCATGTGGACTGGAGTCCAAAGCAGTTTATACATTAAGTTATGTTATTTGTTATATCAGTGTAGGACAGTGTAGTAGTTATTTAAATACTACCATCCCAAATTCAATATTATGTGACTCCTACTACACATTGAGGAATAATTCTACCTAAAACTGAATTCTATAGCTTACACATAAATGCAAAATATAATTTACCTGTGATCCACCAGGTCTCCCCAATATAGATTAGATCAGGTGGACCTAGTCAGGGGAGGCTGTGCTCGTTGGTTCCAGCATCAATGTATGATAAAAAGCTTGACTCAGTAGGTGCAGGCTGCTGCAGTCTTTAGAGGACTCTCCACAACCTGTGAGGGCAAACTTTTCCACACAGAAGGAAGCAATGACAGCCTCTCCTAAAACTAGAAGATGTTTAGGGGGTCAACAAAAATAAATAAAAAATAGAATTTTTCTGTTATTGTCCCAGAGGGCTGCTCTAGAAGCTGCTATAAATGAGGCTGAGGAACGTGGAGAGGCTGCTGTCCGGGATGCAAAGAATAAACTGTCTGAGCTGGAGGCTGCTCTACAGAAGGCCAAGCAGGACATGGCTCGCCAACTGAGAGATTACCAGGAACTGATGAACGTTAAACTGGCTCTGGATATTGAAATTGCTACATATAAGAAGATGCTGGAGGGTGAAGAGTGCAGGTTAGTATAGAATCCAAAAAAAATTCATACATAATGAATCACAAGAGAAGGATTTCTCAATCTTTTAACTCTGAGACCACCCAATCAGTTTTAAATATGTTTAAGGCCCACCTTCTTCCCAACAATGTTTTTCCTATATTTACAGCTGCTAGTTAAGCAACTAAACACATATATAACTACACACATTGTTTAGTATACTTACTTTCAAATATTTTAATCAATCCAAGAAGGAGATTTATAACAATGTATTTTTGATTGAAGCATTCCCCCCTTTTTCTCCTGCATGCATTTCTCAGTATAATTGGATAATAATCTATTTTGTAAAGGACTAACTGTCATATATCACAAGCATGCTGCACATGATATGCTGAATCTCCAATACTGCTTGGCAAATATGCATCCAATTAGTGATAACTTACTTAAGTAAACTTTTGTAAACAACTAATTAAAAATATAAAACTTGATTTAATATGTACATCCTTTTATTTAAATGAATATTGTATTGAACATTAAATATTAATAAAATGTAAATATTCTTTATTTTAGGTTGGCTAAAGATGGATCTGTTAATATTTGTAAGTACATTATTTTTCAATAAAGAAGAAATATTTAGAACAATTTTTGAACATACAAATCTCATACTTCAAAAAGCGTTGTCACTAATTCAAGTTTTTATAAAGAGAGAAAATATTTTGAACAGATTTTCATGCTTTTGCTCTCTCCTTTTAATTGATGTCTTCCAATTGATAGTAAGAAATATTTTGCACCTATTTTTATTCTTGAGTGTTTCCTTAGTGCTATGGTGTGACACGGGAATAATGTTCCCCATTCACTGTCATGTTACACTGGATGAAAATATCTCAGAATAGTCCCTCTTTTTGCAGATAATTGTGGCATTCTAAAAACCCGCCTGGACCCATACCCTTGTGGTTAAAAATAAAGTTTACAATTATCAGCTTTTTTGCAGCACTCAGGGTTAATTGTTCTGTAGAGTAGTTTTATTGCAATAATTAGCATTAAGTGTAAAGTGTAAGAGGGCTTCCCGTGGTACAATGTGAGCTGATCACATGATGCTTACTTCCAATTCTGGTACTCTTTTCATCATCCAGGTACTGTTGTTGATTCCCTCAGGTGGGGGGTTTGTCAGCCCTTTAAGTTCTAAATTTCACTGTAATTTTAACTTAATGCAAATTGTTCAGATACATGCTAAAATTAATGTTTGTTTCCCGCTTAGCTATTCTGCACTCAAGCACTGGGGGAAAACACCATTCCAAAGAAATGTCCCATACCACAAGTGGACATCATCATCATCATAAAGCAGGATTGAGCTCAAGCAGCCATGTCTCCAAACACCATTCTAGCCATGGTCACCATTGTTAAACAGGATATGGAGAACAGAGGCGGACCTAGCAAGCTGTGGGCCCAGGTGCAGGTCGGCAGGAATAAGGAAACCAGGGCCCCCGATCCTCTGCATCTCCCATGCAGCAGGCCCCAATTATCTTCCTGGGCCCCAGGGAACTGCACCTGCTGCACCAATGGTAGTTCCGCCACTGATGGAGACTACTTTTCTTACACTTCACTGCATTTTACATGAAGAGTTTACAATGTTGAAACAACTGTCTTCATGCAATGTCTATCCCCACCTTTTCATACCTTGGATACATGCTATTTTTGCTGTCCACCATATATACCTTGTAATTTATTATCTTTTTCTGCAATAAACTGCTTTTCAAATGATATATTTATTACTCATTTTGCTATAAATGCTGTGAAGATACCGGGTTTATGGCCCAAATCTACCCACTTCACACTGGCTCACCACTCATGGATGCCTTACTATGCCAGGGAAGCCTACCCAGTACCTTAGAAGGTTCCTAGAGTCACTCAGGCAATTGCTGTTAGAAAGTAAAACAATACATTTAATGTAATACAAACAATCACTAGAATATTATATACACACAGTAAATAAATTCCAGTCAGGTTTACCACATCATCTGTCCCTTACCCCATTAGCTTAAGGAGTTACAGTCGCCTGGCTGTCCTGACTTGAAGACCAATGGTTTTGCAGATGTATTCCACTGGTCAAGAACCAAAACGCAAAACCAGCCACTTTGCAACTTCCAGCCATAAATCCTCAGAATGAATATCCCCTCCCCCCAGGAGTGGCTCATTAAATCTAGGGTCACATTTCCACAAAGATTTCCCCTCCCTGGTTAAACCCCTGGCTCTCTCCCTCTTAAACATTGGTGGGTGCTGGATCAGGGGGATGGAGGGGGAGTGAAGATGTGCTGTGCTTTCACCTGGGCACCCCTGCTGGGAACCAGACAAATGTCTGTACTAGTCATGTGGAGGACAATGGATACTAATTGGCCTCCCCACCTCCAAAGATAGGATAGCAGTAAGCCACTTCTGAAATTAACCCCTTACACTACTTTGTGATGTCACAAGGTTCCCACCTGTTACATTCTTCCTCTAGAGAAAGGAGGGGGAGAATGAATGCAGCTCCAGCTCCCTCACCTTTATCCTGGACACCATCTTATCCTTACCTAAAGCCTGGCTTTAATTTGAGAACAATGCATAACAGCATCACTGAATTAACAACAAACACATTTTTACAGTGGGTAGCATGGAAGGAAGAAACTTATATAGGCATGGCTACAATGTTCACTTGTAATTAGACACCACAGTTGTACTCTGTTGAGCTGGGGAACAAATACATGGCTATAAAAAAAACACGTTATAGTTCAAATTTTGTGAGAAAGAGCGAAAGGCTGGTTATGGCGTTATCAAACTTGTTTCGTCACAAATGTTTATATCTTTTTTATATTTGTTACTTGTGGCCTGAACTTGAAAAATCAAAAGAAACCATAGCAGGATGCATAAAACCAGAGATAATAGTATATAAATAAAAAAAAATGTATTGTCTCAATAAATATAATACATAGGCCTCATAAATTAGCAAATTGGTAATTAAAACCAAACATTTAAAAAACACTGGGATTAAAAGCTGTATAAATTGAATCGCAAATGATGTTTAAAAACATACTAAATTGATGAGTATGTCCATGTAACTCTAGTAAATATATAGTAGTTCATATAAAGATATAACTACAATAAAATACCTCCAAGATATCCAGCATACTGGCCCATAACTTGAAAGATATATAGCAATCAAAGTGATGAAATGTCACTGGCAAATGAAAAAAATTAGATAACTCTATCTTTGTATAAAGTCTGGGTTCAACAGATGAAACGCGTCAGTCATTCTAAACTGGGATTGCTGTTTCATTTATCTGATATTGGACTCATTTTATATTTACACTGGTACTAGTTTTGTCCCTTACCATTTATGTGCCCTAATTTATTTAATTTGAACTTGCCTGCAATGCTGAAATCAATCTCTACAGTTTTTTGCATGTTAAGACCTTGTTTCACCTTTGCTATTATTAATGTCACTGATGGCGAGGAAACATACTGCTGTGCTTCTGGGTAATGTTCTATCTTGCAACTTATGGGCCAATTTTCTGGATACCTTGGAGGGATTTTATTGTGATTACAACTGTATATATGAACTACTATATATTTACTAGAGTTACATGGACATACTCTTCAATTTAGCCCCTTCATCATTTGTGATTCCATTTATATAGCTTTTAGTCCCAGTGTTTTTTTAAATGTTTGGTTGCAATTATCAATTTACCAATTTATGATGCATATGTATTATATTTATTGAGACAATAAAAATATATTTTTTATATAATATTATCTCTTATTTTATGTATCCTGCCATGATTTCTTTTGATTTTTCAATTTATGGCCAAACCTATGTATCACTATCAAGTGCTGCTTTTTTTTTTTGATGTGTGTTTGTTTTCGATTAGGGGCTAGCAATTAGTCCTGCTTTATAGCTGTGATTTGTGTTTATTTGGTGTGGTGCAGCCCAGTGTGGGATTCCTTTCTCTATATTTGTTACTTGCAGGGCCTGATCAACCACTAGGCTGACCAGGCTGCAGCCTTGGGCGCTGGGTCCCGGGGGGCGTGGCGCTGCGGGTATTTTTTTTTAATATTTTTTTTATTATTTTTTTTTTCTTCATTCATTTTTTTTTTCCAGGGTGGTGGAGGGGGGGTCGCCGTGGGAGGGGGGGGGGGGTTCGCCGCGGGGGGGTGGAGGGCTCGATGATCAAAAGCATTGGTGGTCAGTGGTTAGCAACATACAGCCAATCGCCAGGCTGCCTGTTGCTGTGCAGCAGACAGGAAGCAGGACGTCTTAACTTCCTATCTGCTGATCTGAGGAGAGGAGCGAAGCTGGCACAACTACAGGTACGTGAAGCGGGGAACTGCCCTGCATATCTATAGGGAGGGGAAGAACTGCCCTGCATATCTATAGGGAGGGGGGGAACTGCCCTGCATATCTATCGGGAGGGGGGGGAACTGCCCTGCATACCTATAGGGAGGGGGGGGGACTGCCCTGCATATCTATAGGGAGGGAAGGGAACTGCCCTGCATATCTAAAGGGGGGGGAACTGCCCTGCATATCTATAGGGAGGGGGGGTAAACTGCCCTGCATATCTATATGGAGGGGGGGGGGAACTGCCCTGCATATCTATAGGGAGGGGGGGAACTGCCCTGCATATCTATAGGGAGGGGGGGGGAATGCCCTGCATATCTATAGGGAGGGGGGGAACTGCCCTGCATATCTATAGGGAGGGGGGGTAACTGCCCTGCATATCTATAGGGAGGGGGGGGGGAACTGCCCTGCATATCTATAGGGAGGGGGGGAAATGCCCTGCATATCTATAGGGAGGGGGGGGAACTGCCCTGCATATCTATAGGGAGGGGGGGGGAACTTCCCTGCATATCTATAGGGAGGGGGGGGGAACTGCCCTGCATATCTATAGGGAGGGGGGGGAACTGCCCTGCATATCTATAGGGAGGGGGGAACTGCCCTGCATATCTATAGGGAGGGGGGAACTGGCCTGCATATCTATAGGGAGGGGGGGAACTGCCCTGCATATCTATAGGGAGGGGGGGAACTGGCCTGCATATCTATAAGGAGGGGGGAACTGCCCTGCATATCTATAGGGAGGGGGAGAACTGCCCTGCATATCTATAGGGAGGGGGAACTGCCCTGCATATCTATAGGAAGGGGGGGAACTACCCTGCATATCTATAGGGAGGGGGGGAACTACCCTGCATATCTATAGGGAGGGGGGGAACTACACTGCATATCTATAGAGAGGGGGGGGGAACTACCCAGCATATCTATAGGGAGGGGGGGGGACTACCTTGCATATCTATAGGGAGGGAGAGGGGGGACTGTCATGCATATGTATAGGGAGGGAGAGGGGGACTGTCATACAAATCTATAGGGTGGGAGGGGGGGCTGCCATGAAAATCTATAGGGAGGGAGAGAGGTTGATATGTATGAAGTAGGGCAGAGGAGGGGGGCTGATATATGTGACTGGGGGAGTTTTGATGTAACGGGGGGGATAGCTACAGAGTGGAGATAAGGAAAATAGCTACAAGAGGGATGGATGCAGGGTAGGAGGTAAAGAAAATGGCTGCAGCAGGGGTTATGGAAAATGGCTGTGGGGGGGTTATGGTTAAGGAAAATGGCAGCAGGGGGTATTTAAAAAGTAGAGCAGCTTTGGGGGGCAGAATCTCATGATTGTGTGGTGGTCACAGGGGTGGTCTCAGCAATCACTAGAATACTAAATATTAGTGAGATGGGGCTGGTAGAGGTTTGTATTTGATTGACAACAAATATTCAGATATTGCTTATATATGCCTGTCCAATGGGGTACTTTTAGCTGGCCATAATGGAGTGTTTTGTTTTAACTAAAGGGCCTAATCATTCAGGGTTTGCATTATATCACATTTTTCATTTTCAAAACAGGACGCCAACTTTCCAGAAGCCAGCGAGAGGATAACAAAGTTGCAAGAGAGAAGAGCAAGAACAGGTAAGAGACAATGGCACAATCTGTCTAAATTTGAATGCTGGAGAATTCACCTGAACATTCATATTCAGGAGTGTTCCTATACACCTATATATTCGGAGGAGGGGGGAACGCTGTGGCCGTATTAGCCTAGGGAGGCCAGAACCCTTAATCAGGCCCTGGTTACTTGGTTAAATCTTTGCATGCACAGATCTAGCTCAGCTAGGCCCCTATCAGTATGCATTACACACATTCAAATGGCTTTGCTAAGGTGTACAGTGTAAGTAAACGTGATTTATTGTACAATCATCACTTTTGCTTTTAAACATAGTGCAATGTGCACTGTGTTAACTTGAGATTAATGGTTAGCTTAGAGGTTATTCCGACAATTTGAATTTTACATTTCCAAGTCGAGTGATTGACTTGGAATTTCGCTTCTTGTATCTGAGAGTGAAGCAAAACATCAATTTCATGTGACATCAGAATCTCATGAGCTTTTGGCTCTGTTTATATACAGTATATCATAGATATTGGGGGATAGGGAAGTGGAAAGAGTCGCACCAATTATTGCGGAGTGATAAAACCCTGATATATTAATTTAAATCTCATATAGATATTTTTAACTCAGGGGTGCCTCGTAAACCTAAGATTAACAAATTAGAACAACTGGAAAGAGAAAAGAGGTTTAAAGTATGATGCACTAATCACTCCGTATTCGCATTAATTATCCAGTAGTATGTCTAATTATTAAAACTTAACCTTTATTTTTAGGTTGATAAAATAAACAGCGAAATATGTAAACAGATTAAAATAGTGAAAGTGAAATATTGTATAAAAACTGGCTATGCCTTGTATGTCTCTTATTCTTCAAACACTAGGGGTAGAATAAAGTGCAATAAATATTGCTAATAGATAAATAATAATGGAGACCTTAATTCTTCTCAAATGTACAAAAAAAACCTTTATTCTTGTGTAGTTGCAGCTTCAGTCTTATAATCAGATTATTGAGCAGATTATACACAGATCCTTTTAATGTGGAATCGTATTTAATTGTATTGACACTGTGATTTAGAGCCACTTTGTAAATAGATACAAATCTCTCACTTGTTACAATTGCTCTGCTAGATTGTATCAAACAGCATGAGGTCTGAGTCATCTGAGAGAGATGAGAAGTAAAAAGACGGCAGTTTATCTATTGTGCCGAACAAGCTCAAAGTTTACTATCAAGGCTGTGCTTTGGCAGGGTTATTTATACATGCTTCTGTGTTATGTTTAACCATTTTGCATATTTTGTATATCCTCCCTGTAGAGTCCCGAGTCTTTTTCAATTGTTCTAATAAAATGCAATTAACAGCTTTAAACTAAGATCACTTTGAAAAACAACAGGGATGAATAGATTCTCAATGAAGTAGAGGCTCTAGGCTAGTATAAGATTATAAATAAAATGTCATTTTTATGTTGGTTTGTTTGGGTTAATTTGTAGATTTTATCTATATGTATTGTCCCCCACAGAACTAATCCGTTTGGATATTATGCCAACAAAACCACGGCAATAGAATTATACCCCATTCATACTGCACCAAAATCCCGGGTTTTTGCCGGGACGAGCTCAAACGACCCGGGTCTTGGTGCAGTATGAATGGTACAAGTCCAAAATCCCAGGTCTAAAAACCCTGGGTCTTCAACCCGGGATTTATCGAGGGGTAATTCCCGGGTCGGACCCGGGTTGCCTGCACTATGAATGGTGCATCCCGGGTTTTTCAACCCGGGTTACACAGAAAACATGCTGATTGGCTGTCTGCCTGTCTCTGGAGGATGATGTCATCGTTGGAAGCCCGTGGAAGATTGTAGAAGCTTTTTAGGAGAGATGGTGGATGGTGTACTCAACATCAAGCTGAAGCAGAGACGTTTTTTTAGGGAGAAAATTGCTTTTATTATTTAACAAAAACAGTGTTTATTTACAGCAATTATGACACACTGGATGGAGGAAGAGGTGCGTGAGCTGCTGAATGTCAGAGGGGTGGAAGAAATTAGAAGGCAAGTGACTGGGACTGTGAAGGATGCCACAGTGTACTACAACATCGCCAAAATACTCACACAATGTGGCATAAAGAGGACACAGCAACAAGTCCTGAACAAATTGAAGTCCCTGAAGAAGCAGTACACTAAAGTCCATGACCACAACAGGCGCAAAAGTGGCGCTGAAAGAATGGACTGGCCCTTTTATGACCAGTGCAATATGGTCTTTGGACATTCTCCTCTGACAAATCCAATTGCACTGTCATCTTCTAGCAATGTGGATGCGGCTATACCAACACCACCAGAGAGTACACAGACAAGCGAGGCCGCAACGATAATAATAGAAGATTCTATTGAAGACACCCCAGAACTGGAGTGCTCTGCCACAACAGATGACACCAACATTTCTTGGGAGGAATTGAACGATTCACAGCCATTCCCTGCTGCGCAAGTCGTTACAGATACTTCGCAAGAAACGCAGCCAGAACCAGTGCCGGTGTCAAAGTCTGCGCCAGGTCCCAGTTTACGCTCCAACAGTAAGTATCTTTAATAATCTCACATAATAACCAACTATATATACATACATATATATCTACATAATTGAAAAAAAAAAAAATGAACTGTATAAACAAAAGTGTCAAAAACAGAGAACTATATCAACAGAAATGCAAGCCAAATACCAATAAACATATCTACTTAACTTTAAAAAAAAAAAAAAAATGTTTGAACATAACTGGCAAAAAAAGAGAAGTATATCAACATAAATGCAAACCAAATACCAATATATCTACATTAACTTAAAAAAGAGAACTATATCAACAAAAAGCCCAAAGACAAATATAATACACTCCAAAGTATTAAAACATTAACACGCATATGTTGCAGTGCAAAACTACGGGGCAAGAGGTAGGAGGCCTCAAGCACATATCAGCTTACAACACTGCTTTTTTGTTCTGCCACATTATATATTCTAATGTATGTTTTACTGTGTTTTTTTCTGCGTACAGTTTACAACGTTCCTAAAAAACGCAAAAGGCCCAACAAAATGGAGCAAGCAACTAAAACAATGACAACTGTCATGATGGATCAACTGCGGGAGATGGACAGCACCATGAGGGAACACGAGAATACACAACTGCAGCGTTTCATGGACAATGAGCGGGAACTCCAGGACTCTTTCCTCATGCAAATCATGAACATGCAGGAACGCGTGTTACGCGAAAATCGTGAGTGTATGATGGGATTCATGGACAGACTCCTCTCACGGGTGCAGGCACCTCCTTCAAGTCCTTATTATTATGACGGACATTATCCTATGTACCAGCGGGGGCAACCCATGTTAGGCAACAATAACCCTCCAAACCCGGTACAGAATACACAACATGCTCAACCTATGGGTAACCCCAACATAGAATACCCACCGGGTAACCAAACCACTCCACAACCAAAAATGCCACAATATAGGCAATTGTAATAATCATGTTTTATGGTCAAATGTTTCACAGTTAATTGTTATCATGTATGTTACGTGTGATCTGGAATCACACCGTTAGCTTCACATATAACGTGAAAAGCAAATTTGCACTTACTGTTTGGGCACATTTGTGTCTTCTGTTTACTACTTGTGTATATATTTTTTTTTTTCTACATGCAAGTAAGCACTTTTATATTGTGTCATTTTATATTTTTGTGAAGAGACATATGAGGAAATATGTACAAAACAAAATACAATATGTGAAATAAACACTTTTTTTTTACTTTTACATTTGTGTGGTACATTCAAACAAGTGAGGTCAAATTGGCAGTGAGGGTGGTCCTAATAAGTTCAGCAGAGGTATTGGTGCGCTCTCCTTCAAAAGTACTGGAGTCCACTGACAGCACTGGCATTTCAGATTCCTGCACATTCCACTCAGGTAGAAATTGGTCTTTTTGAATTTCACAAATGTTATGTAAAATACAGCAAGCAGCAACCACGTGGGGCACAAGCTTGGTGTCAATGTCATTGCGCTTCAATAGACAGCGCCAACGTCCTTTCAAGCACCCAAAAGCATTTTCCACCACCATCCGAGCCGAGCTGAGGGAATGTGTAAAACGGATCTGTTCCTGAGACAGGTGATGTTGCTGAGTGAACGCCTTCATCAGCCAGCGCCTCAAAGGGTAAGCAGCATCCCCAATGATGTGTACCGGTATCTCCACACCATCAACAAATGTAGATTTCTGTAAATAAAAACATGCAGTTTCACGTCACCATGTTAAAAATATTGGTCAAATAACGCAGTACACTTGGTACTATATGGTGAAAATGCATTTTGCAAGTGGTACATCTATATATAAAAAGGGGCATTAAATACATACAATATTGATAGCAAACAATAGTATATAAGCTTCACTTACAAAAACATCATACAACATTACACCTATATTTACCTCTCTAGGGAACAGCCAGCCATCTTGTCTTTCCTCAGCAATTTGGTAAAGGTCTGAATTTGCTAGAACTCTGGCGTCATGGGAACGTCCAGGCCAGCCGATGAAAACATCTGTGAAAATGACATAAAAAAATACATATAGCAATGTTTTACAATACGCATTACACATGGCACAGTCACATAAAAAAAAACATAACAAATGCTTACCAAAAGTTGTGGTCAACCACAGCCTGCAGAATGATGGAATGCCAGCCTTTGCGGTTGTAGTAATCCGCATGGTTGTCTGTGGGGGCAATTATGGGGATGTGTGTCCCGACTAAGGCTCCAGCACACTGTGGAAACCCATGCTTCAGGAATCCTGCAATTGTATCATCCAGGCGCTGACCTTGCGGTAAGGAGATGAAGCGATGATACAGGGCTTCCAGCAATGCCGTGGTGACTTCATGCACTAGAGTGCACACCGTAGATATCCCCACTCCAAACAAGCAGGAGATTGTCCGGTATTCTCCAGGGGTAGCATACCACCACAACACAATAGAAAGGCGCCTACATGGTGGAATAGGTTTTCCAAAGTTAGTGGCCTTCCTGGAAAGTGCTGGGGTAATAAGGTCCAGCACATAGTTAAATGTCCCACGTGACATTCTGAAGTGTTGCATCCACTGCTGTTCCTCAAACGCTTCCACAGTAGACCAGAAAGCTTCTCCGTGGCTACGCTCTCTGGCACGCATGGTTCGGTTACTGGCAGCACTGAATCTCAAAATTGAGGCAATGCTGGCCCTGAGAAAAGCTCTCCTCCTGCGCATATACAGACACCGAGTTTTCTTCTGTTGTGCCATAAACTTCGCCTTCCTCCTCCTGAAATGGGACTGTGCAAGAGTGCACAGTGTCAGCAGCTACAGCAAACTCTCATTTGCTGCATAAAACAGCAAAAACACACTAGTAAACATGAACTCTGGGCTACACAAAAGTGAGTCGTCGGCCATGATGAAAAGTAATGTAATAAACAATCACCACCCACTTTTGCATCATCTTTATGCGTCAACAAACCAGTCACCTTTCAATGACATCACCTTTTTTCAGCAAATGAAAATTGCTCTGGTGATGACTCCCACAAATTGCCAGGGCACAGACTTGTGCAGTATGAATGGGGTCAACCCGGGAAATTCCTGGGTCCGAGATGCAGTATGAATGGTGTTTCTGAGCTGGGACGCTCAGAGCCCCGGCAAAAACCCGGCTTGAAAAACCCGGGATATTGCAAGGGCGCCAGTATGAAAGTGGTATAACTAGCACATATTTTATGTGTCCTCGTTATTAAGCTCTCGATCTTAACAATTATTGTAGTAAATAATTTTATTAGCTTTAAGCTAGAATCACTGTGCTATCCCCAACGGGACTGACCCGCTTAAATGTTAACAGAGCCACAGCAATGACTAGCAGATATTCTATTAGAGGATGACTCCGTATAAATTATCTTTAAAGTATCTGATCTTATATCTAAGCTGCAGCTGCTACTGAATCTATTCAGACATTTCCCTAGGCATAGTCAGTGAAAGCAACGCGCGTTTCACTGATATGCTTGTTCACGGCAAACCCGTTACTCTGTATGAGCGGGGTTTTTAAACTCTGGTTAGCCAATAGGTGATTGCTAAATGCAATCTCTCCTGATTGGTTATTGATCCGCTATAGTGCTACTATTTGTCTATATCTTTTGTAATGATCGTGTGTCATCTTAAGATTTCATCTTCCGTTTAATATATACTGGGGATTCTACGATTTAATATGTGATTTTTGTACAGTCCTTCATAATAACAAGTTTAGGATATTAATAAATGCCTAACAATTATCAAGATAAAGATTATATGCAAAAAGGAAACTAAGTCTATGCAAGCATAAATAAAATTGGATTAAAATTATAAACAATTAATTATAAATATCATAATTTACCATGAAATAACCCTTTAATATTTTTATACATATAAATGATAAAATTACAATACAGTGGTAATCAGACTATTTTAAAGTATTCCAATTATCTCCAATTATGTATAAAGTGCATAATAAATATACAATTAACCTCAAGTGAAAAAAATCTATGTGAAATATGTGTAAATAGTGAATATTTTACTTTAATAAATTATATTATTATAGAGAATAAATTAGTGTTAAAATAATAAAACATTGAACAAGCATATCAGCGAAACGCGCGTTGGTTTCACTGACTATGCCTAGGGAAATGTCTCAATATGTGACACTGTGTCTTACAGGCACTTGTTACACCTGGGCATAAAACTGTCTGAAAGTCCAGAGGGTAGTTATCTATGGTTCATATTTGGACTGGACTAACATTGTAAGTTGTATACTACAGAGTTATGTTTTTGGAAAAATGCTATTTACTTTGTTACTAAATTATATAATAGTGTCTGTTAAAACCACTGCTCCTAAAAACATACATACAGGTTACACTAGAGATATGATTTATCCACAATGGAGAAGGATCTAGGTATGCTTAAAAATCACAGCCTTGGCAAGCAATTCTAATCTGTGACCTAAAGAGACAGCAGGATGTTATTTTAAATAAAAAAAAAATGCACAGACACTAGAGAGAAAAGTATAATTTTGCCCCTCTTATGTTGCCTTTATATTGCACTGGGGAGACCTTAACTAATATATACAGTTCTGATTGGTCACAAACAGGATGCAGCGGAAATAGAGAGGGTGCAGAAGAGGGCAAATTAATATGGAGTATGGAAAATCTCCCTTATGAGGAAATATTACATTTATTTAGAATGATAAATAGAGGCTATAGTCTCAGATTAATCTTCATGGGCCTAAGTCATTGAGGAGAGGAAAATAAAAAAAAAAAAGGAGTAAGTTTGCTCCTGGACAAAACATGCTACAATGCAAGGGGTGCAAATGAGTATATTGTTTATGCAACATGGTTTTTCCCAGGTGCAAAGTTACTCAATTTTTATACTTTGTTCTCCTTAATGGATCAGGTCTCATATGTTTAAAGTCCTTTACAGTAAGAATAGTGAAACTTTGGAATGTATTCCCACAAAAATAGACACTGTAGAATAAAGAAAGGTTTTTAAAAACACAGAACAAAGGATAACTGGTACTAAAACGTGCAATAGAATATTGATTCAGGGAGCTGTTGGACTACAAGTACAGAGTCAGGAGGGAATTATTTCCCCTCTTAAGGCAACTTAGACTGTGCTTATTGGGGTAGGCTGTCTTTCTTTTGATCAACTGGGGATTTTAATGATGAATTTTGAGCATGGACATAATGTGATACATTTTTCCAGCACATGTACCAATATATTTGCATATCCACATACTTTTAAATTCATAATATATAGTGAAAATACATTTTTATTTCTCATTTATTTTATTTCTCGTTTATAACTTATTACTTTAAATTCTGTTTTATTTAGGTGAGATTTCTGGAGCAACAAAACAAGATGCTGGAGACCAAGTGGGGACTTCTACAAAACCAGAAAACAGCCAGGTGTGAGATTGAACCCCTGTTTGAGGCATTTATTAGCAACCTCAGGAGACAGCTGGAAAACCTGGAATGTGAAAGAGCCCGTCTAGAAGCAGACAGGAACAACATGGAGGGAACCGCCGAAGAATTAAGGAGACGGTATTCAATTCCCGTTTTATTGAAACTTATTTTGGATTAAAAGAGGTTTCTAGATCTGACCATTCAGAACAAGTACAGATATTATATTACCTCATAATTTAGCTTTTGTATTGCACCGTTGGGTTGCATACTTTTCTTGAGTAATAGTCGCTTGCGGCTTTTCTACCCACGGGATACAGACAAATGAGGAGGCAGGGGTGTTACCTAAGTCATAGATGACAACATTTGATTGACTGTAAACGGGAGAAGGTTCAACCAGTCATATGCTGTCCTCTCCTGGTCAGTAAAAATACCCCCTTTCAAACTTCTCACTGGCCAATTGCTGTCAAATACAGTAGTTGAATATTACTGCAAGTGATGGGAATACCCCCTTTAAACTGGTCATTAACCCAAGTCTTATGGCATTTTCGGTGGGTCCTTGTATGCCTCATTTGCTAAATTATTGTGTATTAACAATTATTAAATTCATTGTTGATCATATTTAACTATAATCTGCAGTAATACCTCACTTCTTTTACAAATAAATAAAAAATACAGTGGTTTATTTGTAGTCATTAGAAAGTAACTAAAAGGAAACATGTCATTGATTCAAGACTAGTTATCTTTACATAATAACTGCTAAATAACTATTTCCCATGTATTTTATGAAATTATTATAGATAGAATTAAACAAACCTAAATTCTATTTGTAAACACAGTGAAATATTTATTTGTAGTAAATTCCAAATTTGTTTTGTCAGTTTGCAAAATTGTATACATTTTGCAACTGGCTTATTAGACTTTTATATTTAAAACATTTATTTTCATTATTGTTTATATTATGTTTCTTTGACTGTTTTGTCTACTGTCTTTGTCATGCAATAGGCAATATGATTACACAATCTTTGTTTACTGCTCTCAAACCACATTTAAAACTAAAAAAATGTATAGATATCAACAATTAAAACCTAGGAAAATCCACGAGGTTTGTTTATCAAATAACTTAATATCTCAGGATTTACCTTATTTTTGTGTGTCTTTTTTCATACAATCAATAATAAAGTAAGTAAAGTATGCAATGTAATGAAATTTTTGCCTGCAAAATTAAAATAATGCACCACCAAATAGTCACTGTGCTGATGTTTTAAATGACATGTAGAAAATATTATTGGTAGACAAATATGCATGAATTAGACTGCACTATTTGATATAGTGATACCAAGAAGTCAATCTATATTTATTAAAAGGAAAACTGGTTATATTTGGCATTATTTTATTGTTACATTATTTTAATTATTATTGTACTTCTTGCAAAATATTAATCTATATTATGCTAATGAATAAAATGTAATATGATATAATTTGGCAGCTATGAAGAGGAATTAAATAGACGTACCGCTACAGAAAATGAATTTGCTGGACTTAAGAGAGTAAGTTTCCATAATTGCCAATTTCAAGTGACATCTATACTACAAAGTGAAACCATGTAATCAATTAACTGATAGGTAGCTAATATCTCTATTTAATACAAATGCAGATTTTGCTTTTAATAGATATGAACGATTGTTACTTTATTTTATATTGGAAAACAAATACAATTCCATTAAGCTTAATGCTCACCCCTATGGAAAATATACATTATGTGAAATGTTATATTACATTCACTATATTATATTAACTCAGCATAAACCATTAGTACAAAAAGAATAGATTTGTAAATGAAACACACTCTAATCTATAGGAGGTTGATGCAGCCTTTATGAACAAAGCTGAGCTGCAGGCCAGAGCCGACTCCCTGACTGATGAGATCAACTTCTTGAGGACTCTGTATGACGCGGTAATGTTTTATTTTGCTACATTACTGTTTGAATCATTTGCTCCTGACTGTGTTTTACACACCTATGTTAAGTCGAATGTGTTGCTTTTTGAGTTGATCATATTCAAACATCAGCTTTAGTCCATTTTTTCTGAGCAGTATTGAAACAAATCATATTTTGCTAATTTTTCTTCCAGAAGATTTGTCTTCCAAAAATACAATTAGTTTCTTTATAACCCAAGACTGGAGGAAACAATTTTACCACCTTTCCATCAGGTGGTAAAATAGCATAAAAAGTCAAACCTTCATACAACTGCTAAATAAAAGTTAGGAAAGTGTTTACATAACATGGATTGCCATAACTTGCTAAATACGTAGATCTTCTGAAAAAAATATTTTATTATTTTTTCTTTCCTCTGTTATAAATAGATTTACATGTATAATGTTTTTTTTTCATTTGTTGTGGTGGGTATATTGTGAGCATCAAACATTACTTTACCAAGGGGCACTGCTAAGGGGTCACTTTCACATAAGGGTACCCCTCTGTCAATAACATCCAAAAACTCTTTAATTTGCTGTAGTGTAGAGGATTAATTGTATGTTGATCACAAGTTTCAAAAGCAGGTGTTGTAAGAATGCATTACTCCGCAGGAGATTGGTCAGCTCAACGCTCAGATCTCAGATACTTCAGTTATTGTGTCTATGGACAACAGTCGAAATCTGGAAATGGAAGGCATCATTGCCGAGGTCAGAGCCCAATATGAGGACATTGCAAACAGGAGCCGAGCTGAGGCTGAGGCCATGTACCAATCAAGGGTGAGTTTGGCAAGAAGGAAGATGTTATACATATTATTATATATATATCCGGGTACACCAAATTATTGATACCTCTTTATACTATTTTGTACTGCAGTTTGAGGACTTGCGCATGGCAGCTGGAAGAAATGGAAATAATTTGCAGAACAGCAGAAATGAGATTGCTGAACTCAACCAAACCATTCAGACTCTTAAAGGAGAGATAGAGTGTGCTAAATCCCAGGTACATAATCCATGTGGACAGGAGTCCAAAGCAGTTTATACATTCAGTTATGTTATTTGTTATATCAGTGTAGGACAGTGTAGTAGTTATTTAAATACTACCATCCCATATTCAATATTATGTGACTCCTACTACACATTGAGGAATAATTCTACCTAAAACTGAATTCTATAGCTTACACATAAATGCAAAATATAATTTACCTGTGATCCACCAGGTCTCCCCAATATTGATTAGATCAGGTGGACCTAGTCAGGGGAGGCTGTGCTCGTTGGTTCCAGCATCAATGTATGATAAAAAGCTTGACTCAATAGGTGCAGGCTGCTGCAGTCTTTAGAGGACTCTCCACAACCTGTGAGGGCAAACTTTTCCACACAGAAGGAAGCAATGACAGCCTCTCCTAAAACTAGAAGATGTTTAGGGGGTCAACAAAAATAAATAAAAAATATAATTTTTCTGTTATTGTCCCAGAGGGCTGCTCTAGAAGCTGCTATAAATGAGGCTGAGGAACGTGGAGAGGCTGCTGTCCGGGATGCAAAGAATAAACTGTCTGAGCTGGAGGCTGCTCTACAGAAGGCCAAGCAGGACATGGCTCGCCAACTGAGAGATTACCAGGAACTGATGAACGTTAAACTGGCTCTGGATATTGAAATTGCTACATATAAGAAGATGCTGGAGGGTGAAGAGTGCAGGTGAGTATAGAATCCAAAAAAAAATCATACATAATGAATCACAAGAGAAGGATTTCTCAATCTTTTAACTCTGAGACCACCCAATCAGTTTTAAATATGTTTAAGGGCCACCTTCTTCCCAACAATGTTTTTCCTATATTTACAGCTGCTAGTTAAGCACCTAAACACATATATAACTACACACATTGTTTAGTATACTTACTTTCAAATATTTTAATCAATCCAAGAAGGAGATTTATAACAATGTATTTTTGATTGAAGCATTCCCCCCTTTTTCTCCTGCATGCATTTCTCAGTATAATTGGATAATAATCTATTTTGTAAAGGACTAACTGTCATATATCACAAGCATGCTGCACATGATATGCCGAATCTCCAATACTGCTTGGCAAATATGCATACAATTAGTGATAACTTACTTAAGTAAACTTTTGTAAACAACTAATTAAAAATATAAAACTTGATTTAATATGTACATCCTTTTATTTAAATGAATATTGTATTGAACATTAAATATTAATAAAATGTAAATATTCTTTATTTTAGGTTGGCTAAAGATGGATCTGTTAATATTTGTAAGTACATTTATTTTTCAATAAAGTAGAAATATTTAGAACAATTTTGAACATTCAAATCTCATACTTCAAAAAGCGTTGTCACTAATTCAAGTTTGTATAAAGAGAGAAAATATTTTGAACAGATTTTCATGCTTTTGCTCTCTCCTTTTAATTGATGTCTTCCAATTGATAGTAAGAAATATTTTGCACCTATTTTTATTCTTGAGTGTTTCCTTAATGCTATGGTGTGACACGGGAATAATGTTCCCCATTCACTGTCATGTTACACTGGATGAAAATATCTCAGAATAGTCCCTCTTTTTGCAGATAATTGTGGCATTCTTAAAACCCGCCTGGACCCATACCCTTGTGGTTAAAAATAAAGTTTACAATTATCAGCTTTTTTGCAGCACTCAGGGTTAATTGTTCTGTAGAGTAGTTTTATTGCAATAATTAGCATTAAGTGTAAAGTGTAAGAGGGCTTCCCGTGGTACAATGTGAGCTGATCACATGATGCTTACTTCCAATCCTGGTACTCTTTTCATCATCCAGGTACTGTTGTTGATTTCCTCAGGTGGGGGGTTTGTCACCCCTTTAAGTTCTAAATTTCACTGTAATTTTAACTTAATGCAAATTGTTCAGATACATGCTAAAATTATTGTTTGTTTCCCGCTTAGCTATTCTGCACTCAAGCACTGGGGGAAAACACCATTCCAAAGAAATGTCCCATCCCACAAGTGGACATCATCATCATCATAAAGCAGGATTCAGCTCAAGCAGCCACGTCTCCAAACACCATTCTAGCCATGGTCACCATTGTTAAACAGGATATGGAGAACAGAGGCGGTTCTAGCGAGCTGTGGGCCCAGGTGCAGGTCGGCAGGAATAAGGGAACCAGGGCCCCCGATCCTCTGCATCTCCCATGCAGCAGGCCCCAATTATCTACCTGGGCCCCGGTGAACTGCACCTGCTGCACCAATGGTAGTTCCGCCACTGATGGAGACTACTTTTCCTACACTTCACTGCATTTTAAATGAAGAGTTTACAATGTTGAAACAACTGTCTTCATGCAATGTCTATCCCCACCTTTTCATTCCTTGGATACATGCTATTTTTCCTGCCCACCATATATACCTTGTAATTTATTATCTTTTTCTGCAATAAACTGCTTTTCAAATGATATATGTATTACTCATTTTGCTATAAATGCTGTGAAGATACCGGGTTTATGGCCCAAATCTACCCACTTCACACTGGCTCACCACTCATGGATGCCTTACTATGCCAGGGAAGCCTACCCAGTACCTTAGAAGGTTCCTAGAGTCACTCAGGCAATTGCTGTTAGAAAGTAAAACAATACATTTAATGTAATACAAACAATCACTAGAATATTATATACACACAGTAAATAAATTCCAGTCAGGTTTACCACATCATCTGTCCCTTACCCCATTAGCTTAAGGAGTTACAGTCGCCTGGCTGTCCTGACTTGAAGACCAATGGTTCTGCAGATGTATTCCACTGGTCAAGAACCAAAATGCAAAATCAGCCACTTTGCAGCTTCCAGCCATAAATCCTCAGAATGAATATCCCCTCCCCCCTGGAGTGGCTCATTAAATCTAGGGTCACATTTCCACAAAGATTTCCCCTCCCTGGTTAAACCCCTGGCTCTCTCCCTCTTAAACATTGGTGGGTGCTGGATCAGGGGGATGGAGGGGGAGTGAAGATGTGCTGTGCTTTCACCTGGGCACCTCTGCTGGGAACCAGACAAATGTTTGTACTAGCACCAGAGAGAAAGAAAGTATATCAAGGGGCACTCCGGGGTATTTAAAATTAAGATAACATTTTATTGGTATGCGTTAAAAATATATCTAACAACTAGCGAAATATATTAAAAACATGTGCTGTGTGAAAATAAAAAATGCAGAACTAACTGCAAATCGCTGTGTTGTCACGCTATTAAGTTATAGTAAATGCAAAAAATTCTATATTATATATTATGGTATTAAATTATACTGCTGATTGAATACAATTGTTGTATAGTTTTTAGTCAATGATATCACATATATGTTTGTATTGTGGTGAAACAAGGTAATAGATTGTAGTATCTATAGATTCATTCAGATAAACAACCTTGTTCACTTGAATATAAAGACACTAATTAGCTGTCTAAAGCTGATATCAATTATTGTATAAAATGACTGTTGGTGATTCAAGCTCTTTAAATCGTTATAGTATATCAAGGTACAGGTATCATTTCATTGTAATGGTTTAAATATAAACCCTATGTCCTGATATTGTGTACTGGTTTGTTTAATTGATGGCTTAATATATTTAACACTTAGGAGTTGCTATGATATAGATGGCGTGGTTGGCATATAGATATGAATGCCGTTAGCTACGCTGTGTATTGTCCTGGGGTTGAGGAGATCTATCTCTTTTCATTATATCCCCATTGACTAGCGTGATTGACCCCCACGGTGTGATGTATATTGGCCAAATCTGAGCTCTATCTAACTTGATATGAGTACATTGATATCTAGCTAGACTGTAACTGGATTGAGAATATCACATCAGCAGAGCGTGAAAGACACAGCGAACGCCGACGCGCGTTTCGCTTGTGTGCTTTTTCAAGGCAAGACGAGCCTTGGCAATGATTGGATATTTAAGCTGTATACAGACCCTCCCTTCATCTACGTCATTGATAGAGATCCAATCCTGTGGCAGATCTCGCGGGGATGATAGACAGCGGTATCTGCCTATAGAATCTCGGGTAGAAGGTGTTTGAAAATCTTATTGGTATCGAGGTAAAAACACAAAGCATATTTCTTGAAAAGCATAAGAAAGGGAACTAACTTTGGTTGATATTATTACTTGTAAATTATCATAGGATTTAAGGTGAAGTTTCATTTAATAAACAGGATCTCTGAGCGTATTTTGGTAAGTATTTTCAATAGATTGCCATAAGCAGTTCACAATATCATATATTATACATTATCACTGCCCAACAGTAGATATAGATATACAGTAATGATAGATTAATCCTATAACATTAAAGGAAAGACGATATTCTGTATTTATATATAGCAGTCTTGTATCATATGGGTATAGATATATTGTTATTTAGGTATAGTAAAGTTACATTAAGTATAATCTAACCTACTAAGATTATCTGCTAAAATTTGTATTGTGTATTAACATGTATCATTATTAAAAATATTCAGGTAGGTATCCATAGTGAATTATCCTATCATAGGTTGCATATTAACCTTAATTCAATAGAAATATAGATATGGAATTATGGTCCCTAAATTGATCCTATAATACTAGGGTGAATAAAAGTGTACTATATTTATATGTTAATCCTATATTTTATCAATACAATCGCTATAAAATGCGATATAGATACTAGAGTGCCTTAGGTGTATTGCAAAATAAATTTGATTATAAACTGGAATTGTGTTATATATTGAGTTGATTGATTCTTGGGGGTGATATTAATCAAATATCACATCCCAATAAAGTGAATGAGATCAAAAACTAATGTGTAGAACTATGTGGTAAACCTTTTACAACATTTAACTTTTATAAGTGATTTGGACCATCATTCATGTTGTAAGCATGATTTTAATGGATTATGAGCCAGTTCCCTGGCAGGTGATTAAATAAATATAAAATACAAAAAGAAGAGAGGGAAAAGGGGGGGAGGGGAGTGATTTTGTGTTATTATATGTATAAGTGAATCAGACATTTGTGTTATATATATCTCCATTGTTTCTATGATTATTTTTAATTTTTAATTTTTTAATATTCTAGTACCTTTTTTTTCCCCCATTATTATTAAATTGATTTGTTAAAGAAAGGCCAAATAGCTGGTATAATCATTAAGGCCTTTCGGTATCAAACTACCCATAATAAAGATCTTCTTGGTTTCTCTTCTCAAAAGTTCTCCTTGTAAGTCTCCTCCACGAATCCCCATGTGTACTTGTTCCATTATATAAGCTTTCACAAATTTTGGATTACTATTGTGAAAAGATAGATAATGCTTTGCTACTGAAGTTATTTTTTTATTATTGTTTCGATCCTTCTCCGCATTCTTAATATTACCTATATGTTCTAGGAGTCTTTTCTTGAAGGGGCGGCTGGTCATGCCAACATATTTTTTAGAACAAGGACATGTTAGACAATATATCACCCCAGAGGAGTTACAGTTCAGAAAGTCATCTATTTTCCAGATCTTGCCATACTTATCCGTATAGTCTTTTGTCGTGACTGTATATTGGCATGCTTTGCATGACCCGCATGGATAGAAGCCTTTAGTTTTATTCTTTTTAGGTATATCCTTTTGAAAATGACTATGGACAAAACAGTCATTAAGATTTTTGGATCTTCTCCAACTGACGGAAATTCTCTCCTCTAAGATATTTTTTAAATCCGAATCTAAGAGAAGAATATGCCAATGATGTTGGAATATATCAAGGAGTTCTTTCCATTCATTACAATAGGTACCGATCATCCTGACCTTTGATGGATAAATATCATGTTTTTGATTTTCAGAGGAGTAGATCAGAGATTCTCTATCTTTTTTTGATACAAAGTTTTCAGCATTTTTAATCTTTCTTCTTCCATATCCCCTGTTTTTGAGTCTCGTTATGAGTTCTTCTGATCTTTTATCAAAGGTTTGTTTATTAGAACAGTTTCGTTTCATTCGTAATAATTCCCCTTTGGGTATACCTTTGATTACTGCTGGATGGTGTGCACTTGAACTGTGCAGTATACTGTTAGTGGCAGTCAGTTTTCTATATACATCCGTATCTAGGGTACCATCTGCATTTTTGTAAATTATTAAATCTAAGAAATTGATCCTTTCAAGATCAATTTCTGAAGTGAGTTTTAGATTTAAATCATTATTGTTCAGAATTGTAGTGAACTCATTGAACATAGATATGTCTCCATCCCACAAAATCAGGATGTCGTCTATATATCTAAGCCAAAGTAGGACATGTTTAGTATATTTATCATTAGTTTCGCAAAACACTACTTCCTTCTCCCACCAACCCAGGAATAGGTTGGCGTAAGTCGGAGCACAACATGTCCCCATAGCGGTACCCCTAATTTGAAGATAGAATCTCTCATCAAATAGAAAGTAATTCTTCGTTAGAATAAATTGTAAGAGGGTGATGATAAATTCATTTCGATCAGAGTTAGTATTCATACTTAGAAAGTATTGTGTCGCTTTCAGTCCATCTTTGTGGTTTATGTTTGTATAAAGAGATTCTACATCATATGATGCCAAGTAGACATCTCTGTTCACTGTAATTTCTTGTATTTTAGATAGCACATCCAAGGTGTCTCTGACATATGAATGTAAGCTACAGACAAAAGGACGTAGAAATTGGTCTACGTATTTGCTGGCTTTTTCAGTCAGTCCCCCTATCCCCGATATAATGGGTCTTCCCGGGGGATTTTTTTCGTTCTTATGTATTTTCGGGAGTATGTACATTGTTGGTATTTTTGGATTTTCTACCATGAGGTACTCATAATCTTGTTTAGTTAATATTCTGTTATCAAATGCTTTTGTAATTATGGATTTGTAATTATTCAAAAAGTTTGCCGTGGGGTTGAATATTAAACGTTTGTAGCAAGTTGTGTCCTTTAACTGTCGGTTGATTTCTGTTATGTATTTATCTTTTGCCCACAAAACAATATTTCCCCCTTTGTCTGAGGGTTTAATTTCGACATCTGTCCAACTTTCTATTTCTCTTAGTGCCTGAATTTCTATTTTATCTAAGTTTCCATTAGTCCATTGGTATCTTTGTGTTCTATCATATAGTTTATCTAGATCCCTAGATACTAGATCTACAAAGGTTTTAACCTGTGGACATATGACAGTATCTGGTAAAAAAGAAGACTTCTTTTTCAGAGTAGATTTTATATTTGTTTGTATTGGTATATTTAAAGATCTTTCCTCTAATTGTAAATCCTGTAATTCCTCCAATGTTTCCAGGGCTATAATATCATCAGTGGTATTCAAAAGGACCGGGGTTGATCTAATTTGGGAGGTATATACATCATCCTCCTTTGTACTACCTTCATTTCTTTTGTTTATTTCATAAAATTTTTTGAGAAGAAGTTTCCTAGAGAAAAGAGCTAAGTCTTTTTCCCATTCAAATCTATTCATTGGTTTAGATGGTGAGAAGGATAATCCTTTACTAAGAAGACTGATATGTTCAGGTTTCAATTCTTTATCTGAAAGGTTTATAACCCTTAAAGCTGCGTCTAACGTCTCTGACGTCTCTGGCTTCTGCGGAATAGATTCTCCTCTTGTTCTTCTGATCTTTTTGTTTTTCTTCCCCCCCCTGCGTATTTTCTTATATATGTATCGTTTCGATCCATATGGTCCATAGGGCCTCTCCCTAAAAAATTCCTGGTAGTGTTCACAGATCGTGTTGTAGAGGCATCATTTGATGTCTCCCCTTCAGAGGAGTCAATTTCCGAAGTTGTATAAGATGTTGAGGGTTTATTGGATTTTTGAGTTCTCCATCTAAATACTCTATTTTGTGCATAGTCCTTAGTATCTCTAAGTAATTTATTTTTCTTCTTTTCAATAATTTCTTTTTCATATATATCCAAATCTAATTTTAATTTTTCATACATTTTTTTAAAAGATTCATCCTTCTCAAAAGATTTTAGTTTTTCACCAAGTAAGGTGATCTCTTGGTTACACTGTTCTAAAATAATGGTATCATGTTTGACCAAGATGTTTATTAATTCATTGGCACAATTCGTTAGAGCTCGCTCCCATTCTTTTTTTATTTCTTCGGTTGCTAGGTCAAAGGCAGGATAGATTTTGGGTCTGAGACCCCTTGGTATCATTTGTTGATGAGTGTATTTCTCAAACATGGTTTTGTTCCAATAGGTTTTCGTCTGTTTATATAAGGCAGATTTTAGTTCATATAGATGGTCTGACCAACCTTTCTGTATATCTTCATTGGAATTTAAGAGGAGATCAAAGTCTCCATTATTGATCCATTTTTCTCGTCTTTGATTAAGATCATAACAGATATTAAATGTTGCCATTATAAATTTATATTTTATTATGTAATAATATCTGTTGATTGAAGTTATATAGATTTATAATGTCACTTGTGCTGGTAACATAGAGAGTGAGAAAGACCTCACAAATTGATCAGTAACTAAAAGTAGAATGACCGCACTAAGTTGGTTAATAGATAAATAGTATTAAACCCCCAATCTTGCTTATAATGTATTCCAGTGTAACTTTCCTATCATAGCTGGAGGGTGCTCCCTTATACTTGTAATTAATGTGTAGCACCAGAGAGAAAGAAAGTATATCAAGGGGCACTCCGGGGTATTTAAAATTAAGATAACATTTTATTGGTATGCGTTAAAAATATATCTAACAACTAGCGAAATATATTAAAAACATGTGCTGTGTGAAAATAAAAAATGCAGAACTAACTGCAAATCGCTGTGTTGTCACGCTATTAAGTTATAGTAAATGCAAAAAATTCTATATTATATATTATGGTATTAAATTATACTGCTGATTGAATACAATTGTTGTATAGTTTTTAGTCAATGATATCACATATATGTTTGTATTGTGGTGAAACAAGGTAATAGATTGTAGTATCTATAGATTCATTCAGATAAACAACCTTGTTCACTTGAATATAAAGACACTAATTAGCTGTCTAAAGCTGATATCAATTATTGTATAAAATGACTGTTGGTGATTCAAGCTCTTTAAATCGTTATAGTATATCAAGATACAGGTATCATTTCATTGTAATGGTTTAAATATAAACCCTATGTCCTGATATTGTGTACTGGTTTGTTTAATTGATGGCTTAATATATTTAACACTTAGGAGTTGCTATGATATAGATGGCGTGGTTGGCATATAGATATGAATGCCGTTAGCTACGCTGTGTATTGTCCTGGGGTTGAGGAGATCTATCTCTTTTCATTATATCCCCATTGACTAGCGTGATTGACCCCCACGGTGTGATGTATATTGGCCAAATCTGAGCTCTATCTAACTTGATATGAGTACATTGATATCTAGCTAGACTGTAACTGGATTGAGAATATCACATCAGCAGAGCGTGAAAGACACAGCGAACGCCGACGCGCGTTTCGCTTGTGTGCTTTTTCAAGGCAAGACGAGCCTTGGCAATGATTGGATATTTAAGCTGTATACAGACCCTCCCTTCATCTACGTCATTGATAGAGATCCAATCCTGTGGCAGATCTCGCGGGGATGATAGACAGCGGTATCTGCCTATAGAATCTCGGGTAGAAGGTGTTTGAAAATCTTATTGGTATCGAGGTAAAAACACAAAGCATATTTCTTGAAAAGCATAAGAAAGGGAACTAACTTTGGTTGATATTATTACTTGTAAATTATCATAGGATTTAAGGTGAAGTTTCATTTAATAAACAGGATCTCTGAGCGTATTTTGGTAAGTATTTTCAATAGATTGCCATAAGCAGTTCACAATATCATATATTATACATTATCACTGCCCAACAGTAGATATAGATATACAGTAATGATAGATTAATCCTATAACATTAAAGGAAAGACGATATTCTGTATTTATATATAGCAGTCTTGTATCATATGGGTATAGATATATTGTTATTTAGGTATAGTAAAGTTACATTAAGTATAATCTAACCTACTAAGATTATCTGCTAAAATTTGTATTGTGTATTAACATGTATCATTATTAAAAATATTCAGGTAGGTATCCATAGTGAATTATCCTATCATAGGTTGCATATTAACCTTAATTCAATAGAAATATAGATATGGAATTATGGTCCCTAAATTGATCCTATAATACTAGGGTGAATAAAAGTGTACTATATTTATATGTTAATCCTATATTTTATCAATACAATCGCTATAAAATGCGATATAGATACTAGAGTGCCTTAGGTGTATTGCAAAATAAATTTGATTATAAACTGGAATTGTGTTATATATTGAGTTGATTGATTCTTGGGGGTGATATTAATCAAATATCACATCCCAATAAAGTGAATGAGATCAAAAACTAATGTGTAGAACTATGTGGTAAACCTTTTACAACATTTAACTTTTATAAGTGATTTGGACCATCATTCATGTTGTAAGCATGATTTTAATGGATTATGAGCCAGTTCCCTGGCAGGTGATTAAATAAATATAAAATACAAAAAGCACCCTCCAGCTATGATAGGAAAGTTACACTGGAATACATTATAAGCAAGATTGGGGGTTTAATACTATTTATCTATTAACCAACTTAGTGCGGTCATTCTACTTTTAGTTACTGATCAATTTGTGAGGTCTTTCTCACTCTCTATGTTACCAGCACAAGTGACATTATAAATCTATATAACTTCAATCAACAGATATTATTACATAATAAAATATAAATTTATAATGGCAACATTTAATATCTGTTATGATCTTAATCAAAGACGAGAAAAATGGATCAATAATGGAGACTTTGATCTCCTCTTAAATTCCAATGAAGATATACAGAAAGGTTGGTCAGACCATCTATATGAACTAAAATCTGCCTTATATAAACAGACGAAAACCTATTGGAACAAAACCATGTTTGAGAAATACACTCATCAACAAATGATACCAAGGGGTCTCAGACCCAAAATCTATCCTGCCTTTGACCTAGCAACCGAAGAAATAAAAAAAGAATGGGAGCGAGCTCTAACGAATTGTGCCAATGAATTAATAAACATCTTGGTCAAACATGATACCATTATTTTAGAACAGTGTAACCAAGAGATCACCTTACTTGGTGAAAAACTAAAATCTTTTGAGAAGGATGAATCTTTTAAAAAAATGTATGAAAAATTAAAATTAGATTTGGATATATATGAAAAAGAAATTATTGAAAAGAAGAAAAATAAATTACTTAGAGATACTAAGGACTATGCACAAAATAGAGTATTTAGATGGAGAACTCAAAAATCCAATAAACCCTCAACATCTTATACAACTTCGGAAATTGACTCCTCTGAAGGGGAGACATCAAATGATGCCTCTACAACACGATCTGTGAACACTACCAGGAATTTTTTAGGGAGAGGCCCTATGGACCATATGGATCGAAACGATACATATATAAGAAAATACGCAGGGGGGGGAAGAAAAACAAAAAGATCAGAAGAACAAGAGGAGAATCTATTCCGCAGAAGCCAGAGACGTCAGAGACGTTAGACGCAGCTTTAAGGGTTATAAACCTTTCAGATAAAGAATTGAAACCTGAACATATCAGTCTTCTTAGTAAAGGATTATCCTTCTCACCATCTAAACCAATGAATAGATTTGAATGGGAAAAAGACTTAGCTCTTTTCTCTAGGAAACTTCTTCTCAAAAAATTTTATGAAATAAACAAAAGAAATGAAGGTAGTACAAAGGAGGATGATGTATATACCTCCCAAATTAGATCAACCCCGGTCCTTTTGAATACCACTGATGATATTATAGCCCTGGAAACATTGGAGGAATTACAGGATTTACAATTAGAGGAAAGATCTTTAAATATACCAATACAAACAAATATAAAATCTACTCTGAAAAAGAAGTCTTCTTTTTTACCAGATACTGTCATATGTCCACAGGTTAAAACCTTTGTAGATCTAGTATCTAGGGATCTAGATAAACTATATGATAGAACACAAAGATACCAATGGACTAATGGAAACTTAGATAAAATAGAAATTCAGGCACTAAGAGAAATAGAAAGTTGGACAGATGTCGAAATTAAACCCTCAGACAAAGGGGGAAATATTGTTTTGTGGGCAAAAGATAAATACATAACAGAAATCAACCGACAGTTAAAGGACACAACTTGCTACAAACGTTTAATATTCAACCCCACGGCAAACTTTTTGAATAATTACAAATCCATAATTACAAAAGCATTTGATAACAGAATATTAACTAAACAAGATTATGAGTACCTCATGGTAGAAAATCCAAAAATACCAACAATGTACATACTCCCGAAAATACATAAGAACGAAAAAAATCCCCCGGGAAGACCCATTATATCGGGGATAGGGGGACTGACTGAAAAAGCCAGCAAATACGTAGACCAATTTCTACGTCCTTTTGTCTGTAGCTTACATTCATATGTCAGAGACACCTTGGATGTGCTATCTAAAATACAAGAAATTACAGTGAACAGAGATGTCTACTTGGCATCATATGATGTAGAATCTCTTTATACAAACATAAACCACAAAGATGGACTGAAAGCGACACAATACTTTCTAAGTATGAATACTAACTCTGATCGAAATGAATTTATCATCACCCTCTTACAATTTATTCTAACGAAGAATTACTTTCTATTTGATGAGAGATTCTATCTTCAAATTAGGGGTACCGCTATGGGGACATGTTGTGCTCCGACTTACGCCAACCTATTCCTGGGTTGGTGGGAGAAGGAAGTAGTGTTTTGCGAAACTAATGATAAATATACTAAACATGTCCTACTTTGGCTTAGATATATAGACGACATCCTGATTTTGTGGGATGGAGACATATCTATGTTCAATGAGTTCACTACAATTCTGAACAATAATGATTTAAATCTAAAACTCACTTCAGAAATTGATCTTGAAAGGATCAATTTCTTAGATTTAATAATTTACAAAAATGCAGATGGTACCCTAGATACGGATGTATATAGAAAACTGACTGCCACTAACAGTATACTGCACAGTTCAAGTGCACACCATCCAGCAGTAATCAAAGGTATACCCAAAGGGGAATTATTACGAATGAAACGAAACTGTTCTAATAAACAAACCTTTGATAAAAGATCAGAAGAACTCATAACGAGACTCAAAAACAGGGGATATGGAAGAAGAAAGATTAAAAATGCTGAAAACTTTGTATCAAAAAAAGATAGAGAATCTCTGATCTACTCCTCTGAAAATCAAAAACATGATATTTATCCATCAAAGGTCAGGATGATCGGTACCTATTGTAATGAATGGAAAGAACTCCTTGATATATTCCAACATCATTGGCATATTCTTCTCTTAGATTCGGATTTAAAAAATATCTTAGAGGAGAGAATTTCCGTCAGTTGGAGAAGATCCAAAAATCTTAATGACTGTTTTGTCCATAGTCATTTTCAAAAGGATATACCTAAAAAGAATAAAACTAAAGGCTTCTATCCATGCGGGTCATGCAAAGCATGCCAATATACAGTCACGACAAAAGACTATACGGATAAGTATGGCAAGATCTGGAAAATAGATGACTTTCTGAACTGTAACTCCTCTGGGGTGATATATTGTCTAACATGTCCTTGTTCTAAAAAATATGTTGGCATGACCAGCCGCCCCTTCAAGAAAAGACTCCTAGAACATATAGGTAATATTAAGAATGCGGAGAAGGATCGAAACAATAATAAAAAAATAACTTCAGTAGCAAAGCATTATCTATCTTTTCACAATAGTAATCCAAAATTTGTGAAAGCTTATATAATGGAACAAGTACACATGGGGATTCGTGGAGGAGACTTACAAGGAGAACTTTTGAGAAGAGAAACCAAGAAGATCTTTATTATGGGTAGTTTGATACCGAAAGGCCTTAATGATTATACCAGCTATTTGGCCTTTCTTTAACAAATCAATTTAATAATAATGGGGGAAAAAAAAGGTACTAGAATATTAAAAAATTAAAAATTAAAAATAATCATAGAAACAATGGAGATATATATAACACAAATGTCTGATTCACTTATACATATAATAACACAAAATCACTCCCCTCCCCCCCTTTTCCCTCTCTTCTTTTTGTATTTTATATTTATTTAATCACCTGCCAGGGAACTGGCTCATAATCCATTAAAATCATGCTTACAACATGAATGATGGTCCAAATCACTTATAAAAGTTAAATGTTGTAAAAGGTTTACCACATAGTTCTACACATTAGTTTTTGATCTCATTCACTTTATTGGGATGTGATATTTGATTAATATCACCCCCAAGAATCAATCAACTCAATATATAACACAATTCCAGTTTATAATCAAATTTATTTTGCAATACACCTAAGGCACTCTAGTATCTATATCGCATTTTATAGCGATTGTATTGATAAAATATAGGATTAACATATAAATATAGTACACTTTTATTCACCCTAGTATTATAGGATCAATTTAGGGACCATAATTCCATATCTATATTTCTATTGAATTAAGGTTAATATGCAACCTATGATAGGATAATTCACTATGGATACCTACCTGAATATTTTTAATAATGATACATGTTAATACACAATACAAATTTTAGCAGATAATCTTAGTAGGTTAGATTATACTTAATGTAACTTTACTATACCTAAATAACAATATATCTATACCCATATGATACAAGACTGCTATATATAAATACAGAATATCGTCTTTCCTTTAATGTTATAGGATTAATCTATCATTACTGTATATCTATATCTACTGTTGGGCAGTGATAATGTATAATATATGATATTGTGAACTGCTTATGGCAATCTATTGAAAATACTTACCAAAATACGCTCAGAGATCCTGTTTATTAAATGAAACTTCACCTTAAATCCTATGATAATTTACAAGTAATAATATCAACCAAAGTTAGTTCCCTTTCTTATGCTTTTCAAGAAATATGCTTTGTGTTTTTACCTCGATACCAATAAGATTTTCAAACACCTTCTACCCGAGATTCTATAGGCAGATACCGCTGTCTATCATCCCCGCGAGATCTGCCACAGGATTGGATCTCTATCAATGACGTAGATGAAGGGAGGGTCTGTATACAGCTTAAATATCCAATCATTGCCAAGGCTCGTCTTGCCTTGAAAAAGCACACAAGCGAAACGCGCGTCGGCGTTCGCTGTGTCTTTCACGCTCTGCTGATGTGATATTCTCAATCCAGTTACAGTCTAGCTAGATATCAATGTACTCATATCAAGTTAGATAGAGCTCAGATTTGGCCAATATACATCACACCGTGGGGGTCAATCACGCTAGTCAATGGGGATATAATGAAAAGAGATAGATCTCCTCAACCCCAGGACAATACACAGCGTAGCTAACGGCATTCATATCTATATGCCAACCACGCCATCTATATCATAGCAACTCCTAAGTGTTAAATATATTAAGCCATCAATTAAACAAACCAGTACACAATATCAGGACATAGGGTTTATATTTAAACCATTACAATGAAATGATACCTGTATCTTGATATACTATAACGATTTAAAGAGCTTGAATCACCAACAGTCATTTTATACAATAATTGATATCAGCTTTAGACAGCTAATTAGTGTCTTTATATTCAAGTGAACAAGGTTGTTTATCTGAATGAATCTATAGATACTACAATCTATTACCTTGTTTCACCACAATACAAACATATATGTGATATCATTGACTAAAAACTATACAACAATTGTATTCAATCAGCAGTATAATTTAATACCATAATATATAATATAGAATTTTTTGCATTTACTATAACTTAATAGCGTGACAACACAGCGATTTGCAGTTAGTTCTGCATTTTTTATTTTCACACAGCACATGTTTTTAATATATTTCGCTAGTTGTTAGATATATTTTTAACGCATACCAATAAAATGTTATCTTAATTTTAAATACCCCGGAGTGCCCCTTGATATACTTTCTTTCTCTCTGGTGCTACACATTAATTACAAGTATAAGGGAGCACCCTCCAGCTATGATAGGAAAGTTACACTGGAATACATTATAAGCAAGATTGGGGGTTTAATACTATTTATCTATTAACCAACTTAGTGCGGTCATTCTACTTTTAGTTACTAAATGTTTGTACTAGTCATGTGGAGGACAATGGATACTAATTGGCCTCCCCACCTCCAAAGATAGGATAGCAGTAAGCCACTTCTGAAATTAACCCCTTACACTACTTTGTGATGTCACAAGGTTCCCACCTGTTATATTCTTCCTCTAGAGAAAGGAGGGGGAGAATGAATGCAGCTCCAGCTCCCTCACCTTTATCCTGGACACCATCTAATCCTTACCCATAACCTGGCTTTAATTTGAGAACAATGCATAACAGCATCACTGAATTAACAACAAACACATTTTTACAGTGGGTAGCATGGAAGGAAGAAACTTATATAGGCATGGCTACAATGTTCACTTGTAATTAGACACCACAGTTGTACTCTGTTGAGCTGGGGAACAAATACAGGGCTATAAAAAAAACACGTTATAGTCCAAATTTTGTGAGAAAGAGCGAAAGGCTGGTTATGGCATTATCAAACTTGTTTCGTCACAAATGTTTATATCTTTTTTATATTTGTTACTTGTGGCCTGAACTTGAAAAATCAAAAGAAACCATAGCAGGATGCATAAAACCAGAGATAATAGTATATAAATAAAAAAAAATGTATTGTCTAAATAAATATAATACATAGGCCTCATAAATTAGCAAATTGGTAATTAAAACCAAACATTTAAAAAACACTGGGATTAAAAGCTGTATAAATTGAATCACAAATGATGATTAAAAACATACTAAATTGATGAGTATGTTCATGTAACTCTAGTAAATATATAGTAGTTCATATAAAGATATAACTACAATAAAATACCTCCAAGATATCCAGCATACCTTGAAAGATATATAGCAATCAAAGTGATGAAATGTCACTGGCAAAGGAAAAAAATTATATAACTCTATATTTGTTCAACAGATGAAACACGTCAGTCATTCTAAACTGGGATTGCTGTTTCATTTATCTGATATTGGACTCATTTTATATTTACACTGGTACTAGTTTTGTCCCTTACCATTTATGTGCCCTAATTTATTTAATTTGAACTTGCTAGCAATGCTGAAATCAATCTCTACAGTTTTTTGCATGTTAAGACCTTGTTTCACCTTTGCTATTATTAATGTCACTGATGGCGAGGAAACATACTGCTGTGCTTCTGGGTAATGTTCTATCTTGCAACTTATGGGCCAATTTTCTGGATACCTTGGAGGGATTTTATTGTGATTACAACTGTATATATGAACTACTATATATTTACTAGAGTTACACGGACATACTCTTCAATTTAGCCCCTTCATCATTTGTGATTCCATTTATACAGCTTTTAGTCACAGTGTTTTTTTAAATGTTTGGTTGCAATTATCAATTTACCAATTTATGATGCATATGTATTATATTTATTGAGACAATAAAAATATATTTTTTATATAATATTATCTCTTATTTTATGTATCCTGCCATGATTTCTTTTGATTTTTCAATTTAAGGCCAAACCTATGTATCACTATCCAGCGCTGCTTTTTTTTTTTTTGATATGTGTTTGTTTTCGATTAGGGGCTAGCAATTGGTTCTGCTTTACAGCTGCGATTTGTGTTTATTTGGTGTGGTGCAGCCCAGTGTGGGATTCCTTTCTCTATATTTGTTACTTGCAGGGCCTGATCAACCACTAGGCTGACCAGGCTGCAGCCTTGGGCGCTGGGTCCCGGGGGGGCGTGGCGCTGTGGGTATTTTTTTTAAAAAAAAAAATTTTTTTTTCCTTTTTTTTTTCTTCATTCTTTTTTTTTTTTGGGGTGGGGGAGGGGGGGTCGCCGCGGGGGAGGGGGGGGTTTGCCGCGGGGGGTGGAGGGCTCGATGATCAAAAGCATTGGTGGTCAGTGGTTAGCAACACACAGCCAATCGCCAGGCTGCCTGTTGCTGTGCAGCAGACAGGAAGCAGGACGTCTTAACTTCCTATCTGCTGATCTGAGGAGAGGAGCGACGCTGGCACAACTACAGGTAAGTGAACGGGGGAACTGCCCTGCATATCTATAGGGAGGAGGGGGAACTGCCCTGCATATCTATAGTGAGGGGGGGGGGAACTGCCCTGCATATCTATAGGGAGGGGGGAAACTGCCCTGCATATCTATAAGGAGGGGGGGAACTGCCCTGCATATCTATAGGGAGGGGGAGAACTGCCCTGCATATCTATAGGGAGGGGATACTGCCCTGTATATCTATAGGAAGGGGGGGGAACTACCCTGCATATCTATAGGGAGGGGGGAAATTACCCTGCATACCTATAGGGAGGGGGGAACTACACTGCATATCTATAGAGAGGGGGGGAACTACCCTGCATATCTATAGGTAGGGGATACTGCCCTGTATATCTATAGGAAGGGGGGGGAACTACCCTGCATATCTATAGGGAGGGGGGAAATTACCCTGCATACCTATAGGGAGGGGGGAACTACACTGCATATCTATAGAGAGGGGGGGAACTACCCTGCATATCTATAGGGAGGGAGAGGGGGGACTGTCATGCATATGTATAGGGAGGGAGAGGGGGACTGTCATACAAATCTAAAGGGGGGGAGGGGGGGGCTGCCATGAAAATCTATAGGGAGGGAGAGAGGTTGATATGTATGAAGGAGGGCAGAGGAGGGGGGCTGATATATGTGACTGGGGGAGTTTTGATGTGACGGGGGGGGATAGCTACAGAGTGGAGGTAAGGAAAATAGCTGCAAGGGGGATGGATGCAGGGTGGGAGGTAAAGAAAATGGCAGCAGCAGGGGTTAAGGAAAATGGCTGTGGGGGGGGGGGTTGTGGTTAAGGAAAATGGCTGCAGGGGGTATTTAAAAAATAGAGCAGCTTTGGGGGGCAGAATCTCATGATTGTGTGGTGGTCACATGGGTGGTCTCAGCAATCACTAGAATACTAAATATTAGTGAGATGGGGCTGGTAGAGGTTTGTATTTGATTGACAACAAATATTCAGATATTGCTTATATATGCCTGTCCAATGGGGTACTTTTAGCTGGCCATAATGGAGTGTTTTGTTTTAACTAAAGGGCCTAATCATTCAGGGTTTGCATTATAATACATTTTTGCATTTTCAAAACAGGATGCCAACTTTCCAGAAGCCAGCGAGAGGATAACAAAGTTGCAAGAGAGAAGAGCAAGAACAGATAAGAGACAATGGCACAATCTGTCTAAATTTGAATGCTGGAGAATACACCTAAACATTCATATTCAGGAGTGTTCCTATACACCTATATATTCGGAGGAAGGGGGGGCGCTGCGGCCGTATTAGCCTAGGGCAGCCAGAACCCTTAATCGGGCCCTGGTTACTTGGTTAAATCTTTGCATGCACAGATTTAGCTCAGCTAGGCCCCTATCAGTATGCATTACACACATTCAAATGGCTTTGCTAAGGTGTACAGTGTAAGTAAACGTGATTTATTGTACAATCATCACTTTTGCTTTTAAACATAGTGCAATGTGCACTGTGTTAACTTGAGATTAATGGTTAGCTTTGAGGTTATTCCGACAATTTGAATTTTACATTTCCAAGCCGAGTATTTTTAACTCAGGGGTGCCTCGTAAACCCAAGATTAACAAATTGGAACAACTGGAAAGAGAAAAGAGGTTTAAAGTATGATGCACTAATCACTCCGTATTTGCATTAATTATCCAGTAGTATGTCTAATTATTAAAACTTAACCTTTATTTTTAGGTTGATAAAATAAACAGCGAAATATGTAAACAGATTAAAATAGTGAAAGTGAAATATTGTATAAAAACTGGCTATGCCTTGTATGTCTCTTATTCTTCAAACACTATGGGTAGAATAAAGTGCAATAAATATTGCTAATAGGTAAATAATAATGAAGAGCTTAATTCTTCTCAAATGTACAAAAAAAACCTTTATTCTTGTGTAGTTGCAGCTTTAGTCTTATAATCAGATTATTGAGCAGATTATACACAGATCCTTTTCATGTGGAATCGTATTTAATTGTATTGACACTGTGATTTAGAGCCACTTTGTAAATAGATACAAATCTCTCACTTGTTACAATTGCTCTGCTAGATTGTATCAAACAGCATGAGGTCTGAGTCATCTGAGAGAGATGAGAAGTAAAAAGACGGCAGTTTATCTATTGTGCCGAACAAGCTCAAAGTTTACTATCAAGGCTGTGCTTTGGCAGGGTTATTTATACATGCTTCTGTGTTATGTTTAACCATTTTGCATATTTTGTATATCCTCCCTGTAGAGTCCCGAGTCTTTTTCAATTGTTCTAATAAAATGCAATTAACAGCTTTAAACTAAGATCACTTTGAAAAACAACAGGGATGAATAGATTCTCAATGAAGTAGAGGCTCTAGGCTAGTATAAGATTATAAATAAAATGTTGTTTTTATGTTGGTTTGTTTGGGTTAATTTGTAGATTTTATCTATATGTATTGTCCCCCACAGAACTAATCCGTTTGGATATTATGCCAACAAAACCACGGCAATAGAATTATACCCCATTCATACTGCACCAAAATCCCGGGTTTTTGCCAGGACGAGCTCAAACGACCCGGGTCTTGGTGCAGTATGAATGGTACAAGTCCAAAATCCCGGGTCTAAAAACCCCGGGTCTTCAACCCGGGATTTATCGAGGGGTAATTCCCGGGTCGGACCCAGGTTGCCTGCACTATGAATGGTGCAACCCGGGTTTTTCAACCCGGGTTGCACAGAAAACATGCTGATTGGCTGTCTGCCTGTCTCTGGAGGATGTTGTCATCGTTGGAAGCCCGTGGAAGATTGTAGAAGCTTTTTAGGAGAGATGGTGGATGGTGTACTCAACATCAAGCTGAAGCAGAGACGTTTTTTAGGGAGAAAATTGCTTTTATTATTTCACAAAAACAGTGTTTATTTACAGCAGGATGTCAGAGGGGAGGAAGAAATTAGAAGGCAAGTGACTGGGACTGTGAAGGATGCCACAGTGTACTACAACATCGCCAAAATACTCACACAACGTGGCATAAAGAGGACACAGCAACAAGTCCTGAACAAATTGAAGTCCCTGAAGAAGCAGTACACTAAAGTCCATGACCACAACAGGCGCAAAAGTGGAGCTGAAAGAATGGACTGGACCTTTTATGACTAGTGCAATATGGTCTTTGGACATTCTCCTCTGACAAATCCAATTGCACTGTCATCTTCTAGCAATGTGGATGCGGCTATACCAACACCACCAGAGAGCACACAGACAAGCGAGGCCGCAACGATAATAATAGAAGATTCTATTGAAGACACCCCAGAACTGGAGTGCTCTGCCACAACAGATGACACCAACATTTCTTGGGAGGAATTGAACGATTCACAGCCATTCCCTGCTGCGCAAGTCGTTACAGATACTTCGCAAGAAACGCAGCCAGAACCAGTGCCGGTGTCAAAGTCTACGCCAGGTCCCAGTTTAGGCTCCAACAGTAAGTATCTTTAATAATCTCACATAATAACCAACTATATATACATACATATATATCTACATAATTGGAAAGAAAAATGAACTGTATAAACAAAAGTGCCAAAAACAGAGAACTATATCAACAGGAATGCAAGCCAAATACCAATAAATATATCTACATTAACTTAAAAAAGAGAACTATATCAACAAAAAACCCAAAAGACAAATATAGTACACTCCAAAGTATTAAAACATTAACACGCATATGTTGCAGTGCAAAACTACTGGGCAAGAGGGAGGATGCCTCAAGCACATATCAGCTTACAACACTGCTTTTTTGTTCTGCCACATTATATATTCTAATGTATGTTTTACTGTGTTTTTTTCTACGTACAGTTTACAACGTTCCTAAAAAACGCAAAAGGCCCAACAAAATGGAGCATGCAACTAAAGCAATGACAACTGTCATGATGGATCAACTGCGGGAGATGGACAGCACCATGAGGAAACACGAGAATACACAACTGTAGCGTTTCATGGCCAATGAGTGGGAACTCCAGGACTCTTTCCTCATGCAAATCATGAACATGCAGGAACGCGTGTTACGCGAAAATCGTGAGTGTATGATGAGATTCATGGACAGACTCCTCTCACGGGTGCAGGCACCTCCTTCAAGTCCTTATTATTATGACGGACATTATCCTATGTACCAGCGGGGGCAACCCATGTTAGGCAACAATAACCCTCCAAACCCGGTACAGAATACACAACATGCTCAACCTATGGGTAACCCCAACATAGAATACCCACCAGGTAACCAAACCACTCCACAACCAGAAATGCCACAATATAGGCAATTGTAATAATCATGTTTTATGGTCAAATGTTTCACAGTTAATTGTTATCATGTATGTTACGTGTGATCTGGAATCACACCGTTAGCTTCACATATAACGTGAAAAGCAAATTTGCACTTACTGTTTGGGCACATTTGTGTCTTCTGTTTACTACTTGTGTATACATTTATTTTTTTTCTACATGCAAGTAAGCACTTTTATATTGTGTCATTTTATATTTTTGTGAAGAGGCATATAAGGAAAGATGTACAAAACAAAATACAATATGTGAAATAAACATTTGTTTTTTACTTTTACATTTGTGTGGTACATTCAAACAAGTGAGGTCAAATTGGCAGTGAGGGTGGTCCTAATAAGTTCAGCAGAGGTATTGGTGCGCTCTCCTTCAAAAGTACTGGAGTCCACTGACAGCACTGGCATTTCAGATTCCTGCACATTCCACTCAGGTAGAAATTGCTCTTTTTGTATTTCGCAAATGTTATGTAAAATACAGCAAGCAGCAACCACGTGGGGCACAAGCTTGGTGTCAATGTCAATGCGCTTCAATAGACAGCGCCAACGTCCTTTCAAGCGCCCAAAAGCATTTTCCACCACCATCCGAGCCGAGCTGAGGGTATGTGTAAACTGGATCTGTTCCTGAGACAGGTGATGTTGCTGAGTGAACCCCTTCATCAGCCAGCGCCTCAAAGGGTAAGCAGCATCCCCAATGATGTGTACCGGTATCTCCACACCATCAACAAACGTAGATTTCTGTAAATAAAAACATGCAGTTTCACGTCACCATGTTAAAAATATTGGTCAAATAACGCAGTACACTTGGTACTATATGGTGAAAATGCATTTTGCAAGTGGTACATCTATATATAAAAAGGGGCATTAAATACATACAATATTGATAGCAAACAATAGTATATAAGCTTCACTTACAAAAACATCATACAACATTACACCTATATTTACCTCTCTAGGGAACAGCCAGCCATCTTGTCTTTCTCAGCAATTTGGTAAAGGTCTGAATTTGCTAGAACTCTGGCGTCATGGGAACGTCCAGGCCAGCCGATGAAAACATCTGTGAAACTGACATAAAAAAATACATATAGCAATGTTTTACAATACGCATTACACATGGCACAGTCACATAAAAAAAAACATAACAAATGCTTACCAATAGTTGTGGTCAACCACAGACTGCAGAATGATGGAATGCCAGCCTTTGCGGTTGTAGTAATCTGCATGGTTGTCTGTCGGGGCAATTATGGGGATGTGTGTCCCGTCTATGGCTCCAGCACACTGTGGAAACCCACGCTTCAGGAATCCTGTAATTGTATCATCCAGGCGCTGACCTTGCGGTAAGGAGATGAAGCGATGATACAGGGCTTCCAGCAATGCCATGGTGACTTCAGAGTGCACACTGTGGATATCCCCACTCCAAACAAGCAGGAGATTGTCCGGTATTCTCCAGGGGTAGCATACCACCCACAACACAATAGAAAGGCGCCTACATGGTGGAATAGGTTTTCCAAAGTTAGTGGCCTTCCTGGAAAGTGCTGGGGTAATAAGGTCTAGCACATAGTTAGATGTCCCACGTGACATTCTGAAGTGTTGCATCCACTGCTGTTCCTCAAACGCTTCCACAGTAGACAAGAAAGCTTCTCCGTGGCTATGCTCTCTGGCACGCATGGTTCGGTTACTGGCAGCACTGAATCTCAAAATTGAGGCAATGCTGGCCCTGAGAAGAGCTCTCCTCCTGCGCATATACTAACACCGAGTTTTCTTCTGTTGTGCCATAAACTTCGCCTTCCTCCTCCTGAAATGGGACTGTGCAAGAGTGCACAGTGTCAGCAGCTGCAGAAAACTCTCATTTGCTGCATAAAACAGCAAAAACACACTAGTAAACATGAACTCTGGGCTACACAAAAGTGAGTCGTCGGCCATGATGAAAAGTAATGTGGTAAACAATCACCACCCACTTTTGCATCATCTTTATGCGTCAACAAACCAGTCACCTTTCAATGACATCACCTTTTTTCAGCCAATGAAAACTGCTCTGGTGATGACACCCACAAATTGCCAGGGCACAGACTTGTGCAGTATGAATGGGGTCAACCTGGGAAATTCCCAGGTCCGAGGTGCAGTATGAATGGTGTTTCTGAGCTGGGACGCTCAGAGCCCCTGGCAAAAACCCGGCTTTAAAAACCCGGGATATTGCCAGGGCGCCAGTATGAAAGTGGTATAACTAGCACATATTTTATGTGTCCTCGTTATGAAGCTCTCGATCTTAACAATTATTGTAGTAAATAATTTTATTAGCTTTAAGCTAGAATCACTATGCTATCCCCAACGGGACTGACCCGCTTAAATGTTAACAGAGCCACAGCAATGACTAGCAGATATTCTATTAGAGGATTACTCCGTATAAATTATCTTTAAAGGATCTGATCTTATATCTAAGCTGCAGCTGCTACTGAATCTATTGAGACATTTCCCTAGGCATAGTCAGTGAAACCAACGCGCGTTTCGCTGATATGCTTGTTCACGGCAAACCCGGTACTCTGTATGAGCGGGGTTTTTAAACTCTGGTTAGCCAATAGGTGATTGCTAAATGCAATCTCTCCTGATTGGTTATTGATCCGCTATAGTGCTACTATTTGTCTATATCTTTTGTAATGATCGTGTGTCATCTTAAGATTTCATCTTCCGTTTAATATATACTGGGGATTCTACGATTTAATATGTGATTTTTGTACAGTCCTTCATAATAACAAGTTTAGGATATTAATAAATGCCTAACAATTATCAAGATAAAGATTATATGCAAAAAGGAAACTAAGTCTATGCAAGCATAAATAAAATTGGATTAAAATTATAAACAATTAATTATAAATATCATGATTTACCATGAATTAACCCTTTAATATTTTTATACATATAAATGATAACATTACAATACAGTGGTAATCAGACTATTTTAAAGTATTCCAATTATCTCCAATTATGTATAAAGTGCATAATAAATATACAATTAACCTCAAGTGAAAAAATCTATGTGAAATATGTGTAAATAGTGAATATTTTACTTTAATAAATTATATTATTATAGAGAATAAATTAGTGTTAAAATAATAAAACATTGAACAAGCATATCAGCGAAACGCGCGTTGGTTTCACTGACTATGCCTAGGTAAATGTCCCAATAGATTCAGTAGCAGCTGCAGCTTAGATATAAGATCAGATCATTTAAAGATAATTTATACAGAGTAATCCTCTAATAGAAAAGCTTAATTTAATGAAGGAATGGTTGTAAAACGTTAGGAGGCGGGACTTTGCATTTATACGTTGTCACAAATAAAAAAATAATTATGGACCAACAAAGCACCTATTAATCTACTATAAACATCTGGGACCTTGACAATTCTTTCACCATAAAAGTCTGACTGAACCATAGAAATGATCTTGTTTTATTATAAATGATACATATTATACTTTAGCTTTGATCAAGCAGGTGTGTTGCTTGTTTGTTTTCTATAAACGTTAAATATGACACTAACAAGCAACAATCCAAAGAGTAACTCAAGATAATAAGGGTGGAAACATTAATTTCAAGTATAAAAGCAGGAAGTAACAGCTCCACAAGGCATCAGCTCACTAGACTGTGCTTCAAATCCTCTGTAGATCATCTCTGTGACAAAAACGATCATGTCTCATCACTCCATCCTCTCCTCTGGGCACAAGGGCTACAGCTCCTGTTCTGTTGCTTTACCTAAACATTCCAGCTCACACAGCATCTTCTCACACTCTGCTAAACATGGAGGACACGGTCACAAGACTCAGCATTGCTTTACCAGCTCAAGTGCCCACAATATTGGATCAAAGGGACACAAAATGTCAGTGGGAAGTTTTCATTCAGGGAAAAGTGGGCACAAATCTGGATTTGGTTTTGGTGGAATTGGTCATGGGTTTGGGGGATCATCTTGTTCTGGAGGAATCACCTCTGTTACTGTGAACAGAGGTCTTCTGGAACCTCTTAATTTGGAGATTGACCCAAGTATCCAAAGAGTGAGGACTGAGGAGAAGAATCAAATTAAAGGTCTGAACAACAAGTTTGCCTCCTTCATTGACAAGGTACAGTACTGTACTATAGGACTTGGGTATATACTGCTTGCCTTAACATAAATGGTTCTACTAGTTTGAAATATGTGTCAGGGCAATGTTTTTATTTTATTACTTGTCTAATTAACTGTATTTGTTGTAATAAGTCCATTTTCTGTGGGTTCTTTCAAAGTAGTAGGTCACTCATAAGCAACTTAGTATTACAGTTAATACGATAATTTTAAATCGGATATTTGCTCGCGGCAACAGGGGCTGAGAGCAAAAATCTGCCTTAAAATTACCGTACTAATGGTAATACTGCACACTATTATCATAGTAGAATTGGCCCCTTAGACTTTGTCAATGTATGTGACACTGTGTCTTACAGGCACTTGTTACACCTGGGCATAAAACTGTCTGAAAGTCCAGAGGGTAGTTATCTATGGTTCATATTTGGACTGGACTAACATTGTAAGTTGTATACTACAGAGTTATGTTTTTGGAAAAATGCTATTTACTTTGTTACTAAATTATATAATAGTGTCTGTTAAAACCACTGCTCCTAAAAACATACATACAGGTTACACCAGTGATATGATTTATCCACAATGGAGAAGGATCTAGGTATGCTTAAAAATCACAGCCTTGGCAAGCAATTCCAATCTGTGACCTAAAGAGACAGCAGGATGTTATTTTAAATAAAAAAAAAATGCACAGACACTAGAGAGAAAAGTATAATTTTGCCCTTATATGTTGCCTTTATATTGCACTGGGGAGACCTCAACTAATATATACAGTTCTGATTGGTCACAAACAGGATGCAGCGGAAATAGAGAGGGAGCAGAAGAGGGCATATTAATATGGAGTATGGAAAATCTCCCTTATGAGGAAATATAAATTTTATTTAGAATGATAAATAGAGGCTATAGTCTCAGATTAATCTTCATGGGCCTGAGTCATTAAGGAGAGGAAAGCAAAAAAAAAGGAGTAAGTTTGCTCCTGGACAAAACATGCTACAATGCAAGGGGTGCAAATGAGTATATTGTTTATGCAACATGGTTTTTCCCAGGTGCAAAGTTACTCCATTTTTATACTTTGTTCTCCTTAATGGATCAGGTCTCATATGTTTAAAGTCCTTTACAGTAAGAATAGTGAAACTTTGGAATGTATTCCCACAAAAATAGACACTGTAGATTAAAGAAAGGAATGGACATGTTTTTAAAAACACAGAACAAAGGATAACTTGTACTAAAACGTGCAATAGAATATTGATTCAGGGAGCTGTTGGACTACAAGTACAGAGTCAGGAGGGGATTATTTTCCCTCTTAAGGCAACTTAGACTGTGCTTATTGGGGTAGGCTGTCTTTCTTTTGATCAACTGGGGATTTTAATGATGAATTTTGAGCATGGACATAATGTGATACATTTTTCCAGCACATGTACCAATATATTTGCATATCCACATACTTTTAAATTCATAATATATAGTGAAAATACATTTTTATTTCTCATTTATTTTATTTCTCATTTATAACTTATTACTTTAAATTCTGTTTTATTTAGGTGAGATTTCTGGAACAACAAAACAAGATGCTGGAGACCAAGTGGGGACTTCTACAAAACCAGAAAACAGCCAGGTGTGAGATCGAACCCCTGTTTGAGGCATTTATTAGCAACCTCAGGAGACAGCTGGAAAACCTGGAATGTGAAAGGGCTCGTCTAGAAGCAGACAGGAACAACATGGAGGGAACCGCCGAAGAATTAAGGAGACGGTATTCAATTCACGTTTTATTGAAATCTATTTTGGATTAATAGAGGTTTCTAGATCTGACTATTCAGAACAAGTACAGATATTATATTACCTCATAAGTTAGCTATTGTATTGCACTGTTGGGTTGCATACTTTTCTTGAGTAATAGTCGCTTGCGGCTTTTCTAAGCACGGAATACAGACAAAAGAGGTGGCAGGGGTGTTACCCAAGTCAAAAATGACAACATTTGATTGACTGTAAACGGGAGAAGGTTCAACCAGTCATATGCTGTCCTCTCCTGGTCAGTAAAAATACCCCCATTCAAACTTCTCCTTGGCCTATTGCTTTCAAATACAGTAGTTGAATATTACTGCAAGTTATGGGAATACCCCCTTTAAACTGGTCATCAACCCAAGTCTGCACAAGGTTTGTTGATGAAATAACTTAATATCTCAGGATTTACCTTATTTTTATGTGTCTTTTTTCATACAATCAATAATAAAGTAAGAAAGTATACAATGCAATGACATTTTTGCCTGCAAAATTAAAAGAATGCTTCACCAAATAGTCATTGTGCTGATGTTTTAATTGACATGTAGGCAATATTATTGGTAGACAAATGTGCATAAATTAGATTGCACTATTTGATACAGTGACCCAAGAAGTCAATCTATTTTTATTTATAGGAAAACTGGTTATATTTTGTATTATTTTATTGGTACATTATTTTAATTATCATTGCACTTCTTGCAAAATATTAATCTATATTATACTAATGAATGAAATGTAATATGATATAATTTGGCAGCTATGAAGAGGAATTAAACAGACGTACCGCTGCAGAAAATGAATTTGCTGGACTTAAGAGAGTAAGTTTCCATAATTGCCAATTTCAAGTGACATCTATACTACAAAGTGAAACCATGTAATAAATTAACTGATAGGTAGCTAATATCTCTATTTAATACAAATGCAGATTTTGCTTTTAATAGATATGAACGATTGTTACTTTATTTTATATTGGAAAACAAATACAATTCCATTAAGCTTAATGCTCACCCCTATGGAAAATATACATTATGTGAAATGTTATATTACATTCACTATATTATATTAACTCAGCATAAACCATTAGTACAAAAAGAATAGATTTGTAAATGAAACACACTCTAATCTATAGGAGGTTGATGCAGCCTTTATGAACAAAGCTGAGCTGCAGGCCAGAGCCGACTCCCTGACTGATGAGATCAACTTCTTGAGGACTCTGTATGACGCGGTAATGTTTTATTTTGCTACATTACTGTTTGAATCATTTGCTCCTGACTGTGTTTTACACACCTATGTTAAGTCGAATGTGTTGCTTTTTGAGCTGATCATATTCAAACATCAGCTTTAGTCCATTTTTCTGAGCAGTATTGAAACAAATCATATTTTGCTAATTTTTTTTCCAGAAGATTTGTCTTCCAAAAATACAATTAGTTTCTTTATAACCCAAGACTGGAGGAAACAATTTTACCACCTTTCCATCAGGTGGTAAAATAGCATAAAAAGTCATACCTTCATACAACTGCTAAATAAAAGTTAGGAAAGTGTTTACATAACATGGATTGCCATAACTTGCTAGATACGTAGATCTTCTGAAAAAAATATTTTATTATTTTTTCTTTCCTCTGTTATAAATAGATTTGCATGTATAATGTTTTTTTTTTCATTTGTTGTAGTGGGTATATTGTGAGCATCAAACATTACTTTACCAAGGGGCACTGCTAAGGGGTCACTTTCACATAAGGGTACCCCTCTGTCAATAACATCCAAAAACTCTTTAATTTGCTGTAGTGTAGAGGATTAATTGTATGTTGATCACAAGTTTCAAAAGCAGGTGTTGTAAGAATGCATTACTCCGCAGGAGATTGGTCAGCTCAACGCTCAGATCTCAGATACTTCAGTTATTGTGTCTATGGACAACAGTCGAAATCTGGACATGGAAGGCATCATTGCCGAGGTCAGAGCCCAATATGAGGACATTGCAAACAGGAGCCGAGCTGAGGCTGAGGCCATGTACCAATCAAGGGTGAGTTTGGCAAGAAGGAAGATGTTATACATATTATTATATATATATCCGGGTACACCAAATTATTGATACCTCTTTATACTATTTTGTACTGCAGTTTGAGGACTTGCGCATGGCAGCTGGAAGAAATGGAAATAATTTGCAGAACAGCAGAAATGAGATTGCTGAACTCAACCAAACCATTCAGAGACTTAAAGGAGAGATAGAGTGTGCTAAATCCCAGGTACATAATCCATGTGGACTGGAGTCCAAAGCAGTTTATACATTCAGTTATGTTATTTGTTATATCAGTGTAGGACAGTGTAGTAGTTATTTAAATACTACCATCCCATATTCAATATTATGTGACTCCTACTACACATTGAGGAATAATTCTACCTAAAACTGAATTCTATAGCTTACACATAAATGCAAAATATAATTTACCTGTGATCCACCAGGTCTCCCCAATATTGATTAGATCAGGTGGACCTAGTCAGGGGAGGCTGTGCTCGTTGGTTCCAGCATCAATGTATGATAAAAAGCTTGACTCAGTAGGTGCAGGCTGCTGCAGTCTTTAGAGGACTCTCCACAACCTGTGAGGGCAAACTTTTCCACACAGAAGGAAGCAATGACAGCCTCTCCTAAAACTAGAAGATGTTTAGGGGGTCAACAAAAATAAATAAAAAATATAATTTTTCTGTTATTGTCCCAGAGGGCTGCTCTAGAAGCTGCTATAAATGAGGCTGAGGAACGTGGAGAGGCTGCTGTCCGGGATGCAAAGAATAAACTGTCTGAGCTGGAGGCTGCTCTACAGAAGGCCAAGCAGGACATGGCTCGCCAACTGAGAGATTACCAGGAACTGATGAACGTTAAACTGGCTCTGGATATTGAAATTGCTACATATAAGAAGATGCTGGAGGGTGAAGAGTGCAGGTGAGTATAGAATCCAAAAAAAATTCATACATAATGAATCACAAGAGAAGGATTTCTCAATCTTTTAACTCTGAGACCACCCAATCAGTTTTAAATATGTTTAAGGTACACCTTCTTCCCAACAATGTTTTTCCTATATTTACAGCTGCTAGTTAAGCACCTAAACACATATATAACTACACACATTGTTTAGTATACTTACTTTCAAATATTTTAATCAATCCAAGAAGGAGATTTATAACAATGTATTTTTGATTGAAGCATTCCCCCCTTTTTCTCCTGCATGCATTTCTCAGTATAATTGGATAATAATCTATTTTGTAAAGGACTAACTGTCATATATCACAAGCATGCTGCACATGATATGCTGAATCTCCAATACTGCTTGGCAAATATGCATCCAATTAGTGATAACTTACTTAAGTAAACTTTTGTAAACAACTAATTAAAAATATAAAACTTGATTTAATATGTACATCCTTTTATTTAAATGAATATTGTATTGAACATTAAATATTAATAAAATGTAAATATTCTTTATTTTAGGTTGGCTAAAGATGGATCTGTTAATATTTGTAAGTACATTATTTTTCAATAAAGTAGAAATATTTAGAACAATTTTGAACATTCAAATCTCATACTTCAAAAATCGTTGTCACTAATTCAAGTTTGTATAAAGAGAGAAAATATTTTGAACAGATTTTCATGCTTTTGCTTTCTCCTTTTAATTGATGTCTTCCAATTGATAGTAAGAAATATTTTGCACCTATTTTTATTCTTGAGTGTTTCCTTAGTGCTATGGTGTGACATGGGCATAATGTTCCCCATTCACTGTCATGTTACACTGGATGAAAATATCTCAGAATAGTCCCTCTTTTTGCAGATAATTGTGGCATTCTTAAAACCCGCCTGGACCCATACCCTTGTGGTTAAAAATAAAGTTTACAATTATCAGCTTTTTTGCAGCACTCAGGGTTAATTGTTCTGTAGAGTAGTTTTATTGCAATAATTAGCATTAAGTGTAAAGTGTAAGAGGGCTTCCCGTGGTACAATGTGAGCTGATCACATGATGCTTACTTCCAATCCTGGTACTCTTTTCATCATCCAGGTACTGTTGTTGATTCCCTCAGGTGGGGGGTTTGTCACCCCTTTAAGTTCTAAATTTCACTGTAATTTTAACTTAATGCAAATTCTTCAGATACATGCTAAAATTAATGTTTGTTTCCCGCTTAGCTATTCTGCACTCAAGCACTGGGGGAAAACACCATTCCAAAGAAATGTCCCATCCCACAAGTGGACATCATCATCATCATAAAGCAGGATTCAGCTCAAGCAGCCACGTCTCCAAACACCATTCTAGCCATGGTCACCATTGTTAAACAGGATATGGAGAACAGAGGCGGACCTAGCGAGCTGTGGGCCCAGGTGCAGGTCGGCAGGAATAAGGGAACCAGGGCCCCCGATCCTCTGCATCTCCCATGCAGCAGGCCCCAATTATCTACCTGGGCCCCGGTGAACTGCACCTGCTGCACCAATGGTAGTTCCGCCACTGATGGAGACTACTTTTCCTACACTTCACTGCATTTTAAATGAAGAGTTTACAATGTTGAAACAACTGTCTTCATGCAATGTCTATCCTCACCTTTTCATTCCTTGGATACATGCTATTTTTCCTGTCCACCATATATACCTTGTAATTTATTATCTTTTTCTGCAATAAACTGCTTTTCAAATGATATATGTATTACTCATTTTGCTATAAATGCTGTGAAGATACCGGGTTTATGGCCCAAATCTACCCACTTCACTCTGGCTCACCACTCATGGATGCCTTACTATGCCAGGGAAGCCTACCCAGTACCTTAGAAGGTTCCTAGAGTCACTCAGGCAATTGCTGTTAGAAAGTAAAACAATACATTTAATGTAATACAAACAATCACTAGAATATTATATACACACAGTAAATAAATTCCAGTCAGGTTTACCACATCATCTGTCCCTTACCCCATTAGCTTAAGGAGTTACAGTCGCCTGGCTGTCCTGACTTGAAGACCAATGGTTCTGCAGATGTATTCCACTGGTCAAGAACCAAAATGCAAAACCAGCCACTTTGCAGCTTCCAGCCATAAATCCTCAGAATGAATATCCCCTCCCCCCTGGAGTGGCTCATTAAATCTAGGGTCACATTTCCACAAAGATTTCCCCTCCCTGGTTAAACCCCTGGCTCTCTCCCTCTTAAAAATTGGTGGGTGCTGGATCAGGGGGATGGAGGGGGAGTGAAGATGTGCTGTGCTTTCACCTGGGCACCCCTGCTGGGAACCAGACAAATGTCTGTACTAGTCATGTGGAGGACAATGGATACTAATTGGCCTCCCCACCTCCAAAGATAGGATAGCAGTAAGCCACTTCTGAAATTAACCCCTTACACTACTTTGTGATGTCACAAGGTTCCCACCTGTTATATTCTTCCTCTAGAGAAAGGAGGGGGAGAATGAATGCAGCTCCAGCTCCCTCACCTTTATCCTGGACACCATCTAATCCTTACCCATAACCTGGCTTTAATTTGAGAACAATGCATAACAGCATCACTGAATTAACAACAAACACATTTTTACAGTGGGTAGCATGGAAGGAAGAAACTTATATAGGCATGGCTACAATGTTCACTTGTAATTAGACACCACAGTTGTACTCTGTTGAGCTGGGGAACAAATACAGGGCTATAAAAAAAACACGTTATAGTCCAAATTTTGTGAGAAAGAGCGAAAGGCTGGTTATGGCGTTATCAAACTTGTTTCGTCACAAATGTTTATATCTTTTTTATATTTGTTACTTGTGGCTTGAACTTGAAAAATCAAAAGAAACCATAGCAGGATGCATAAAACCAGAGATAATAGTATATAAATAAAAAAAATGTATTGTCTCAATAAATATAATACATAGGCCTCATAAATTAGCAAATTGGTAATTAAAACCAAACATTTAAAAAACACTGGGATTAAAAGCTGTATAAATTGAATCACAAATGATGATTAAAAACATACTAAATTGATGAGTATGTCCATGTAACTCTAGTAAATATATAGTAGTTCATATAAAGATATAACTACAATAAAATACCTCCAAGATATCCAGCATACCTTCAAAGATATATAGCAATCAAAGTGATGAAATGTCACTGGCAAAGGAAAAAAATTATATAACTCTATCTTTGTATAAAGTCTGGGTTCAACAGATGAAACGCGTCAGCATTCTAAACTGGGATTGCTGTTTCATTTATCTGATATTGGACTCATTTTATATTTACACTGGTACTAGTTTTGTCCCTTACCATTTATGTTCCCTAATTTATTTAATTTGAACTTGCTAGCAATGCTGAAATCAATCTCTACAGTTTTTTGCATGTTAAGACCTTGTTTCACCTTTGCTATTATTAATGTCACTGATGGCGAGGAAACATACTGCTGTGCTTCTGGGTAATGTTCTATCTTGCAACTTATGGGCCAATTTTCTGGATACCTTGGAGGGATTTTATTGTGATTACAACTGTATATATGAACTACTATATATTTACTAGAGTTACACGGACATACTCTTCAATTTAGCCCCTTCATCATTTGTGATTCCATTTATACAGCTTTTAGTCCCAGTGTTTTTTTAAATGTTTGGTTGCAATTATCAATTTACCAATTTATGATGCATATGTATTATATTTATTGAGACAATAAAAATATATTTTTTATATAATATTATCTCTTATTTTATGTATCCTGCCATGATTTCTTTTGATTTTTCAATTTAAGGCCAAACCTATGTATCACTATCCAGCGCTGCTTTTTTTTTTTTGATGTGTGTTTGTTTTCGATTAGGGGCTAGCAATTGGTCCTGCTTTACAGCTGCGATTTGTGTTTATTTGGTGTGGTGCAGCCCAGTGTGGGATTCCTTTCTCTATATTTGTTACTTGCAGGGCCTGATCAACCACTAGGCTGACCAGGCTGCAGCCTTGGGCGCTGGGTCCCGGGGGGCGTGGCGCTGCGGGTATTTTTTTTTTTAAAAAAAATTTTCTTTTCTTTTTTTTTTCTTCATTCTTTTTTTTTTTCGGGGTGGGGGAGGGGGGGTCGCCGCGGGGGGGGGGGGGGGGTTCGCCGTGGGGGGTGGAGGGCTCGATGATCAAAAGCATTGGTGGTCAGTGGTTAGCAACACACAGCCAATCGCCAGGCTGCCTGTTGCTGTGCAGCAGACAGGAAGCAGGACGTCTTAACTTCCTATCTGCTGATCTGAGGAGAGGAGCGACGCTGGCACAACTACAGGTAAGTGAAGGGGGGAACTGCCCTGCATATCTATAGGGAGGAGGGGGAACTGCCCTGCATATCTATAGTGAGGGGGGGGGGGGAACTGCCCTGCATATCTATAGGGAGGGGGGGAACTGCCCTGCATATCTATAGTGAGGGGGGGGACTGCCCTGCATATCTATATGGAGGGGGGTGGGAACTGCCCTGCATATCTATAGGGAGGGGGGGGGGGAACTGCCCTGCATATCTATAGGGAGGGGGGAACTGCCCTGCATATCTATAGGGAGGGGGGGAACTGGCCTGCATATCTATAGGGGGGGGGAACTACCCTGCATATCTATAGGGAGGGGGGAAACTGCCCTGCATATCTATAAGGAGGGGGGGAACTGCCCTGCATATCTATAGGGAGGGGGAGAACTGCCCTGCATATCTATAGGGAGGGGATACTGCCCTGTATATCTATAGGAAGGGGGGGGGAACTACCCTGCATATCTATAGGGAGGGGGGAAATTACCCTGCATACCTATAGGGAGGGGGGAACTACACTGCATATCTATAGAGAGGGGGGGAACTACCCTGCATATCTATAGGTAGGGGGGGGACTACCCTGCATATCTATAGGGAGGGAGAGGGGGGACTGTCATGCATATGTATAGGGAGGGAGAGGGGGACTGTCATACAAATCTATAGGGTGGGAGGGGGTGGCTGCCATGAAAATCTATAGGGAGGGAGAGAGGTTGATATGTATGAAGGAGGGCAGAGGAGGGGGGCTGATATATGTGACTGGGGGAGTTTTGATGTGACGGGGGGGGGATAGCTACAGAGTGGAGGTAAGGAAAATAGCTGCAAGGGGGATGGATGCAGGGTGGGAGGTAAAGAAAATGGCAGCAGCAGGGGTTAAGGAAAATGGCTGTGGGGGGGGGGAGGGTTGTGGTTAAGGAAAATGGCTGCAGGGGGTATTTAAAAAATAGAGCAGCTTTGGGGGGCAGAATCTCATGATTGTGTGGTGGTCACATGGGTGGTCTCAGCAATCACTAGAATACGAAATATTAGTGGGATGGGGCTGGTAGAGATTTGTATTTGATTGACAACAAATATTCAGATATTGCTTATATATGCCTGTCCAATGGGGTACTTTTAGCTGGCCATAATGGAGTGTTTTGTTTTAACTAAAGGGCCTAATCATTCAGGGTTTGCATTATAATACATTTTTGCATTTTCAAAACAGGATGCCAACTTTCCAGAAGCCAGCGAGAGGATAACAAAGTTGCAAGAGAGAAGAGCAAGAACAGGTAAGAGACAATGGCACAATCTGTCTAAATTTGAATGCTGGAGAATACACCTAAACATTCATATTCAGGAGTGTTCCTATACACCTATATATTCGGAGGAAGGGGGGGGGGGGGGGGGGCGCTGCGGCCGTATTAGCCTAGGGCGGCCAGAACCCTTAATCGGGCCCTGGTTACTTGGTTAAATCTTTGCATGCACAGATTTAGCTCAGCTAGGCCCCTATCAGTATGCATTACACACATTCAAATGGCTTTGCTAAGGTGTACAGTGTAAGTAAACGTGATTTATTGTACAATCATCACTTTTGCTTTTAAACATAGTGCAATGTGCACTGTGTTAACTTGAGATTAATGGTTAGCTTTGAGGTTATTCCGACAATTTGAATTTTACATTTCCAAGTCGAGTATTTTTAACTCAGGGGTGCCTCGTAAACCCAAGATTAACAAATTGGAACAACTGGAAAGAGAAAAGAGTTTTAAAGTATGATGCACTAATCACTCCGTATTCGCATTAATTATCCAGTAGTATGTCTAATTATTAAAACTTAACCTTTATTTTTAGGTTGATAAAATAAACAGCGAAATATGTAAACAGATTAAAATAGTGAAAGTGAAATATTGTATAAAAACTGGCTATGCCTTGTATGTCTCTTATTCTTCAAACACTATGGGTAGAATAAAGTGCAATAAATATTGCTAATAGGTAAATAATAATGAAGAGCTTAATTCTTCTCAAATGTACAAAAAAAACCTTTATTCTTGTGTAGTTGCAGCTTCAGTTTTATAATCAGATTATTGAGCAGATTATACACAGATCCTTTTCATGTGGAATCGTATTTAATTGTATGGACACTGTGATTTAGAGCCACTTTGTAAATAGATACAAATCTCTCACTTGTTACAATTGCTCTGCTAGATTGTATCAAACAGCATGAGGTCTGAGTCATCTGAGAGAGATGAGAAGTAAGAAGACAGCAGTTTATCTATTGTGCCGAACAAGCTCAAAGTTTACTATCAAGGCTGTGCTTTGGCAGGGTTATTTATACATGCTTCTGTGTTATGTTTAACCATTTTGCATATTTTGTATATCCTCCCTGTAGAGTCCCGAGTCTTTTTCAATTGTTCTAATAAAATGCAATTAACAGCTTTAAACTAAGATCACTTTGAAAGACAACAGGGATGAATAGATTCTCAATGAAGGCTCTAGGCTAGTATAAGATTATAAATAAAATGTTGTTTTTATGTTGGTTTGTTTGGGTTAATTTGTAGATTTTATCTATATGTATTGTCCCCCACAGAACTAATCCGTTTGGATATTATGCCAACAAAACCACGGCAATAGAATTATACCCCATTCATACTGCACCAAAATCCCGGGTTTTTGCCGGGACGAGCTCAAACGACCCGGGTCTTGGTGCAGTATGAATGGTACAAGTCCAAAATCCCAGGTCTAAAAACCCTGGGTCTTCAACCCGGGATTTATCGAGGGGTAATTCCCGGGTCGGACCCGGGTTGCCTGCACTATGAATGGTGCATCCCGGGTTTTTCAACCCTGGTTGCACAGAAAACATGCTGATTGGCTGTCTGCCTGTCTCTGGAGGATGATGTCATCGTTGGAAGCCCGTGGAAGATTGTAGAAGCTTTTTAGGAGAGATGGTGAATGGTGTACTCAACATCAAGCTGAAGCAGAGACGTTTTTTTAGGGAGAAAATTGCTTTTATTATTTAACAAAAACAGTATTTATTTACAGCAATTATGACACACTGGATGGAGGAAGAGGTGCGTGAGCTGCTGAATGTCAGAGGGGAGGAAGAAATTAGAAGGCAAGTGACTGGGACTGTGAAGGATGCCACAGTGTACTACAATATCGCCAAAATACTCACACAACGTGGCATAAAGAGGACACAGCAACAAGTCCTGAACAAATTGAAGTCCCTGAAGAAGCAGTACACTAATGTCCATGACCACAACAGGCGCAAAAGTGGCGCTGAAAGAATGGACTGGCCCTTTTATGACCAGCGCAATATGGTCTTTGGACATTCTCCTCTGACAAATCCAATTGCACTGTCATCTTCTAGCAATGTGGATGCGGCTATACCAACACCACCAGAGAGCACACAGACAAGCGAGGCCGCAACGATAATAATAGAAGATTCTATTGAAGACACCCCAGAACTGGAGTGCTCTGCCACAACAGATGACACCAACATTTCTTGGGAGAAATTGAACAATTCACAGCCATTCCCTGCTGCGCAAGTCGTTACAGATACTTTGCAAGAAACGCAGCCAGAACCAGTGCCGGTGTCAAAGTCTGCGCCAGGTCCCAGTTTACGCTCCAACAGTAAGTATCTTTAATAATCTCACATAATAACCAACTATATATACATACATATATATCTACATAATTGAAAAAAAAAAAAATGAACTGTATAAACAAAAGTGTCAAAAACAGAGAACTATATCAACAGAAATGCAAGCCAAATACCAATAAACATATCTACTTAACTTTAAAAAAAAAAAAAAATGTTTGAACATAACTGGCAAAAAAAGAGAAGTATATCAACATAAATGCAAACCAAATACCAATATATCTACATTAACTTAAAAAAGAGAACTATATCAACAAAAAGCCCAAAAGACAAATATAATACACTCCAAAGTATTAAAACATTAACACGCATATGTTGCAGTGCAAAACTACGGGGCAAGAGGTAGGAGGCCTCAAGCACATATCAGCTTACAACACTGCTTTTTTGTTCTGCCACATTATATATTCTAATGTATGTTTTACTGTGTTTTTTTCTGCGTACAGTTTACAACGTTCCTAAAAAACGCAAAAGGCCCAACAAAATGGAGCAAGCAACTAAAACAATGACAACTGTCATGATGGATCAACTGCGGGAGATGGACAGCACCATGAGGGAACACGAGAATACACAACTGCAGCGTTTCATGGACAATGAGCGGGAACTCCAGGACTCTTTCCTCATGCAAATCATGAACATGCAGGAACGCGTGTTACGCGAAAATCGTGAGTGTATGATGGGATTCATGGACAGACTCCTCTCACGGGTGCAGGCACCTCCTTCAAGTCCTTATTATTATGACGGACATTATCCTATGTACCAGCGGGGGCAACCCATGTTAGGCAACAATAACCCTCCAAACCCGGTACAGAATACACAACATGCTCAACCTATGGGTAACCCCAACATAGAATACCCACCGGGTAACCAAACCACTCCACAACCAGAAATGCCACAATATAGGCAATTGTAATAATCATGTTTTATGGTCAAATGTTTCACAGTTAATTGTTATCATGTATGTTACGTGTGATCTGGAATCACACCGTTAGCTTCACATATAACGTGAAAAGCAAATTTGCACTTACTGTTTGGGCACATTTGTGTCTTCTGTTTACTACTTGTGTATATATTTATTTTTTTTCTACATGCAAGTAAGCACTTTTATATTGTGTCATTTTATATTTTTGTGAAGAGACATATGAGGAAATATGTACAAAACAAAATACAATATGTGAAATAAACATTTTTTTTTTACTTTTACATTTGTGTGGTACATTCAAACAAGTGAGGTCAAATTGGCAGTGAGGGTGGTCCTAATAAGTTCAGCAGAGGTATTGGTGCGCTCTCCTTCAAAAGTACTGGAGTCCACTGACAGCACTGGCATTTCAGATTCCTGCACATTCCACTCAGGTAGAAATTGGTCTTTTTGAATTTCACAAATGTTATGTAAAATACAGCAAGCAGCAACCACGTGGGGCACAAGCTTGGTGTCAATGTCATTGCGCTTCAATAGACAGCGCCAACGTCCTTTCAAGCACCCAAAAGCATTTTCCACCACCATCCGAGCCGAGCTGAGGGAATGTGTAAAACGGATCTGTTCCTGAGACAGGTGATGTTGCTGAGTGAACGCCTTCATCAGCCAGCGCCTCAAAGGGTAAGCAGCATCCCCAATGATGTGTACCGGTATCTCCACACCATCAACAAACGTAGATTTCTGTAAATAAAAACATGCAGTTTCACGTCACCATGTTAAAAATATTGGTCAAATAACGCAGTACACTTGGTACTATATGGTGAAAATGCATTTTGCAAGTGGTACATCTATATATAAAAAGGGGCATTAAATACATACAATATTGATAGCAAACAATAGTATATAAGCTTCACTTACAAAAACATCATACAACATTACACCTATATTTACTTCTCTAGGGAACAGCCAGCCATCTTGTCTTTCCTCAGCAATTTGGTAAAGGTCTGAATTTGCTAGAACTCTGGCGTCATGGGAACGTCCAGGCCAGCCGATGAAAACATCTGTGAAAATGACATAAAAAAATACATATAGCAATGTTTTACAATACGCATTACACATGGCACAGTCACATAAAAAAAAACATAACAAATGCTTACCAAAAGTTGTGGTCAACCACAGCCTGCAGAATGATGGAATGCCAGCCTTTGCGGTTGTAGTAATCCGCATGGTTGTCTGTGGGGGCAATTATGGGGATGTGTGTCCCGACTAAGGCTCCAGCACACTGTGGAAACCCATGCTTCAGGAATCCTGCAATTGTATCATCCAGGCGCTGACCTTGCGGTAAGGAGATGAAGCGATGATACAGGGCTTCCAGCAATGCCGTGGTGACTTCATGCACTAGAGTGCACACCGTAGATATCCCCACTCCAAACAAGCAGGAGATTGTCCGGTATTCTCCAGGGGTAGCATACCACCACAACACAATAGAAAGGCGCCTACATGGTGGAATAGGTTTTCCAAAGTTAGTGGCCTTCCTGGAAAGTGCTGGGGTAATAAGGTCCAGCACATAGTTAAATGTCCCACGTGACATTCTGAAGTGTTGCATCCACTGCTGTTCCTCAAACGCTTCCACAGTAGACCAGAAAGCTTCTCCGTGGCTACGCTCTCTGGCACGCATGGTTCGGTTACTGGCAGCACTGAATCTCAAAATTGAGGCAATGCTGGCCCTGAGAAAAGCTCTCCTCCTGCGCATATACAGACACCGAGTTTTCTTCTGTTGTGCCATAAACTTCGCCTTCCTCCTCCTGAAATGGGACTGTGCAAGAGTGCACAGTGTCAGCAGCTACAGCAAACTCTCATTTGCTGCATAAAACAGCAAAAACACACTAGTAAACATGAACTCTGGGCTACACAAAAGTGAGTCGTCGGCCATGATGAAAAGTAATGTAATAAACAATCACCACCCACTTTTGCATCATCTTTATGCGTCAACAAACCAGTCACCTTTCAATGACATCACCTTTTTTCAGCCAATGAAAATTGCTCTGGTGATGACTCCCACAAATTGCCAGGGCACAGACTTGTGCAGTATGAATGGGGTCAACCCGGGAAATTCCTGGGTCCGAGATGCAGTATGAATGGTGTTTCTGAGCTGGGACGCTCAGAGCCCCTGGCAAAAACCCGGCTTGAAAAACCCGGGATATTGCCAGGGCGCCAGTATGAAAGTGGTATAACTAGCACATATTTTATGTGTCCTCGTTATGAAGCTCTCGATCTTAACAATTATTGTAGTAAATAATTTTATTAGCTTTAAGCTAGAATCACTGTGCTATCCCCAACTGGACTGACCCGCTTAAATGTTAACAGAGCCACAGCAATGACTAGCAGATATTCTATTAGAGGATGACTCCGTATAAATTATCTTTAAAGTATCTGATCTTATATCTAAGCTGCAGCTGCTACTGAATCTATTGAGACATTTCCCTAGGCATAGTCAGTGAAAGCAACGCGCGTTTCACTGATATGCTTGTTCACGGCAAACCCGTTACTCTGTATGAGCGGGGTTTTTAAACTCTGGTTAGCCAATAGGTGATTGCTAAATGCAATCTCTCCTGATTGGTTATTGATCCGCTATAGTGCTACTATTTGTCTATATCTTTTGTAATGATCGTGTGTCATCTTAAGATTTCATCTTCCGTTTAATATATACTGGGGATTCTACGATTTAATATGTGATTTTTGTACAGTCCTTCATAATAACAAGTTTAGGATATTAATAAATGCCTAACAATTATCAAGATAAAGATTATATGCAAAAAGGAAACTAAGTCTATGCAAGCATAAATAAAATTGGATTAAAATTATAAACAATTAATTATAAATATCATAATTTACCATGAAATAACCCTTTAATATTTTTATACATATAAATGATAAAATTACAATACAGTGGTAATCAGACTATTTTAAAGTATTCCAATTATCTCCAATTATGTATAAAGTGCATAATAAATATAAAATTAACCTCAAGTGAAAAAAATCTATGTGAAATATGTGTAAATAGTGAATATTTTACTTTAATAAATTATATTATTATAGAGAATAAATTAGTGTTAAAATAATAAAACATTGAACAAGCATATCAGCGAAACGCGCGTTGGTTTCACTGACTATGCCTAGGGAAATGTCTCAATAGATTCAGTAGCAGCTGCAGCTTAGATATAAGATCAGATCCTTTAAAGATAATTTATACAGAGTAATCCTCTAATAGAAAAGCTTAATTTAATGAAGGAATGGTTGTAAAACGTTAGGAGGCTGGACTTTGCATTTACACGTTGTCACAAATAAAAAAATAATTATGGACCAACAAAGCACTTATTAATCTACTATAAACATCTGGGACCTTGACAATTCTTTCACCGTAAAAGTCTGACTGAACCATAGAAATGATCTTGTTTTATTATAAATGATACATATTATACTTTAGCTTTGATCAAGCAGGTGTGTTGCTTGTTTGTTTTCTATAAATGTTAAATATGACACTAACAAGCAACAATCCAAAGAGTAACTCAAGATAATAAGGGTGGAAACATTCATTTCAAGTATAAAAGCAGGAAGTAACAGCTCCACAAGGCATCAGCTCACTAGACTGTGCTTCACATCCTCTGTAGATCATCTCTGTGACAAAAACGATCATGTCTCATCACTCCATCCTCTCCTCTGGGCACAAGGGCTACAGCTCCTGTTCTGTTGCTTTACCTAAACATTCCAGCTCACACAGCATCTTCTCACACTCTGCTAAACATGGAGGACACGGTCACAAGACTCAGCATTGCTTTACCAGCTCAAGTGCTCACAATATTGGATCAAAGGGACACAAAATGTCAGTGGGAAGTTTTCATTCAGGGAAAAGTGGGCACAAATCTGGATTTGGTTTTGGTGGAATTGGTCATGGGTTTGGGGGATCATCTTGTTCTGGAGGAATCACCTCTGTTACTGTGAACAGAGGTCTTCTGGAACCTCTTAATTTGGAGATTGACCCAAGTATCCAAAGAGTGAGGACTGAGGAGAAGAATCAAATTAAAGGTCTGAACAACAAGTTTGCCTCCTTCATTGACAAGGTACAGTACTGTAGTATAGGACTTGGGTATATACTGCTTGCCTTAACATAAATGGTTCTACTAGTTTGAAATATGTGTCAGGGCAATGTTTTTATTTTATTACTTGTCTAATTAATTGTATTTGTTGTAATAAGTCCATTTTCTGTGGGTTCTTTCAAAGTAGTAGGTCACTCATAAGCAACTTAGTATTACAGTTAATACGATAATTTTAAATCGGATATTTGCTCGCGGCAACAGGGGCTGAGAGCAAAAATCTGCCTTAAAATTACCGTACTAATGGTAATACTGCACACCATTATCATAGTAGAATTGGCCCCTTAGACTTTGTCAATGTATGTGACACTGTGTCTTACAGGCACTTGTTACACCTGGGCATAAAACTGTCTGAAAGTCCAGAGGGTAGTTATCTATGGTTCATATTTGGACTGGACTAACATTGTAAGTTGTATACTACAGAGTTATGTTTTTGGAAAAATGCTATTTACTTTGTTACTAAATTATATAATAGTGTCTGTTAAAACCACTGCTCCTAAAAACATACATACAGGTTACACTAGAGATATGATTTATCCACAATGGAGAAGGATCTAGGTATGCTTAAAAATCACAGCCTTGGCAAGCAATTCTAATCTGTGACCTAAAGAGACAGCAGGATGTTATTTTAAATTAAAAAAAATGCACAGACACTAGAGAGAAAAGTATAATTTTGCCCCTCTTATGTTGCCTTTATATTGCACTGGGGAGACCTTAACTAATATATACAGTTCTGATTGGTCACAAACAGGATGCAGCGGAAAAAGAGAGGGTGCAGAAGAGGGCAAATTAATATGGAGTATGGAAAATCTCCCTTATGAGGAAATATTACATTTATTTAGAATGATAAATAGAGGCTATAGTCTCAGATTAATCTTCATGGGCCTAAGTCATTGAGGAGAGGAAAATAAAAAAAAAAAGGAGTAAGTTTGCTCCTGGACAAAACATGCTACAATGCAAGGGGTGCAAATGAGTATATTGTTTATGCAACATGGTTTTTCCCAGGTGCAAAGTTACTCAATTTTTATACTTTGTTCTCCTTAATGGATCAGGTCTCATATGTTTAAAGTCCTTTACAGTAAGAATAGTGAAACTTTGGAATGTATTCCCACAAAAATAGACACTGTAGAATAAAGAAAGGTTTTTAAAAACACAGAACAAAGGATAACTGGTACTAAAACGTGCAATAGAATATTGATTCAGGGAGCTGTTGGACTACAAGTACAGAGTCAGGAGGGAATTATTTCCCCTCTTAAGGCAACTTAGACTGTGCTTATTGGGGTAGGCTGTCTTTCTTTTGATCAACTGGGGATTTTAATGATGAATTTTGAGCATGGACATAATGTGATACATTTTTCCAGCACATGTACCAATATATTTGCATATCCACATACTTTTAAATTCATAATATATAGTGAAAATACATTTTTATTTCTCATTTATTTTATTTCTCGTTTATAACTTATTACTTTAAATTCTGTTTTATTTAGGTGAGATTTCTGGAACAACAAAACAAGATGCTGGAGACCAAGTGGGGACTTCTACAAAACCAGAAAACAGCCAGGTGTGAGATTGAACCCCTGTTTGAGGCATTTATTAGCAACCTCAGGAGACAGCTGGAAAACCTGGAATGTGAAAGAGCCCGTCTAGAAGCAGACAGGAACAACATGGAGGGAACCGCCGAAGAATTAAGGAGACGGTATTCAATTCCCGTTTTATTGAAACTTATTTTGGATTAAAAGAGGTTTCTAGATCTGACCATTCAGAACAAGTACAGATATTATATTACCTCATAATTTAGCTTTTGTATTGCACCGTTGGGTTGCATACTTTTCTTGAGTAATAGTCGCTTGCGGCTTTTCTACCCACGGGATACAGACAAATGAGGAGGCAGGGGTGTTACCTAAGTCATAGATGACAACATTTGATTGACTGTAAACGGGAGAAGGTTCAACCAGTCATATGCTGTCCTCTCCTGGTCAGTAAAAATACCCCCTTTCAAACTTCTCCCTGGCCAATTGCTGTCAAATACAGTAGTTGAATATTACTGCAAGTGATGGGAATACCCCCTTTAAACTGGTCATTAACCCAAGTCTTATGGCATTTTCGGTGGGTCCTTGTATGCCTCATTTGCTAAATTATTGTGTACTAACAATTATTAAATTCATTGTTGATCATATTTAACTATAATCTGCAGTATTACCTCACTTCTTTTACAAATAAATAAAAAATACAGTGGTTTATTTGTAGTCATTAGAAAGTAACTAAAAGGAAACATGTCATTGATTCAAGACTAGTTATCTTTACATAATAACTGCTAAATAACTATTTCCCATGTATTTTATGAAATTATTATAAATAGAATTAAACAAACCTAAATTCTATTTGTAAACACAGTGAAATATTTATTTGTAGTAAATTCCAAATTTGTTTTGTCAGTTTGCAAAATTGTATACATTTTGCAACTGGCTTATTAGACTTTTATATTTAAAACATTTATTTTCATTATTGTTTATATTATGTTTCTTTGACTGTTTTGTCTACTGTCTTTGTCATGCAATAGGCAATATGATTACACAATCTTTGTTTACTGCTCTCAAACCACATTTAAAACTAAAAAAATGTATAGATATCAACAAGAAAAACCTAGGAAAATCCACGAGGTTTGTTTATCAAATAACTTAATATCTCAGGATTTACCTTATTTTTGTGTGTCTTTTTTCATACAATCAATAATAAAGTAAGTAAAGTATGCAATGTAATGAAATTTTTGCCTGCAAAATTAAAATAATGCACCACCAAATAGTCACTGTGCTGATGTTTTAAATGACATGTAGAAAATATTATTGGTAGACAAATATGCATGAATTAGACTGCACTATTTGATATAGTGATACCAAGAAGTCAATCTATATTTATTAATAGGAAAACTGGTTATATTTGGCATTATTTTATTGTTACATTATTTTAATTATTATTGTACTTCTTGCAAAATATTAATCTATATTATGCTAATGAATAAAATGTAATATGATATAATTTGGCAGCTATGAAGAGGAATTAAATAGACGTACCGCTACAGAAAATGAATTTGCTGGACTTAAGAGAGTAAGTTTCCATAATTGCCAATTTCAAGTGACATCTATACTACAAAGTGAAACCATGTAATAAATTAACTGATAGGTAGCTAATATCTCTATTTAATACAAATGCAGATTTTGCTTTTAATAGATATGAACGATTGTTACTTTATTTTATATTGGAAAACAAATACAATTCCATTAAGCTTAATGCTCACCCCTATGGAAAATATACATTATGTGAAATGTTATATTACATTCACTATATTATATTAACTCAGCATAAACCATTAGTACAAAAAGAATAGATTTGTAAATGAAACACACTCTAATCTATAGGAGGTTGATGCAGCCTTTATGAACAAAGCTGAGCTGCAGGCCAGAGCCGACTCCCTGACTGATGAGATCAACTTCTTGAGGACTCTGTATGACGCGGTAATGTTTTATTTTGCTACATTACTGTTTGAATCATTTGCTCCTGACTGTGTTTTACACACCTATGTTAAGTTGAATGTGTTGATTTTTGAGCTGATCATATTCAAACATCAGCTTTAGTCCATTTTTCTGAGCAGTATTGAAACAAATCATATTTTGCTAATTTTTTTTCCAGAAGATTTGTCTTCCAAAAATACAATTAGTTTCTTTATAACCCAAGACTGGAGGAAACAATTTTACCACCTTTCCAGCAGGTGGTAAAATAGCATAAAAAGTCATACCTTCATACAACTACTAAATAAAAGTTAGGAAAGTGTTTACATAACATGGATTGCCATAACTTGCTAAATACGTAGATCTTCTGAAAAAAATATTTTATTATTTTTTCTTTCCTCTGTTATAAATAGATTTGCATGTATAATGTTTTTTTTTCATTTGTTGTAGTGGGTATATTGTGAGCATCAAACATTACTTTACCAAGGGGCACTGCTAAGGGGTCACTTTCACATAAGGGTACCCCTCTGTCAATAACATCCAAAAACTCTTTAATTTGCTGTAGTGTAGAGGATTAATTGTATGTTGATCACAAGTTTCAAAAGCAGGTGTTGTAAGAATGCATTACTCCGCAGGAGATTGGTCAGCTCAACGCTCAGATCTCAGATACTTCAGTTATTGTGTCTATGGACAACAGTCGAAATCTGGACATGGAAGGCATCATTGCCGAGGTCAGAGCCCAATATGAGGACATTGCAAACAGGAGCCGAGCTGAGGCTGAGGCCATGTACCAATCAAGGGTGAGTTTGGCAAGCAGGAAGATGTTATACATATTATTATATATATATCTGGGTACACCAAATTATTGATACCTCTTTATACTATTTTGTACTGCAGTTTGAGGACTTGCGCATGGCAGCTGGAAGAAATGGAAATAATTTGCAGAACAGCAGAAATGAGATTGCTGAACTCAACCAAACCATTCAGAGACTTAAAGGAGAGATAGAGTGTGCTAAATCCCAGGTACATAATCCATGTGGACTGGAGTCCAAAGCAGTTTATACATTCAGTTATGTTATGTTATTTCTTATATCAGTGTAGGACAGTGTAGTAGATATTTAAATATTATTATCCCATTTTCTATATTATGTGTCTCCTATTACACATTGAGGAATAATTCTACCTAAAATTGAATTCTATAGCTTACACATAAATGCAAAATATAATTTACCTGTGATCCACCAGGTCTCCCCAATATAGATTAGATCAGGTGGACCTAGTCAGGGGAGGCTGTGCTCGTTGGTTCCAGCATCAATGTATGATAAAAAGCTTGACTCAGTAGGTGCAGGCTGCTGCAGTCTTTAGAGGACTCTCCACAACCTGTGAGGGCAAACTTTTCCATACAGATAGAAGCAATGACAGCCTCTCCTAAAACTAGAAGATGTTTAGGGGGTCAACAAAAATAAATAAAAAATAGAATTTTTCTGTTATTGTCCCAGAGGGCTGCTCTAGAAGCTGCTATAAATGAGGCTGAGGAACGTGGAGAGGCTGCTGTCCGGGATGCAAAGAATAAACTGTTTGAGCTGGAGGCTGCTCTACAGAAGGCCAAGCAGGACATGGCTCGCCAACTGAGAGATTACCAGGAACTAATGAACGTTAAACTGGCTCTGGATATTGAAATTGCTACATATAAGAAGATGCTGGAGGGTGAAGAGTGCAGGTTAGTATAGAATCCAAAAAATATTCATACATAATGAATCACAAGAGAAGGATTTTCTCAATCTTTTAACTCTGAGACCACCCAAACAGTTTTAAATATGTTTAAGGCCCACCTTCTTCCCAACAATGTTTTTCCTATATTTACAGCTGCTAGTTAAGCACTTAAACACAAATATAACTACACACATTGTTTTATATACTTATTTGCAAATATTTTAATCAATCCAAGAAGGAGATTTATACTGACTAATTTTTGATTGAAGCATTTCCCTCTTTTTCTCCTGCATGCATTTCCCAGTCTAATTGGATAATAATGTATTTTATACAGGACTGTCTTCTATTACAAGCATGCTGCACATGATATGCTGAATCTCCTATACTGCTTGGCAAATATGCATCCAATTAGTGATAACTTACTTAAGTAAACTTTTGTAAACAACAAATTAAAAATATAACATTTGATTTAATATGTACATTCTTTTATTCAATTGAATATTGTATTGAACATTAAATATTAAAAATATGCATATAATGTAAATATTCTTTATTTTAGATTGGCTACAGATGGATCTGTTAATATTTGTAAGTACATTTATTTTGCAATAAAGAAGAAATATTTAGAACAATTTTGAACATACAAATCTCATACTTCAAAAAGCGTTGTCACTAATTCAAGTTTGTATAAAGAGAGAAAATATTTTGAACAGATTTTCATGCTTTTGCTTTCTCCTTTTAATTGATGTCTTCCATTTGATAGTAAGAAATATTTTCCACCTATTTTTAATCTTGAGTCTGTTCCCTTAGTGCTATGGTGTGACACGGGAATAATGTTCCCCATTCACTTTCATGTTATACTGGATGAAAATATTTCATAATTTTCCCTCTTTTTGCTGATCAGGTAATTGTGGCATTCTACAAACCCGTCTGGACCCATACCCTTGTGGTTAAAAATAAAGTTTACAATTATCAGCTTTTTTGCAGCACTCAGAGTTAATTGTTTTGTAGAGTAGTTTTATTGAAATAATTAGCATTAAGTGTAATATGTGAGAGCTCAGTCAATTGATGATATACAGAGATGTCAGCTCAAAACTCCATCTAACAAGAAATTAAAAACAACTTTAATATATGTTTATTTTATTGCTACCAGAAACCCACAGCAAATTTATTTGCTAAAACATGGAATTAACAAAATAGTGAATAATTACCTTTTGCGGCACCAGCGTGTATGGGGCATGAAAAGGGCTTCCCGTGGTACAATGTGAGCTGATCACATGACGCTTAATTCCAATCCTGGTATTCTTTTTATCATTCAGGTACTCCCCGCTGTTGTTGATTCCCTCAGTTGGGGGTTTGCTACCCCTTTAAGTTCTTAAATTTCCCTGTAATAATTTTAACTTAATACAAATTATTCAGATACATGCTAAAATTAATATTTGTTTCCCGCTTAGCTGTTCTACACTCCAGCACTGGGGGAAAACACCATTCCAAAGAAATGTCCCGTACCACAAGTGGACATCATCATCATCATAAAGCAGGATTCAGCTCAAGCAGCCACGTCTCTAAACACCATTCTAGCCATGGTCACCATTGTTAAACAGGATATGGAGACCAGAGGCGGACCTAGCGAGCTGTGGGCCCAGGTGCAGGTCGGCAGGAATAAGGGAACCAGGGCCCCTGATCCTCTGCATCTCCCATGCAGCAGGCCCCAATTATCTCCCTGGGCCCCGTTGAACTGCACCTGCTGCACCAATGGTAGTTCCGCCACTGATGGAGACTACTTTCCATACACTTCACTGCATTTTACATGAAGAGTTTACCATGTTGAAACAACTGTCTTTATGCAATGTCTCTCCCCACCTTTTCATTCCTTGGATACATGCTATTTTTCCTGTCCACCATATATACATTGTAATTTATTATCTTTTTCTGCAATAAACTGCTTTTCAAATGATTTAATTGTTACTCATTTTACTATAAATGTTGTGAAGATACCAGGTTTTCTGGCCCAAATCTACCCACTTCACACTGGCTCACCACTCACAGATGCCTTACTATGCCAGGGAAGCCTACCCAGTACCTTATAAGGTTCCTAGAGTCACTCAGGCAAATGCAGTTAGAAAGGTACACAATACATTTATTGTAATAAAAACAAGCAGTAGAATATTATATACACACAGTAAATAAATTCCAGTCAGGTTTACCACATCATCTGTCCCTTACCCCATTAGCTTAAGGAGTTACAGCCACCTGGCTGTCCTGACTTGAAGACCAATGGTTCTGTAGATGTAGTCCACTGGTAAAGAACTGAAATTCAAAACCAGGCACTCTGCAGCTTCCATCCATCAATCCTCAGAATGAACAACCCTTCCTTCCCTGGAGTAGCTGGTTATACCTAGGGTCAAATTTCCACAATGATTTGCCCTCCATGGGCAAACCCCTGGCTTTCTCCCTCTTAAACATTGGTGGGTACTGGATAAGGGGGATGGAGAGGTAGTGAAGATGAGCTATGCTTTTACCTGGGCTCCCCTGCTTGGAACCAGACAAATATCTGCACTAGTCATGTAATGGATACTAATTGGCCTCCCCACCTCCAAAGATAGGATAGCAGTAAGCCACTTCTGAAATTAATCCCTTACACTACTCTGTGATGTCACAGGGTTCCCAGCTGTTCCATTCTTCCTCTACAGAAAGAAGGGAGAGAATAAATGCATCTCCAGCCCCCTCACCTTTACCTTGGACACCATCTAATCCTCACCCATAACCCACCTGGCTTCAATTTAAGAAAAATTCACTTAATTAACAACAAACACATTTTTACAATGGATAGCATGGAAGGAAGAAGTCACTTATATAGGCATGGCTACAATGTCCCCTTATTCACATGTAATTCGACACCAAAGTTGTATTTTGTTGAGCTGGGGAACAAATACAGGGCTATAAAAGGTACACGCTATAGTCCAAATTTTGTGAGAAAGAGGGGCAGGCTGGTTAAGGCATTATGAAACTTGTTTCATTACAAATGTTTATATCTTTTGTTATATTTGTTACTTCTGGCCTTAACTTGAAAAATCAAAACAAACCATGGAAAGATGCATAAAACCAGAGATTATAGTATGTAAAAAAATGTATGTTTATTGTCTCAATAAATATAATACATAGGCCGCATTAATTGGTAAATCAGTAATTGAAACCAAACATTTAAAAACCACTGTGACTTAAATCTGTATAAATGGAATCACAAATGATGTCTAAAAACTAGAGATGTTCACTGAACCCTGTGTTCTGGTTTGGGTTTAGGTTTTGGCAAAACCGCCCTTGTGTATTTTGTTTTTTGTTTTTTTTTGGATCTGTATTTTTTAGAAGAAGCTAAAATATGCAAAATTCACATAATTTTGCTAATTTTTTGGTTCCTACATTATTATTAAACTCAATAACACTAATTTTAAGTCATTTGCAGTAAATTTTGACCACCTCACAGGTCACAATAATATTTTCAAACAAAGACTGCAGCAGTTCTTGCCAGTGATAAGAAGGCCATTGTCATGCCTAGGCATAAGACCAAAAAATCCACCCCTTATGTGTGGAATTATTTTTACCCAAATTCTGACAACAGTTGTCTAGCCATTTGTAGCATTGTAAAGCCACAGTCAGTAGAGGTAGGGACCTTAACCATCTAGGATCCTCATCCATGTTACGCCATTTGAAGCGAGTTCATGGAAAGCTCTTGTGAAAATAGGAAACTTATGCTAAAACAAGCAGTTCAGCATCAGCTACCTCCCTTTTCTCATCTAGATCCCAGCACCTGCAATCTACGCCCCCAACAGCTTCATCATCAATATCCTCACAATTGATCGGAGTTAGTCCTGCATCCAAATTGCTAATGCGAGATGACTCTTTCCCTATCCAGGACTCCTCAGAAGAATTCTTGAGTGTAAGACACACTGCTGCTGCTCCTGCTGCTGGGGGTGGATCTTCAAACCAGAAGAAGACCAAGAAGAAGACTACTAGCAGTTTAGAACAATTGACTGTTAAAGAATCTTAGCAAGTATGAAAGCTGTCACAGCTGCAAAGCAGATCACAGACTATGCTAGTATTAGATCTGCGTTCAATATCCACTATTAATGCAGTTGGTTTTAGACAGTTACTTGAGGTCTTGTGTCCCCATTTCCAAATTCCATTACGACACCATTTTACTAAAAAAGCTATTTCTCACCTCTACCAGAAGGTTTGTAAAAATGTAATTATTGGGCTACAAAATGCCATTCTACCCACTGTACACTTAACCACAGAAATGTGGACAAGCAGAACTGGGAAAACTAAAGATTAAATGACAGTGACAGCTCACTGAGTTGGTGATTCGTCTTCACCAGCAGGAACAGCAGCAGCATGAACCCAAGTACGTCACATTTGCCAGAGGCAGGCTACTCTGTGTATCATCTGCTTCACTAACAGGCATATTATTATTATTATTAGTATTATTATCATAGATTTGTAAGGCATCACAGTGCTCCACAGCGCCATACAGTAGGGAAGACAAGGACATACGTAAAACAAGACATATGTAAAACAAAAACAGACAAGGCAGACAAAATGAATGGAGACATGAAAACAAAGTGTCACGATTTGCACTCTGCAGCTGCTGTCTGCAGTGACTCTATTGGATTTGGTATGCTTTCCACTTGTAGTACCACTGCCCACCAAAGGGGCCACTGTGCTACTTGATTATTCTCCTTGATCACTGGGAGTGGTTTCAGCTGCATGAGGCCTATTTATACCTGCCTGCTTCAAACAGTCTGGGCCAGATCATCAGGTCATTCAGAGGAGCATTCCCTGTGCTCAGCTTCTATCTGCTATCTGGACTCCTGCATATTTCTTCGTTGAAATCTACTATTTGCTGTTACCTGTGTCCTGGACTCCTGCATCTTCAACCATTATACCTGGTACTTGTAGTTCTACGCTGCCTGTTGAAATCCACTATTTGCTGTTACCTGTGTCCTGGACTCCTGCATCTTCAACCATTATACCTGGTACTTGTAGTTCTACGCTGCCTGTTGAAAACTACTATTGCAGTTACCTGTTTCTCATCTGCACTTTGAACTGTCTCATGAGTTACCTTGTCATCTCTGTTTATTAATAAACTCATTATAACCACTTATCTCCTCTCCGTGGTCATACCTGGGAAATCCTGACAGTATGATCTGGCCCAGACTGTTTGAAGCAGGCAGGTATAAATAGGCCTCATGCAGCTGAAACCACTCCCAGTGATCAAGGAGAATAATCAAGTAGCACAGTGGCCCCTTTGGTGGGCAGTGGTACTACAAGTGGAAAGCATACCAAATCCAATAGAGTCACTGCAGACAGCAGCTGCAGAGTGCAAATCGTGACACAAAGGGTATAGAGGACCCTGCTCAGTAGAGAGCTTACATTCTAAAGGTCAGAGGTAATACCGCTGACAACCTGTTTGAAAAACTAAGGGATGTCATTGCAACAGGGCTTATTCTGCTTGGGCTCTCTTGAGGATATGTGATTTCTGATAATGCCACCAATATTGTTAGAGCATTACAGCGGGAGGAATTTCATCACATTCCCTGTTTTGCTCACACAATGAACTTTGTGGTACAGAACTTTTTAAAAAATGAATATGACATGCAGGAGATGCTGTATTTGTACCGAAATATTTAGGGTCATTTTCGGGATTCTGAAACAGCATGTAGGAGAATGCAGCAGCTGCAAGAAGAATAGCATTATTTTCATGTTGTGCAAGGTGCTGAAACTACTCAAAGTAATCACCTGTGAAGAGAGTGTAGACACTATTAACTTGCGTCAAGTGATTCCCCTAATTAGACCTTTTAAAAAGCAGCAAGAGAAATTGAAAGAGGAAATGAAACAAAGCAATTCTGCTGTTTATCTTGGACTTGTAGGTAGAAGTACTTTATTCGCTTCGCCAGGATCCAAGAGTTATAAACATTATTACATCATTACATTTTGGCAACTGTGCTTGATCCTAGGTTTAAGTGCTATGTCTTTTCTATCTTTCCAACTGACCCACATCTCAAGAGATGCAAAGATCTCCTGGTCAGCAAGCTCAAGCTCAAGTGGAACATGAAACAGTGACACCTCCTCCTTCAGTTTCTCTGGAAATTGCTGCTAGGATAAAACTTAGCTTTCTCAAGACACTCAGGGGTGATGAAGATGAGTCTGCACAACATTTTGACATTTGGTCTGGTCTAAAAGAATTGCCCAAAAATCATGACAGCTCTTCCTTAAAAAATAAACTACAAATTCCATGAGAAAGCCATTACCGGCAATTACATCAAAGTACACAGATTTCTGTGATGGTGGATTCCAGTGGGGATGAATTAGTATTGTTTGAGGATGTTGTATACAATGATGAGGGTGAATGTGATGACAGTGTTGATTGCAGGTGCTGAGATCTAGCTGAGAGAAGGTAGCTAGCTGATTCTGGTATGCTTGGTAATATTTTGGGTAGAATGGCATGTTGGCAGTTTTACGTTTTTCTACAGGAAACTTTCACCTTTATTAGAGAGGTGTTTTCTTGTTTCAAATGGTACAAGGTTTTCAGTTACATTTTGGTTTCCCTTTTTAAAACCACTATGCACTTGAACATAGACTTTAGCACATGAGTTAGAGGGATTAGTATCATCATGAATGAGACTGGAGAGTGACAAGAACAATGCCACCCCTCTGTATGAGCTATGGCACAGCAGAATGTAACTGGAGACTGTTATGAACACTGAAGGCCCTAGTATTACAATTTCTGTTTCAGTACTGAACCCTGCCATCTCTCCTGCTTCTGAGTGAGCTATGGTACAGTAGAATGTAACTGCAGATTTAGACCAAGAGTGCCAGCCTTATTATTTCTACTTCAGCAATGACAAATAGCAATGGAGTTCTCCTCTTTGTGCTTTACCTATATAACACAGTACAATATGACTGCAGATTTAGAAGACCAAGCCTGCCATCCCTAGTATTTATATTTCAGCAATGACAATTATCAATGGAGCAATGGAGCTCTCCTCTTTGCGTGTAACCTATATAACACCGAATAATTTGACTGCAAATTTAGAAGAACAAGCCTGCCAGCCCTAGTATTTTTATTTCATCAATGACAATTATGGCGCAATGGAGCTCTCCTCTTTGCGTGTTACCTATATAACACAGTACAAAGTGACTGCAGATTTCACCAAGCCTGCCATTCCTAATATTTGTATTTCAGCAATGACAATTAGCAATGGAGCAATGGAGCTCTCCTCTTTGTGTGTTACCTATATAACACAGTACATTGTGACTGCAGATTTACACAAAGCCTGCCATCCCTAGTATTTGTATTTCAGCAATGACAATTAGCAATGGAGCTCCTCTCTTTGTGTGTTACATATATAACACAGTACAATGTGACTGCAGATTTACACCAAGCCTGCCAGCCCTAGTTTTTGTATTTCTGCAATAACAATTAGCAATGGAGCAATTGAGCTATCCTCTTTGTGTGTAACCTATATAACACCGTACTATTTCACTGCAAATTCAGAAGACCAAGCCTGCCAGCCCTAGTATTTGTATTTCAGCAATGACAATTAGCAATGGAGCTCTCCTCTTTGTGTGTAACCTATATAACACTGTACATCATAGGACTGCAAATTTAGAAGACCAAGCCTGCCAGACCTATTAATTCTATTTCAGCAATGACAATTAGCAATGGAGCAAAGGATCTCTCCTGAATGTCACTTGAGACTTTGAAGAACACTGCTACCCCCTCCTCTTTCTATTCTACCTATGACGCTGCCCAACTGCTCTACAGACTACCAAGAACTGTGCTATCCCTTCTGTGTCCCTCTGTGAAATGGCGCTGAATCGTTGTGTAGGGCGTTACTTATAGAATCCAAAAATCGTAAAATCCGAGATCCGACGACGTAACGATGACGCTTTGCCTCGTTTTCAATTCCGAGGGCGCGTCAAAGTACCGAGCCGGCTCGGTTCGGTACTCGAATCTGATAAGTTCGGGTGTGTTCGGTTCTTGGGGAACCGAGCCTGAGCATCTGTAATATATATATATGTATATATTGAGAATGCTGTAAATAAACATCGAAACAAGCTATTAAATTACCCAACATTAGGCCCTCATCTTCCACCAAAACTTTTATAGTATACAGAAGTATGAGCAATTTAAAATCAAGTTTGGCACAGAGCCAACCAATAAGTGATATTGATATGCTGAATTCTACATCTTTGACTCTTAATTGGTTGAATAGTGTTTTTTTTTATGGAATATTACCATTGCAAACATTGCACTGTATGCAAAATGATGGATAAAAGAACACAAACATTTAGAGGCAGTACTGGAAAGGAATATGAGGTTAAGAGCCATATAATGTGCAATTCCATTCATGTGGTGTATTTATTAAAATGTGAATGTGATGTAACATATATAAGTAAATTTTACAATTTATTAAGTTAAGAATTCAGGAACATTCAGGAATTCAGGAATATCAACTTTAAATTTCAGTGTACAAATAAGCTATCAAGTATTTGTGTGTTACATGAAAAAACAGTCAGTATTTAAGTTATGTGCAAAACAGAAAACTAGTTTTCACCCCTTGCATTGTAACATGGTTTTGTCCAGGAGACTTAAATAAAAAAACTTCTTAATTAAAGTTCCTTAATGAATCAGGCCCCTTATGTGTAGAATGGATATTTTATGAATAAGAAATTTGAAATAATTATGATTAACATTTAAAATGACGATTATGATAGTTCTTCACTGAGAATAGCAATACTTTATTCAATTGTCATTTAGTCTTCAATATGGCAACCATGCTATACATTAAATCCCAGTCTCTGGAAAATTGGCAACCATAAATAAATGTATTTTAGTTCAGAAGAAAATGCCCATTTTTTTGCACATGTGTGGCCTTTTGGCTCTCTGTGTTTATTCTTGGGAATGTTCCATACAAGTACTTGTACTTTTTCTCATGTTGATGTAAAAAGAATTGAGCCAAAGGGAATTCAAAGTGTGATTACAGATAAGTCTTCACATTTCTCTTTAATGTTTGCAGTATTTATCCTGCAATTTTACCAAGTAATTTGACATACTACACTATTAGTGCTCTCCTTCTGTTTTTATTCAATTTTGCAGATTAGTTCTTGCTGAGTGGAGAAGAAGGAGAAGCAGCTGAACCATATTAATCTTGTTAATATATGGATTTATAACTTTAGTTTCTGGCTGAAGTGGAAGGAGCGCTGGTTTAAAGAATTGATATTGATATATATCTCCTTACTGCTAACAATTAATGGAAACATGCCAAAAAATGTAATTGAAATGGCTTAGCTGTATATAATGTGGATCAATTATGTCCTCAGTCTCTCCAAATCTCTAAATTTACCATGAGAAGAGTTGACATGAATTGAAAGGATATTAAATAGCATTCACATTTAATAAATAGGTCTATTTCCCTCAATGAGCCTGACACTAAATAAACAGTCCCTACATTTAATAGATGTCTCAGGTTGCATTAATAGTCCTGCAGTATATTAATTGCACCACCAAATCCATATTACGTTAATAGCCCAAAAATGTAATAAAAACCAACCACATTAATATCATTCATACCATCACTGTCATTACTGACCATAAAAATCTACTCTATATTGAATCAGCTATTCCAGAGAGGCACGTTGGGCTTAATTCTTCACCCAATTTAACTTTATTATCACCTTCAGACCCGGTTCTAAGAATCTCAAAGCTGATGCCTTGTCCCAAAATTTCCTTCCTAAACATAATCCTACTTTTGAACATCTGGCTATAATTATCACTGGACTTGCGCAAGATCTGTCTATTTAACTTCTTCAACTACAAGACCAAGCTCCTCCAGAAACTCCTGCTGTTTGTTGGCTATTTGTTCCAGAATGACTTAGGAGAGCAGTCCTATATAATCTTCATTCCTGTAAGACAACGGGACACCCCAGGATTTCAAAAACATGGAAAGTTTTGTCCCTTTCAATATGGTGCCTTCCATTTCTTGTATGTGTAAAATAATTTGTCCAGTTGTGTGAGGTATGTGTCAGAAATAAATCTCCCAGGTGCATCCCTTCTGGTCAACTCTTGCCTCTGCCTATTCCCAGCAAACCCTGGACCCATATCTCTATGGACTTTATTGTTGATTTACCCTTGGCCACTGGTTACAATACCATCTGGGTTGTGGTCGATTAATTCAGTAAAATGGCTCATTTCATTCCCCTTGCCAAATTACCCAGTGCTAAATCATTGGCCTCTCTTTATATCCAACATGTGTTTAGACTTCATGCATTGACTTTCGATATTGTATTTGATAGAGGATCTCAATTTGTTGCTCAGATCTGTAGATCCTTCTATACCTCATTAGGAATCAATCTCTGCCTATCTTTCACATATCATGCCTAAGTCAATGTACAGACGGAGAGGGTGAATCAGTACTTGGAACAGTACCTTCGGTGCTATATTTCCAAATTCCATAATAATTGGGCAGAATTTTTACCGTGGGCTGAATTAGCTTATAACAATGCCTGTCACTCTTCTACCAACAACTCTCCGTTCATTAGCTTTGTTGGGCATCACCCCAGTGCCACATTCCCTGAAGTATGTGAAACTGCTTCACATTTCAAATCAATTAGGAGTCAGGTTCATTCTACTTCTACTCTGCTCTGTGCCTCTTTTTCAACTTCTAATTTCTTTGCTGATCAAGATCATAGGAGATGCCCCTTCAAGGTGGGTGATAGCGTCTGGCTGTCCACACAAAATATCAGACTTCTGCAATCTTATAAGGAATTTAGAGCTAGGTATATTGGGCCTTTCCAGATCATTAAACAAGTAAACCCTGTTGCCTTTGGTACAGTCACAGCTCTCCTTGGCTGCACAAACGTAACATGTGGGGCAGATCCTGGGTTTATTTTTGGAGGTCATGTTGATCTCTCAAGCAGACATCAAGAGGTTGAGGAGCATTTGATTATGTCTCCACATCAGGGGCAGGCTGGGCTGGACAGTTTAAATCAATTTTGGGCCCGCTAGTTGTTAATGCAGTGTCGGCCACCTATGCAGGCCTGGCAAAGGCAGCCGCATCCAATATTACTTAGTGCGGCCAATTCATTCATTAATAGAATATTGTACTACAAAGTATTGGTCAATGACCGAAAATGCCTTTGCAGTTATTAGTTATGATCAGTAGATTTTTCTCTGGAATGCTGTGATATGTTGCATGGTACAATTCAATAAACGTATGGAGCATGACAATTTTAGAAAAAGATGTAATCCAGTGCCTCTAACCACACTAGGAATGTGGCACACTCACACAATAGAACAATTCAGTGCACATGGCTAATGCAGCTTGATCCAGGAAATTAATTTAAACTCTTACGCCCTAAAACCCCTGCTTTTTCTCGATAGTACTACAGATAAATTAATTTTAGTTAAATGCAGGAGCCACTTTATACCTTAGTGGCATCATAACTGGAGGCTGCTGTACTATGGTCAAAGTACTAGAATTAGGCAAAAACACATTGCACCAATCTGTAAATAGGGTTAACAGCAAAATTCACTTTGGTGTGATAAATTAATATAGGAGTAACAAAAATATCAAAAGTTTACCTTATAATGGGACCACAGGGTACTTGGACATGTGAGAGAGAACATGAGTATAATCACTTTGAAATAATTGTCAAAAATGTTATTTATCCATGCTATCATGCACATTCCATAGAACTGCAATAATAAATAACCTTGGGCCTGATTCATTAGTGATCTTATCTGCCGTTTTTTGCTTATCTTAAGCAAATCCACTCTGTGCATGCTCAGAAAAGGGAGAAAAGAAGCAAAATCCACTGCGTAAGTGAAGAATTTCTTAAGTTAAGATGAAAATCCATCTAAAATTAAGATGAAAATCCATCTTAACTTCACTCTTATCTCCCCGTTGCTTCTTAAAAATAAGCATCTTAACTTTTGATTGGTGCAAGAAAATGGCAGCATTTGCAAGGGGTCCAAATTTTCAACTACTGATGGAAGCTGCTGGATGAGATCAGTCATTCCTGGCTGTTTGCAGACTAGACACACTCATACTCTTGCATAATGCCAATTGTCGAAGTCAGCAAATTGGATAAAGTCATTTCAATTAAAATCGAGCAAACTTGGTTGTCTTTGTCTGAAAAGATGCGTACGGTACGCTACAGCGTAAAAGGGCACGCTACGGCATAAAAGGGTGTACGCAGCTGCAACACGTGGCAGCAACAGTATTTAGTCTTTTACATACATTCGCACAAACACGAATACCTGTAAAATAGTACACATTAATGGTAGTTGCAACACATAGTCATTTATGTCGAAATATAGTAGTATTTATGTTTTATATTATAAGTTATATGCACATTAGTGAAATATATGGAACAGGTTGAAGGAATCATATCATGTGTGGTATCATAATAAACCTCTTAACATTTGCTACTGTTCGGTTCACTCTGCGAAGGAATCACAGAGTGCATACACAAGTTATGAATGATAGGGAATAATGAACTACTTAAGACTAAGGAATCTTGGCGGGAAGAGCAGAGCATACCCCCTGGAGAGATGACCCCCTCCTTTGGATTCTTTAGGATGAACTAGCCAATGATTGACAACCCCTTGGACCTTCCTGAAACCTGGACCAATAGAAGCAAGCTATACCATCTTCATTGTTTTACTGTATTCCTGTGTGCATATTAGCAGCAGCTTCTCATCTAGTGTTCAGACATCTTGTCCCTAGACTTCAGGATTGAATGACTGTACACTGGATCCAGAGCGCCTGCGATAAGTAACGGCTGTACTTATTATCACTTCGCTTGAATATATTATACTACTTTTTGCGAATAAATCTTTGTGCGTTGGAAACACAAATCGAGGTTCGACAATCGTTATTGGTTAGTGGACAATACGCACTTAACGATTTGGGGGCTCGTGAGCTTTGGAGGTTTCGTTTGCCGGACGATACGCAAGACCAATGGATTTCGGTTCCGCAACAAAGGGTGGAGACGCGTCATATAAGGGTAAGAACGCAATGTGTTCAAAACCTGAATTTTACTCTGTGTTGTGAAACCGAATGTCCGTTTTGCATTGTCTAGGGCACGCTAACTAGAACCTAGGGACAAAAGAGAATACTGTTTCTTTTTACTGTCATTGTGCATTTTAACTGTATTGCATTGCTTAGCGTATGTGTATTTCCTGCTGTGCGTACGCGAACTTCCGGTAGATTTTCCACGTGGTTAAACAATCGTTTTGATAGTTATTATATGTGTATAGTATAATTACTTGTGAAAGCCTCTGAGACATTATTACTATTGTTGGGAACTTTTAATTTTCTGCGCAGAAAAGGTGTATAGTGTGTGAGTTTGTAACATAGTTACACTGTTTATTATTCATTGTGCTCAGTTGCTGTCTGACGAGGCGGGTTGCCCAACTGAAGGACGGTATACAGGGCAGGTATAACGAATGCGAAAACTGGAGTTTCGCAAAACGCTACCAATAGATCGCAAGGTTTGCTAATAATTAGCATTGGTAGGCAGTGCGATCTAACTGCACGACAACCGTTAGTGCGAATTGGTGAAGCAGCTAGGAGGAATTATACTGGAAAGGTAGGTTGATTGTATCAACTTGCGCTCCCAGCGATAATAAACTCAGCAGATTTTGTGGTGAGCCAGGGTATCGAGGAGCTGATAGCCCTTGGGGCTCACAGTGATATTTCTGTGTTAGGGGTCCTCGCCGGGTGCGAGCAAAAGCGAGTGGACGCGGCTAGTGGAAATACGTCCACCGGGCATTAGAGATCTCTAGCGGTTATTGTAGCAACAGGGTTGAAATTGTTGGGTGGAAAGAACAGAGCATTGCGGTGTGTCTGTGTTCCACATAAAAGGGTATTGTTGGCCGGAAGGAACAGAGCATTGCGGTGTGTCTGTGTTCCGTGTAGAAGGTATTGTTCAACACGGGTGCTAAGCATACGCTAGAGATGGCCAGTGTACTGCCTAGGAAAGGGCCTATTGGTTCAGCGAGATTTCTCATGTGTAAGAAATATGGTGCATACGCAACTGTGTATTGTGAGACGTGGTTCAATATGACCAAAGATTGTGATAGGCCTTTCCCAACAATAGGGAGTTTTAATGCAGAGGTACTAAATACTGTAAAAGATAAAGTATGGTTGATTAAGTCAACGAAAGTGAGGAATAAACATAATGATTGTTTAAAATTGTGGCAAATGGAAGGTAACACGTGGCAGAGCAGCGAATGCACAGCGGAAATAGGCGTGGCGAAAAGCGCGCGCACGGCGGAAGTAGCCGTTGAGAAGCGTGGCGAACTCAGCGGGAGCGGTAAGTACAGTCGTTATTGAAACTGAAAAAAGAGAAATTGGCAAGTTATATCCTGTCTTAAGCCAGTTCAAAACCAGTGTATCAGAAGAGGAAGATGAACCCACTGTGATTTCAGCCATTGCTCATGCTGTTAATATGCTAGAGGTTCAGCGTAAGTATGGGAAAGGAGCAATGGCTGAGATAGGTGAGAGTAGTGTGATCACTAGGAGTGATAGCAGTCCAAGTATTGATACAGCAAATCCTGTAGTGTCTCCTGAAGACAGTGAACCAGTGGGTGCGTACCCGGTCCGCACAATATCAGTTCCCAATGGGAAGGCGGATAAAGATGGTGTAGTTCCTTTAAAGAATGTTACCATGCATTGTCCCTGGACTAGATCAGAATTACGTTCCATTATGACTGAATTCCCAGATCCTAGAAAAGAGTTGGCAAAGTGTCAGAAATTTGTTAAAGACTTAGGAAATGCACACGAACCAACCAATAAGGATTGGCGTGTAGTGTTGAGGGCGTGTCTTCCTCCCCATACTGACATACAAAAATGTATTAAAGATTGTTTGTTGGATGAAGATGACACCTTGACTGATGAGATTAACCAAGAAAATATAGAACAAATTGTCAAACACTTAGCCATCTATTTTCCAGTAGTAGTAAATTGGAGTAAGATTTTCACCATAAAACAAAAGGATAGTGAAATAGCCTCAGATTACTTTGCTAGAGCTATAGCAGCGATAACACGGTTTACTGGGATATCCAACATAGTTGAGGACCCACATCACAGAGAGGTAGCTGTAGGAGTATTAATGGATGGCCTTAGAGAAAATTTAAAGACGAGAGTACAAACCACATTACCTAATTGGAGAGGCATCACAGTAGATTCTCTTAGGGAGTCTGCTGTGGAGCATGACAAAAACCTTTTTAGAAAAAAGGAAGGGAAAAGTGATAGGTTAATGACGGTAAGTATACAGGCTCTAGAGGGGGTGCATACACGACCACCAGCATACAACCCATATAACAAGAAACATAAAGTGATCAGGTGTTTCAACTGTAATGAGGAAGGACATTACATGAGAGATTGTAAAAAGGAAAGATTCAATGCACAGAGGGGTGGGTCACGTAGATATCCTCTAAGGAGGAATTCACATGGATTAGAAGATTCACATCTACCCGCACATATCATAGCAGCAAATGCTGCGTGGGAAAGCAATAGTCAATGCTAGGGGTCAGGTCATACCTGTAGTCTACAGCCAGTGAGGTTAACTGAGAATCAGAGAGAAGAACCAACAATGAAAGTTGACATAGTTGGTAGGAAACAAACTTTTCTTGTAGATACAGGGGCGGCCAGATCTGTGATAATCTCTCCTTTTAATCTACAGGTGACCAGTAAAACCATTCCAGCTATGAGGGTAACGGGAAGAGTGTTACATTATCCTCTAACTAAACCCGCTGAAGTTACTATCGGGCCTCTGCATACTAAGCATTCGTTTCTCTTGGCTGCAGCGGCTCCTACTAACTTGCTAGGGAGAGACTTGTTATGTAAAATGGGATGTGTCATATACTGTACTTCAGATGGTGTGTTCTTAGATATACCGGAGAAGGTCGCACATGAGGTACAGGATATATTGGACACCCCTCAAAGGTTAATGTTACACTCTCCTGTTGTAGAACAAAGTCCATCTCAAGTAAAGGGGATGTTGCTGGAAATACCAGGTTCACTAAGGACCAGAGATGGACAGGACACTGGACTGATGGCAAACGTAGCCCCTATCATGGTAAATCTAAAAAGTGGTAGGATAGCTCCAAAAATCCCACAGTATCCATTAAAACCAGAGGTGGAACTAGGGGTATATCCTGTTATTGAGAGGCTGTTACAACAAGGGATTTTAATTCGTACAGCCAGTACAGCAAATAGTCCCATTTTCCCTGTGAAGAAGAATGGGGGGAGGGGCTATAGATTAGTCCAGGACTTAAGGGGAATTAATAAAGTTGTTGAGAGCCAATTCCCCGTAGTGCCGAATCCAGCGGTCATCCTCATGCAGATTCCACTGTCTGCTAGTCACTTTACTGTCATTGATCTATGTTCTGCTTTCTTCTCAGTCCCTCTTCACCCTGACTGCCAATACCTTTTTGCATTCTCCTACCGGGGTTCATTGACAGCCCCAGTATTTTCTCCCAAGCCTTACATGACTGTTTGCAATCCTCTCAACCTCACAATGGGTCTGTTCTAATTCAATATGTGGATGATTTGTTGCTGTGCTCTGATTCTTTTATGTCATGTTTACATGATACTAAATTGTTGTTGCTTCATCTCTCACAAACAGGGCACAAGGTGGCAAAGGATAAATTACGGCCATGTCAGACTAAGGTCAAATACTTAGGACACTGCCTCACTAAGGGGCTAAGACACCTGACAACCGACAGGATTGAGGCCATACAACACATGACTCTTCCGCAGAGCCAGAAGCAGATTCGTACATTCCAGGGGATGTGTGGATACTGTAGATCCTGGATCACAGGTTTTTCTATTCTGGCATTACCATTGCAGGAGCTAGTCTCTTCTTCAAAACCAGAACTTGTCGTACACACAGAAGAGTCAGAGCAAGCATTCTTTAACCTTAAAGATAGTCTGACTAAAGCACCTGCATTGGAAATACCTGATTACGAAAAGCCTTTTGAGCTATACTGTACGGAAGCTGATGGTTGTGCAGCAGGTGTCCTCACACAGAAACATGGTGACGCTAGCAGACTGGTAGCATACTACAGTGCACAATTGGACAATGTGGCAAGATCACTCCCAACATGTCTCAGAAGTGTAGCAGCAACTGCTCTTCTGGTAAGTAAGAGCGAGAACGTAGTATTAGGACATAATTCAACTGTCTATACACCCCATGCTGTATCAGTTCTGTTAAATTCAGCCCAAACCAGACATGTTTCTTCAGCTAGATTCACAAAGTGGGAACTAGCCCTGATGGCACCCTCAAACATCACCATCAAACGATGTAGCACCTTAAATCCAGCTACATACCTTCCATATGTGTCTCTAGAGACACAAAGGGTGGGAGGTGAGGAGACCTTGGTTGATGATGAGTTAGGCAAGAATACTGACACGCATGACTGTATGGAACACCTGAATCAGACCTTTACTGCAAGGCCCGACATACGTGACACCCCCTTAGAAAATGTAGATTTTACGTTTTATACAGACGGGAGTTGTCATAGACAGACAGAGACGGGAGAGCTATTTACTGGTTATGCTGTTGTAGACGATCAGGATGTGGTAGAAGCTGAACCCCTTTGTCCACCTCACTCAGCCCAGGTGGCGGAACTAGTAGCATTAAGGAGAGCGTGTGAGTTGGCAGAGGGTAAATCAGCCAATATATATACTGACTCTAGGTACGCCTTTGGGGTAGTGCACGATTTTGGGGCCCTTTGGTGTCTTAGAAACTTTACGACAGCAGCAGGTACACCAGTGGCACACTCACAACACATAAAAGGACTTCTGACAGCGATACAGTAACCCAGAACAGTAGCCGTCATAAAGTGCAAAGCCCATACCTTTGAAGAAGACCCAGTGTCATTGGGCAACAACAGGGCAGACGAAGCTGCTAAATGGGCAGCAGGGCAACCTATGACTGTATCGACTGAGACTATGATGGTTTTTCAGACATTAGACATGCAGAAACTAATTGAAATGCAAGATTTGTGTTCCCTGCAGGAAAAGGCGGTCTGGAAGGCGAAGGGATGTGGTTAAGAGTCCTCAGGACTCTGGAGGGATGGACAAGGTAAGCCTGTAGCTCCCCGAACGTACTATCCAAGCCTGGCTGAAGCAGCACACGGCCTGACTCACCTGGGTAAAGAAGGTATGTGCAAACTGGTGAGAGCATACTGGTGTGCTCCCGGATTTTCCTCTCAGGCTGGTAAGAAGGCAATGTCATGTCTTACTTGTTTGAGGAAAAATGTCGGGAAAACTATTCCAACTGAGCCATCCCACATCCCTCCTACAGACGGACCTTTTCAGGTAATACAAATTGACTATATCCAATTACCACCGTGCAGGAATCTAAAGTATGTGTTAGTGTGTATTGATGTGTTTTCCGGTTGGGTAGAAGCATATCCGGCAGCCACTAATACTGCTGTGTTCACTGCAAAGAAAATTGTACAAGATTTTGTATGTAGGATCGGTATCCCTAGAATCATTGAAAGTGATAGGGGTACCCACTTTACTGGTGATATCTTCCAAAATATGTGTAAACTCATGGAAATCGGTAGCAGACTTCACACCCCTTACCGACCACAAGCCAGTGGTAAGGTGGAGAGAGTAAATGGTACTATAAAGAACAAGCTTGGTAAGGTAATGGCTGAAACTGGGTTGGCATGGCCTGAGGCTTTGCCATTGGTCCTCCATAGCATTCGGACCACTCCTAGACCTCCTCTTAATCTGTCCCCCTTTGAGATACTGTTCGGATGACAACCTCATTTGATCGTGAGTCCACAAGACGACTTGAAGTGTAATAATGAAGTGACTGTACAATATCTTATAAGAATGAGTAGACAGCTAAAGCAACAACAACAAAAACTAAAAATGCTGTCACCTGGTATGCCAGAAACGAACTGTCATGATGTTGAACCTGGAGACTATGTTATGATCCGCAATTTCTTACGTTCAGGTTGTTTAACAGACCGTTGGGAAGGCCCATACCAAGTGCTGCTGACCAGTACTACATCGCTGAAAGTTACAGAGAGAGACACCTGGGTCCATTCCACCCACTGCAGGAGAGTCCGTAACCCGGAGAAAGTGCAAGATAAAACTGAGACCGACGACATAGATTTGTCACTTATGAGTCTGTTCCGGGAGACCTAAAGCCTGCAGTCGAGACACCTGAACCAGAGACGTTGCCCCAGAGCTATCTTTACAGAGATGGAGTGGCGGTTTTTGTTTTTCTTTTGTTCCAGGATTTTCCTTGTTTTTACTTTTTCCAGGACATTCTATTTTTGTGAAGGAGGATGGAGGACGGAGGAGGGTTCTGGTAGTGATGCGGATGAGATGGAGGCAGAGGAAAAGTTATTAGGATACTCAGAGCAGCCCATTATCAAGCTTGGTCCGGGGGTCATGAAAAGGTCTGCTAGCTCAGGAACTCGGAGGCAGTGTGAGGGGCTATTGTCTGATGAGTATTGTATCTGCAAGTTCTGCGACTCCCTCGTTGAAAAGAGATGCATCCAGCGATGTCAGTTCACCAGTAATCTGAATATGGGCTTGGAGGATTATCACTCCCTGGTGGGTAAGGTGCTAAACCAGACCGAGTGCTGGGTGTGCTCTCATGTGCCACAGGGGCAGAATAATATAGGACTAGTGCCATTCCCTCTAAACATATCCGAAGTACTTGAATTGAGGGGTGGGAGGCCCATAGACGGGAGGTACAATAACACTAGGACGCTTCGACAATACTCCGTAGACAGATCTTTGCTGTGTCTAAATATCTCTCATGCAAAACGTCTGGAGAATTGGGAAGCTGACCCATCAGATCAGACAATGGCTCGCCACACTCATTTTAGAGGGAGACTCACAAGGTCACCAAAAGGCAGGAATGTTGATGGAAGTCACAAACTAGGGCGTATAACCAAACATAAGAAGGTATCCATTGGAAAAGTCTCTATAGATAATTGTAAGAATGTCATCTATGCGGACACGTGTCTCGAGCAAATGAAGACACTGGGCATGGGTAGTTTTATCAAAACACTGTGTGATATAATTAATGGGCATACTGTTCCTTATGTTCTCCCTGATGATGTGTATTTTGTTTGTGAAAGGAAATCTTATTCCTGGGTGACTCCGAGTTCCAAGGGCTTGTGCTTCTTAGCTAAACTGGTTCCTGAAATCATGACTATTACTCATGAAGAAATGGTTGGTATTCACAAGACTACCTCACCACCATACATACACACACAGTATGAACACCGTGGCAAGAGAAATATGATTCCTGGTGAGGAACCCATAGCTACAAAATTGATTAGTGAAACTGCTGCTTTTCAAGTTATGGTTGCTCTAGATCTCACCAGGACCGCTCGGGGAACATTAAACTTTAAATATATCCAAGACCTAGCTAAATTAATAGATAATATCACCGAGATGTATGATGACACTTTCAGGTATACTGAAAGGGAGCTACAAGCGTACAAGAAGGAGTTGGTGCAACATAGACTGGTACTAAATTATCTCACCTCTATTACTGGTGGGTACTGTGTAACACTGGCCACCCAGTTCAGTGTAAAATGTTGCATGTACATCACCAATAATACGGATGACCCTAAGGAGGTTGTAGACCGGAAGATGGATGAAATTCTGCAACTGAAATGGGAATTTCGATGGAACCATAACTCTTCGTTATATGAGGTCGGGGAAAGGGTGGCAGGTTGGTTCTCGTGGTTGAACCCTGTGAAATGGTTCTCCGGTCTGGGGGAGTGTGTACAGGAAATGGTTGCTAGTGTAGGTAAGCTCCTTTTCCTTATACTGGGAGTCATCTTAGCGATTGGTTTATGTGTCAAATGTGTTCCTACTGTGTTGAAGTGTGGAAGATGGTCTCCTAGGAGTAACACTGAGAAAGAGACTGAAAGGGTGGTACCAGATACCGAGATCATGGTCTGTGAAGAAGTATTGTATAATCCTGAACTTGAAACGGTGATTGGGTGATAGTTTATTACACTATCAAAGGGTGGAGCTGTCGAAGTCAGCAAATTGGATAAAGTCATTTCAATTAAAATCGAGCAAACTTGGTTGTCTTTGTCTGAAAAGATGCGTACGGTACGCTACAGCGTTAAAGGGCACGCTACGGCGTAAAAGGGCGTACGCAGCTGCAACACGTGGCAGCAACAGTATTTAGCCTTTTACATACATTCGCACAAACACACATACTTGTAAAATAGTACACATTAATGGTAGTTGCAACACATAGTCATTTATGTTGAAATATAGTAGTATTTATGTTTTATATTATAAGTTATATGCACATTAGTGAAATATATGGAACAGGTTGAAGGAATCATATCATGTGTGGTATCATAATAAACCTCTTAACATTTGCTACTGTTTGGTTCACTCTGCGAAGGAATCGCAGAGTGCATACACAAGTTATGAATGATAGGGAATTATGAACTACTTAAGACTAAGGAATCTTGGCGGGAAGAGCAGAGCATACCCCCTGGAGAGATGACCCCCTCCTTTGGATTCTTTAGGATGAACAAGCCAATGATTGACAACCCCTTGGACCTTCCTGAAACCTGGACCAATAGAAGCAAGCTATACCATCTTCATTGTTTTACTGTATTCCTGTGTGTGTATATAAGCAGCAGCTTCTCATCTAGTGTTCAGACATCTTGTCCCCAGACTTCAGGATTGAATGACTGTACACTGGATCCAGAGCGCCTGCGATAAGTAACGGCTGTACTTATTATCACTTCGCTTGAATATATTATACTACTTTTGCAAATAAATCTTTGTGCGTTGGAAACACAAATCGAGGTTCGACAATCGTTATTGGTTAGCGACAATATGCACTTAACACAATATGCAAAATCAAGATTTCACATTGTTGGCAGTGGCATTTATTGGCACATTTCCATGTTAGTGAGCATCAAAGAGACTCCAGAGCAAAATAACATGATTTTTAAACTTCCTCTGAGGTGGCAGAATTTATGCCTTGGTTAGTCCTTTCAATGGGATGCCTTTTGCACTGTATTCTGGAAAGAACATTTACAGGTGCAATTCTATTAATAATAATAAAAAAATAAAAACATTCACATGTAAGCTAGTGATATGTAATAAAGACAATTCCAATATCTCCTTCAACCTCATAATTAATTTAAGGCAGATATATAGCTACCACCAGGTTATATGTAGTTATGACACCCGGTGACAGGAGGTGAAGGACACAAGGATGGAAAGATAGTGCCGCTGCCAAGAAGGGCTTATGGAGGACTATATATCCCTGCTGTCCAGAGAAAGAGGTGGAACTTCCACAGAAGAGGAATAAAAAGAAAAACTCACTCCAGGGGGGAAATTGGTTGTTCGAAAAGTGTGTGTGAGCTGTGGCCCACAGAGAGCCACCAGAGCCAGTAAACAGGTCAGTTAGGGGAGCACCTGTGCCTAAAATTGTACCCCAAGTGGAAAGGAAGCACCTTTGCCAAGGGGTAACCACCATCAGAGCCAAGGATATCCTTTACAAAAGTGAGTGATGCCACTTCAGGCAGCACCAGATACTGTAAGAGAGTGTCTGGGAAATAGTCTGAGGAGGGGCACCCTATTTCTCAGAATGTGGCTTCCTATCAACGTTGGAAAAGCCCTGTGAGTACCTATTGTGATGGACATGTAAAGCAAGTTGCTTTACATGCCCATCCTTGCTGAGACATTGTTGACAGTGTACATTTATGTAGTATAGAGATTGGTGCCATCCATGAGAGACTGCGTTATACAAACCCCAGCTTAAACTATCAGCTTCAACATACATAGTTACATAGAGAAACAATAAAGATTCATGCACAGTTTGCTCAAGACTGTACCAATTTGGCCCTACGCATATCATCTTGTCCGCCATTATTGGGATTGCCTATCTGAACCTATTTATATACAAGGTATTGCTGTTCATATACATTCCAGGTTACCAACATATATATATATATATATATATATATATATATACCAATGGTACCTAGCAATTATAGAACTGCAATACAATACTGTTTTTCTTTTACTTAGTTCATCGTAGGGGTGTAAGCATGACAGTATGAGCTTTGCGTGATTGTCTTTGTTATGTGAAGTGTGTGCAAGTTTCACTCTGTGTATGCGTTCAACTATTGATACCCTGGAGATATTATCAGGGCTGTAGCAACAAGGGTAGTGCCCATGGAGGCCCAGCAGCCGCCCACTACTTACCCAATGCTGTTCCATATCTGGTGCCGTAGAATTTATTCCTTTTTTCTTCTTTCCAGGCAGGTATGTGGTGCTGACCCTGTGTAGGGGAAGGTGGCTGAATAAATCACGTTGGAGAGGTGGCTAAAAGAAGGGGGTGACTGTATCAATCACGCTGGAGAGGGGGCTAGAGAAAATGGGGAGAGAGGGCTAAAAGTGAAGGGGGAATAAATGAAAAAGGGGTTAGAGTGGGCTGTAGAAAACAGGGTAGTGGGGACTGGAGAGTAGGGGGGAGGGGGATGGAATAAATAGGAGGTTAGAGGGGACTAGAGTTAATAAGGGGGATTCAGGCTGCGGGTTGGAAAGAATGGGGACTTTTCTTTGTTTGCCAAACATATATGTCACATAAGTAATTAAGTATAACTATAAAAAAAAAATCAGTAATATATTAAAAAGAATATGATGTATTTATTAGCAATAATAGACTATTAAATGTGGGGGGAATTTGTAACCTATTAATTTGATTTGGGGGCTTGTGGGGAAATAGGCCTTTTTATTAAATGCCTAGCTCTTTGGAAGCGTGATTATTAAGCTAATGTTGGGTATGGTGGAAGTGGGGCTGGGGTAGGAGGGGGAATATGTCTGTTTATTAAATGTGTTTGTTATTAATTTACTGTTGGTGTTGCTTGCGGCGGGGGAATATGTTGGCTTATCGAAGGGAATACTATTCATTTATTGTCAGATAGTGGGGGAAATAGATCTACATAATAAATAGGAATGCCATTAATTTAATATTAGGGCTGGTTTCCAGGAAGGAGGCTTATTTTTTGAGAGTAAACACTATTAATTTAATGATGTGCTGGTATAGGGGAATGAAGCCTAATTATTAAACATGAGTGCTATTAATTTAATGTAAGGGCTGTTTGGGGGGCAAGCAGGCATATTTAGCAAATGGGAATGTTATCAATTAAATTATGGAGCTGGTTGGGTGGAAGGAGGCCTGTTTATTAAATAACAAAAAGCTACTGATTTAATGTCTGACTGGTAGAGGGGGAGGGAGGCCTAGATTGTTCAAGTTTCCAGGAGGTGAATAATAACTATCTCTTTCTAAATAGGAACCCAACATTTCATGATCCGGCCAAGCAGCAACTGAGCTTAAAATGCCAGAAGCAGCTTCATGTGGTCATACTACATTAACAGGTAGCAAGGTAGCAGTGCATGCCTTGGGATGTAGCATCTACTACCCACCAAAATGGGGGGGGACAGCGGTCTATCACGCCCAGGTCACTAAAATCTCTAGTAATGGCTCTGGGCATTATCTTCTTTATTCTATTGCATTGCCTATGTCTATTTGTTTGTGGCAGCCACCTATTTCCTATTCATTTATTACCTCACTCCCTTGCCCTGTAATAAATGGCCCGAGTTGGCATTTAGAGAATATCACTTGTCTGTGCATGTGTGTGCTAAGTGTCTCTTGTGTCGGGTACAAGTGTTGATTTCAGTAGTTTCCTTGTGAAAGAGGCCACTATACACATCCCCACAAGCTAGCGAGAGAAGTGAGAGGAAGCACATACACACAGTGCATATTCCGCAACACCCCTTTGTTTGCCCAAGTAAAGTGGTGATACACATATATGAGACTTGACAGAGCAACGTGATAGAAGAAAACATCAGCTGTTCTGCGGGGATGTGTATGTTGTAAGACTCGCTGTGCCAACACAGACCTTATAATAAACACTGAGCACACACAAGCTTCACAAAACACCACTTTGTAACTATTAATTGGCAGTTAAAATAATCAGGAGTGGTAGCAGCTGTAAGTTCATACTATTTAATCAGTAAATAAATCCCAAAATAGAAAAACAATATTAAATACATTGTTGACTGTGGCTATATAAATTCCTCCTGTGATGTGATCCTTGTCATCATTTTAACAATCATTTTATTGCATAATTAATGCAACAGAAGAAAACAGTTAAAAACTGACATACCTAAATTGTATATAATAAAACAGAAAAACTTCATAAACATTTCCTAGACTTGAGTAAACTGAAGCATATTTGTAGATTGTTAGTCAGCTGTTAAACTAAGCTTTAGGTTTTTTATATAGTATAACTCTGTGCTTTAACAACTAATGGCAAATTAGATCATAAGATAAACCTGTTAAGCTACTTATGTGGGGAAATCTGAAAAGCATCATGTACAGTGCTACGTTAGAGTAAGAGATTTTGTAAAGTTAATCAAAAATAAAAGCAACACCTTAATCACTCTTTTTCCTGTGTGAAAACACATATATAACACTAAATAGTTTTTTATGGTTACAAGGTGTAATATTTTTTTGAAAGATAAGGTTTTTTTTCCCTGTGTCATTTTATGGAGGTTTTACAATGCTAGATTTTTTTCCTTGGTGTACCCTGTGGCTGGAACAAGTAAAGAAAATGATTAATTTCTCTAACAGCATCCAATAATATATGCATTATTGCTTTGATAATGCAGGCGTGTTGCTAGTTTGCCTTCTATAAACTCAAGTAGATGATTCTACCAAACAAAACTCATGAGGTCATAGTAATTTTATTTGATTGTTAACATCCTATTCCAAGTATAAAAGCAACAGGTAATAGCTCTACAGGGAAACAGCTGACTGGAGTCTCCTCTAATTTACATCCTCTGTAGATCATCTCTGTAAGAAGAACCATCATGTCTCATCACTCCATCCTCTCCTCTTCTGGACACAAGCACTTCAACTCCTGTTATGTTGCTTTACCTAAACATTCCAGCTCACACAGCATCTTCTCACACTCTTCTAAACATGCAGGACATGGTCACAAGGCTCAGCATTGCTTTACCAGTTCTAGTGCCCACAATATTGGATCAAAAGGACATAAGATTTCACATGGAAGTTTTCATTTAGGAAAAAGTGGACACGGATCTGGCTTTGGCACTGGTAGTTATGGGAGATCTTCTTGTTCTGGAGGAATCACCTCTGTTACTGTGAACCAGGGTCTCCTGGCACCTCTCAACTTGGAGGTTGACCCCAACATCCAGAGAGTGAGGACTGATGAGAAGAATCAGATCAAAGGTCTCAACAACAAGTTTGCCTCTTTCATTGACAAGGTGACATTTTTATGCCTCATATAGTCTGAATGGCTCTTAACAATAACAGAGTTACAATAAAATAAAAATGATATATAAATGTACTTTGACTATAACAAACAATTTGTATTTTGTTAGAGGAGAAGCAAGTTTGGGATGAAACTGTAAAAATGTTACTGACTTATAGTTGCAGGAATGTATATGCCTATGTGTTGAAACTTCAGCTATTATGTTTAGTAGAGCCTAAGCTCCTACAAAGATTTTTAGATAGGGTTTATTAAAAACATTAAAAGTGCCCCTTTAAACCTATCAATATTAGTCTCACATACTCTGCTGTTATTCGATTATGGTCTCAAATTTTTAATGCATTATGAAAAACAACAGAAGTTATAATCATATAGTTGGTTTCAGAATCATTTGTTCATAAATTGGCTGTATCAAAGACTGTTCACTACAGACTGCCAACTTGAACTTTGACTTTGAACATTGAATTTGAGTTAAAATATTAGCAGTTATAAAATACATTGTTCTCGAACCAAAATTAAATTTTGATTATTTCAAGATTGGTTCAACAAAAGTTAAAAGTCAATGAGCCAAAATAAATAGATACAATTTGAATTTACTTGGGACGTTCAATCCCCTCTTTAGTGGCACGTCGGTTGTGGTGAATTCTAATGAATGTATGATAAGACAACTTCAGTCATGTACATGTACTACATAACATATAAACGCCAAAAGTTTCTGAGCTAGATATTTGAGCACAATGTGAGTTATTTACTAACATTGCTCACAGATGCAAATTTTCAGTATCCCATGGCAGCCAATTAACAGTACCTGTACCTGGTTGTGCTGCACTATATCATAACTTTACCTTGTATCTGTAGGTGAGATTTCTGGAACAACAGAACAAGATGCTGGAGACCAAGTGGGCTCTTCTACAAGACCAGAAAACAGCCAGATGTGAGATTGAACCTCTCTATGAAGCTTTTATCAGCAACCTCAGGAGACAGCTGGAAAACCTGGAATGTGAGAGCGCTCGTCTAGAAGCAGAAAGGAATAGTACAGAGGAGACAATGGAAGAATTTAATAGAAAGTAAGATATGTATGGTTAACATGAGTAAATTGCAAGGCAAAAGTATGTCTATTTAGCTGAATTCCAAAAGTAATAGAGTAAGCATCTCTAACATGAAGACATTTAAGCATCTATTTAAGTAGATTTAGGGGAGAAAATGTCCTTGCATTTAATAAAAATGCTTACCACAGTGAAGCTTCAATAATAGGCAGAAGCAGCAGTATTTTCATTCCTCTTACTTAGTTATCCTCTTTGATGCTTTGTCAGCCACACTCGGTCTTATAAATGGTGGGTATTCAGTGTACTGCTGTAATAAATGGGCCAGCAATCCACAAATATTGTGACTCAACTAATATATGTCATATCTAACTAACTAGATTACTAACTAAATAATTGTGACATGATTTGGTGATGGTTTACTTTGATATGCTTTGGTTGTGACTCGCAGATATGAAGAAGAAATGAACCGACGCACAGCGGCAGAGAATGAGTTTGTCTTACTAAAGAGGGTATGTACAGTATCAGCATCTGGAATGGCACTTACTAAGTAACAATATAAATTAATAAGACATGAGCATTCTACCTTCCTTCTTATTGTAGGATGTTGATGCTGCTTTTATGAACAAGGCCGAGCTGCAAGCAAAGGCCAGCTCCCTCACTGATGAGATCAATTTCCTGAGGACTCTGTATGATGCGGTAAAAGTCATTTTGTTATAGTCACATAGTTACATTATAGTATAGTTAATTACTTAGTTTATTTCATTTAATTTACTCAGCATCAACAGAAAGCCAATATATGGATATTTCTTTACTATGCAGGAGATCAATCAGCTCCAGTCTCAGATCTCAGATACCTCGGTGGTTGTGTCCATGGATAACGGCCGAGACCTGGACCTGAACAGCATCATTAACGAGGTCCGTGCTCAATATGAGGACATTGCTAACAGGAGCAGAGCTGAAGCTGAGGCCATGTACCAGTCAAGGGTGAGTCAAACACACATGGAGTTATGAAAATACTTGCAACCCCATTCCATGGAAATTAATAGGTGTGTGGGAAGAAGAGTGCATACTAAAAGACTATTTCCACCACTATAGTAGATATTAGTTACCCACCAACCATCAGTTCCCTCTTACCGCAATTATAAAGGCTTTTTCCCCCTGGTACCCTCATCTATGCACTGTTGGGGTCTATATTTTGGCTACCCTCAACTAAGTGCCAGCTGCAGGAATGCGCTGCAAGATTGAGCCCTCTGCTGGCTACTTGTCCTAATTTTGTCAGTTAACCACTTTAGGCCAAATACCAAATTAGTTATTTTTGGTGGTGAGATTTGGAATATCATCAGTCTGAACGGACATGATTACATGGCCAGGAGACTTGTGGTTTATTCGCGCATCAGGCCTTCTGTTATAGGGACCTGATAAAATCATGCACAACCCTACAGAGCAGGGGTTCCTGTGAGAGGGACCCCATAACTTACGCAAGGGGAACAAGATGTGTGTGAGGTAACGTTTCAAAATTTCCTATAAAAAGGTGAAATAAAAAAGAGTTGATCAGCTATCTGAGGCTGGCACCTGGTTGTGCAAAACATAAAAAAAAACATCTTATCACCCTGGAAATTATATGTTCAAAAACAAGCCAAGAGAAAATAAATATTTGTTATTATTACCATGTACTCAGTCATGTTTGTGGTATAGATAAAATCAGAAAAATTATATATTATATTATATGTCAGACTGACCCTTGACTGTAACCCTTGAACAGTCAAGGTTGAGTCTGGCACACAGGACGATACTGTAGAGAATATAAAATACATGCCAGCGCAAATCAAAAGCAGATAAAGTTTAAACTACATTTTATTCATCTTTCAATTACAGTTTGAAGATCTCCGCATGGCAACTGGAAGGAATGAGAATGATCTGCAGAACAGCAGAAATGAGATCGCTGAACTTAACAGAGCAGTTCAGAGACTTAAAGGAGAGATTGAGTGTGCTAAATCTCAGGTAAAAAGTAAATGTAGTTAGGTACATACATACTAAATGGGTTTTTCGTCCAGAGGTCTCATGGCTATTTTTTGGTCACCGATCTCGAAAAAATGAAGTACTGCACATTAGTCAGAGATGCAAAACCTAATAGGATGTCTACTAGTGCGGAATTCTGCAAATGGTGGAGATGCTGTAAGTGTTCTATATTAATCTCCCTTAATGTGCAGCTAAACTAATCATCATTCATTAAGTACAGACAAACTTGAAAAACAAGATTGGCCACCTTTATCGTAAACAAAAATGTTTGCTATTTACCCAGAGGGCTGCCCTAGAAGCTGCTATAGATGAGGCTGAGGAACGTGGAGAAGCTGCTGTCCGGGATGCCAAGAATAAACTGGCTGAGCTGGAGGCTGCTCTACAGAAGGCCAAGCAGGACATGGCTCGCCAACTGCGAGATTACCAGGAACTGATGAATGTCAAACTGGCTCTGGATATTGAGATTGCAACTTATAAGAAGATGCTGGAGGGTGAAGAATGCAGGTGAATGTAGTAGATGTACTATAACATTTTACAATTTAACAATTCAATAACATATAACATATAGCAATATTATACTATCATAAAAAATATAGAAAAATATTGCATGCTAAATACTAATAATATATTTTTTTTCAGATTGGCTTCAGATGGCTCTGTGAACATATGTAAGTGGAACAATCGAATATTTATTTTTATAATGCAAATAATTATTTTAAGGTGTTTTGCAGAAAGTTGTCACTATTATATGCTAACAAACTTCTGTTTCGCTTAGCTGTCCTGCACGCTAGCACTGGAGGGAAACACCACTCAGGAGGAATGTCCCAAGGTGGACATCATCATCATCATCTTAAAGGAGGAGTCAGCTCAAGCATTGGAAGAAGCCATGGTCATGTTCACAAAAGCAACCACCATTCCAGTCATGGTCATCACTGCTGAAGTGACAACAGATATGCTAAATGCAACAACAACATGTGACAAAATGCTATTACCGTAGTACTATGTTGCCACTTTTAAATATCTGCTTTGTTGCTCTACTTTATGCTGTATATTTCTCTTCAGCAGCTTAATGCGTATTATGTCCTCGCAGTGTATTAATCTGTTACCTTATACTGCTTCTCAATAAACTGCTATTCATCTGTCAATGAGTGACACAATTCTTTGGAAAATTTCCAGAAACAATTTCATGATAAATAATTCGGAGTACAGGTGAAAAGTTTTGTCATGATATCAACATTACATTCATGTTGAACTCTTATGCCACACATTCTAAAATATAATGTATAAGTTATTTCAATTTATGTAGGAATGGCAGTACAATAATTCACATATTTCAAGAATATTTCTTGCAGCTGAATGTAAAACAGCTAGACTTACTGCCAGTCATATTGCAAGAATTTACTCTTTTAAATCATTAATCCGGTGTCAAAGTTAGCATCACCCAGGGATATAATTACTATGAGATAAGGATAATACCCCTTTACACTCATCTATAATTGAAAATTCCACAGAAATACAATTTGTATCTACCATCTGGTCCCGTGCCAGTAGTTCACCCAGAGTTCAAGAAAACTAATCCCTGCTTATGCTCCTAGTATTGACAAACCAGAAGAATTCAAATCCAAAGAAAGCCAAGTTAGTTTTCATTAGTACTAGCTGAGAGCAGAGATACTCTGCAGATCAGATGTTAAGTGGTGAACAGGTAGGAGGCATGGGGCAGAGCAGTAAACAAATCTTCTTTACTCAATGCACATCAGAAAACATTATTTGTTTTGTACGAATGTACCTAGGTGGTCTGCCCAGCACACATTAATGAACCCAGATGTGCAGAGAGGCGGGAAAAGCTGAAGAGGTACACAATACTAAAGTGTAAACATCACATGAAAGTATAACCTACTCCACTTTTCAACCAGCCATTTCTGCCTTAATTAGGGGTGGCACATTTGAAGCTTTATTTTACATTGAGCAGAAACTAGAAGTTTGCTTGTCTGCTCAGAGCTGGGGCAAGAATCAGATTCTTTTGTAGAGTGAAAATGCCCATGTGTCCCTCTGCATAACCCCTAAAAATATGCCATTTCTACTCCCTTATTGTATTTTAATGTGCTTATCTATACTTTGCAAGGAACTCCTTCATTAATACTCTAATTGACCTATCTTGAATTTGCAGATGTATTCTGTAAGGTAGTGGCAGACTCACTTTCACCTCAAAGGCCATATGACTGCTCCATTGACCTTATGCCAGGGGCTAAACTGCCCAAAGATTATCTGTTCAATCTGGCATCCCCAGAACTCAAGGCTGTTGAGGACTATATTTATCAGAACCTCCAAGTCTCTGTTAGGTGCAGGTTTATTCTTTGTGGCAAAAAGATGGTGGCTTGAAAGCCTATGTTGACTACCATGGTCTGAATCAGCTAACAGGTATAGTATTTCCCTCATCTCTGAATTGTTTAACCAATTTAAGGGAGCAACGATCTTCATTAAGAAAGATCTCATACAGATTCACCAAGGGGATGAGTGGAAAATAGTGTAGTGCCCAGAACATACTGGGCACACAGAATACCTTTTCATGCCCTTCAGGCTAAGTAATGCCCCTGCAGTACTCAAGGAACTGATAAATGATGCTGTAACAGAGTATCTTGGAAAGTATGTGGTGGTCTACCTGGACGATATCCTGATATATTTCTGGTTCCTACCAACTTAAAAGCTTTGCAAAGGTTGGTAGGTTGGGTCCACTCTTTCTCTATTATTGTTGCTACCATTACTGCTATAACCCGAAAAAGAGCAGATCCTTCTGCTGAGTTCTCAGAATTTTCAGAAGCTTTTCATACACTAAACCTAAACCTAACCCTTCATTACTGAAGTGGACGCCTCTGATTTTGGAGATATTCTATCACAGGTAACCCCTTCGGTAACAAATTATACCCATGTGCTTTCTTATCACAAAATTCTCCTCTGCTGATATGAATTACGATGTAGGCAACAGGGCATTGTTGGCTGTCAAGTGGGCCTTTGCAGAAAGGAGTAACTTTTTATAAGGGGCAAGGTACACCATTACCATATTTATCGACCGCAAGAACCTGCAAAATATAGAATCTGCCAAAAGATTAAACCCAACACAGGCCCACTGGGACCCTATACTTTTCCAGGTTCAATTTCTTCATAACATTTAGACCTAGTCCTAAAAATTTAAGAGCAGATGCCCTCTTTAGGTACTTCCTGCACCTATACCCTGAAGTCACACCCCTGCTCCAATTAACTAAGATAACTGCTGTTTTTACTCACAAGATAACCATTGAGCTAAAAGCATCTCAGAATCTGGCTGCATCTGAAACTTTGCCCAACATCTTGCTTGTTCCTAAGCATCTGAGACAAATGGTTCTTAGGGAATTACATGAAAAAGCAGCAAGACATCTATAAATTGAGAAAAATATCCAAGTTTTGGCTTGTTCAGTATGGTGGCCTTCTATAAGGAAGGACATGTAATAATGTGTCCAATTCTGTCAAATTTGTGCTCAAAAGAAGAGCCTTTGAGGACCCCCCCATGGGACCACTCATGTCTCTTTCTATTTCTGCTAAACCATGAACATCAATTTCTATGGATTTCATTGCTGAACTTATTCCCTTTAAGGGTTTCCCCACCAGATGGATGGTAGTTGACCTCTTCAGCAAGATGGTCCATTTGTGCCCCTACCTGGCCTACCTTCAGCCAAAGAGTTAGCTTTGTTGTTTATCCAAAACATCTTTAAATAATTAAGATCCCCACTAATATCATCTCTGACAGGGGGTTGCAGCTCATAACTAGGTTTTGAAGATCAATCTGTTCAAATTTGGATGTGAAATTAAAATTCTTATCTGTCCATCACCTTCAGACTAATATTTAACTGAGAGGGTTAGCCAAGTCCTTATTCTATATCTTAGATGTTATGTTTTCCCACCTTCATAACAACTGGTCTGCAGCATTACCATCTGCAGAATTCGCTTATAACAACATCCCCACTCATCATATAGCACATCTCTGTTTTTCAACTCCTTCTCTGATTCCATGTCTATTGAAAAATGGGACACGAGGACAACCATTAGCAAACGTAAAAATATCTGGAGGACAGTTCAGGTGTCCCATTCTCGGGACGCAATTCAAAGTTATTCTTTAACACCACAGGAAATGTAGCTTCAAGGTGGTCAATAGAGTATGGCTGTCCCCAAAAAATATTCAGCTGAAGCAGACTTCTAATAAATTTTGGCCCTAGTTCATTAGTTCATTTAAAACTACCAAGAAGAGAAAACCTGTAAACTTCCAGTTGGATCTTCCTCCACCTCTAAGGATCCTAGGACCTTCTTTGTGCACTATTTAAATCTGTGTTCAAAAGGAAAAACTTCAAACCCAGTAGCAAGGTACAACCACCTCCAGTAGTAGTCAAGCTGAATTCGAAGTGGAAGTGGAGAAAATCTTAGAAGTAAAAAAGGTCCAGTAACAGGACCATTATCTGGTCCACCGTGTATTGTTAACACCGCTGCATGTCTAATTATATTACCAACATGACCTCTTGGCAGCTGGTGACAGTATATGCCTCCCTATATTTAGCTATGCAGTAGTCATCGACTCACACCCGATCAATCATTAGCATTCCCCTTTCTAAGTGGCAGCTGTTAAACAGATCTGCATATATGTCTCTACCTGCCCTTATCTCTGAAATTTTTAAGGATTCTACTGTTTTCTCCACTCCTGACCATTGGCTTGTTATTCTGATCTGCATATACATCTCTACATGCCCTGACCCCTGACTTGTTTAAAGGAACTGCTGTCTTCTCTACTCTTGACCTTGGCCTGTCTGTTATTTGCATTAACCTCTGCCTGTCTGATTCTCTGTTTGCAACACTATACCATCTGGTTGCTTACTACCTTACTACCTTATACCGTGTTCTGTCCACTCCATTGGGCAATTATTAATCAACTATTGGTACTACCCAAGCTTAACCCAAGCTCTAATAGTTGAGGATTACATATACATTGCCCTTAAGAGGTGTATTAAATATATTCTACTCAATAACTTATTTAAATATGAAAAGAAAAACAATTAAATAAACAGAATGCGGACATCTGTGGCCCCTTGGTTGGCTAATTTTACTTCTAGATTTGAGAGCACCAATTTATTAGGGAGAGTAATCTATTTCACTATATCAATGGTGGAGACACATAGAAAATATGATCTTGATCTCTTCATCAATTACCCTAATGAAACTTATTACAATGTATCCTGTACACATACTGTCAGTCAGGAAGAGAGTCTCTGAATTTAAGAGACATATTTACACATAGCATGTAGTCATAAGGTTTCCTGGATTAAAAAAGTACCCAAGAATCAATTTTTGAATGTAAAAGTGGGTAAAATGGATGTGCACTACTTATGAGTAAGTGGCTAAAGAAGGTAAAGTATGATGTTATGAGGAGAGATTTGAATTTACAGTCTGGCAAGATAGAAGCTTTTACAAAAGTGACAACCTGCACCCATCTTCAAGGGAAATCAGGATACTAAGTGAGCAGTTTGGAAACTTCATCCGGAACTATTTAAACTAGCAGAGGGGGTAGTGAACTAAACAGGAATAAAGCAATCTGCTCCCCCAACCAAGAGGTATTGTTTCTGCAGACTAATGGAACAGGAAACATACCCACAGCAATAAAAGACAATATAGATCAAAACAAAATAAACATAGAGAGAGAAACATAGTTAAGAATAGAACATACTTACCTACTTTCTTCAGCTCTCTTCCGGGAGCCAGCCAGTGGAGGGGGGCGTGAGGGGGCGGGGCGGCCAAAATCGCGTCATTTCGGCCCCGCCCCCTGTGACGTCATGACGCAAATTGCGTCATTTGACAGCGGGGGGCGGGGCTAAACGCCGCGATTCATCGGGAATCGCGGCGTTTGGGATCTAATTCTGCCCACTTCACTAGGAAGTGGGCACTTCCTAGTGAAGTGGGCAGAATTCGGGAGATTGCCACACTCGCCCGGGAGTCCGGGAGACTCTCGCAAAATGCGGGAGTCTCCCGGACATTCCGGGAGAGTTGGCAAGTATGGAATAGAAGACGCACAAGCAAAACTCTTAGAGCTATGTGTGCAAATGCTAGGAGCTTAGAAAGTAAAATCCCAGAACTAAATGCAATTAGACAAGTAATGGTCTGGATATTGTAGCTATAACAGAGTCATGATGCAATTAAAACCATTACTGGGACATAACTATACCAAGATATAATTTATTTAGTAAGGACAGAGTGGAAAAAAACAAAAACAAAAGTGTTACATTTTAGTAAGGCTGACTCTCTTCCTGAGGTGGGAAAATGTGCAACTGACCTTTGTATCAAAAGGGTTAGAAAAAGCACAAGGAAAGGGAAGCCAGTGTGGTTTGTAAAAGAAGCAGCAAGTAGTGTAAAAGCAAAACATATGGCCTTTAGGAAATATAAGAAGACTAAGAATAATGAAGGCAATCTTGTTAGATGGAAGGAGGCTAAGAAGGTAATCATATGTGCAAAGGCACAAGTTGAAGAGAAAATGGCCCAGTCAGTGGGTAAAGGGGGCAAAACCTTTTTTAGGTATGTAAGTGAAAGTAGAAAAACAAAAGAAGGAACAATAAGACTAAAGACAGAGAGTCTTGTTGAGAAGGACAAGGTAATGGCAGATCATCTTAATAATTATTTTTGCACAGAGTTCGGTACAGAAAGAGAGAGGAAGGGGTCACATTTAAGCTGCAAATATATTCATAAAAATGAGGTAGATGCAAGTACATTTACAGAGGAGAAGGTCCTAAGAGAACTCTCAAATCTGAAAGTGGATAAATCAATGCGGACAGATGGAATATATCCAAGGATACAAAATGAGCTTAAAGGGGTGCTGGAAATTCCAGAGGACTGGAAAAGAGCAAATGTAGTCCCTCAGCAAAAAAGTGGAAACAAGGAAGAGGCAAACAACTAGAGACCAGTGAGCCTTACATCAGCAGTAGGGAAATTGATGGAAACATTCTTAAAAGAAAGAGTTGTAGAATATCTCAAATCCTGTAACTTACAGGATCCCAAACAGCATGGATTTACTGGGGGAGATCATGTCAAAGAAATCTTATTGACTTTTTTGACTGGGTGACTAAAGTAATAGTTCAGGTGGGAGGCGCAGTTGTAGCTTATGTAGATTTTAGTAAGGCTTTTGACTGGCCCACATTGGAGACTGTTTAATAAGCTCAAAAGCTTGGGATTGGACTCTAAGATGGTTGAATGAATACGATCTTGGTTGCAGGATAGAAAACAGAGAGTTATAGTAGATGGAATGCATTCACAGGAGGGAAGGGTTACCAGTGGAGTACCTCAAGGATCTATACTTAGACCAATGCTTCTTAATATCTTTATTGGTGACACTGCAAATGGTATTGAAGGGAAAGTATGCATTTTTGCAGATAACACAAAGATATGCAACAGGGTAGATACACCAGTCGGGGTAAATGAAATGATTGATGAACTAGGTAGAATAGAGGAATGGTCAAGAGAGTGGCAGCTACAGTTTAATGCGAAAAAATGCAAAATTATTCACTTGGATCTCATAAACTCAAATGCTAAATATATTTTTAATGGGACTATAATGGAAACTGCTGAGGAGGAAAAAGATCTAGGAGTCACTATTTCAGGTGTCTTAAAGACATGTAAGCAATGTAACAAAGCAATGAGGAAGGCAAGTCAGATGCTTGGCTGCATAGGGAGAGGAATCAGTAGCAGAAAGAAAGAAGTAATAATGCCATTGTACGGCCTCATCTAGAACACTGTGTTCAAATCTGAAGGCCATAAATACATTAGAACATTAGAGACTGTACAAAGAAGGGAAACTAAAATGATGCATGGCCTACAACACAATACTTACGCAAAAAGACTAAAAGATCTTAATATGTATAGTTTGGAGCAGAGAAGGGAAAGAGGGGACATGATAGAAACTTTCAAATATATCAAGGGTTTTAACAAGGTACATGAGGGAAACATTCTTCAAAGGAAGAGAAGTTTTAGAACACAAGGACATGCATTGACACTGGAATGAAGTAGGTTCAGAGGAAATTTGAGGAAAAACTACTTCACAGAAAGGGTAGTGGATACGTGGAATAGCCTCCCAACAGAGGTGGTTGAGGCTAATACAGTAGAGCAATTTAAATATGTTTGGGATAGACATAAGGACATCCTTACAAAGACTAAAGGATCAGGTAAGTTTTGAGGTTACCATAGGTTAAAAATTGGGCAGACTAGATAGCCAAGCAATTCTTATCTGTCGTCAAATTCTATGTTTCTATGAAGATCATAAAAAATAATCAAGTTTGTAAAAAATAATTTCTTGGAATAGAACTACAATGTGAATCATGTATAAGCTAGCTAAAGATATGTGATACATAGACAAACTCATACAGAGATCTTTAGTAATAAAGGGTAGGAAAGTAATTTTTACAAATAAAACATTGTCCAATGCGATTGTTGTGGTTTAAAAGCACAAATATATTTAATTGCAAAATATAGCAGGATTTACAGCAAGCCATGATTACACATTAAAGATGTTGCAATAAAGCAGAAAAGTATAAAAACACTGAATACATTACATTTTATTTATAATGCTTCACCTAGGCCCAGTCATGGTCACATGTAGTCAGAATCAGAGAGACCGAACCATGGCAAGCATGCTTATATGTAGCTTCAGTGTAGAAAAAACACTGATGATGTCACTATGTATACAGATAACACTTAGTGGGGTCTTCATTGGTCCAGGGTTAATGATATTCCAGTTCCCTGCTGGTCATAGGTCAGTTCATTTGATCCTTTCAAAGGGTAAGGGGCAACTTCACCCAACTGTTGTCTACCTTTTCCCTCTGAATAACCAGTTCACACACAAAGTACTTTTGAATATTAATCTCATATTGCTTATATCTTGTGATCGCTAGATGCGATCACTACTTTGTTCAAACTGGTTTAATGCAGGTGAAATAAGCTTTAATATGAGACCAAACTCTTTACCTTTTAAAACACCTGAAGCATAAATACCTTTACTATAGTATTATCTATGTATAAATAAACAATCTAATACATTTTACTAATAAAGGAATGTGGATTGCAACCTTAATAAATGTGTATTATTTACAAGTGTAAGTGCGAATGTAAATGTGTGTGTTATGAAGCCGTGCGATTGCATCATAACACATGGCGTATTAATTGTACTCGCACGGTAAAACAATATTAATCAATTGGGTTTACTTCATCCAATTATATGACTTCGACAAGGGTCTAATACATTAGGGAAAGTAAGGCACCCATGTTACAATGCAAGGGGTGCAAATTAGTTTATTATTTTGCACATAAGTTAAATACTGGCTGTTTTTCATGTAGCATGGAAAAATGTGATAGCTTTATTTTTACACTGAAATTTAAAGTTGATCTAGGACATGCCCTACCCCAATTATAAATCTGCCTTCACAATTTAAATGACATCCCCTTCAATGTAACATGGTTTTGCCAAGGTGCAAAGTTGCTCCTTTTTTTTGCTTTAGTTTCCTTAATGAATCAAGCACAAAAGCTTCAAACAAAGCTTTGTAACAGAATCTATAAAAAAATCGATCCCAATGTGCATGTCTATTTCGTCATGCAATTACATTTCGCATACCAAGACTTATGCTTGCAGGTGTACATAATTTGTCTACATAAACATTTATGTGTATCCAAGGAATACTTGAAGTGCATCAAAAGTCTAATTCTAGTCTGTGATATCCAGATATCCATTCACAGAATTATACGCACATTAAATAATCCGGATCTTAATCCATATTCTTTAATATTAAATTGCATAAAATAATGTGCACCACATAATATCCTAATAATAGGCCATCTGTAAGGGCTTTGCTTATCTATTTATATAGGTGAAATGGTTGTAACAGTCCCATGAAATGCGGGACTGTTGATGGGTGTGCATTAACCCATTTCAGTCAATCAGGCATTTGTTTTTACCAATCTAAGATAATTGGTAACATGATGAGCTGCAGCAAACTGGTTGACAATATTTCTTAATATTAAAGGATTTGTTTAGTTTGTCAATGGAAAATAAGGTTATTTCTTTCCATCACACACATTCGCCTGGTATTATTTGCCTAAAGACCAAATTTCTAGTTTCAAGGAAGCATTGTGTCGGCTATTAGGAAATGGCAATGGACTCAAATGAAACTGAGTGACAGAACAGAGCCAGATAGGCAGCTGGATGGCAGTTTATTAAAATATATATTTCCAATGACTTTGAACACAAATGAACCAAATTGGTAGAGTAGCTCCAAACAAGATGGTAGTTTAATAAAAGAAAAAGGAAACACCAAATAGTACAAGTCAGCTATATAAAATAATATATATTTTGATCAAAAAGATCTCCCACAAACAAGCTCAAACTTTTGAACTTAAATGCTGCTTTTAGTTTGCAAAAAAAACAATGTCACAGAAAACAAATCTTGGCCCCCAAAGGTAGTGCTGAATAACTTCTTCTCCCCTCTCTATCAAAGGAGCAGTTAGGCCGCTTACCTCTTTAGTATATTTAACACATAATAAACACAGTTATTTTCTCTCTGACATTCTTTCCTCAGCTAATTAATTTCTTTCTTTTCCGGGTTAGGACACTTGCCTGTCTTTGCTGGGTCCTTTCCTCAGGTCTTGCTGCCTCTTGAAGGACACACACGGCTCACCACTCTGCGATCTTACACACACAGCTCATCACTCTGCGATCTTACACACACAGCTCATCACACTGCGATCTTACACACACAGCTCACCACTCTGCGATCTTACACACAGCTCACCACTCTGCGATCTTACACACACAGCTCACCAGTCTGCGATCTTACATACACAGCTCACCACTCTGCGTTCTTACACACACAGCTCATCACTCTGCGATCTTACACACACAGCTCACCACTCTGTGATCTTACACACAGAGCTCACCACTCTGCGATCTTACACACACAGCTCACCACTCTGCGATCTTACACACACAGCTCATCACTCTGCGATCTTACACACACAGCTCATCACTCTGCGATCTTACACACACAGCTCATCACTCTGCGATCTTACACACAGCTCACCACTCTGTGATCTTACACACACACAGCTCACCACTCTGCGATCTTACACACACAGCTCCCCACTCTGCGATCTTACACACACAGCTCACCACTCTGCGATCTTACACACACAGCTCACCACTCTGCGATCTTACACACACAGCTCACCACTCTGCGATCTTACACACACAGCTCACCACTCTGCGATCTTACACACACAGCTCATCACTCTGCGATCTTCTCACTGAGCTGTAATCTCAAACCTCTCCTCAGCTCCCCAAAGAGCCTCTATCTGGCAGATTCCAGTCCAATCCAATATCAAATGTACATACTTTTGGATGTTTTGGCTGTGGCTTGTGTTTTCATTCCTAGATGGTTTGGTTGGGGAAAAAAGAAATGTGTCTGATTACATAAATAACACAGAAAATTATATAATAATTAAATATTACTAATATTAATATAATAATTTAAAGTAAAAATTAGTAATGAATTAAGAAATACAATTTCTAAGGTCATAAGAAGGGATTTGAGACACTAACAGCAAGATACACATTTCACTTTTACTTTTCATCATAATTGTTTCACACAAGAACACTACCTTTATTAATTTCACCAATATAAATTCATTTTTCACATTTCACATTAATATTAATTTATACAAACACTATCACTTGACACATAATGATCGCAATAATGGATTTGTTACCATACACTTTAGCCCACTTCACCTTTAAGGTCTTAATCCTAATATCATCATGACCCTCATCAATATTAAGATATAGCAACTTATTTTAAAGAGTATACATATTAGATATAATCAAACACTAGTATTATAATTAATAATTGTAATTTATGTAGTCACACATGGTATGATAGCAGCAACTAATTAGAATTACCACTCCTCTACTAAGAAAATGTGTACTACTAAGACTCAGCAACATCAGTCACTCTGAATAAATACAATCATGCTGTCCTAAATTAAAGTCCAGCAAGTTGAATTGCTAATATAATAAGAAATAATTATTAATCATTTTTAGCGACTCTTAGAGACTGAAAAAAATATACTGTAGTTTACAACAATACTTCATAGCAAGTAGAAATGGGCAGCACAGTGGCTTAGTGGTTAGCACTTCTGACTAATAACACTAGAGTCCTAAGTTCGATTCCTGACCATGACCTTATCTGTGTGGAGTTTATATGTTTTACCAGTGTTTGTGTGGGTTTCTTTCAGGTGCTCCGGTTTCCTCCCACACTCCAGAAACATATCAGTCACTCTGAAATGATCTCTAATCTATAATGAATGGAATACGGAGAACAGAATTTTGGTTATCAAAAACAAAGATATCAGTCACTGAAAATGGTCTCTAATTCGTAGTGAATGGAATTCTGAAAACAAAGTATTAAGTATAATAGAAACATATTATGCTCTCAATAACAGTATCTCATAATACACTATGAATGAATCACATTTTTAATCCACAGTGATTGTAATGAATTGAGTGAAATACATAATTTGAAAATTAAGAATTAATTCTGGATCGTGCAGTGTAAAGACAACTACTATGCTAGGATTTATTTGTATTCTTATGGCTAAGCAAATAAGAAGTATTTACAATATCTAAAAACATCTAGTTCATGAAAAGTTAATTAGCAAACTAATCTTATCCGATCGGAAAACATAGATTCCAAACCACTGATTGGTTATGGATAATTTACAAACCCCACTTTAAATATCAACTGGCTTGCCTTGAAAAAAAATTCCCAGCGAAACGTGCGTCAAAAAATATTTATATTTAATCATCTATCCTTAAGGGAAGTTATCTATTTTGACTTGCGAAACACACTATTTTAGGAGAAGCAGCTCAGATCAGCCCTGAGTGATTGTAATGAATTGAGTGAAATACATAATTTGAAAATTAAGAATTAATTCTGGATCGTGCAGTGTAAAGACAACTACTATGCTAGGATTTATTTGTATTCTTATGGCTAAGCAAATAAGAAGTATTTACAATATCTAAAAACATCTAGTTCATGAAAAGTTAATTAGCAAACTAATCTTATCCGATCGGAAAACATAGATTCCAAACCACTGATTGGTTATGGATAATTTACAAACCCCACTTTAAATATCAACTGGCTTGCCTTGAAAAAAAATTCCCAGCGAAACGTGCGTCAAAAAATATTTATATTTAATCATCTATCCTTAAGGGAAGTTATCTATTTTGACTTGCGAAACACACTATTTTAGGAGAAGCAGCTCAGATCAGCCCTGAGTGATTGTAATGAATTGAGTGAAATACATAATTTGAAAATTAAGAATTAATTCTGGATCGTGCAGTGTAAAGACAACTACTATGCTAGGATTTATTTGTATTCTTATGGCTAAGCAAATAAGAAGTATTTACAATATCTAAAAACATCTAGTTCATGAAAAGTTAATTAGCAAACTAATCTTATCCGATCGGAAAACATAGATTCCAAACCACTGATTGGTTATGGATAATTTACAAACCCCACTTTAAATATCAACTGGCTTGCCTTGAAAAAAAATTCCCAGCGAAACGTGCGTCAAAAAATATTTATATTTAATCATCTATCCTTAAGGGAAGTTATCTATTTTGACTTGCGAAACACACTATTTTAGGAGAAGCAGCTCAGATCAGCCCTGAGTAAGAGTGGAGCAAATGTAATAAACCCTGCATGTGTAACATACTTATGTATAAGCATTTACGATGTATGATCCTGAATGAATATAGCACATTTATTATTATTATGCTTTAATGTAATCTTGTAAATTCCGTCATTTAATTCCGATATGTATGTGATTGTTTTTCTTTTCTTTTTGTTGTTTAGTATGTTTATATCTTAAAAAATTTCAATAAAAATACTGGATTTAAAAAAAGAGTGGAGCAAATATAGGCAGCAAATCACAAAACCTATTTTAACACTGAGGGCTAGATTTACTAGGCTGCGGGTTTGAAAAAGTGGGGATGTTACCTATAGCAACCAATCAGATTCTAGCTTTCATTTATTTAGTACATTCTACAAAATGACAGCTAGAATCTGATTGGTTGCTATAGGCAACATCCCCACTTTTTCAAACCCGCAGCTTAGTAAATCTAGCCCCGAATGTTAGCTACCCAATTATTCACATGCTAAGTCTGTCCAAATACTGGAAACAGTGAGGGCTATCTTAAGCTCCCTGATCAAGACATATTATTGCTTTAGTAAGCTAAAGACTGCCTAAACATTGTAACCTGTGGAAAATAGGGTCCACATAGCAGTCAGAAATAATAAGATATACTTTATTATATCGAAAATATTAATAAATACACAAATAGGGGGAATAGTGTGATCCAATATTAACAACTATTAATATAGTTACAAATCCCTATGCATTTTGATTGAATCTATCTTGGTCACTAAAGCTTACAAATAATTGAGTGGTGTATTATTATAGCCACTACAGTGGTAACTAAGATATAAAGCCTCAACATCAGTCATAAAGTAAAACAATTGCCAAGTTTATTATATATGAATCATTGTATTAGGATTATACAAACAGAGGGATTGGAAGGTATACTCTGCAGATTGTAACCTCACATGAATTCACAATTTCACTTTGTCATTTAACAGTTTTTATTATAATATTTTTTTTAAATATGATTAATAAAAGTTATATTTTAATAAAAAGAATTGGGAAATGCAAGTAATATTTTTTTCAAAATTGATCGTTTGAGACAAGTGTATCATATTAAAGTCGATTATTTCCTTTTTAATTTCAGATTCCAGTCCTCTGACAGGCCGCTTGTCTGTCTCTACAGGTCCTTCCTTCCTTCCTGCCACCTGCAAGGCAGGTTTGTACTGGACTGCAGATAGGTTTGACCACTCACCTTTTTAATCCTGTGGGGGGGGGATCCTAAACCTACCTTACACCTAGTCTGTAACCATCACTATATATATATAGATATAGGCCAGCTACTTCTCTTATATAAACAAAAGATGGAAACAGAGCTGGCACTAACAGTTCTAAACAGTCAACAATGTATACGAAAAAAGAGGGATAGTTCCAACTTGATATATTTCTCCGTGGATTCCAGAGGTTTACAAAAGCCAAAGTCTGTTTCCAGTTTCTGACACTCCTCTCCACGGTTAAAATTACATGAAAAAGTGAAGAAAGAAAATCATCTCATAGCGTAACATGAAATATACGATTCATCAAGAACCACTGAATACCCAAATGTTCCAGTGTGGGTTAAATACTACAAAAATAACACCACGTGATGGGGGTTTCTTTCCCCCTGTTAGATTTAAACTTACAAGATCTCAATGTTGAGACAGCATGAATCAATACTAGTACATAAATATATTCACTGCAATTCGAGTCCCGTCCTCTTAAAAGATCTCCTTGTGGCAGGTGCTCAAAAGAAAAGTGAGAACTGATTATCTCACAAAACTGACTTTTATTGTACCAGAGAATCATAAAAATATTCAGTATGAAACATTAAACAAAATAAAAACATCCGGACCGTCCAGATCGAGAAAAGACACCGGTAAAGCTGGACCCTTACCAAATCTCAGATGGAAAAGCGCGTTTAATGGAAACAACTATCCCGATCAAACAATTGGGTTGCCGGCTTGTCCCCCACACCAGCTGTAAAGATCCAGAGTGAGTTCAGCTTGTTCGGTGTGTATCTCCGTCTGGGTGTCCGCCCCTTGCCTGCTGACGCATTTCAATTTAAAAAAATCTTTATCAAGGCATCTTGATAAAGATGTCTTGATAAAGATAAAGCAGCTACTTCTCTAAATTCACATTGCTAAATGAATATACATGTATTCCATACCAACAGTGATTTCACAAGTATAATACTATACATAAATGAATATAAAAAAATATTTATACAAATCTATATAAACACAAATGGCCACATATAACCAATGTATTAGTATTAATTTCAACACATAAGAAAAATTAATCACTAAATCATGGTTTTATCAAACCTATAAAGCCTATGGTCAGAGAAATTTAAACTATGTATACAAAGTATCTCTGAATAAAACATGACTAACAAAATGATGTCTTATGGTGGCTCCTGGTTCACTGTTTAACAGGTAGCCAGTGCAAATAGCAACACTACAGTTGTTAGGGACAAATGGCAGAGGTACTACTAATGATGCCAACATCAGTCCCATGGTTAATGTTCAGATGCAAGTTAATTAACAATCACAGCAGTGCAACCTTCTAATAGACAGTTTCCAAATCAGTTCTAGTGCCCCATTGGGTCTTAATGAGACTTTGATTGTAGTATATATGAATTATTCTGTGTTAAGTCAATTACATATTCCCCTGAATATCTAAAATGGCAGTAAGATTCCGGTGTAACCGATTCCGAATGAATGAAAATGTATTTTCTAACTAAGAGTCACATGTGATTGACAGAATGAGTGGATATATACTTGAGATGGACTCAGAGTCATGTATTTGCAATGCAAAGATAATAGAGTGTATGCTGACCAGTTCTGAATAATGTCGCACAGAATGCATAAAAATATAAGCCTCCTCCTGGGAAAATAATGGACAGAAGTTACTTCAATGGAAATATATAGAAGACTCAATGGCTACTTTCTAAACTAGTAGTTGCACATGCTGCAGTTAATGCATATATCACCCAACAGAAGATACATTTAACGTCCACATATTCGAATTTAGTCAGTTTCACTAAATTTAGGGTTACGTGACTGACAATGTGTAGAAATCCAGAATTAGTATAAACGTAGTATTAATGCATTTCACCTACTCCCTAATGCCCACAGAATAGTTTAATTAACAGTGAGATGTCTATGTATAAAAACGAGTTCCAGACAATAACAAAATATTGTTTTGTTTGGAATAACAAAATATTAACCTTAATTATTTCAATTAACTGTAACAAACAAAAAATAATCCTATTATACTATAATACAAATCACATAGAAGACATAAATGCAAACCTATATTTAAATCCAAAACAAAATGAAATAATGAAAAGTAATATAAAAGATTATTATTTATCTATAATGTAGATCCGTTTGAAACACCATTTTAGAAAATTGAATATTCAAATTAAACATAAATCTAATCAATATATTATCACTTCAATCCAATCATATTTGAATACATATCAACATACAAATGGATTGAGAGCATATATACTAAAAGCACCAGCAACCCCATATATATATATATATATATATATATATATATATATATATATATATATATATATATATATATATTCTTTATTTTACATTTTTCAAACAAAGATTAAGGGTAAAAGATGGGGGGATTAGTGAGGATGAAATGAACCTGGAGGTTACATGATGATTATAACCTGGAGGTTTTACGATCTCTCACTAGTCAGTCTGGAGGAGCTGTATGTTACATTTCCTCAGAGATAGCAGAATCAGTTAACCCATTGTCTCCTAGGACGGCGGTTCCCAAAGTGTGGGCCGCGGCTCCCAGGGGTGCCGCGGCGCTATCACTGGGGTGCCGCGGGCCAGACATAGAAAAAAAAAAAAAGAACACATAAACTTACCAATCCGCCGGGCGCCGGGACCCAGCAGCCTCCTCTCCCCGCAGCAGCTGTCACTGAATATCGACGTCAGTAACAAGCTGCTTGGTCCCGGCGCCCGGCAGATTGGTAAGTTTATGTGTTCTTTTTTTTTTTTCTATGTCTGGCCCGTGGCAGAGGAGTGACAGGGATCGTGGCAGCGGAGGGTGACAGCGGCGGCAGAGTGAGAGTGACAGGAGGGCACAGTGAGAGTGACAGCAGGGCAGAGTGAGAGTGACAGCAGGGCAGAGTGAGAGTGACAGCAGGGGCAGAGTGAGAGTGACAGCAGGGCAGAGTGAGTGTGACAGCAGAGGCAGCGTGAGAGTGACAGCAGGGGCAGAGTGAGAGTGACAGCGGGGCAGAGTGAGTGTGACAGCGGGGCAGAGTGAGTGTGACAGCAGGGGCAGCGTGAGTGTGACAGCAGGGGCAGAGTGAGAGTGACAGCAGAGCAGAGTGAGAGTGACAGCAGGGCAGAGTGAGAGTGACAGCAGGGGCAGAGTGAGAGTGACAGCGGGGCAGAGTGAGAGTGACAGCAGGGGCAGAGTGAGAGTGACAGCAGGGGCAGAGTGAGAGTGACAGCGTGAGAGGGGCAGTGGAGGGGGAGACAGCGTGAGAGGGGCAGTGGAGGGGGACACAGCGTGAGAGGGGCAGTGGAGGGGTACACAGCGTGAGAGGGCAGAGGAGGGGGGGCAGCGTAACAGAGGGCAGAGGGGGCAGTGTGAGAGAGGGCAGAGTGTCTGGATGCAGAAGGGGCATTTTTGCATACAACTAAATAAGTATTTCTGTCCTGACCTAAATACTTATTACAATTTTTTGACCCAACTACTTCTAAAACAGGACTGCTCAATAATTATTTTGGAGGGGTGCCTTGAAAAAATTTGGAGACTCTAAGGGTGCCGCGAACTGCAAAAGTCTGGGAACCACTGTCCTAGGAGGTTTATGATTGAGATGTAATGTAAGATCTGTAGGTGATTGTCACACTTTAAAGAAAGTAACAGCTATGGAGTCCAGGATGTGATAAAGACAGAGAGGCAGGTATAAGTAGGGAACACCCAGGTGCATGAGATAATAAATGAGACAGGTTAACCCCTAGTACTGACAAAGGAAACGCAAAATAGCAACACCTCTGGTGAATAGAAGTACTGCCATTATATAAACAATGCACACAATAATAAAGTCCAAAGTCCAAAAGGCAAGAGCTGCCAAGCAAAGCAGCATGCAATGCAGAGAGCAGCTGCAGATCCTAACAGTGACATATCATTAAACTCTAGCCATTGAAAGCAGATGGCAAAAAGCTCATGCAAGCTATCTATCGCCACCATGATTATTTCATCCATGAACAGATTCAAATTTATATATTGCTAAATCACTCATTAATGGAAGGAGTTGAGGTGGATTTCCAATGTACTGGAATGAGTTTCTTAGCAGCATTATTTAAAAATTTCAGGAGGGAATACTTAGTGTTAGAGAGGGATGAATTAGGAAGGGAATGAAGACAAAACTGTGGGTTCAGTAGTATCTTTGTCCCCATTATCTCTTTTGAGAGACTAAATGCTGATTGCCAATATACAGTGAGTTTGGGGCAATCCCATTGTATACTGAGGAAGGTCCCAATAGTTGAATTGCATTTCAAGCAGGATGCAGGTACAGTAAGTGAAAATTTATGTAGCAGACTAGGGGTCCTGTACCATTCTGACAAAATGTAAAATTGTACCTCCACAACTGAGATACTGAGTGCGCACGCATGAGTCATTTGTAATATTTTTGTCCATTCACTTTCCGCTAAAGGTCAAATTTCTGTTCCAGGCTCCAGCAAATCAGGTTGTGGAGTGAGACCAGTACTCCAGAAGTAACTTGTAGAGGATAGCAATAATGTGTCTCTGAACTGGAGTGGTCATGCTTAATGACTTAAAGGGCATGAGAGCTCGAGAGAGAAATGTCTAATTTGCAGGTAGACCCAACGTTCTGTATGTGTGAGAGTAAACTCCTCGCGTATCTTGGAGAGTGAGCATATGCTTTTCTTACCCACGAGCTGGCCCACACGTCTATTTCCCACCCTAGTCCACGCTTCTAATATAATAAGATTAAAGTCCTAGAGGAATATTTGGATTATGTATGACTCCTGAGAATGTGGAGCTGTCTTCAACACTCTATAGTGAGCCCAAACATAGTGTGCGATATTTTAGGTAGCTTAGAGAGCCAAGGCAACATATGAAGGGGTATTTGAGAATCCATTCGTCCATTTCTTTGTATCCCATGATTGAGTCGAGTACAAAATTCTTCAAAGCATCATTGCCTTGTTGTAGCATAAAAACAGAGGCAGCTATAATCCTCCTCTATCTTTGCATCTTTGCTATAAATCACTTTCTTTGGTCTCCAGTATCATCTTTATGCTGATGACATTCAACTCTACATCTCCTCTACTGGTCTTTACCCTCCCCCTCCTCTCTTTTGTATCTGAATGCCTCCGTCACTTCCTCTTGGATGTCATCTCGTTTTCTTAAAATCAACATTTCCAAAACCAAACTCATTGTCTTCCCTCCTTCTAAATTTTCGTCCCACCTTGATCTCTCTATCACTGTTAACAACACCACCATTTCTTCTGTTCCCCAACTCTGCTTCCTGGGGGTCACCCTTAACTCCTCCGTCGCTTTTGGCCCCCAAATTCAAACTTTTGCTCAATCCTGTTACTTCCAACTATGCAATATCGCCCGCATTCGACCCTTACAATATCAGGATGCCACCAAAACCATTATCTATGCAATCATGATTTCCCGTCTTGATTACTGTAACATCTCCTCACTAGTATCCCCCGCTCCCACCTTGCCCCTTCACTCTATAGAACAAATTGCGGGGTTGGTGATAGGGGTAGAATGCAGCCTCTCTACCCCTGGCTGCCACCTCGTAACCCCTTCCTTCCACTCTGTATCCATACCCTTCAGTAATGTGTTGTGATTTCTTCCTAGACTAAAGATAAAGAGGTGTGCAGCTGCACTAAGGAGTCCGTAAGAGCTCTAGGTGGACCAGGCATGACGAAAGTAAGACCTTTGTGTGTGTCTGTCCATTCCCATTAGGTGTTACATTAAAACATTTTTATAAAAAACATACATTAATTTTATTTTTATTAATGATTATAGTATTAATAGGTGTATTTAATATATTCTTTTTTTTATGTGTCCTGATGACACTTTATTTTACACATATGCATTGTGCCTATCCAGCAGTGTGTTGTGTCTTGTACTTGAATATGGGCACACATGTATTCATTTTCTGTCTGTTTTAAAAATGTAATTCACTTTCGTTCCTTGATGAATCAGGCCCTGTATTTTATACTTGTTACATAAAAAGATAATTAAAAAAACAACTGCATTACAAATTTAGTGTTATCAATTTTATGCCAAATTTCCCCACTGAAACAAAAAAGAAGCTGAATACTGTCTGTGTGATTTTATTTGGCCACTTTTCGACAGCAGCTAATAAGTACAGTGCCACATTGGAGAAAGACTTTGACGTTTTATGCACATGTAAAGTTTAGGGGGAAAAAAAACATTAGTAACACTTTTCCCTTTATTATTTATTTTTACATCTGATATTTTTGAAAGCTAAATTATTTTTTTAAGGTTTGAAGATTTCACTATGCTAGTTTTTCCTTGGTCTACTGTGTGTCTGGAACAATTAAGAACATTATTTATTTAATTGAAAGCATCCAATAACATATGCATTATAGCTTTGATAATGCAGGCGTGTTGCTGGTCTGCCCACTATAAAGTCAAGTAGATGATGCTACGAAACAATACTTATGAGCACATAGTCATTTTATTTGATTGTTAATAACCTATTCAAGTATAAAAGCAGCAGGTAAGAGCTCTACAGGGAAACAGCCAACTTGACTTTACATCCTCTGTAGATCACCTCCAGGAGAAGAACCATCATGTCTCATCACTCCATCCTCTCTTCCTCTGGACACAAGGGCTTCAGCTCCTGTTCTGTTGCTTTACCTAAACATTCCAGCTCCCACACCATCTTCTCACACTCTTCTAAACATGCAGGACATGGTCACAAGGCTCAGCATTGCTTTACCAGTTCAAGTGCCCACAATATTGGATCAAAAGGACATAAAATCTCACATGGAAGTTTTCATTTAGGAAAAAGTGGACACAGATCTGGCTTTGGTACTGGTAGTTTTGGGAGATCATCTTGTTCTGGAGGAATCACCTCTGTTACTGTGAACCAGGGTCTCCTGGCACCTCTCAACTTGGAGGTTGACCCCAATATCCAGAGAGTGAGGACTGATGAGAAGAATCAGATCAAAGGTCTCAACAACAAGTTTGCCTCTTTCATCGACAAGGTGACATTCTTATGCTTCATATAATCTGCAGGGCTGTTAACAATACCAGAATTGAAATAAAAAGAAACTACATATAGATAAGTTTACAATGAAATGGCAAAATGTTGCTTAGTTGTAAGAAACGTTTATACCTATCCTGTATTGAACCTCTAGTTGTTATTTCAAATCCTACCTAAAAATATTTAGAAGAGCCTGAGCTTCTCTAAAAATTTCTATAAAGGGTTCGATGATAACATGAAAATTGCCATTCATGGTCTCACATCTGCTGCTGTTATTCTAAGTTTATTAATTAAGGCCACACTAATCCCAGGTCTCTAGTTATGAATGCAGTACAAAAGCAAGAGAGATTATAACTATAAAGATTTATTTGAACTGCTGTCACAATCATCAGTTCATAAATTGGCTCTTGAGGAGAATATTTAGGTCCATCTAGTTTGCCCCTTTTTATCTCTGTTCACCTGAGATACTATTTGATCCTTAACTTCTTCAGACTTATTTTTCAGCTTTTTTAGCCTCTTCCACCACTAACCTTTCTGTGAATCAATTCTTCCTCAAGTTTTCCATAATCATGTTACCCTACAGATTTAGGGGTATATTTACTGACAAAAGCCAAAGTGCCATTTAAAAAAAACCTTTACAGCGCCGGAAACCGCGCATTGTAAAAATAACCCTTAGGGCTAGATTTACTAAGCAGCGGGTTTGAAAAAGTGGGGATGTTGCCTATAGCAACCAATCAGTTTCTAGCTTTCATTTATTTAGTACATTCTACAAAATTACAGCTGTAATCTGATTGGTTGCTATAGGCAACATCTCCACTTTTTCAAACCCGCAGCTTAGTAAATCTAGCCCTTAGTGTTTGTTTCTAGTTCTAATACTTCTCTTACTCTGTAAAATTTTTCTTCCCTTACCTTGTAAAACCCATTTACATATTTAAAAATTTCAATCTCTCTGCTCCAACTGTACATGTTTAAATCCTTTAATCTTACATCATTTAAAATGTTCTGAATTTAGACCATGCACCAACAATTCTTCACACAAAGGTGTAAGTGGTAGGGCTTACATAAATTGAAAAGAAAAATCAGGACTCCCATGTTACCTGACCATCAAGTTCAGTCCTTATGTTTAGATTCTGCCTAAGGTAAAACAGTTATATGAACGTAAAACAGTTATATGAACCTATTCCAACATATCCAGTATAAATAGTTTCCTGATCATGAAATAATAAGTGTTGTCCCATCATATTTAGCTGGGCCATTAGCATTCAAATAATATTGCCCCTTAATTTAATTATAAAATAATACAGACCCCATAATTTTAATTTTGGATGTTAAAATCACCAGCGATGAACTGTTTTTCTGTCAACATCACTCAAAAATTTGCAGCTTGATACATGTTAACCTAGAAGTCATATTACGGAGAATTTTAATATTTACTAATGCATTGAATCCCTTACCATCAGTCCTGTCAGTTGAATGAGCTACGGGGAAGATCTATGTAATGTGCTACACCAAAACAGTATTGAGATCAACAGCCATAATCACCTCCCATTTTTCTCCCAGCATGACTTCCAATTTTAATAGAAGTGTTGTTGATCCTGATTATTTAATCTACCAATAAGAATTACAAATTTTCCCTCTTTATCTCCATGTAACGTCCAAAGGTAATGTGGACCGCATGCAATATTGCTCTTTTTTTCACATTGCATAGAAAAGCACAAAGGATAAATTTGGATTTCAGTTCCGGGTGTTCACATAGTCTTAATGTTTTTAATATATTTTATTGTTATAACTTTCGGATTTTATGTTTTGTCTATAGGTGAGATTTCTGGAACAACAGAATAAGATGCTGGAGACCAAGTGGGCTCTTCTACAAGACCAAAATACAGCCAGAGTTCAGATTGAACCTATGTTTGAAACTTTTATCAGCAACCTCAGGAGACAGCTGGAAAACCTGGAATGTGAGAGCGCTCGTCTAGAAGCCGAAAGGAACAGCACAGAGGGCGCAATGGAAGAATTTAGGAGAAAGTAAGATATGTATGGTTATCATGAATTCATTGCAACTCAAAATAATTACCTCTTATAATTCATATCAAGCATCTTTATAACTAAAAGTAAGAGAAATTTGTCCTTGCAACTAACACAAATATATAGCAGCTTATAAATAAATATAAGCAGCTTAACAATAAGCAAAAGCAACATATTCAGTGCATTTATGTGATCGTTTCTGTAGCTTTATCAGCCACAGTCAATCTTAATGAATGATGAGTATTCAGTGTACTGCATTAATAAGGACAGATATCTACAAATGTTGTACCACAATGTAATAGATATAATATCTAACTTACTAGATTACTAACTAGCTTAAACATGTTCTCATCTTTTGGTTGTGACTCACAGATATGAAGAAGAAATGAACCGACGCACAGCGGCAGAGAATGAGTTTGTCTTACTAAAGAGGGTATGTACAGTATCAGCATCTGGAATGGTACTTACTAAGTTATAGTTTGATTTACTAAGACACAAGCATTTCACTTTCCTTCTTATTGTAGGATGTTGATGCTGCTTTTATGAACAAGGCCGAGCTGCAAGCAAGGGCCAGCTCCCTCACTGATGAGATCAATTTCCTGAGGACCCTGTATGATATGGTAAGTCATTTCCTTTTTGGCACAATGTTATATTACTCTTTAACTGAAACAGTTTATTGTGTTTCTTTCATTTAAATTACCCAATACCAAAAGAAATACAATGATTGTTTACTTGATTACTATGCAGGAGATCAGTCAGCTCCAGGCTCAGATCTCAGACACCTCGGTGGTCGTGTCCATGGATAACAGCCGAGACCTGGACCTAAACAGCATCATCGCTGAGGTCAGAGCTCAATACGAGGACATTGCTAATAGGAGCAGAGCTGAGGCTGAGGCCATGTACCAGTCAAGGGTGAGTCTGACACACAGGAAGGTACTTTATACAATATAATATGTATGTCAGTGTAGACCAAAAGCTGATTAATATTAAATTACATTTTATCCTTCTTTCAACTACAGTTTGAGGATCTGCGCATGGCAACTGGAAGAAACGAGAATGATCTACAGAACAGCAGAAATGAGATCGCTGAACTTAACAGAGCAGTTCAGAGACTTAAAGGAGAGATTGAGTGTGCTAAATCTCAGGTAACTCTCATATAGAAAGTAAATGTTAGGTTAGTATACATCATGAGTATTTGTACAGAGACCTCATGCTTATTTCTTGGTGGCAAAACTCAAAAAATTGATACTGCACATTAGTCAGAGATGCAAAATTGTATTATTATTTTTAATATTATTATTATTATTATTATTATTATTATTATTATTAATAATAATAATAATAATAATAATAATAATAATAATAATATTGTTATTATCTTTTAGTATCTTTAGTTGTAAGCCGCCAAAAGGCTTCCATACCGCCATACATAGGGAGTTAGAACATACAACAATATTACAGTAGTACATAAGTTCATAGAGATAAATACAATGGGGAGAGATAAGCAGAATAATAAATTAATTGATACAATTGACAGAACAAATTGCACAGCATACAAAAACAATTCGGCATAAGACCAAACAGGGACAGAGGTGACAATGGTGAACGGACAGACATGAGACATAGAGAACACTTTCCAGGGTGTCAACTAGTGTTGAATTCCAAGTGGTGGAGGTGCTGTAAGTGTTGTATTAAGGGCTCCCTTAATGCGCTGCTAAATTATTTATCATTCATTGATGAAATAGACATGCCAGATTGGTCTACTTTTTCCCTTATACATGACTGTATAATGTTTTCCCAGCGTGCTGCACTGGAAGCTGCTATACGTAACGCTGAAGAACGTGGAGAAGCTGCTGTCAGAGATGCCAATAACAAACTGTGTGAGCTGGAGGCTGCTCTACAGAAGGCCAAGCAGGACATGGCTCGCCAACTGCGAGATTACCAGGAACTGATGAATGTCAAACTGGCTCTGGATATTGAGATTGCTACTTATAGGAAGATGCTGGAGGGTGAAGAGTGCAGGTGAATCCCATAGATATACTATAAGGTTTTACATAGCAATTCAATTATATATAACAATTTTCTCCTGTTTTAAAAAGGTTAGAACACTATTGTGTGGTTACATAGTAAATCTTATTAATAAACATGTAATCGCTTATGGTTTTTTCAGATTGGCTTCGGATGGCTCTGTGAACATCTGTAAGTGAAACAAACTAATGTTTTTTAATTAAATTTAATACAATAAGTTCAAGGTGGTTTGCAGATTGTTATATACTAACAAACTTCTGTGTCACTTAGCTGTCCTGCACGCTAGCACTGGAGGGAAGCACCACTCAGGAGGAATGTCCCAAGGAGGACATCATCATCATCATTCTCTAGGAGGATTCAGCTCAAGCAGTGGGAGAAGCCACAGCCATGTTCACAAAAGCATCCACCATTCCGGTCATGAGCATCACTGCTGAAGTGCAAACATTGGATATGCAAAATGCCATTAATTATAGTATTATGTCATCACTGCTAGACATCTGCTTTGTTACTCTACTTCATGCTGCATATCTCTCTTAAGCAGCTTCATGTGTGTTATGTCCTTGTAGTGTGTTTATCTGTTACCTTATACTGCTCCTCAATAAACTGCTATTCATATGTCAGTAAGTGACACAATTCTTTGGGACAGTACCAGATACGTTTTAATTACAAATATTGCAGGGTACAAGTTACAAGTAAAGTTAATGTAAATTTCAGAGAATTCTTGTCAACATTACATTTATATCAAACGGTATTCTACCTATTAAGGAACGTACTTTAGATGATGAAGTTATTTATGGACATACATTAATTCTGTAGGAATGGTATAACAAGAATTCACATGCACAGATATATAATTTGTTGCAGCTACATATAAACTGCCAAACTTACTGCCAGACATATCTCTTAAATGGGCTTTATTAAATCATTGATCCAAGGTCAAGGTCATAAGTGTTAGCCTCACACAGTGATATACCTTTCTTTACTATCACTTTTTATCTTCCTTTAACTAGGAGAAGTTCTATGTCAGCAAGTTCGCTCACAGTCAGGAAAACCCCTACTAGTGCTCCTAGTAATGACAATCCAGACAAATTCAAATCCAAACAAAGCTGGGTTAGTTTCTAGCATAGACCCAACAGAGACACATGAGTGACACTTTGAGGCTCATCACTGCCTTTTGCTAAGCTTTTAACAGCACAGTATTTAATAGAGCATTAGTTGCTGCAAAATTCATATGCAAAGAGAAAAATGCTATGTGTCTCCTTGTGGTCAGATGAGGTACAATGGTGGATCATGCACCCTTGCATCCAAAGCTGCCTCATTCACCATTATACCCAGGGTATCTAATGTTGATGTCCCATGATATTGCTCTTCTCATGTATATATAACTCTGGTTATTTGGCCTAATACTAGTCTCATTTTATTTATATGTACGCACACTTTGGCTCTGGGGTAAACACATCCATTCAGGGGGTGCAAATGACTCCTAACCTATGGACACTTATAACCCAGAAGTTCTTAAATTAATTTTGAATAATTGTAAATTATTAAATTATAATTTAATTTATTTATTTCAGTATCACTCTTATAATAACATAAATACACTATAATAATTGCAGCCAACCACTGTACTTTAACTAACGTTAACATAAACAGTTTAAATTAATCATCATCATCATCATTTATTTATATGAATTTGATGTTAAAGGGGAACGTCAGAGAATTCTACTGTCCAGGGAAATTGTTTTTATTTTTTATACTATTCAATACAACAACAGATTTGTTAGGTAGATATAAATACATATAATTTGCAGAGCTTATCTGTTGTCATATCCAAAGCAAATAAAATAAACAAATCTGTATGGACAATAAAATTCTGTGAATGTGAAATTCCTCTTTAAAGAGAACCTGCCACCTGACTATTACACATTAAAATCATCTGTAGGCACATAAACAACAGATAACAAACTTACCTTCTTCTTGTTGTCCCTCTTGCTATTCTTCACATTTGGTCACATTTGCCAATATTTTGCATACATAGGGGCATATTCAATTGCCGCGGCGTTAAAACTAATACCGTTATTACGGTAGTAGTTAGCTGGATTTTAGCTCGCTGCTCAGGGAGCTGCTAGCTGAAATCCAGCGAGAAAACTACTGTAATAACGTTTTTTCCACACACTATTACCGTAATAACGCTAATAGTGCACGGAGCGCGAGATTTTCGCCGTTTCCGCCGACAATTGAATATACCCCATAGTCTGAGTAGGCATTGAATATACATGTATTCCTCTCTGTACAACATTTCCAGATCTCCAACTGATATTGACCTGAGACATTGTTCTTGCCCAGACGGTGAGAACTTAGTTGTGAGAGAAGAGCAGCACTTCAAATAAGTAAGCACTGCCAATTATCATGATAGTATTAGCTGGGGCAGAGCAACAAAAATTCTGCTCAGTACTAGCTCATTAATGGCTTAGCTTAGTCATGAGAGTGAGGAGACAACACAACTGCTGTTATTATGCGTGGCACCTTTGAAGCTTTACATTGAGCAGAGTCTAGAAATGCACTTGTCTGCCGAAAGTCAACAGGAAAGCGCAAAATGTGTCCTATTAAAAGTATAGGACAAAGCCCGATCTCCACCAGCTCAGAGGTGGGGTAAAAATCAAGTCCTTTTGTGCAGTGCGAATGGCCATTAGACCCTTATTTATGTATACTTATCCTATAATTGCAAGGAACCTATGTGTTTTGGCAGAAATATAGGCACACTTGTGCAATTTGAGGCATATGTCCCTGCAAACGAGGATTTTGCCCTGCCCCAGAGTTGTTTTGCAAATTGTAAATGAGGCCTACCATTTGTAATAGCAACAAACAAAGGGGCGCGCTTAGGGGGGTTCCAGTTAACCAGAACACCCTCCCTTTCTCTAATCATGGAACCTCCCAATTAGTGAGTATATTAACTGTACTATATATTACACATTGTCTGCAGCCTAGAAAACATTTCCATGAACATCTGCATATATTTTCATGAACAATGACCTCAATAAAATAATATGAATAACAGCACATAAAATGGGGTAAATGTTTTTTGATAAATGAGCTATAGATTATATTACAGGTACATACAATTATACAAATTATGTCCTAAAATCATCCAGCCTATTTATACTTATTATACTTGATTTATCCTTCATTAGTTTTAACATGATTTTATATGACTCACCTTCTCAACAGATCCCCATATAACATACTTGTATTCTAATTTGTTAGTGTACTCTAATAAAGGCTATAGGAGGTCATTTTGGCATATTCATATTTAAGATCAGTATTGTTGAAAAATGTTACTTCCAAGTAATTTTTTTCTGTATGGTTGCTGAAAAGAATTAAATTTAGTGGTTAAATCACTAAATCAGACATAATCTAATGTCTCTTAAACACTAATACAGATACATTACGGTGGTAGGACATAAATGAATTAATTTTTAAAAATAGTATTAGAAATGGGGTTGATTAGTTTAACTAAGTTAAAACAACATGTATACTATTTAATTGATAACAATATAATGGCACGATTTATTGCGCAAATTATCAGCTATATTTTTTTTCTGATACAGGATATAACAAATAACTGTTTTTTTATTATTATAATGCAATGCCTTGCAAATTAGGGAATGTTTCCTTGACATTGAGAAGCAAGTGCTTGGCCAGAGCTTCTGTTTAACTTAAATATTTTGTCTGTGGAGCGAGAGAGGAGGTGCTGGAATAAGACGCTGTTAGGAAGACCTGTTCCTGTAGCTGTGAGCCCTGAGGTGTATGGAGGAGCCAGAAAAAAAGTGAGAGAAGGGAGGAGAGACAGACTTTGAAAGAAAAGAAAAAAAGAAACCCAAAGAGAAGAGAAAGGGGATCTGAGTCATTAAGTAGAGCAAAGCATAAAAAAGGAGTAACTTTGCATCTGGGCAAAACCATGTTGCATTGGAGGGGGAGGTAAATTTAAAATGTAGGGACAGATTTATAGTTGGGGTAGGGCAGGTACTAGATCAACTTTAAATTTCAGTGTACAAATAAAGCTATCTAGTATTTGTGTGCTAGATGAAAAAACAGCCAATATTTAACTTATGTGCAAAATGTTAAACTAATTTGCACCCCTTGCAATGTAACATGGTTTGTCCCGGACAACATTTACTCCTTTTTTTTTTTGCCTTACTTTCCTTATTGACTCAGGCCCAGAGAGAACAGGTTTGAGGGAAAGAGAGAAGTCCTGATTCATGTTCGGGCGTACGTCTGTTTGTGTAACGCAGGGGTCCTCAAACTTTTTAAACAGGGGGCCAGTTCACTGTCCCTCAGACTGTTGGAGCGCCGGACTATAGTAAAAACAAAAACTATGAACAAATTCCTATGCACACTGCATATATCTTATTTTGAAGTGAAGAAACAAAAAGGGAACAAATACAATATTTAAAATGAAGTAAAGTTAAATCAACAAATTTACCAGTATTTCAATGGGAACTATGAGAGTTGTAGTCCGGCTGCGCTGTTCGGTTCCTCTCACCGCCTGAAGCTAGATTGCAGCCGGACAACAATTCTCATGATCCAGCGCTTCAGCCGGCCAGCCAATCGGCAGCGGCCGCCGCCCCCTCTCCCTCTTCCACCAATGACCGTCCTTCTCATGTAAAAAAAATGACAGACAGGCAGCGGCAGCATAAACACCCGGCTGGCCATATAAATGTCCTCAGCGGGCTGCATGTGGCCCGCGGGCCGTAGTTTGAGGACCCCTGGTGTAACGTGTCTTGTGAGAAAGAGCTCTATGCATGCTCAGAAATGGACATTATGTCAATGAACGCAATTGCTTGCAATTCATACCTGAGTGCAAATGACACTTACGATTGTCTACATCTTGAGAAGCAGAATTGGGGAGGAAAGGGGCAAATTAAAATTGGTCATGTATCTTAAGGGCATTTGATGCATATTCGGATCATTCAAGTCCTGTGTTTGTTGTAAGTACACTTGTTTTTAGCTTTATCTTTTGCACTCACAACAAGGCAGGTGTAAATGCCAACTGATACTGATGACTGATAAGCCTAGTCTTTGATTTAATCATTTCACAGATGCGTTCCACTAGCTATCACACAGCAACTGCATGCCACTATGATAATCTATTAAAATGGATTGCATGTAAATCATCTTTATTTATGTAATTAATGTCAAAAAAAAAATTATATTTGAAAATTAATATCTATAGAAATAATTGTAATAGTTATTTTATGATCAAATAAAAGTTTTATGCTTTCTGATGTGACCTTTTATTATGCTTACGCATGTGTGAGTAATGCAGCCTGTTATATGTGTCTACGTACGGGAAATACCATTTAAGTATAGTGCACTTCCACCCAGATACAAATTGAAATGTATCCTGAGATACTCTTAAATTTGTATACAGTCGGAAATACAACTAGACACAGAATAGTATGAGAAGAAATAGAGAAAATGGAAATAAGAATAGGAGCTGAGGAATAAATGTAAAATGAAGGAATTAGAGTTAAATAAGAAAAATAGTGTAAAGAATAGCAAAATAGTTCAAAGGCTTTTAGAGAGAAAGAAAAAGTGAAACAGTGAGATGATAGAAGAAACAGCTAGAGACTGTAACTGACAGAAAGCCAGATGGTTAGTGCCTGCCAGTCAGTCAAACACCAGTGATATGTGAGTTTGCTGGTCAGTACAAGATTAATTTGTTACCTAATTAAACACTCCCTTCTTGTAACCACATTAGTTTAATACAATTTAAAAAAAACTAAACTAAAGTGTAAATAAATCAGACACCTTGTTTAAACCACATATTTATATTAAAAATAATAAATCCCCATATACTTACCATCTGATGTCTTCATCTGTAATCAATCCAATCTTGTAAGCTTTTACTCCATAATGCATGAACCCAACAAAACAAACCAAAATATTACCAGGTCCTGTAGGTGTTCCAAAAAAAATTCACATCCAAGGTCCTGGAGTAGCCCAAAACAATTAAACCCCCAAAAATGTATACTTCTCATAGGTCACGCATGTCTCCCTGCTATAGTGACACCAAATCTCAGATGGTTTGCCTAGTGCTGGTTTTCGTAAAAAATCAGGGGGACCCCACACTTTTCCCCCCCTACTTTGCGGCTACCGGCAGTAGGCTACATAGGCATCTGCAGCATCCTGTGAAGTAGAGCAGCGCTGTGCCTGAATTCAACAGGGATTAATTGTGGAGCACACAAAGCCTAAATACATGCAGTAAATACTGAGTGAGGGTTGCGCTGACAATGCTTGCCTTGATGAATCAGACCCTATATGTCTTGGATTTGAATAAACCCAAATCCCAGACTAAACCCCGTGCCTCACCCCACTGAATGAGCTTCCCACAAACATTCCCTAAAAGTGTGTGAGCATCCATAAGTGTCAAGAGGCGCTATTTTATTTCAGTGCCTTGAATGAGTATAGTAGAACACCTGCAGTTTCGCTTTCAGATCGCAGGTTAAAGTGATCAGTTAATTGATGAGCTGATTGCACGGGATCAGACATAGTCTAAACTAGTATGAAAGCTAATCGTACTGGGATTAGATATAGATTGAGTGACCTATGAGACTTATAAATTGAGAACTATCACTAATATTCTAAGGTCTGATAAGACCTAGAGGTTCTGTAAATTTAGTGAAAAGACTGTGGGGTTCTTATAAACTAGGGATGTGCAACCACCACTTTTGGTGTCTCGCGTTTTGTGTTTTGGATCCGGATTTGCTTGAGGTTTTGGGTTCAGATTTGTTTTGCAAAACACCTTACGAAATGTTTTGGTTCGGATTTAAGGTTTTGGATTCAGATTTATTTTAAAAAAAACATAAAAAGTGTTAAAATCAAGTTTTTTTGGTTTATTTTCACTCCTACGCTATTATTAACCTCAATAACATTCATTAACAATCATTTCCACTAATTCCCAGTCTATTCTGAACACCTCACACCTCACAATATTGTTTTTAGTCCAAAACGTTTCACCGAGGTAGCTTTCTGGACTGCATAGTGCAGTGGTCCCGGTACACAATTTGGTACCGGGGCCACAATATATCACCCTCAACTGGTCTCAATTCCACCAAAAAAGTATCTGGACTGCGTAGTGTAGTGGTCCCCACAATATAATAAAAAAAAACTCAACTGGTCTGAATTCCACCAAAAAAGTATCTGGACTGCGTAGTGGAGTGGTCCCCACAATATAATAAAAAAAAAACCTCAACTGGTCTGAATTCCACCAAACAAGTATCTGGACTGCGTAGTGGAGTGGCCCCGGTACCCAATTTGATACCGGGGCCACAATATAATAATAAAACCCTCAACTGGTCTGAATTCCAGGGAACAGATGGCGGACACCGGATGGACGTCTAAAACCACTGCGTGTCGTAAATGACATATTAGCAACTTTACGTTTCTCCTCAGATGATTTTAAGTTTCTTTTTTTGCTACTTTTACTGAACTTGGGCTTTTTGTATTTTACATGCCCTGTACTAGGAGATTGGGCATTGGGCTTGCCAGACGACGTTGATGGCATTTCATCGTCTATGTCATGACTAGTGGCAGCAGCTTCAGCATTAGGAGGAAGTGGGTCTTGATCTTTCCCTACTTTATCCTCCAAATTTTTGTTCTGCATTATATGTAGCACAAGAGAGTGTACCCCGAAGCCACACACACGTGGCAAAGCCTTTAAAAATTATATGCGTCCCAGGAGAGTACCACTGGACTTATACTGCTGAATCAGTGAACTTTGTAATATAGCAGTACCACTGGACTTATACTGCTGAATCAGTGAACTTTGTAATATATCAGTACCACTGGAATTATACTGCTGAATCAGTGAACTTTGTAATATTGCAGTACCACTGGATTTATACTGCTGAATCTGTGAACTTTGTAATATAGCAGTACCACTGGAATTATACTGCAGAATCAGTGAACTTTGTAATATTGCAATACCAATGGACTTATACTGCAGGATTGTTTTTGGCTTTTTTTTAAAAAAAAAATAATTTTATAATTACTTTTATTTATTTTTTTTATAACTTTTTGTAAAAATTTTTTTAACTTGGGAATAATGGGGAAATTACAATGCCCTTAGAAGGACAGAGCACAGGACACAGCACCACTGGACTGAACAGGACACAGCACAGGACCCAGCAGGACCACTGAACTCAGAAGGACAGAGCACAGGACACAGCCCCACTGGACTGAGCAGAACACAGCACAGCACAGCACAGAACTGAACAGCACAGCACAGCACGAGATATAGCAGGACAGAGGACCACCTAACACAACCTCCCTCTACCCTGATCAATGCCCGAGTGAAGATGGCGGCGACTAGCGGGGAATTTATAGGATCTGAGTATCGCGAGATCCGACAGCGGGATTATGACTCAGAGCCTCGGTTTCCGTTTTGCAATTGGCGGGAATACCCGGATCTGTCTCGGATCCGGCTCAGATCGGCAACGTTCGGGTGGGCTCGGATTTCAGATATCCGAGCCCGCTCATCTCTATTATAAACACCATATTATTTTAAGAAAGGGTGTAATAATGGGACAGAATCAATCCTTGGTGGACATTCCTCGGGGGAATTCCATTCAGCGGGGAACTCCTTCAAGTATTTTATATAACAATTATGGTTTATTGCTATAAGATACTTGAAAAAATGGAATGGGAGTACACAGGATAAACTAGTTTTTCCCCTTTAAAGGTACCTTTCGATAAACATGTTTTAGATGATTTAAGGAATGTATTTATAAATAATATTTTGTTGTCTTGTCTCCCTCTAACCAATTGTGTGTTTCCTTCGGAAGTTGGGTTTCTAAGTGAGAAAACATACATTAGCCATTCAACTTAAGCTCCTCTTCAGAGTGCCCACATAAACACAGAACAGTCACAAAGACAGTTTAGTTAGTGACAGTGAGAGAATTTTGTAGCATCACCCACAGCCCCCCTCTCTGATGGATTTGACAGTTTCATAGACAGCAATTTCTGTGAGAGGCTTGAAAGGAAGTAGTAGTGATATTAGAAATGACAGTAATAGAAATGATATTACATTTTTACATGCAGAAAGATGAGATTGGTAACTGGTTAAATGTGTTGTTTTTTTTCCTTGTATGACACATGTTGATATGATTATACTTGTTACTGATATTTATTTGAAAATTGTATTGTGGTTAATTTGAACAAGACAATGTTTGTTACACTTCAGTGATGATACATCTGTTCATACAAATAAGATTATAATTAATGAGTTATAATAGACATTTAATGGTCTAGATTAGACATGTTAGATGAAAAAAATGTTAATGAAAGACTTTCTTTTAACATAGATTATGCTTTAGAATTGCAGGGAATCATGGGAAAAGAAAGATATGATCCAGGGACATGTGCAAACAATCAATGGGTCCTTGTGAGAATGATCAGATCTTTCATTGATCTGATGTGTCATTTGACATGTGTCCTAAACTGTGACAGTTTAAGACACATGTAAAATGTAGTGTTTTCAGTGTTTAAATATTAATAAAGTAATAAGAGTATGTTGCTGCTTAAAATATGAATGACCCTATTTATAAACCAACCATGTTGTAAAATAAGCAAAAAATAACAGAAGGTCATGGCAGGATGATGGAGTCAATGAAGGATGACAGGATGATGTGGCCCCCTTGTGTCTGGTATTGACCATTGCCATTGAAGACCCTGTAGTTAATTTGTTAGTAAAAGGCACAACAATACCTTGCTTGATTGACACAGGAGTCACATCATGAGAAATATAAAACTCAACATTTGACCTCATCACGCCTAAGTAGAAATTAGCCTTACTTGCACCTAAAAATCTTATTATCCAATGCTGCAATGTTCTAAATCCTGCTACATTTTTTTCCTCTGAGTGATGAGACTTTTCAGTCTCAGGGGGTGGAGAGTGGTCCAGAACAATCCTGGGAGAACTGTTCCTACTGTACCTTCTCACCTTCCTGCTACAGAGGGACCATTTCAAGTAGTACAAAATGATTTCATTCAGCTTCAAAAGGTGAGACAACTACAATCTGTATTGGTATGAGTAGATTTATTTTGGTACAAGCATCATTTTGTCGGTATGGGTTACCTCAAATTATATCCTCTGATCAAGACACACATTTACATGGACAGTATTTAAGGAAATGTGTGACATGATGGGTATAAGACAACAGTTACTCATGCCATATCATCCTCAGTTCAGTGACAAGGTTGAAAAGTATAACCAGACCATAAAAAATAAATTACAGAAGTGTATGAAGCAAACGGGCTTACTTTGACATGAAGCCCTGCTTTTGGTCTTGCATTCAATATGGACCACACCTCAAGGACCATTGCACATCTCACCATATGAAATTCTGTTTGGAAGACTACCTATCTGTACAGCGCTGCGGAAATAGTGGCGCTATATCAATAGCTGCTGCTGCTTCTGATGATGATGATATGGCCCCTTCCCTAAGTGAGACACTGACCCTTTAGCTGCTGGGCTAATAACAATGCACCTTTGTGCTCGCCACCTAAATCGGATAAGAGTACTCTCCTCAACCAGTGATGAAGAGGTCTTCGCAAATGAGCAAATGGGCCCTATGAAAATATTAACATAGGGAATATCCATCACTCAATATGAGCACTGAATCCAGGTGAGGTGCACAGCTGATCTGTGATAATTATTGAGATAACTGAATTATCAGAGGATGCCGGCTTCCACTTCTGGGTTTGTGACATCACAAAAGTGACATCTCTACTCGACATACGTTTCACCGTTTAGGCATTGTCGGCGAAGTGTACGTCGTGTAGAGATGTTACAAACCTGGAAGTGGGAGCTGCATACCGCGTCTCTCGTGTATTCAATAGCGAGTACTATTAGATTGATATTTAAATGTACTTTTAGAAACCGTGTTCTCAGATGGAGCAATAAGAGAACACATCTATATACCTAGTGTAGCACTGTGAGCTTATATACATTAATGATGTTTTTTTTCCTTTTTGCTGATATGATGTAGTTGGGTGGAATTAAATCTACAACTTAAAAATAATTTGCTCTAATACAATATAAGAATAAAATATGCTTAAATAATTGTGACATCAGATATCCCTAATACAGTGAGGAGTAATCCAACTACTGGGTATATGAGAGCATACCCTTTGAGTAATACATAATGCAAAACCATCTAACACACAAATTATATAAAATAGAAGACAGTTTCTAAGTAATCGAAATAGGGTTTGAAAAACATATCATAAATAATTATATGTAACTAATCAAAGTATAAGAGATATGATAAATGAAGTATGATACACTGGAAATTAATTTCTCTCTCTTGGAAATGTGTTTTTTTCCTAATGTTATAATTACTACTTAGTAAATTGTTTACCAAACCCTCTTTTTCAAAACTGTTCGGCTCTCACCCAAGGGTTTGCTAATTTTAATTATCCACATTATAATCTTTATTTCGACCTCTATGATTCTGTTTTTTTAAATTTCGTCAAGATACGCCTGAAATATACGAAATAAAATAATTTTAGGATCAATAATTAAAAGTGATTTTTTTAATGATAAGAATTATAAGCTAGTAAACCGGAATGCCTTTTTATGTTTTTTAAAACTCTGGTGTGAGTAATAACAGTTTGTCTAGTTGGAAGAGCACCCCCCAAGCTATTCTGGTGGTGGTGTACCAGTGTATTTAAACAAGGAGGAGAGTCCAATTCCTAGTGCGGAATCAAACCTTTCTTCTTTCAATGTGCTGTATATATCAGTTCAATGAACTCTTCCTATGAGTGTCCATTTAAATACATTACATACAGTACAGCAAAGAATTATGCGTACAGTGCCACAAATAAGAGTAATGTTGAGACGTGTAAACTTTGTAAATAATTAAAGCCACATTTTGTACCTTTTTTGACTTGTCTAATAATTTAAAATTTTTACAAAATAATAAAATGATTCATGGTTACAACATTTAAAATTCATTGAAAGCATAAGGCAATATAAATAATTATTTATAGGTTTACCCATGTTAGTTTTTTCCTTGGTTTACGGTATGTCTGGAAAAAGTTAAGAACATTATTCATTTGATATATATGTATTATAGCTTTGATAATTCAGGCGTGTTGCTGGTCTCCCTTCTATAAATTCATGCAGATTATGCTACAAAACAACACTCATGAGGTCATAAGCATTTTATTTGATTGTTAATTAACCATTAACATATATAAGCAACAGGTAAAAGCTCTACAGGGAAACAATTGACTGGACTCTCCTCTTATTCACATCCTCTGTAGATCATCTCTGTAAGAAGAACCATCATGTCTCATCACGCCATCCTCTCCTCCTCTGGGCACAAGGGCTTCAGCTCCTGTTCTGTTGCTTTACCTAAACATTCCAGCTCACACAGCATCTTCTCACACTCTTCTAAACATGCAGGACATGGTCACAAGTCTCAGCATTGCTTTACCAGCTCAAGTGCCCACAATATTGGATCAAAAGGACATAAGACTTCAGTGGGAAGTTTTAATCTGGGAAAAAGTGGACACAGATCCGGCTTTGGTACTGGTGGTTTTGGAAGATCATCTTGTTCTGGAGGAATCACCTCTGTTACTGTGAACCAGGGTCTCCTGACACCTCTCAACTTGGAGACTGACTCAAGCATTCAGAGACTGAGGACTGATGAGAAGAATCAGATCAAAGGTCTCAATAACAAATTTGCTTCCTTCATTGACAAGGTGACATTTTTGTGCTTTATATAGTCTTCACGGCTGTTTACAGTGACATTGGTGCAATGAAAAAACTACATATAAATTTATGTTTACTTTTAATAGAGAAGAAGCAAGTTTGGGATGAAAATGGCAAAATATTGCTCACTCATAGTTGCAAGAAATGTTTATACTTAACTGTTGAACATCTAATTGTTATATCAAATTCTATCTATAAAGCTTTAGTTAAGCTTGAACTACTCTAAAGATTTGCATGTAGGTTTCAATGAAATCAAAAAAATTGTGATTTAAAACATATTCATTTTGGTCTCATATCTACTGTAATTTTAAGCACAAAGTCACACTAATCCAAGGGGGCATATATGCTAAACTGCGAGTTTAAAAAAGTAGAGATGTTGCCTAACCAATCAGATTCTAGCTGTCATTTTGTAGAATGTACTAAATAAATGATAACTAGAATCTGATTGATTGCTATAGGCAACATCACTTTTTCAAACCCACAATTTAGTAAATATACCCCAAGGTCTTTAATTATAAATGCAATACAAAACAACAGAGAATTTAATAATATAGATTTCTTTGAACTGTTGTCACCATCATTGGTAGATAAATTGGTCATAAGGAAGACCACCACAGCATTCATCTCTGTTTCCTCCCTTTCACTACAGTTATATCCTTTTACATGGCATCTATGATACTATATTACTTATCTTTAAATGTGATCGATCAGTGTTTTTCATAGAGTGAGCGCTAGCAGTTGGATAGTGCTGTATTTGTCATGCCTACAATGTGATATCATCGAGTGATCACAGAGCAGTAGGTATGGCCAGAGAAAAACAAAACCATTAATTCACTTCCAGTCAGAAAGAGGTGCATATATGAAACATGGTGCACAGATAAAATATGTTATCACCAATAGCAACCAATAATTCTCAAACTATAATTTTTCTACCATTATTTCAAAATGAAAGAAAATATATGATTTTCACTATAGACAGAGAAAAAGAGTTTAACCAAATAATAACATGTAAAAGTATGGTTTGTTACAGCGGGAAAAAATTAGGTAGAGACTGGATCTTATGGTTCAAATCTTGTCTATAGCTTTAATATTCTAAATATATGTTCTTGTTATAACTTTATGTATTCATGTTTTGTCTATAGGTGAGATTTCTGGAACAACAGAACAAGATGCTGGAGACCAAGTGGGCTCTTCTACAAGACCAAAATACAGCCAGATATCAGACTGAACCTCTGTTTGAAACTTTTATCAGCAACCTCAGGAGACAGCTGGAAAACCTGGAATGTGAGAACTCTCGTCTGGATGCAGAAAGGAACAGCACAGAGGGCACAATGGAAGAATTTAAGAGAAAGTAAGAAATGTATGGTTATCATGAATTCACAGCAAGCCACAAATATTACCAATTGTAAAAAAAATCTGCTGTATTGCAAGAAGTGGCAGAATAAGCAGCTCATTGCATTAAAACTAAAATTGCGAGGAAAAAAATGTCCTTGCAACTAACAAAAATGCTAAGAACATTTGTCCCAAATGCAGTTGCAATCATACACAGATACCACTGTATTTTAAACACATGGTGACCCTCTTTGTGGCTTTGCCAGTCACAATCAAGCTTAATAAATGGTGATTATTATGTGGGCTGCAGTAATAAATAGTCCAGCAATCAACAAATGTTCCGACCCAATCCATTATATTTCACATCTAGCTAACTAGATTACTAACTAGCTAAAACATGTTCACATCTTTTGGTTGTGGCTCACAGATATGAAGAAGAAATGAACCGACGCACAGCGGCAGAGAATGAGTTTGTCTTACTAAAAAGGGTATGTACAGTATCAGCTTCTGGAATGGTACTTACTAAGTTACAATATAAATTACTAAGACACGAACATTCTACCTTCCTTCTTATTGTAGGATGTTGATGCTGCTTTTATGAACAAAGCTGAGCTGCAAGCAAAGGCCAGCTCCCTCACTGATGAGATCAATTTCCTGAGGACTCTCTATGATGCGGTAAAAGTTATTTTTTTATAGACAAAAAGTTTTTTTTATTATTTAGGTAAAACTATTAATTTTGTTATTTCTTTTAAATTATCCAATACCAGTAGAGAGCCATTAAATGTTTATTTGTCTACTATGCAGGAGATCAGTCAGCTCCAGGCTCAGATCTCAGACACCTCAGTGGTCGTGTCCATGGATAACAGCCGAGATTTGGACCTAAACAGCATCATCGCTGAGGTCAGAGCTCAATATGAGGAAATTGCTAACAGGAGCAGAGCTGAGGCTGAGGCCATGTACCAGTCAAGGGTGAGTCTGACACACAGGAAGGTACTGTATACAATATCATATGTATGTCAGTGTAGGCCAAAAGCAGACAGAGATTTCAAATAATATTATACTTTCAATTGCAGTTTGAGGACCTGCGCATGACAACTGGAAGAAATGAGAATGATCTGCAGAACAGCAGAAATGAGATCGCTGAACTTAAACAAGCAATTCAAAGGCTTAAAGGAGAGATTGAGAGTGCTAAATCTCAGGTAACTCTCATATAAAAAGTAAATGCATTTAGGTATTGATATATATGATAAATGGGTTATTTGAGATCGCTTGTCTATATTTGGGTCACAAAGCTTGAAAAAGTAAAGTACTGCACATAAGTCAGAGAGGTAAAGCTTTAGGACGTTAACTAATGTTGAATTCCACAAATTGTGGACATGGTATAAGTATTGTATTATGAGCGCTCTTAATGTGATGTTAAACTAATCAACATTCATTAAGTACAAGTAAACAAGACAAGCCAGATAGATTGGTCTACTTTTATCTTATCATAAATGTTTGATGTCCCTCAGCGTGCTTCTCTGGAAGCTGCTATACGTAACGCTGAAGAACGTGGAGAAGCTGCTGTCCGAGACGCCAATAACAAACTGGCTGAGCTAGAGGCTGCTCTACAGAAGGCCAAGCAGGACATGGCTCGCCAACTGAGAGATTACCAGGAACTGATGAATGTCAAACTGGCTCTGGACATTGAGATTGCTACATATAAGAAGATGCTGGAGGGTGAAGAATGCAGGTGAATGCAGTAGATATACTATAAGGTTTTAAAAATAATTCAATAATATATAGCAATATTCTAGTATCATCATCATCATTTATTTATATAGCACCAACATATTACGTAGCGCTTTACAATTGGGGACAAACATAGTAAACTAATAAACAAACTGGGTAAAACGGATGAAGAGGTGAGAAGGCCCTGCTCGCAAGCTTGCAATCTATGGGACAATGGGATTTTGACATATGAGGTTAAGTCTACATTTTGCATTTCGGCCCAGCCAGACTGCAAAGGTAAAAGTGACTCATAAGCTAAATGATCCTGTCACACAACAATGTTGGTCAGGGGGTAGTTGTCTTGTGTGAAATTGTGTAACGGGTGGTAATAGGATAATGTAGTGATGTTAAGAGGGTGGTTGAGGAATATTATAAGCTTGTCTGAAGAGGTCGTTTTTGAGAGCCCGCTTGAAAGTTTGTAGACCAGAGGAGAGTCTTATTGTGCGAGGGAGAGAATTCCATAGAGTGGGTACAGCCTGAAAAAAGTCCTGTAACTGGGAATGGGAGGATGTAATGAGCGTGGGTGAGAGACGAAGATCTTGTGCAGAACGGAGTTGCCGAGTTGGGAGATATTTTGAGACAAAAGTGGAGATGTATGTTGGTGCAGCTTTGTTGATTACCTTGTAGGTTAGTAAAAGTATTTTATATTGGATTCGGTAGAAAACAGGCAACCAGTGTAGAGACATACAGAGTGATTCAGCAGAAGAATAATGATTTGCAAGGAAAATCAATCTTGCCGCTGTGTGCAAAATAGATTGTAGGGGTTTGAGTCTGTTTTGGTTAAGACCAGTAAGGGGGTAATTGCAATAGTCAATGCGGGAGATGATAAATGCATGAATTAAGGTTTTTGCACTGTCTTGCGTGAGATATGTGCTAATTCTGGAAATGTTTTTTAAATGTATGTAACATGATTTAGATATAGAGTCAATGTGGGGAACAAAGGATAGGTGTGAGTCAAGGATTACACCTAGGCAGCGAGCTTGTGGGGTGGGATGTATGGTCATGTTATCAACAGAAATAGAAATGTCAGGTATGCTCTTGTTGATGGGTGGGAATATTATTAACTCTGTTTTAGAAAGATTAAGTTCGAGTGGACAGCCAAGATGAAATGGCCGAAAGACAGTCATTTACACGGGACAACACAGAGATCAGGAGAGGATAGATTTGGGTATCATGCGCATAGAGATGATACTGAAATTCAAAGGAACTTATTAGATTTCCAAGAGAAGCGGTATAGATACAGAACAGCAGAGGACCTAGCACTGAGCCTTGCGGTACTCCAACTGATAAAAGAAGCAAAGCAGAGGTGGCCCCAGAGAAATTAACAGTGAAAGAGCGATTAGAAAAGTAGGATGAGAACCAGGATAGAACAGTGTCCTGAAGACCCAGGGAGTGCAGCGTTTGTATGAGAAGAGAGTGGTCAACAGGGGCAAATGCAGCCGAGAGATCCAGGAGAATTAGAAGAGAGTAATGGCGTCGTATCTTTAAAAGTGTAGAACAATTTTGTGTGGTTATGAAGTAAATCATAATAATAAATATATGAAATAATGTGTTTTTTTCAGATTGTCTTCAGAAGGCTCTGTGAACATCTGTAAGTGAAACCAACTAACATTTATTTTTACTATGTACATAATTAACTTATGGTGTTATGCAAACAGATTTCATTGTTGTACACTAACAAACTTCTGTGTCACTTAGCTGTCCTGCACGCTAGCACTGGAGGGAAGCACCACTCAGGAGGAATGTCCCAAAGTGGACATTATCATCATCTTAAAGGAGGATTCAGATCAAGCAGTGGACAAAGCCATGGTCATGGTTATAAAACCAAGCACCATTCTGGTCATGAGCATCTCTGCTGAAGTAACAACATATATGCCATTTGTACAGGCAACATGGGCTGCAATTATATTAACATACAATTATGCACTCACCACTAAACATTTGCTTTGTTGCTCTAATTACTTCAGGTTGTATATTTTTCTTCAATATCTTCATTTGAGTTTTGACCTTGCTCATGCTTGCTCATGCTAAGCATGTTTTTCTGTTACCATATACTGCTCCGCAATAAACCACTTTTCACAGGTCAGTGACTGAAGCAATTCTTTCAATAGCTTTCAGATAAGTTTTCATGATAAATATTTGTGCAAGTAACAAGTGTAATGCTCCTATTAGAGATTACTAGCTATAGCAACATTACATTTTCAATAAACTGTATTTTAACTATTAGAAAATCTACATTAGAAGATGTACATATATATCCTCAGAATATCTGACATGCTTTGATTCTCTAGGCTTTGCATAATCATAATTCATATACAAGAAGAATATAATTTATTGCAGGTACATGTAAACTGCTAAACCTTTTGTCTTTCATTTCAACATGCCAGGTTTAGGGTTATAAGTGAGTTTGAACCATGTTAGTCTGGCACATGGGTATGTTTACTATGAGATAAGGAGAGTATCCCTTTATTTACCAACTTCCCTTTAACAGATCTCTGCGGATCCCATTCTAGTGATTTCTCCCACAGTTCTGGAGTATTAACCCTGCTGGTGCTCATAAAATGCATAGTGTTGATGTCCCTCTTTTCATGCACTCAACCTCCTTCTAATGTTCATCTTATTACTGTATTCATATTATAAATAACCACACAGACACCACTAGAAATTTGGGAATAAAAATGTATATATATAAAACGGGTGGTGGCGAGAGCGGGGCAGTCAGCAAAACTATTTGCAAAACCAAAAAGTGGAAGGTCAGACCATTGTACCACTGATCCCAGGATATAATCCTTTGCGATTGGCCGGTGCTAAATTCTGGCAATAGATTGACTACACCCTTTCTGGACTTGACAATGATGTGTCCACACAAAAAAGGTCAAGAGATTCTCCAAACTAAGGCATCAAGAAACTGGTTGCGTCGATGGGGGGCAGTGATCCCTGGCCAATCACCAGAAGCACCATGTGCTTACTCTGTTGCTGAGTGCATTGCTCTCCTGCCTTCTGTGCCTCCTTTGTGCGAACGAAGGAAAAGTTAGTGCAAAGCATTAATGCAAGACAGGCATGACAATAGCAGGGTGGGAGGTATGCGGTGCAGAAAAAGCAAAAGACTAAGCAACCACTGGGGTGTACATATATAGGGAAACTTGAGGCACTCCCTGTTGATCTTATTGGCTGGGTTTGCAGGTGACTTAACCCTGAATGGGTAAGTGCATGACATGACACATACACATACACACACACACACACACACACACACACACAATTTTAAGTGCATTTGGCTTATGGCCTCTCGTGTCATAGTATTGACAACCCAGAACAATTGAAATCCAAACACATCTGTGTTAGATAGCTAGATTTAGCAAAGCGCTGGGTGCTGCAAAATTCATACACTGAATGAAATGTTTTTCCATGTGGTCAGATTAAGTGCAGTGGTGGATAATATGGTATGTAGGTGCTGCACCAAACTGTGGCCTAACCAGGGCAGGTGCTAGGGTCCATGGCGCCCTAGGCACTTTGTCAAAATCGGTGGCCCCTCCCCCCCCCCACAAAAATCGGCGCCCCTGCTCCCCCCTGGCGTAATTTCCATTCTGTGACGCCCTCCAGGCGCCCTCCAGAGCCCGGCGCCCTAGGCAAGTGCCTAACCTTGCCTAATGGGAGCGCCGGGCCTGGGCCTAACTCAGCATTATACCCAGGACCACCCTGACCTCACCCTTTTATTGCTCTTCCCATTTTTAAACCAGTCTGGTAATTTTTCCTAAAACTCCGCTCACTCTATTTAAACATACAAACCCTTTGGTTCTGGGGTAAACACGTTCAATCAGGGATTATAAATGATGCCTCATCTATGGACGCATATTGGATAATGTAATTCGCTCATTATTTGTACCTCTAAACCAACTGTTGTACCAATCTTATATTTACAGTAATAACGTATAACAATTGTAATTAACAACTGTTAATTACAATTATGCAAGTTAACTTACTTTAACACAGCTAAAATGAATGTTAATGACTGATACAAATAACAATTATAATAGAGAGAATTCTATTGTCCAGACATATTTGTGTAATTTTGCTGTCATTCAATAACAACAGGATTGCTATATAGATATAATTGTAAATAATACATAAAGCTTACTTAGGAAAGCAAAAAAAAAATCTGCCTGGACATTACAATTCTGTGAATGTGGAATCCGACTTTAAAAAGGACCGGCCACTTAACATTTACATTAAAATCATATGCTCTCAAAACTTAAGTAAACAATACAGATAACGCTTCCTATTGCTATTTCTTAAATTCACTGCTATTTTACATAAATTGGGTTCTAAATACCAATTATCAGCGTTTTCCCCGATAATTTTCAAAGTCTTTCATAACTTTTTTCTCCGATTTATGAGAGCTATTTATTTTTATTCTTCTGAAAATGTATGTTCCACTGAAATACTCCCCCCCCACCCCTAGTGATGTCTTTTACGCAGCGGATAGCTATGCTTTTTGTAGTTTAGTAAATTGCTGTCCCCATAGAGACCAGCGCTACTGAACACTATCTTAGTAAATGCCAGAGAAATGTATTTCTCTGGCATTGTTGCTTTGATAAATTATCTAGTTACTTAACATTGCCATTGGCAAAAATATGCTTCATAAATTGGTCTCATAATCTGGGTGGGCACTGTATATTCATGTATTCCTCTATGCACAGCATTTGGCAGAAATGAGACTGTTCTCGTGAGTTATGGGAATAGGTAGAAATGTTATAAACACCCTATTAGTTGATGACTTTACCTCGAACACTCCATTAACTGTGTATATATATCCACTCGTAACCCTCCAGTTTTTCCTGGCTCTTATATCAGACAATAAGACCCGAACAGTTGGCCAACAGTACGTAATACCCAGGAGCTCATCCAAGCTGGTCTGTTATGGATCTGTATACCTTGCAACTAACTGACATCTCATACAAAATACGTTCGAGTAAAGCATGCCTGATGTACTTGAATCCTTGAATGAAGTGACAAGTTCACTCACCCATAAAACACCAAAGAATGTCACAGCAAAAGTTGATCTGATCAATGTAATTTCAAAAGCATTGCCGGTGCTGCTTTCTACCTGACCAGAGGCATTCAGCCACAACAATAGGAAAAAGATCTAATAATTTCAGGTTACGGGCAAGGCCAGAGACCCAACCAGTTGGGAGACCATGCTTTCATATACCATTCTCCCTCCGGGTACTGCCAAAACCTGCAGAACCTGCCGCATCTGTGAATAGCTGTAGGGTACTGTCGAACACCAGGGGAGCCGACCATAAACAAACACCATCAAAATCATGGATGAAGTCAGACCAGATGCCTGAATCCTATTGGATTTCCTTAGAAAGCCTCAACAGGTATTGAGGTTTCTTGACCTCTGCAGTAGCTGGTATCAGTTTTCTGCAGAAAATATTCCCTAAAGGGATGACCCTAAAAGCAAAATGAAATGATGAACAGGGACTGAACCCATTTCACCTTACATGCCAAGGAAACCTCAACAATTACATCTGCTAACTTCATAACCTTATCTTCAGACAAATGACCACAGCCCACTTCAGTGTCAATTTCAATACCTAAATAAGATAACCTGGAAGTAGGCCCTTCAGTTTTGTTACAGGCAATGGACAAACCCAGTGACATAAACAAAGCTTGAACATGAAAAAAACAAAGTTCTGCAAACTGGGGAATCAGACAGTCCTATCAGGTAGAAATCATCAAGAGGCACCAGGCCTCTGTGACCCATCCCTGCCTCAATACACCGATGAAGAAAAGAACTGGAGGGAAGGCGAATACAATATGGAAGATGAAGATGCAGGTATTAGCCAGAGTTAAATAAATATGGAAGGTTAGCATACTAACACGAATGAGCTTGATTGAGCTAATATCATTAACCCCAGGGAGAGTTGGAGTGCTGGTGTAAAGCACCCAACCTGGTGGGTTTATCTTATCTCAGCCCTAATTGGACTTCATTTTTCCTTATCATGACACTACTAGCTGAGAGAAGAGCTACCACCCAGATCAGCAGAGATGCTGGGTGATAAGCTTGTGATTGGTTAAATGTCAGGAGACAGAGACTAAAAAACATACAAAACATTGGTTATTATTAGAGATGCACGGGGCTCGGTTTTAGGAAAACTGAGCCCACCTGAACTTAGCCGATCCGAGTACCGAGCCGGCTCGATACTTTTGTGCTGAAAACAAGGCAAAAGGTTATTGTTGCGTCATTGGATCTCGCAATTTTTGGATTCTATATGTACCGCCCTCAACAGAGATCCTGTGCCATTTCACAGAGAGGCACAGAAGGGGTAGCATGGTTGCTGGCAGTCTCCAGTGTAGTGGGGAAGCGTCATAGCTCAAACTGAAAGAGGAGGGGTGGTAGTGTTCTTCAAAGTCTCCAGTGACATGCTACAGAGTTATATTTCACACAGAAACAGGAGAGGTGGCAGTTTTCAGTGCTGTAAGACAAATTATAGGGCTGGCAATGTTCTTCAAACTCTCCAGTGACATTCTATAGATTTAGAGTTCACAGAGTAAAAGGAGAGGTGGCAGTTTTCAGTGCTGAAAGACAAATTATAGGGCTGACAGTGTTCTTCAAAGACTCCAGTGACATAGTGTTTTTAAAAGTCTACCGTGAGATTTTACTGTGCCATAGCTCACTCAGAAATAGGAGAGGTGGCAGTGTTTAGTGCTGAAACAGAAATTCAAATAATAGGGCTGGCAGTGTTATTAAAAGTCTCCAGTCTCATTCTACTGTGCCATAGCTCACCCAGAAATAGGAGAGGTGACATTGTTCAGTGCTGAAATGGAAATTCAAATAATAGGGCTGAGAGTGTTTATAAAAGTCTACCGTGACATTTTACTGTGCTATAGCTCACTTGGAAAGGAGAGGTGGCAGTGCTCACATGCCCTGTTTAGCTCACACAATAAACTTGGTGGTGCAGAGCTTTTTAAAAAATGACAGGGACATGCAGGAGATGCTGTCTGTGGCCTATAAAATATCTTTACATTTCCGGAATTTTGAAACAGCATGTAGAAGATTGCAACAGCTACAAGAACAATTTAATTTGCCCTACCACCAACTGAAGCAAGAGGTGGTAACAAAGTGGAATTCCACCCTGTATATGCCTCTGAGGATGGAGGAACAGTGAAAAGCCATCCACACTTACTCCACAAGCCATGACATTGGGAAGGAAGGGAGGATGTATTTTACTGAAGCGCAGTGGAGAATACTTTCCGTGTTGTGCAAGGTGCTGAAACCATTCAAAGTAGTCACCTGTGAAGTGAGTTTAGACACTGCTTGCTTGAGCCAATTGATTCCCTGAATTAGACTTTTGGAAAAGCTTGAGAAACTAAAGGAGGAGCTGAAACAATGCAAATATGCTAAGTATATCGCACTTGTAGATCAAATACTTTATTTGCTTCACCAGGATGCAAGAATTATCAAAATCTTGAAAATGGATCACTACATTTTGGCGACTGTGTTTGATCATAGGTTTAAGACCTATGTTTTTTCTTTGTTTCCAACTGACCCAGATCTCAAGAGATGCAATGAGCTCCCTGTGAGCAAAATGACAGCTCAAGTGTTAAGTGACAGGACGGCGTCTCCTCCTTCAGTTTCTCACTCAATTGCTGCTAGGAAAAAACTTAGCTTTCCCAAGAGCCCCAGGGATGATGCAGATGACTCTGCACAACATTTTGACATCTGGTCTGGTCTTAAAGAATTGACTAAAAAACATGACACCTCTGCTGTAACTCCACCTGATCCTACTATCAACATCCAAAGAATGGTGGAGGATTATTATAAAAAATGTTAATGATATAAAGACAACAGTTTTATTAACAAAGTGCTTGCAATCTGCACTGTATGTCAAAGGTACCTAGCTATATTTTATTGCAAGTGAGTTTTCCCGCAGTTTGGCAGAACACAAGCAACCAGAGCTTTGATTCTGCTTCTCCAGTTCAAACGTCTGTCCCTCTGCAAACACTGCCATCTTGTTCTGTTTACCAATGTGCTTTGGCTGATATCTAGGTGCACTTGAGAAATTTTAGGCTCAGTGCACTACCAAACACAGCACTGTTTTAACCTTTTTTTCTACAGGTTAACAATAGACAAGCAGTGGTTGCAGTGCCAGCAAGGGAATGGGCCACAATTTTGCTAGCTGGGGAGAAGGAGATGTTAGTCAACTATTTTTAGTGGAATTTTCAGTTATGTAATCTTATATATTATAGTGCTATCCAGGCATTTGCTCACAGGAAGAATAATACATACAGTGAGTGAAAGGGACATGAATCTCCATGGATTAATATTATATTGCCTAATAATATGTGCTGCATAATCTTCTAACAATAGATCTTCTGTAAGGGAGTTCATTAAACTTACTTATCTGTTTGCATACGTGAAATATTTCTAACAATAATGTGCCCAATTTGTTATATGCATGGTTTGCAGGTTAAATAAATGTTCAAAGGAATGTTTCTAATTATATCTCACTGTTAATAACATACTTTATACTGCAGTGTTCAGTCTATTACATAGAAAATAAAAACACGGGGTCTCAAATTCATTCAAATTTTCAACACTGGGAAAATAAATAAATATTACTTATATTTTGTCTAGGCAACTACCTCTTGAAAGTCTTCAGGTATAAGACTTTCTGCTCATGCTTTATGTTTTGCAATGTTAGGTGATGATCCATGTAGTTTTAGACCATCTTCAGACAGACTTGTGCAGTTAATTGATTCCTGTATATCCCCATAAGACAATGTTGTAGTAAGCATGTGGGGCCTGATTCATTAAGAAGCAACTAGAGATACGTTGCGTATAATGTGCACACTTGCTTTGCACCTACCCAGAATCGGACCATACTTCAGTGAACGCAGTGATGTTCAAATCATCTTCCAGCACAATGGACCCTTACTACAGCCTACGATTTCAGGGACGGAATGGACAGATGTACAATAATAGTCAATGTACAATAAAGCCGTGTCAAGCTTGAGCGCACGCAGCAGCATTTGATTCAAGTTTTGGGCATCTCTAAGGTCTGTGGTTTTCAGTCGTATCATTTGCACCAGCTACAGGTCTAGTTTAAGTCCTGGTTACTAGTGATGACGGTTGTGTATTCATGCTACAAAATGTGTTTGCAAGCAGGAGTAATTGTAAAAATTTGATAAAGATTAGAGAATGCGTCCAAGTTTTCCACCAGTAGGAGACATAGATATGCCAACCTTCGTCTAACCAACCAACAGTGTGTTGTAACATCAGAAAATGGGTTGCCTACCTAATCTGTCCGGTAAAAATAGAAACAACTTATCCTCAGGAAGCTGTTATTAGTAGGTTGAGAATGGGTTTGGCAGGTCTAGGTCTTTCTATTCTTTCTGTTATAGTTTATTTAACATCTTCTTTTTTAACTACCGAGCTGTAAATTCCAAACTCCAAAATTTGGTTACAAGGACTGTCGTTCAAGTGCAAGACATCTGGGACAGTTGAATCCAAATCAAACTGACCCAAACATCATAATCATACAGCAAACAAGTTCCTGACTGGCCAGATATTTTATTGCATGACTGGCAGATGTTGGGGATAGTAGTAAGAAGAGCAAGATAACTGGAAAAAGAGCTGAGCATCTAGGAGAGAGGTAGAGAGGAAGCTGCTGAACATATACTTTCCATTCTTTAACTTGGGTTGGAGCTCTCAACATACTGTGGAGAATCATCATCAGCTTTGCTTTACCAGCCCTTTGGTGACAGTGGTAACTCTATTGCTATGTAGTGTTACCCAAGGACTGTGTGTTTGCTTTGTAATTTCTCTTAAACTTCCTTTGTAACTGTATCTAATGTAGAAAAAATATTATACCAATTGGGTAAACTGGACTGCATTTTTAGGAGTATCGAATGAACATTGCTGCATGAGTGTACACTTTGGACATAAATTAGAGGTAGCTGCCCTACGGCAGAGATCAGCAGCAGCAGCAACTATTTATAAAGCGCCATTAATTCTGCAGGGTTGTACAGACCTTACAGTATAAATTCCCTAACATACACACGCAGACAGAGAGAGACAGACTAGGGTCAATTTAATAGCAGCCAATTAATCTACCAGTATGTTTTTGGAGTGTGGGAGAAAAGCAGAACACTCTGAGGCAACCCACGCAAACATGGGGAGAACAAACAAACTCCCCACAGATAAGGCCATAGTCGGGAATCAAACTCATAACCCCAGTGCTGTGAGACAGAAGTGGAAACCACTTAGCCACAGTGCTGCCCTGTACTGTATTACGTTATTTTATTATTAGTTGCATTTTCCAAGGAAAGGAATTAATACCATGCGACGGCTGTGACCCGTACAGCTGTTGTGATTCCTACATCTGTATTAAAGGGAAAAGTGAGAACGGAGTCTGAGAAGTTTTGAAATGAAGGCCTTATGTGTAGGACACAGCCATTTCTGAGAGAAGGGTTGATTTCACCTTTTAAACCTGATACCCAATATAAAAGGTCATCTTGTATCCTGAAGTATGGTAATAGAGCTGTATCCAGGGTTTTAGGAGAGCAAGGCCATCCCCTTATTAGAAATCTGTGTAATTGTACTTGAATAAGACAGGCAAGAGAAGCATCTTTGAAATACTCTGCTGCAATGGCTGTTGTAAGGCCAACTACTTCTACATTGTAATTCAATCTGGTGTCAGAGGTAAAGCGGGTGAAACAAACAGTGCGCTGCAACATTTTCAGATCCTGGTATGTTCTGAATGTCATATGCCTGCAAATTTTAATTCTGATGCAGATTAAATTAGAGTCTGTGTTGACGTGCATGGTTTCTCTGTAGTAATAAGCTCCGCTATGCTTTGCACGATGTAGAATTCTGCAGGTATGTAGTGTGTGTGTTCCTTACAATGGTCGCTCCCGGTGACGGCAGGTGAGGTCACCAGGAGTGCAGATTAGAAGTGAGGCATCTCTACCATTAATAAGGGCCACTTGAAACATGTATTATAATATAGGAAAAATAAGCCCTATCTGAAAAGAGTTTCTCACATATAAAGCTCTGAATTTGGGAAATGTTTAAAGGTCCCCATATAGACAGCCTACTTGTAAAGTGACCACATTTTTTTTAGAGAATCAAAAGCAGTGGCTGCGTGGCTGTATTGTGGAAGCTGCTGCTGAAAGGAAAGCGGAAAGCGCCTATCAGTAGAGGCCACTTTAGAAAGATCCCCCATACCCAGTGAGAGGGGCTGCTGCAATAAGGCAGCTATCCACAGAAAGTTCCTGGATAATGGGATAGTGTTGTGAAAAGTTTCTTGGAATTACGCCACTGGGGTTAGCACTGGAGAGTCCCTGGAGATTGGGGATGATTTACACTGGAGACCTATGGGAAGGATTACGCTCCCAGCAGCTTAGTATGTAATCTGACAATCTGACAACATTTATATTGTTGTAACTAAGAGACTGTGCAGGATGATTGAAGAATTGTGCTGGAGGAGTTTAGTATTTGAGACCTTATACATCATTGGGACCATTATGCTTTGTGCTGGAGGAGGAGGCATTGAAATAAAGTTTGTATGTCATGTTTTTGAACAAAGGTGGCCTAGTACCCAATTACATCTGCACTGCGCCACACCACTAGACTAAAGTCTGCTCACATGTTAGACTGTGTTAAACACCCATGTATTCAGAGGGCTCCGCTGGTATTGTTTACCTGTACTAACCAACTAGCTACAGCAACAAAGAATGCATGTAATTGCAGCCACCAGGGGCACCCTTCACATGTGAAAAGTCGGAAAACCAAGTACACGAATGTTATCTCTGAAATAGCTCCCCATGCAAAATCTCTGTTCAGCCAGTGGCGTGATACAAAAAGCTTTTCAAGTAGACAGATTCGTACAATAAATAAACTGCTGAACTATGGTCTGGTCATCAGTTTAATATCCTGTGACCGTCCTCTTAATGTAGTATCAATATATACAGTGCACATTATTTTATTAGCAAAGCATGTATTTGTATTTTCATCACTTAACACAGTAACCTCAGACATAGCATCTTCATATACTTTAAACTGAGTACTCTTATACAATTTGGCAAAATGTCTTCTACAGCAAGGTTTTGGATCAGTAAAGCACATTTTCTGGCTTCCGAGAGGTCTGTATTATTAAGTGCAAGCAAGTAGTTTTCAAACACTGTAAGCCATGCAGTAAAAACATTGTAGGCTCACCCAGGTGTGGAAGGAATGGTGTAGGTGGATTTAGTGAAAAAGGGCCTATCTCCATTCCCAATATCTTGTGTACTGGTCAGGATGCAGATAGGAGCCCAGCAGTAACATTCAACACACAGTTTATATAGTTAAAGATCTTTTTAAAGCTGCAGTAGTATTAAGACCTAATTCCATTTCATATGTGCTCAATGTTCTTCTTCTATATCACCACCTAGTGTCGTAAACTGGTAATACACCATTATGCTGCTTAATGCTGCAAACACTCAATAAATCAACATTTACTTACATTACAGTTTGATAAAGCATTCACACCAGGAATAAAATGTAAATGGACCCTTCACTGCCATCAAGGAGCTGTTAAGTCACTTGAAAGAACGGGAAGGCATGTGTGTTTTGTTGCTTATACAATTAGCTGATAGCTCAAATTGGTCGTCTACTCTCCAGTGCTAACACCACGCCCTAAATCACAGCCCCCAGTGCTGTTAACTTACAATGGTCTCTGTACACTGATATAGCGAGCATTATATTTGCAGGCCTCACAAGTGCTGGGAGATGTGACATAGCATGGTAAGGAAGGATGTGTGAGAGTTTGAGAGAGAAGAATGAACAGCAACTATTACATACTTGCCAGACATTCAATGTTGGCCTCCAGGAGATCCCTGGGGTGGTGGGCGTGTGGGGGCTCAGTAAATCGTGTCCTTTGGCCCCACTACACAATGCATAATTTTACAGCGATGGGCGGAGTAAAATGATGCGATTCCCCTAGAATCGCGTCATGGAGTCTCCAAATCCTGCCCACTTCACTAGGAAATGGGCATATGCAGGAGAATGCCCTACTCCTCCAGGAGTCCGGGATTCCTACCCTACCTACACGGAATTTGTCTCCTGGACATTCTGAACTTTTAGCATTTGAGTTTAAATTTAAATAAATAAACATTGTAAGCCAACAGAAGAGACAGTGCTTGTAATATGGTAGCCCTATGCTTATGTTGCAACCAGGTTCAGAGAATTATGGGACTGCTGTTTGCAAAACCAAATTTTGCAATAATGTCTTAAATGTGCAATCTAGGGTATTGTGCTCTGGTGAATTCATATATATACACAATTTTGTTATTATTATAGGAGTTTGTGGGGGTTGTATTTATCTTTTATAACCTCTGTGTTATAATAATTTGTATCTGAAAGTCTGCAGCAATTTTATCGTTTTGTCTTTCATTAGTCCATTGAAATGGAAACTTTATCCCCCAAAAAATTTCTTACTTGTAAAATTGAAAATGAAAGACATTGTGCAAAATAACATGTTGCAAAGTGTTCTGCATGAAAGTGAAAATGCTCATCTGTTAATAACATATCCTTTATTGTGCAGTGAATGCTGCCCTCTAGTGTCTTCTCAGTGGATAACTCAACATTTATATTACATGGACATGGTCAACTAAATACTTGATACTAAAATATAATGCAAAGGTATTATGATGTTGGCTTCTCCCACAATTATAACTCACTATACTGTACTTCAATTACTAAAAGCAAATATATGATATTATTATTATTATTATCATTATTATTATTATTGTCTATTTATAAAGCACCAAAATATTATGCAGCACTGTTCATTTAGGAGATCATAATAAAAACAATTGATATACAATGAAATGAAACATAAGGTAAAAATGGCCCTTGCCAAATAAGCTTACAGTCTAAGAGGTGTTGGGTAGCGGAAAAACAATTATAGCTGTTGATGGGTTTACATGTTCATATGCTAGTTCCTGGTTATGGGTAATTGGTGAGTACACGCACTATTCTAGTTCCTAGATCTGGGTAATTGGCGATTACAAGCACTGTTCTAGTTTCTGGCTCTGAGTAGGTAGTGATTACAGGTATATGACATTACCATGGTTCTGAACAGTTGCCTCTCTTGGAATTTGCAGGAGACTTCTGAATTCCGTGTATGTCTTCCAACTCCAGGGAAAGTAGGTAATTCTCTTGCTTTCTGCTTACTTTCTATATCAGTGGGCGAGATGAGGGCCTTCGTCACGAATCTTCCTTCCCCTGCGGCAAAATGACGTGATCACGGTATTGCATTGCAGGGGCAAGATGATGCAGTTTGCAGCGCTCTGCCCTCCTCCCCAGTTGAGCTTTACGTCACAAAGATCCGGAGGGGATAACAGAAAAGTTGGCAGTTAGTGGTTACAGGCACTGCACTATTTCCTGTCTCTGGGCAGTTGTCATGCCCAGGGAACATTGTAGTGCCTGTAATCACTGAAATCACATCAGTGCCCACCAGACTCCCAGCCAAGTACCAACATGGTGAGCAGCAGCCAGCAGCTTGACAAGTAAGAAACTTTCGTCTGCTTGCCTTCCACGTCTACGGCCAGCACATAGTGAAGAGGACACTGCAGTGAAAATAAAGACATTTATTGAATGACATTATATCACTCATTCAGGGCCTGATTCATATTACCATATTTTGCGTGAAATTGCTCTGTGTATGCTCAGGAACGGACTTTACACCAGTGAAAACAAGTGCATGCAATTCAAGATCAAATACAAATGACACTTCCAATAGCCTACGATTTGAAGGGCGGAATGGGGAAAGGAAAGGGCTTTGCACGTAGGCAACAGTACATGTACAGTAAGGCGTGCCAAGGTCGAGCACACAAACACAATTCAATCTCTGGGCATCTATGAGGTGCGTATTTGTAGCCGTATCACTTGCATCAGCTACAGGGCAGGTGTAAATGGCGATAGTTAGGGATGACGGACACTTAAGCATGCTAGAACATGTGTTTTCAGTTAGGAGCAACAATATAAATGCAGTTGCTCCTGCAGTCTGTTCTGTCTGAATACGTAAGTAACATATAGCCAGTGCATACTTATACCCATCATAAGATTGAAACATTTCTTGAGATCTGCTTGTACCTGAATACGGGCTTGGTGTGTGAATTTACTGCTGATTTTAAAAAACAGAAATTGCATTCACTTTGCGTTCCTTAATGAATCAGTGTTTTAGGCTCCCCCTATATACTGGTGCCCTAGGTGACCACATAATTTCACCCAATGATAGCTCCTGACCTGGTAGTTGGTGATTACAGGCATTGTGCTAGTTACAGGCTCTGGGCAGTTGGTGATTACAGTTATAGTGCTAGTTCCTGGCTTCAGGCATTTGGTGGACATAGACACTGTGCTAGTTCCTGGCTTCAGGCATTTGGTGGGCACAGGCACTGTGCTAGTTCCTGGCTCTGTACCTATATATGCATTATCAATAGGTCATTATTTTCATTATGAATCACTGTTTTTAATGCTCCTGGAAGAATGTATGTGGCTTTGTTATGGAAGCTCTGGATTTGATAAGCCACAGCTTGATAAATAATTCCTGAATGCTAATGCAGATTTTTGTTTGCACGGTGCCACTCCTAAAACTGCTCACCTTATTTTACCTGTTTAAGAGGTGTAAGAAGATGTAGTGTGTCTTCAGATAAATCAAATAAAGTCATAAAAAATGACCATTGCAGCCCTGCGTAAAAACACTTTTACTTTGCCGCAATATAAATTCATTTTCACCATCAGAATAAGATGGAGCTAGCAAAAGAGAGTAAAGAAGTGTTAGAAAAGGTGGCGTTAAAAATGAAAAATGAAGCTATGTCAGTGGTTGAAATGAATAAAGTATATCTGAGAATTTGACAAAACGATAAAATCTCCAAAAGGCGCACAAAAAATATGTGTACAGTGGATGTGGTCTCTCAGCTGTAAGAAAATCTGTTCTTTTCCAAAGCAGAATAAATCAAAGAGAGTGCAGAAAGAGCGCTAGGACCCAAACCACTTATACTATAAGAACTTCCGATAATGAGGGGCCTGATTCATTAAGGATCTTAACTTGAGAAACTTCTTATTTCAGTCTCCTGGACAAAACCATGTTACAATGCAAGGGGTGCAAATTAGTATTCTGTATTGCACATAAGTTAAATACTGACTGTTTTTTCATGTAGCACACAAATACTTGATAGCTTATTTGGACACTGAAATTTAAAGTTGATATTTGTGTGCTACATGAAAAAACAGTCAGTATTTAACTTATGTGTAAAAAAAAATACTAATTTGCACCCCTTGCAATGTAACATGAGACTGAAGTAAGAAGTTTCTCAAGTTAAGATCCTTAATGAATCAGGCCCCTGGTTATTCTGAAATAAAAAAACAATGTTTATTCATACATATCAAAAATATGTAAGCTAATAGCACTAGGAAGCAGTGTAGGCAGATCTCCATAGAGATTACAGTCACAATATTTTCAGCCGATAGTTATGACAGATGAAGACCACAGATCTGAAGGTAAATTGTGTAAAATATGTATAGTGTGTACACATGAATCGGCATGCTGATCGGGTCTTTCAGTCATTGGTAAAATCATTAACAATATTGCATCAGGAAAACTTTCTATAGTGTGTACCCAGCCTTAATCTCTAGAACATGCTAGCATCCATTGTATTGTAGCACAGAGAGTATCTCTAGTGACACTTCTATAGTCAATATATGTTGTTTTGTATCTTTACAATATAACACATTAGTCAGCGGTCACTCTGTTGAGGATAACATGTATATATAGTTGGACACTTGTGTGTTATATAACAAAAATGGGACAGACTCTCTGATATTAGGAACAAATGGACAAAATCACTACTTTGTACAACAGCTTTGGCGGAACTCATGCCAAGATTCCGGCTAAGACTTTGTTTCATCCCGCTTGATTTACAGTCATACAAACTTTGTGAGTGGACTAATGGCACACTTGAGCAGCTCTTTATAGCATATAAAGAGATACCGCAGAAATCCATTGTTTTATCCCTTTTCAAGTAGCTATATGGGGATAAGTCAGGGGGAAGACTCAATCCTCTGTCAAGCATATAGTCATCAACAAGAGGAGAGTTCTGAGGGCCAACTACAATGTAGTGGCAGCTCATTGTAGCTTCTTGGCATGCTTTATATGATTGCCCATTTACCAAGAACTTATTTGATCTACATCAGCAACAAATTTATAGGTTCCTCTGGGTACCAGTGCAACTAACTTTTTTCTTTAAATTCTAGACTGTTTAATAAATACTCCTACCTATTCAATTGTAGTTAATTGAACCTTTTCCCCGGGACACACAAAAAATTCCATTTATTTAATTGTCCATGAATAATAAATGAAACAGGTATATTTTTCCTTTACATGATGCACTTTCAGTTATCACCAAGGACAACAGGTTTTGTTTGCTAAGCAAATGTAAGTAAGACAGATTATAATGATGTAGTGATACAGAGCCATTGTCTAGTAACAGCTGAACCTACAGCATTATCCTCTAGTCACCACAAAGGGCAATGTTCATTGTCATCACACAGTTTGATTATTTATTATTACTTACCGTCTGTTTTTTGTAGTGTAACTAAATACAAAAGTGTGACTAAATACAAACCAAATTATAATTTTACACTAAATGCATTCTTCATTTATACTTCTGGTCAAAATGCTCTGTAACAATTAAAAATCCAAATTATAGGATTAAACAAATAACACAAAGGTTATGCAGCATTGTACAACATCAATTTACACAATGAACAATGGCACAACACATATATTACATAGAAAGTACAAATAATACTTATTACATAAAAAGTACAAAGCATACATATTAAATAGAAAGTACAAAGCATACTTAGTACATAGAAAGTACAAAGCATATGACAGTTACAAAGTAGGGCAGAATGGGTTGAGTACGAATGCCGACACTTATCCTGTCAACATGAAAACGTCGTCAGGTTAAATGTCAACAAATTCATGCTGTCAACATGGTTAAAATGTAAACACCTATAAAAAAAATTTAAACAGAAATAAATGTTGAAGATCCCCGCTCCCTTCCAAAACACCTAAAAACTTGTGCTGGCATCCGGCGGACCTGCAAGCCACACAAGTAGTACTAGAAGCACCAGCATGCCCAGACTGTTACTGGGATCTGTAGTTCACCAACACAAAATAGTGTCTTTATTAATAAAATTACATATGTGGGGGGCAGATGTGTGTTTTCTACACCAAGTGTTTTTCTCACAAACTGTTGAGAAAATACAGTTAAACAAGACATCATGCAAACTGCTAACCATTGTTCATCTGTTCTATCCCCAAGCAAGAATTGAACATCTCATCTCTTCCTCTCTTATTCTCTTCTCTGCAACTGTGTCTGTATTTTTTAAAAATATGTGCAAGAACTGAACATCTCATCTCATCCTCTCTTATTCTCATCTCTGTAACTGTGCCTATATTTTTAAAAAAGTATGTATTAGGACTTTAGAACTATATCCTCCTTTACCTTTCCTGCAACACACACCTCAGTCCACATTGCCCCTTCATTACTTCACTTACCTCTAGTTAACAATTATGAACTGTTTTCCTATTTAAATTCAATAGTTATAAGCCTCACCCAGTCATGAGAAACTAAAAGGCCACACGTCTTACAATAATTTTTCTTATCTTTCTTTCTCCTGCTTCTATTAGCTGGTGATATATCCCCTAATTCAGGTCCCCCACACTTCTCCCACACGCTACGTTAGAGATATCCGGCAAACCTCAAATGCATCACCTGTCTCCCATCTCTTCCAAAGTCCTTTAAATATGCCCTTTGGAATGCACGCTCTGTTTGTAACAAACTTACATCCATATATTACCTCTTTCTCTCAAATAACCTCAACCTTATGTCAATAACAGAAACATGGCTCACACAATCAGGCACTGCCTCACCTGCAGCCCTTTCACATGGTGGCCTCCATCTCACCCACACCCCCAGAGCTGGAGACAGACAAAGAGGTGGGGTTGGACTACTTCTCTCTCCACAGTGCACATATACAGTTCTACCAAATGTCCCATCACTCACGTTCACATCTGTAGAAGTACATACAGTTAGGATTTTTAACCCATTCTCTATGCGTGTTGATGTTATCTATTGCCCCCCTGGACCCCACCAACAATTTATTGAACACTTCTCTGCATGGCTCCCTCACTTCTTATCTTCTAACATCCCCACTAACATAATGGGTGACTTTAACATCCCTATTGCAAATCCTCGTTCCAAAGCTGCTTCAAAACTGCTCTTTCTAACCTCCTCACTTGACCTCTCCCAGTGAATTAAATCCTCTACTCATCAGGGTGGCCACTGTCTTGATCTTCTTATTATTATTGGTCTCTAGACTGTGCTCAGTTTCTAATTTTTTTTTTCAAAAAGTTTTATTTTTGCAGGGTCAAGATAACAGCATAGAAGGAATGATAAAGTGCATACTGATAACAAAATTAGACAGGAAGTAACAATATCAACAACCAGCATAGAACATGTGAAGACACTAAGTCACCCAGCCTAACAATTTAAGTAGTAACAGCAGGTGCAGTTTCTAATTTTCTTAACACTCCTTTCCCCCTCTCGGATCATCACCTTATTAGTTACTTGCTCACTCCCAGTACTTTAACCTCCCTGCTGTCAAACTCTTCCAAGCCTCCTCATTCCCGCCGGAATATTAACTCTATTGATTCAACAGTTTTCCATCTCTCTCCAACACCTTCTCTCCCGAATTTCTACATTCTCCTCCCATGATATGGCAGTTTCTCATTTTCACCAAACTCTAGCAACTGCCCTTGATCAAGTGGCTCCAGCGACTCTTCATACTCTACATAGACTTTGTTGTCAACAGTGACACACTAAAGTATCACAAAATCTGCAAAAACTTTCTCATAAAGCTGAACATCACTGGCGTAAATCTTGTACCTCTAATGATTTCAGTGCATATACTGTTATCTACCACTCTTATCGAAGTGATCTGGACACTGCTAAACAAGCATACTTCCAATCTCTCATCTATACTCAGGCTTCTACAGCCAAATGCTTTTTTAACACATTTAAATCTCTTCTCAATCCTCCCACCCCAAACCCTCCGACTACCATCAGTGCCCAGGATCTTGCTTCCTATTTCAAGGAGAAGATTGATAAAATCAGACTTTAAATGGTATTATCTCTCTCGACTAGCAATCAGCTCAATTCCTTCCCAGCATCCTATGACACCTTTTCTTTATTTGATCCCACAAATGAAGAATAAGTTTCTACTCTCTTCTTATCTTGCTACTCTACCTCCTGTACTCTTGATCCCATACCCTCACAAATTGGTAGATCCCTGTCTCATGTGCTCATTCCACCTCTAACTAAAATCTGTAATCTATCTCTCTCTACTGGTATCTTTCATCACTGTTCGAGCATGCAGTGATTACTACTATTCTAAAATAACTAAATTCTGAACCAAATTCTCTCTCAAATTACTGCCCCATCTCTCAGCTCCCATGCCCCTCCAAACTTCTCAAGTGAATAGCGTACACTCGCCTCAATGGTATCCTTTCTGCAAACAACCTATTGGATCCTCTTCAATCAGTCTTTCACTCTCAACACTCCACAGAGACTGCGCTGACCAAGGTTGTCAATGATCTGATCACTGCTAAAACTAAAGGTGATTACTCTCTTCTAATTCTCCTGGATCTCTTTGCTGCATTCAACACTGTTGACCATTCTCTCTTTATATAGACGCTACAATCCCTAGGTATTCAAGAATTCAAAACACTGTCCTATCCTGGTTCTCATCCTACCTATCTAATCGCACTTTCAGTGTTAATTTCTCTGGCACAACCTCCACCCTGCTTCCTTTATTAATTGGAGTACCAGAACGCTCAGTCCTAGGTCCTCTGCTATTCTCTATCTACACCACTTCTCTAGGAAACCTATTAAGCTCTTTTGGATTTCAGTATCATCTCTATGATGATACACAAATCTATCTTCTCCTGATCTCTCACCATCTGTGTTGTCTCACGTTACTAACTGTCTTTCTGCCATTTCATCTTGGATGTCCTCTCGCCAGCTTAAACTCAATCTTTCAAAAACAACATTAATAATATTCCCACCTAACAACAGAAACTTACTGCCTGACATTTCTATTTTTGTTGACAACATGACCCTAAATCCCACCCAGCAAGCTCGCTGCCTAGGTGTAATCCTTGACTTTCAACTATCCTTTGTTCCCCACATCAACTCTATATTTACATCATGCTGCATACATCTAAAAAAACATTTCCAGAATACATACATATCTCACACAAGACACTGCAAAAACTTTAATTCATGCTTTCATCATCTCCCACATCGACTATTGTAATTCCCTCCTTACTGGTCTTCCCAAAATCAGACTCGAGACCCTACAATCTATTTTGCATGCAGCAGCTAGATTGATTTTCCTTGCAAATCGTTTTACATCTGCTGAGTCACTCTGTCAGTCTCTACATTGGCTGTCTGTTTTTCAACAAACCAATATAAAATTCTTCTACTATCATACAAGGCCATCAACAAAATTGCATCAACATACATCTCCTCACTTGTCTCAAAACATCTCCCTTCTACTCTCATCACTTCCTCCCATTCTTGGTTAGAGGACTCTTTTCAAGCTGCATCTACTTTGTGAAATTTACTCCCTCACACCACAAGACTTTCCTCTAGTCTTCAAACCTTTAAACGTTCTCCGAAAACCCACCTCTTTAGACAAGTTTAGAATATTCCTCTACCACCTTCTTAATCTTCCTAGATTACCCTATTACCACCCTTTACACAGCTAACACAAGACAACAACCCACTTTCCAACATAGTTGTGTGACTGAGCATACAGCCCACTAAAAATTTTGTAACCTTTGCATTCTAGCTGGACAAATTTTCAATATGATGTAGCACTTACCCTTGTGTATCAAACCATTGTCCCATAGATTGTAAGCTTTTGAGCAGGGCCTTCTTAACTCTATGTATGCATGTATTACCCAGTATTGTTTTATTACTGTTTGTTCCCAATTTTAAAGCGCTACGGAAATCTGCTGGCATTATACAAATAAATGTTGATGATGAAATTACTTTTATTACCCCACACTCACCGCGCAAGAGTGTGAGAAGAACCCTATTGCTTTCACCACAGAGCTGGATACCCTAGGGAGAGTGCCCACATTTATTTTTGCATAACCACAACTCCTTAGGGAATCCAGCCCTGTGCTGACCAGCTCGGTGCTAGCTGTCATTATGGCAGTGGAACCCCATGCTGCGGGATTCCCTGCTATAGTGCCACCAACCCCGGCTGTCTAATCCTAGTCCTGGTTAAAGTAAAATCGGGGGGGCCCACACTTTTTGTCCCACCCTGACTTTGCTAGTAACAGCACTAGACTACGAGCAATAGGGTTAATCTGATTCGGGAGAGGGGGGCATGCTGTTTTTTTTAACCCTTTGTGGCTTGAGGAGAGCCTGGAGGTTAAAGATATGGGAATATGGGAGTGAATATGAGATACATGAAAATGTAGGTTTAAAAGAGATTTCTTAATAAGCATTAGGCAATAGGGATTACAGATGGAAATCTTTATGGTCAGTGACTGCATCATTGTGTGCCTTCAAATCCGGTCATTCAAGCCACTCATCAAATTGATAGATCTGTCACCATTTGGCATTTCATTTTTTGTGACCAACTTCATGAAGGATCTGGCTGTTTAACAGCTGTGGTGAATGACAACATTGCAGCATGTATGGACAGATAGTCAAAGCATGTAAATTAATCAATATTTTCCTAAATAATCTCCAGGGAGAAACCTTTGTAAGTGACATTCAAGACTTGACGTGCCACAGTGAAGAAGCTCACATCTGCGGGATTTTTCCTGTAACTAATGTAGCGTTATTGTTAAGGAATCTACAAGTAATAGGGGTCTAGTACTAGATCTCTAAATGAGATTTGCCAGAGGGATATTTTGGTTATTGTCGAAGTATAGATTTAAACAGCATGAAACAAAGAATGAGGGCGCCATGTTGGTCGTACATCCGTTCCATTTGCTTAAAATACACATTTTCATGTGGTGCACACACACCAAAAGTGTGTACACATATGTCCATATGCAGATTTGGCTGCACCTTACACTTGTGAATCCTTACAACTGGAGAGACAGAACGGGGGGAGTGAAGGGGCAGACAATTCGTATTACTTAATTGACATGTTCATTTCCTGGCAGGAAAGGATTTTTAAACAGGAAAATAACAGACATTTACATTTTATTTAATTTCATTGAATTTATTTTGTATTTCATATTTAAGTATATTTTACTTCATTATATCATTGTATTGTGTAGAAATAGGGCAATGCTACCTATGCATTAACTACTTACACTGTCAAGCCACATCTCCACACTTTATCTGTGCTACACTTGTTTCACCAGACGTAAACCTGGTGCGCATGTTAGTGATGTAGAGCTGGTCGCATTACGAGATGCGTCCAACTGAGCATATGCACATAAATGCACTTTTTTATTCCTGCGTCTTTTCCTGCTTATGTTCAGAGCATAAAAGCACCCATCTCTGCATGAGCCCCTGAGAGGGCAGAATCATATACAAGGTCATAGTTAGCATTTCAATGAAAAATACCCTAAATTAGAGACTGCACACCACATGATTTTGCCACTGTGCCCATAACTCGTACTTCTCGGTTTTCATCAAACAATTGACAGCTGGCATTGATGAACAAATAGAAAAATGAGAAACCAATGTTAACATGATGCCAGGGGCAAAACAATTATTCATTTTCTTTGTTTTAGCTTTTAAGAAATGGGTTTGACACCTAGACATGCTACATATAAATTGCACTTAATTGTAGCCCTTGGTGTACACGAGAAGTATTTCACAATTCAACTGCATGTTGCGGATATTTTTTGGTGACACAATGATTTCTATATTACTACATTTACCTCTCCAAGGAAATGCTGGAATTCATCCAGTTAGTACATCTGTATACTTTTAGCCCATCCTTAAGAACAATTTATTTTGTTTCTGTAGTTTCCATACTATAAAATAATAATCATTTTATGGGGCGGATGCCGCAAGGTAGAAATTATTACATTTTTGTGTTAGGTGTGTGAAAGCGTCTTAATTTACAGCTAAAACGATGAATACAGTGGGACAGGGCCAACCCCTAGAAGCCAATAAAAGGGTCTTTCTGTTTTATTGTTGACCAAGCCCAAATTAACATCTGTATAAAAGGTCTAATCACAATTATATGCCAACAGAGCCAGATCTGTCTGTAGTCGCTCTTCATTCCACTTCCAAGAGAATTTATCACCATTTGATAGTCAAGACAAAATGTCACACCAAGCATACAATTCATCCTCTAAGTCTGGTGTTAGGAACTTCAGCTCTTCTTCTTCACATGCACCAAGAAATGTGAGTGGATTCAGTTCAACCTCTTACCGGAGAGGTCCAAGCATTGGCAGCAGAAGCCTTTACAATGTAGGCTCTGGTTCCAGCAGAATCTCAGTTGGAAATGTTCATCCTTTGAGGAGTTCACATGGATACGGTGGACATGGATCTGGAATTGGCGTTGGTGGTGCTGGTTCAAGCTTAAGCTACAGGGTTGGTGGTGGATTTGGTGCTGGTGGTGGATTTGGTGCTGGTGGTGGATTTGGTGCTGGTGGTGGATTTGGTGCTGGTGGTGGATTTGGTGCTGGTGGAGGATTTGGTACAGGTGCTGGATTTGGTGCTGGTGGAGACTTTGGTGGTGGTTATGGTAGTGGGTTTGGTGGTGGATATGGCGGTGGATTGGCTCCAGCTTGTATCACAGCAGTTACCGTTAACCAAAATCTCCTTACACCACTGAACTTGGAGATTGATCCAAATATCCAGAGAGTGAGAAAAGAAGAAAAGGAGCAGATTAAAACACTCAACAACAGATTTGCCTCATTCATCGACAAGGTATAATATTGTATTTATTTAACAACTGACAATAGCATTATTCTAAAGCACATTTAATAACTAAATCGATAACTAACTGATAACTAATTTTCAGGTCCGATTCCTGGAACAACAAAATAAAATGCTGGAGACCAAATGGACCCTTTTACAGGAACAAAAGGCTGTGAAAAGTTATATTGAACCCCATTTTGAGTCTTACATAAATAATCTCAGGCGGCGATATGAAAGTCTTGGTGGGGACAAAATAAGGCTGGAAGCTGAGCTTAAAAGCATGCAAGATTTGGTAGAGGATTACAAAACCAAGTAAGTAAAGCATTTTTGCAACAATTTAAAAAATATATTATTGTACAAGTAAAAGTTCTAAAAATAAAATGATGAATAACATTAACTTTTTCATTCGCCACAAACTCAAATTGCTATCATCTCAAAAACATTTTATGCTGTTTTTTTAAGATATGAGGATGAAATCAACAAGCGCACTTCTGCTGAAAATGAGTTTGTTGTTCTTAAGAAAGTGAGTATGTGAAGTCAAAGATTGTTATATTACATTGCAAAATTATCAAGTTAAAATATAATTGTTAGATAACTAATGTATGTGTTTAGAGATTTGCACAATTCCCAGCTGTCACTCTTGTATGATTTTTGGATCAAAATGTCCCTGTCCTTGTTTTCACTCTCAGGGTCCTTATATAGGTCATCATGGATACACCCTCCATGGCACTGTGTCATGTTCCTAAAATCTACATCGTTATCTAAGATATGTTCTACCTGTACTAACTGAGGTCTGCTGTTAATGTGCAAAACTGTTAATTTGTGCACAGGAGCCTTCCATAAGTGACTGATTGTTTGCACAAATTATACTGTATGTATTCTTGGCAGTTTGGACTGTTATATATTAAAGTGTTTGATGGTGAGCATTGCAAAGAAAATAGACAGACATTCTTTTAAAACTCTCTTTTTCTTTGACTGTACCAATGTGGATTTATGTGTTTGTGCATTTTAAAGGAACACTCAGAATAGAATTGCTAATCAAATTCACAATACATATGAAACATTCCGTATACCTTTTGCTATTTGCAAATTCCTCTTGTGTTCACTATACTTTAATAGAACTTAAGATATTTGGCATTGTATGTACGTTCGCTATGCAAGTTATTGTCCTTTAGTGTCAGTCATTTCCTCATCATCATCATCTATTTATTTACATAGTGCCACTAATTCCGCAGCGCACTGATTCCACAGCGCTGCACAGAGAATTCATTCCCATCAGGTTTTTTTATATACATACCAGTAGATATAAGGCACGAGATAACTATAAATTTAGGTTCAGCTGTGCTTTTTTTTTAAAAAAAAAAAAAAAACAATGGAGTTTTCAGGAAATTTAGAAGATTAAAATTTATTTATTTCCAATCAAGAGATTTAGGGTAAAACTGCCCACACACTTTGCAATCTGTTGTTTGGCTCAAGTACTGCAAGATGAAGGATTTGACTTCTGCACACCTAGGTTGAATAATGACTGCAATGATTGAGAATTGTGATAAAATTGGCAAAGCAGAGTAGCAGCAATTGTAGTTTAAATTGCTCTTCTGGAATGTCAGTGTATCCTTACATTGCTCTTCTAGGCAATGACTTTGGTGTCTTGTCAATATCTACAAGTATGTTGCTTTCTATAATTACAAAGCTTCTGACTGTCTATGTACTGTTAATTCATATTATTTGCAGTTTATAAACTCTCAACATGTTAATAACTTAACACTGTTATAAATAACATTGATTTAGGACGTGGACTCTGCCTTTATGAATAAAATGGAACTGGAGGCAAAAGTGTTACAAATGACAGAGGAGATCAACTTCCTGCAGGAAATTTTCCACGTGGTAACTATATTTCTTATTTAACTGGAGCATTCATTGCTTTTGCTATTGCAGAGGAATACAAAAACTATTATTTATTCAGTACTCCATAACACATTTTTTGAGCTCATATAGTTTTGCAAAGTAAAAATAAATCCTAATGCTTTTAATATTTTCATTTTGAAAAGAAACAATGGCACTGTACTTATCTTTCACAAAAAGACAACACTCCATGCTGTCATTCTGTTTTGTATTTGCATCCATACATATAATGAAAATTACTATATTTTTTGTTTCATCTTATATACAATCGGACATTGTACATGTACAACAAGCTCATCCTTGTAGCTACACAGCAGCTAGAGAGCCACTGGTCATCTATCCTTGTATAGCTAAAAACAAAAATCAGAGATATAGCTAAGAATAGCCTAATAGCAATACTGCATTATTATGTCAATTACATATAAAAAATTGGGGAAGTGACTCAAGTGTTTTTTTAATAAGTTACATTATTTTGTTAATAATAATGGATTTGTTTTCAGATTACATCAAACGAAAGTAGGATTCATATAGTTAGTTTATGCTAGCTCCGCAGTGACTATTGTTGCACCCATAGCAGCCCCATAACACACAATATGCAAGTACATAGTGTACACTAAAGACTGGTTCATGTTATATTTCAGGAAATAGAACAGCTCCATGCTCAGATCTCAGACACCTCAGTGGTTGTGTCCATGGATAACAGCCGAGACCTGGACATGGAAAGCATCATCGCTGAGGTCAAAGCTCAGTATGAGGACATTGCCAAGAAGAGCAGAGCTGAAGCAGAGACTTGGTACCAAACCAAGGTGAATTTTGTGACACATGTCTTTATTGTGATGTTTAATATTGCAATCACCACACAGATAAAAACACAAATGGGATTACACATTCCTTATACATTTGGGGGAATTCAAATCAGTCAGGAATGACGCGGCGCTAATAGTATTACCGTTAATACAGTAATTTTAACCCGGATTTCTGCTTGCGGCTTCATATGGCTATTAATGGTAATAATGCACACTATTACCGTAAGAATGGTAATAGTGCACAGGCCGCGTTACTTTCGTCAATAATGCGGCCAATTGAATTCCCCTCATTGAATGATCAGTTACTATATATGTTATTTGTCAATTTGTTGGGCTTTCTTAGTTACTTGTCATCTATCTTTAAATTAACATCTTGTGGTTTCTTGTGTGTTTGTTTCCAGTATGAGGAGCTGCGCGTTACTGCTGGAAGACATGGAGATGATTTGCGGAACACCAAAAATGAGATTGCAGAACACAACAGAGTGATCAACAGAATCAAGGGAGAAATAGAAAATGCTAAAGCACAGGTATCAATCTTCCATTCATTATTTAAATCAAACAGGTTACTGAAGTATTTTATAATACCACACCACTACATGAAAGAACGTGGCTTTTGCATGACTGGGTCTGGCTTTCAGTACAGAGACAAGTCAGACATGCATATAAACAAAGCTACACACCTTCAATCTTTTATTGTTGGCATTAAAATCAATCTGGCAGCTCCTACGTGATGTGTCAGTACTCTGGTTTAATTCCTGGTATCAGCTACTTGTGACCTTGTTTCTCTGTGCACCATCTAAAAATACATTGTAACCTTGACTGGCTTAAGAATCCATGCTGGATTATTATTTCAAAAAAACTAAAGAGTAAATTTTGTGTGCTATATAAAAAATACTGTATAAGTATATGAAAAATATAGCTGCATGGTTGGCATAGCATATACCATTCCAAAAATACTGCAACTTTCTAATATTTTGTCAAAAGCGTGCTAAGTTAGAAGCGGCCATAAGCGAGGCTGAGGATCGTGGTGAAGCAGCAATCCGAGACGCCAAGAATAAACTGTCTGAGTTGGAGGATGCTCTACAGAAGGCCAAGCAGGACATGGCTCGCCAACTGCGAGATTACCAGGATCTGATGAATGTGAAACTGGGTCTGGATATTGAGATCGCCACCTACAGGAAACTGCTGGAAGGAGAAGAATATAGGTGAGCATTAAGGGCCTACTGCTAAAACCAAGTTAACATATTATCATAGAAAGAATTAACTGGCATTTGAACACAATCTTGCACAGCCTAAAATATGTGCAAGAACAAATGAAATAAGCTCTACACTTCAAATTTAACAACTGGATTTGAGTTTCTTTTTAAAAAGCTTCTCACAATCCTTACAGGTATTGTCTATAGCACCCAAAGAAATTCAGTGCTGCCCCCATTGGCTTAATGTTTGTAAAGAAATCAAAAACTGAAGTAGAGTAGCCCACGGTAAAATGGGCAAGTCTGTGTTTTATTTGTTGCTGGGAACTCTGCATCTAAATATAATACTGGACCAAGAAGTGCTTTTTAGTTTTGTTATAGTGGTTCCTTGCACCTACAAAACAAGAGTATAATATGTTTCATGATATACAGAATACTGGTATTTTTTAGAACCCTTTAATTATGCTCTACATCGATCAGCCACAACATTAAAATCACCTGCCCAATATTCTGTAGGTCAACCTGGTGCCGCCAAAACAGCTCTGACCAGTCTAGGTATGGACTCCACAAGGTGTCCTGTGGTATCTGGCACCAAGTTGTTAGCAACAGATCCTTTAAGTCCTGTAAGTTGCGAGGTGGGGTCTCCATGGCTCAGACTTGCTTTTCCAGTACATCCCACAGATGGTCGATCGGATTGAGATCTGCGGAATTTGGAGGCCATCACCTTGAACTCCTTGTCATGTTCCTTAAACAATTTTTCAGTGTAGCAGGGCGCATTATCATGCTGAAAGAGGCTACTGGCATCAGGGAATACCTTTGTCATGGCGGGGTGTTCTTGGTTTGCAACTATGTTTAGGTAGGTGGTACCTGTCAAAGTAACATCCACTGGACTACTTTTGGTAGGTGCTAACCACAGCAAACTGGCAACACCCTACAAGACCTGCCGTTTTGGAGATGCTTTGACCCAGTCATTTAGCCATCACAATTTGACCCTTGTCACAGTCGCTCAGATCCTTACACTTGCCCATTTTTACTGCTTCCAACACATCAGATTCAAAAACTGACTGTTCACTTGCTGTCTAATATATCCCACCCCTAGACAGGTGTCATTGTAACAAGGTAATCAATGTTATTCACTTCACTTGTCAGTGGTTTTAATGTTGTGGTGATAGGTGTATGTTTTTAAAGAATTTGGGCTTTTCAAACATTCTAAATAAATTCATAGAAAGTATTTTACTATAATTTTTGCCATCAATAAATCAGAACTTCATTGAGCATTGGGAGAGCAATATTTAGTGATGAAACTCCAGGACACCCATGTGATCTGAAGCATGCCCCGGCCAAAAAAATGTTCTTATTGGAAAATCTATAGGCACTCAGGACTAGATTTACTAAACTGCGGGCTGGAAAAAGTGGAGATGTTGCCTATAGCAACCAGATTCTAGCTTTCATTTATTTAGTACATTCTTCAAAATGACAGCTAGAATCTGATTGGTTCCTATAGGCAACATCTCCACTTTTTCATACCCGCAGTTTAGTAAATATACCCTTTAGTCTCTTTTCACTAGCTTTCTATACATTTGTATCCTCTTCTGATTGGTCTATATTTCTAATATAGTTTTCTTAACAGTTGTAACACTGACCATCACTTGGTGAGCCCTGTGGACTTTGTCTGCCTTTTTATGTTTACTACTTTATCTGGCACAAAGAAGACATTTGTTAGATTATTTTCTTGTTCTCCCATTGTACTGATCAATTCCCAGCCTGTCAAATTTGAAAACCTTTGTTTTTATGCAGTTTTACTTTACTGCTGCCTGCAAACTAAAACACACTCATCGATGGTCATCAGACCCCAAGTTCTCTCTGACAAACACATTTAATATTACTTCTCCATGTGTGAATCTCTAGATGTAGGATTGCTTCCTTTCGTACTGTTTCCCTAACTAGTTGCTTGAAGGATGCTTGACACAAGAAATCCAAAATGTAATTACTTATGTCTAGTTTAGCAGTTGGCGGATTTCAGCCCACATCAGGCATGTAGAAATCTCCTCACTTTTGATTGACATCTCAGTGATTTATAACATATATCATCAAATATATATAACATATATCATCATCTTGTCCTAGAGGACTAAAATTGGCCCTATTTGAAGAACCTCTCGCTCACCAGTTACTAGAGTTAACCAACTACTTTCAATTCTATCTGCGTTTTTTTTTGTTTTTATCTCATTCTTTACATGTAGCAACTTCACCTCCTTTCTAGCCACCCTTTCTTAAACAGGGTATAGTGCGTTAGAAGTCTTTTTCAGGGGCTGGCTGGGCATCTGCCCCCTGGACTGGTTCCATAGTGGGCTTCCTTAGGCTGGGACACTGGGCCACCTGCATTTTTTTTCCTTTAAAATGTTCCTAAAAGGCTGTTGAGTCGAGTCTTGCCACCCAAACTAAAATTTGCAGCCCCCTCCTGTGGGTATATTTACTAAACTGCAGGTTTGAAAAAGTAGAGATGTTGCCAATAACAACGAATAAGATTCTAGTTCTCATTTATTTAGTGCATTCTACAAAATGAAAGCTAGAATCTGATTGGATGCTATAGGCAACATCTCCACTTTTTCAAACCCGCAGTTTAGTAAGTATACCACCTGGTCTTTTTACATATGAGCACATGGACATTTCTATTGTTTTCATATTTATAATTTTTTACATGAATAGGTATTATGTAGTCACTTACTGAACATTCAGTTGTCATCCAATCATTTTCTAAATATAATATGAATGAGCATGCAAAGTAATATAGAATTATTTTGCTACCTTTTTGTAAATAACTCATTGTTTTGTTCAATGCTGTGTTAACATTTCTATATTGTGATTTTTACCTCATCAATAATCAACTGAGACAAGGTATATGCCTGAGGTTTTAATGGAGGCCTCCAGGCTGCTCACTGAAATTTGGAATATGTTCTTACTTCACACAATTCAATGATTTAGGCTGGTCTGTGCATTATCATGTGATGTCCTAGAACGTCTTATGTGCTCTCTAAGAGCCAATCAGAACCCTACATTACAAAAGGACAATTTACTATTGAATTTAACTTAGTGTTTGAGAAGGATGAATAATAAAATAGGTAAACGGTGTGTGATATATGTTACAAATAGTCAAGGTTGTTAAAGAGATAAGTCTCATAAATTACTACACTAAAGATTTACATGGAGTTGATTTATAAACGTAGCTTTAATTTTGCTTCTTTGTGTATCTAATTACAAGTTGATTAGGAAAGGAATAAAGTGGGTATTGAGTTTCAGCATTTATTTTATTTTGTCCAAAAAGACTTCACTTCTACACAGACTGATCTTCCTCTCTCACCGCTCCACATCTGCTGCTCCACTTTGCAAATCCCTACATTGGCTTCCAGGTTCCTGTGTCCTCCAGAATCAAATTGAAATTACTCACCCTTACCTACAAAGCCCTCAACAACACTACTCCTGAATACATCTCAAATCCCATCTCAAATTACTCTCCCTCCCGCCCTCTTAGATCTACCTCTGACCTTTGCCTTGTCTCGCCTCTGTAACCACCTCTCACTCCCGATTGTTTATGAGGTATGAGGCCATACACAGTTGAATTGTTAGCCCAGGCTGCAGATTTGCGGTCAGCATTACATTCTGAAATGTGGAACTAACTACAAATATTTCTATTCTCAGACACGTTCACTCACACACCAGCTCTTAGCAGGAGTGATTAGATAACCTTGTGTAGTCACACTTAGGGTACAGATTAGAAGTACCAAACTATCATAGTATGTTTACCTCTTGGGAGTCTTTTTTGATTCATTTTCTCTTTCCTCATTGGCAGGATGGCTGGAGAAGGAGGCTCTTGCAGTATCTGTAAGTATCATTCTGCACAACTTTAAAGCTTGTTGTTGTAGTTGTTAAGAAGAGTTTATATGTACGTTTCCTCCACAGCGGTGGTGAGCTCTAGCACTGGAGGAATCCTTTCAGGAGGTGGAGGAGGATATGAAGGTGGCAGCGGAAACTACCATGGAGGATCTGGATTCAGCTCTGGCAGTGGAAGAAATTTAGGTGGTAGCAGATTTAGCTCTGGAAGTGGCATAAGCTCTTCCGGTGGATATGTCACAGGTGGCTTACACAGCGGCTCTGTTGGGCATGCTGCAGGTGGGCTGCTAAGCCCTGGCGGGTATGCTACAGGTGGTGGTGGCAGTTCTTCTGTTAACATTGTCACAAAAACAACAACGTCCACAAGAAAACACTAGAGCCTAGAAGCTCTGACGTGCAGCTTTCTGATTTTAAAAGTTCTTGTGCTCCTTTGTATTTCCTTGAATTCTTAGACAAATATTCAGCCATCCCATCACAGCAATTTAACGCTCACTTAATTTAATGCTACTCACAAAGTCTTCTGACAATTTATGATTTGCTATATGCTAAATAATTTCAAGTTGTTAGTGGATGAGTACAAATTTCTTTCTTAGTGCAATAAAGACCATATGACATAATTTGAGCTCCTGTGCAAGAAACTGACATCTTGTGACCTAATAAATCCTCAGTCAATAAGTGCCACTCTAATGGTTATAAGAACACATTCCACCATATATTAATCTGGGTGCATGATTAATCTAAAGTCTAGAACAATTAGAATTCACTGTGTCCCTTATGCTATGCATTGTGATAAACATATTGCACGAATCTCAGCATTAATGCTGTTGCACATTTTGCTTTTATCATCTTAAGCCACATTTCACTTGCATTCCCTTACACCATTCTTTTTTATCATGGTCCTCAACTGAGCTATACAACTTTCTGACACAATTGCGCAGTTTACATTATCCTTTCTCACTTTCACACATAGAAGTCTCTTGAAAGAAAATAAGTAGTGGCCTTCATATCTCGTGTCGTGTTTTCTACACTGCTGCAGGAATTCCCAAGGACTCACCTTGTAATGAATTTGAATTGTTTTGGCATAATGTAATACCAATGTTCAGAACTTATTTCAGGATGTATTCCTTGCGCAATTTGATTTGAAATATGTTCTCAATGGGATATAAACAAAGTAATCCTACTACCACTAATACAGATTAATGTGCGAAAACATTCTGCAACCCAAATTACCCAATCAGATATTTTCTTGTATTTTTAGGAATAAGCATTGATTTGGGTGCTATAGGTTATATTACTTATTTGTATAGTTACCTATGCACAAGTTTTTATAATTGTATTCCCAAATTTTATGTGTGTATGTTACTGGAAATGTATGTTTAGATGAACTTTCCGTAATAACCCTTTCATTTTCTGCTTTTACAATGTACTGTTCTACTGTTTGGTTTTTCAAGTAAATGTGCTAATAAAATGGCAACTGTTGCAATATTACTGTTTTATTATTTTTAACTGAAAGATAGTTAAAATATACATATACTGCCACACACATGGTGACATTCACACTAGGGTTCATATTTGATAGCAGTCAATTAACCTACCAGTATGTTTTTGGAGTGTATGAGAAAATCGGAGCATCTGTAGGAAACCCACGCAAACAGAAGGAGAACAAACAAACTCTGCAGATAGGTCCCTGGTTGGAATCAAACTCATGACCCCAGTGTGGTGAGATAGCAATATGAAACTCTATGGGGTATATTTACTAAACTCTCAGTTTAAAAAAGTGGAGACGTTGCCTATAGCGGCCAATGAGATTCTATCTGTCATTTTGTTAAATGTACTAAATAAATGATAATTAGAATCTGATTGGTTGCTATAGGCAACATTTCCATTTTTCAAACCTGTAGTTTAGTAATTATACCCCTAGGACTTTTGACTTACTTGAGATATAAATGATTAGAGATCACAGCTTCACTCCCTACTAAGAGCTTCTAAAGTGGCCACATCCACAAGCAGATTCAGTTTTAGCTTACTGCCAAGTGATCAGGAGCTAGATTTGCTAAAGGGTGGTTTGCTCAAACTGACGCTTTTTGGCTATTTTTCCGGCGGTTTTGAAAGTGCCGTATTTGCTAAAGCCCAAACCGCCGTTAAAACGGCCAGAAATTATATTTTTCAAAACCACCACTTTACAAACCGCCATCCCGATTTTAACAATGATGAGCATACAAACCAGCACATTTACTAAGCTTGAGTTTTCAAAACCGCCACAAAACAGCCATCCAAACAGCCAAAATGAAAGAGGTGGTTTTGAATGGTGAGATTGACCAAACTGCTGCTGTTTGAGGTATTTTGCCATTCAAAACATAAGGGAAAGCATAATTGACATTTTAATTATTTGGAAAATCATTATTTATTGATTAAGGGACAAAATTAATTTAATATCAACTTATGTGGGATTTTTTTTTTTAACATATATTTTTAAGGGGACACTATTATAGCATTATATTATATGGGAAATGTGAATATATAATATTATTAACTCATTGTTAATGGTGGTTATAATTATTTATTTTGCACATTTTTTTATTACATATTGTCCGAATAATATAATAATTGAATAATTTTATCCCCTTAATATAATTTTAAAAATAATTCCCCTCATAAGTTAATATTTAATTCATTTTGCCTCTTAATTAATAAATAATTATTGCCAAAATAATTTAAATGTGGTGCTTTCTCTTATGTTCTGAATGGCAAAATAGTTCAAACAGCATGTTTAAGCCATCCAGCTATTCTGAAGCAGGTATTAAAACTGTCCTGTCCTGTCTTTTGGATGGCGGTTTTGATGGCCGTTTCATCCAAATCACCAGCAGTTTAGCTTTTTCAGTCCGCTATACATAACCAGCTATTTTAAATTGAAGCCTCAAACCGCCCTATGGTAACTGCGGCGGTTTGGATCACTAAACCGCCGGCAGTGGGTGGCGGCTTCAAACTGCCACCAAGCTCAATTCTTAGTAAATCTAGACCCAGATCCCTGTGGATTTTAAAATCCAAACAGATCTTCTTGTCAGACTGAAAGCCCATGGTTATCCAGTGACTAATATATATGCAGATTGTTATGATGGGATGATCCATCTTGAACAATAAAAATATGAGCCTGGATGTGTGGTTATTAGACATCAAGGTAGAGGGAAGCTACCAAATGGCTAGTTGAAATTAATGGTCATCTTTAGTCTCAAGCAATAAAATTACAAGAGCAACAATTGCTGTGCTATAGATATTGTAGGGAACGTACATTGAAATACACTAAACAACAGCTTTCTAGGACAACCACCCTCTTATTATTCCTGGTATGTACACATATCTATGATTTGTACTTCAATGTATCTGAAACATCATACTCAAAATCAAGGCAACTAACACTTTACAGTAGGAGGATAAATTCACAGGTTTAATCAGCTCAGTTATATTATCATCATCACCATTTATTTATATAGCGCCACTAATTACGCAGCGCTGTACAAAGAACTCACTCACATCAGTCCCTGCCCCGTTGGAACTTACAGTCTAAATTTCCTAACATACACAGAGAGAGAGACTAAGGTCAATTTGATAGCAATCAATTAACCTATTAGTATGTTTTTGGAGTGTGGGAGGAAACCGGAGCACCTGGAAGAAACCCACGCAAACTTCGCACAGACAAGGCCATGGTCGGGAATTGAACTCATGACCCCAGCGCTGTGAGGCAGACGTGCTAACCACTTCACCAACTAGGGGCAGGCTGGACCGGGGGGCAGTGGTTCACCGGCCCCTCTGTCTAACGGCTGTCCGGGCCGGCCGCCAACCGTGCTGCCCATAGTTATAAATACAACTGGACACATGTATAAAAGTGTTTCTAGGTGCAAAAATATAATACAATTCAATGTTATTTTAAATTGTCTCAATTTGAGGCCTTTTAACAGAAAAGACAAGCATTAAAAAAGGAGCAGGCTCACAAAGGTGTTGCATATTGGTCTCATCAGGAGTCAATTACATTCTCGGACTGGAAGCATTGCTTTTACTGATGGTTCCTACTACTGTAACAAAAAAATCTCTTTCTCTTGCATGAAGTAAGTGTAAATGCATGCATGATTTCCCACACCTATGACATCACAACTTGAATACTTGTTTCAGGGGGCAAATTAGAGAAGAGTAAATATTGCAGAGCAATTAGTAAATATGAAACTCAATTAAACAGAATACTTTTTCAGCAGATACAACGCTATGAGAAAGTTTCACAATCATCAAAGGAAGGGGTTCTTTACAGTAAGGGCAGTCAAGATATGGAATTCACTGCCAGGCAAGGTTGTGATGGCAGAATCAATGGATACATTAAAGAAAAGGTCAGACAAATTTTTAGCGGCAAAGGGTATCCAGGGTTACGACCGTTAATTAAAATGAAGGACAGTAGTGGATTCTGGGAGAAATAGGATTTTAATATTGGGTCAGGGGGATTTTTCCTGATTGAAATAGAGTGGCGGCTGCTTTATCTGGATCAATTTCAAATACAAGAGAGGGATCGCAGAAGATCCAAAATAAGTTGAAGTTGATGGACTGGTGACTTTTTTTTAACCTCATGAACTATGTTATTATTACAAATGTGCAATAAAATTTAGCACCTAAGCCATTTTTAAATACAAGATAAGATATTTAAAAGAATAGAAATGCATCATCCAAAATACCTAGACATTAATAATAGCATAATTATGAAATCAACCAACTTACCTTTTCAAGTATATACTTATAATAGAAAACAAGAACACATTTACACAGTAGATAAGTAGAGCTCTAAAATACTTAGTTGAAAATGAATATCACAATCTGGTTAGATTACTGTATATTGTAGCCATAGTAATGATAACTGTATATAGCATATTGCACAGAGCTTGGCAGATGTTCACATCATTGGAGCTTACAATATAAATTCTCTACCACACAAACCCGTACATTAGTGTTAATTTTGTCAGAATCCAACCAGTATGTGTCAGTGGGCCTGATGTTAGAATAGACCTTGAACCCTGCTCAGGTGATGTCTACCATCCGAGAGGTGCAGAGTCTAATGGAAGGAAAGGTATTCACCAGGGATCCCCGTAAGGGAATATGGGCTAGGCTGCTCTCTAACTGTAGGTTGCGGTCCTCTAGGGGTTACAGAGCAGGCTATAGACAACCAGGATACAATAGAGATGAGAAGCTGAACTGGAGCATCAGAGGGTAAGTACATAGATTGATGGATCTGAGGAGCGAGGTAGGATGAGCGGCAGAGCAATGGAGCGCTGTGATCCTAATAGGTAGTAGAGCATAGATACAGGATCGATGAATATGCGCGGTGTTCTGCTGAACAGGCCACAAATCTAGGTTGAAGAGTAGATGACATGGACTAGACAGTGAGGCAATGAACTGGGAGCCCGGTGGCAGTATAGCCTGGAAGCAGAATCTGTGATGATGTACGGTGTTCTGCAGTATAACCACAAGTCTTGATCGTGGAACAGGTGACAAATGTACAAACAGAGAAGTGGTAACTGGATGCGCTGAGGTCCTGATGGGCAGTGTAGCCTGGAAGCAAGATTAATGATAATGCGTGATGTTCTGCAGTATAACCACAGGTCTTGATCGTTGAACAGGTAACCCCAGTATAACTGGAGAAGTGATAAACTGCAGAGAACTGAAGCACCGAGGTCCTGATGGCCAGTATAGGCTGGAAGCAGGATCGATGATGATACCTAATGTTCTGCAGTATAACCACAGGTCTTGATCGTGGAACAGGTAACACAGGTACAAACAGCACTAAAAGAAGATGACAGGATTTAGAGAGAACTCCGTCCTCACAGGGAAAGAGACCTAAAGATCTGACAATGGAAGATAGGAGAAATTGCCTTAAATTGTGAACTGACCTCAGGTTACAGTAGTCAAGAGAAACCACTATGTTGGCCGTCCCGGACAGAATAACATGTGAGATGTGTGATACCATGCTAGTATAAAATAAATTTAAATAGAGCTAATATTTGAGATTAAATTGAAAGTAGTAATTAAAAGTATTTCTGTGGTTGTGAGTTTTAAAAATTACATATAGTGTTATATTACGCAGGCTTATTGGCACCTCTAGGAAGGTCATAGAATGTCAGTAATTGTCTTGTTAAATTATTCCTCATGGGTATTGTTTCTTAGATTCGCTTGTGGCTAAAATATTCCCCAAATGTAACGGAAATCATTTCCTCTTAATTACAACCAGTCAATGGCATTTTGGTCAAACTTGTATTAAAAAGTATCCAGCCATAGGTTCCTTGTTGTTCCTTAAGATACTTATTTCATACCCCTTTCTGAGTGCAGAGCTGTTTACACAAAGCGCTGAGCTTTTCATTCATTCATTCATAACAGCTGGGGTTGCTATATAGCCTATTAAACTTACTCGGGCTGGGGAAATTATGATAACTCTCAACTGCCGTATCCCTACAATAGGTACATACCTCTCCTCTCTCAGAATCAATTAGGTCAGTGGTTCCCAAACTTTTGCAGTTCGAGGCACCCTTAGAGTCTCCAAATTTTTTCAAGACACCCCTCCAAAATAATTATTGAGCAGTCCTGCTTTAGAAGTAGTTGGGTCAAAAAATTGTAATAAGTATTTAGGTCAGGACAGAAATACTTATTTAGTTGTATGCAAAAATGCCCCCTCTGCATCCAGACACTCTGCCCTCAGGCACTCTGTCCCCTCTGTATCCAGAAACACTGACCCCTCTGCATCCAGACACACTGCCCTCTCTCACACTGCCCCCAATGCCCTCTGTCACGCTGTCCCCCCTCCTCTGCCCTCTCTCACGATGTCCCCCTCCTCTGCCCTCTCTCACAATGTCCCCCCTCCTCTGCCCTCTCTCACGATGCCCTCCTCCTCTGCCCTCTCTCACGATGTCCCCCCTCCTCTGCCCTCTCTCACGCTGTCCCCCTCCTCTGCCCTCTGTCACGCTGTCCCCCTCCTCTGCCCTCTGTCACGCTGTCCCCTCATCTGCCCTCTGTCACCCTCCTCTGCCCTCTGTCACGCTGTCCCCCTCCTCTGCCCTCTCACACACTGTCCTCCTCCTCTACCCTCTCTCACGCTGTCCTCCTCCTCTGCCCTCTCTCATGCTGTCCTCCTCCTCTGCCCTCTCACGCTGTCCCCTCCTATGCTGTGTCCCCCTCCTCTGCCCTCTCTCACGCTGTCCTCCTCCTCTGCCCTCTCTCATGATGTCCCCTCCTACGCTGTGTCCCCCTCCACTGCCCCTCTCACGCTGTGTACCCCTCCTCTGCCCCACTGTGCCCCTCCTCTGCCTCGCTGTGCCCCTCCTCTGCCCCGCTGTGCCCCTCCTCTGCCCCGCTGTCACATTCCTCTGTCCGCTGTCACTCTCCTCTGCCCCGCTTTCACACTCCTCTGCCCGCTGTCACACTCCTCTGCCCGCTGTCACCCTCCTCTGCCCCACTGTCACACTCCTCTGCCCGCTGTCACCCTCCTTTGCCCCGATGTCACACTCCTCTGCCCCGCTGTCCCCCTCTTCTGCCCCGCTGTCACTCTCCTCTGCCCCGCTGTCACGATCCCTCTCACTCCTCTGCCGCACGCCAGCCATAGAAAAAAAAGAAAGAACGCAGAAACTTACCAATCCGCTGGGCGCTGGGACCCAGCATCCACCTCTCTCCCGCAGCTGTCACTGACATCGATATTCAGTGACAGCTGCGGGAGAGAGGAGGCTGCTGGGTCCCGGCGCCTGGCGGATTGGTAAGTTTCTGTGTTCTTTCTTTTTTTCTATGGCTGGCCCGCGGCACCCCAGTGACAGCGCCGCGGCGCACAGTTTGGGAACCGTCAAATTAGGTCCATTGCTATTTCAGTTCTTCCTCATATTTTACAGTCTCTCTCACACAACTACAGTCATGCCGACGCGCACTTCACTTAATGTTTTTCAAGGCAGACTTGAAAAACTCTTGAAAAAGTGGTGTTGTCTGGTGGCAAATAAATAATTGGAACAACATGTATCTACTCAAGCACTTTTAGATCTCCCATCATATGTGGGAATTTCTTTACTTCCATCTGAGGAAATTAGTTGTTCTTTTTACATACCAACATGTTGTAGCTCAATAGTTCTACCATTATTTTCCAATTGTTCAACATTTACTTACCCATTGTGAGTGGTTTCCTTTGCAATTGATTATTCTATAAATTAAAAAATTCATATTATGGTACCAATAAATGATGTGTTTTTAATTATAACACATTTGCTGCAAGTCATTAGAGATCACCAGCGATTTTTAGTCTCAAATCAGAAATCACTGTCGATCTCAATCTAGTTGCAGCAGTTTTCCCATAACAGGACAAAGTCTCAAATCACCAGTGTTTAGTTTTAAAAGCGCGATTTTCAAACCAATACTCTGATTGGTTGGCAGTTTTGAATGCAGTTTTGAACTCACACAATTTTGCCCTCACCAACACTTTATAAAATAGGCTACTTCCTTATTTGAGTTGATAGGAGATTAAGGAGTATAGAGAATGCAGTGGTAAGTGCAGGAGAGTGTTGTCTAGCTGCCAAGACTGCTTTGTCCTGAAAAACGTAGCTGTGGACTGCAGTCTGTGATGCTGTGGGTCCTAACAAAGGGTCCATTGAAAAGAATTTGTAACATCAAAAGGAGAGAGAAGGAGAAGATGTCAGAGGAGAGGCGAGCAGCTGCAGGGACTAGTGGTGGGTCTGCCCTGGTTGTAACATTCACCTCATATAACAAGGAATTTCCGCAGCTCATCCTTATAGAGATCTTAGAAGGGATAAATGTCCCAAACTAAGGCTGATGAGTAATGTATCATGTTTAAAATGTTCATGTAAATTCCTTTATGGTCAAAGAATAATCTTGCACCATATAAATGCTTGATTGTTCTGCACATTGCAAACAAAAGCCTGATTTTTGTTATTTTTTTGTCCATCAACATATATTAATAACAAACATTTCCAAATTTTAAACACACAGGGACATAGGGTCCTCTCAAAATGCAGACAGCACAAGCAGTCGGTAACCAGGAGGACGATGACCCCTTAGAAGGTAAATCCACCTGTGTTATAAATGTGTAATAATAATAAAAAAAAACCTGTCATTATAAATTTCCCTGTAAACCAAAACTCTTGTAAATGCTTTTGTCCTGGCAACGTTTATTATTTGTTTTATTTATTTTACCTTTACCAAAAAACATCACAAGCCATGGAGCAAGGGATTCAATTCTGGACACTGCACATATACAGGCACAAGACCTCTAAAGCGACGAATACATAACATTGCAAACTGTCTCTAATGTCTCTGAAGTGACTGGGTGTGTGGAGCCTGCAGCACCAACCAGTCAACAAAATAACCCACCAAGGCATGCACAACCAGCATCTGGCCCTAATTTGGCTGAAGCCATATATCAATTGAGGTGCAGGCTAATTTGGTGGCATTCCACCAGGACTCCATGAGGGGTATCCAATCAGCTTGTAAAAGGGTTTCACTATTTGCACAATATCCAGGACACTCAAAAGAAGATGTGTCCATCCTTTGAAAGGATTGATAATACATTAATTCAAATGAACACTATACTAAACAGTCTGACTGGAGCTGTATGCAAGCTTTCAAGCACTTTAGTGTCTGTCTGTGGCCAATTAATGGCATGCCTACTAGTGCCCCCATCATCAGCTGGTAGAACATCCGTCGCAAATTAATAAATTACACCTTATTTATAGCTGGGGCTTACAGCTCCAAGAGTGTGGAAAAACCCCAGCTTATAAATAGATTTGCTGGCTGTCATTTCTTCAATCGATATAGGTGCTCTTGCATACAAGAATTAGTTTACAGCGTGCCTTAATTTTTTTATTTTATTTTGCCAGGTATGTGTCGGTGGATTATTTTTGTTTATCACGCGGGAAGAAAAGAAGACATTTTTTTCTCACACTTGGATTTTTATTTTAGTTTTATTTTTTCACGCCATTTGGATGCAAAATATGAATCATAAAGATGAAGAACACAGAGGTTTCTGACTATGAATGGGCTTTTATTTATACTTAAATATAATTTGGTGGTTGAAAAGGGGTGTCTGGTTTATTTACATTTTATTTTAGGGCACTACAGGTCCCAGCAGGCCAAGGGTGCCAGAACATGTCAGCACTTATGGTTCCCAAAGAGCTAGCATGCCCTGGCTGCCATGGGTATGCTGGTGCTTGTAGTAGTACAAGCACCAGCATGCCCAGACTTTTAATGGTAGCCTGGACTTGCTGGGAACTGTAGTGCACCAACTCAAAACTGTGTCTTTCCAACATTAACCACACCCACCGCCCAGCATTGTGGAAAGACCCCTAGTGCGTATTTTTTTGCTGGACCCCATTTCCCTGGGGATTCTATCCCCATGCTGACCAGCCTGGACTGGTTGCCATTATAGCACGGGAACCAAAGGCTATGGGTTCCCCTGCTATAGTGCCACCAGCCCTGGCTGGCACAGCCTAGTGCTGGCTGTAGTGAAATCGGAGGCAACCCATGCTTATTGTCCCCTTGATTTCTGTGCAAAGCTTCCTGTTGATTCTGGGGATTTTTAAACCAAAATCGCAGATTCATACACATGGAGACCTGTTTTGTCAGAGCGACAAAGAGCTGCACTACTTTACTTACGACTTACCATCAATTCACACTTTCATTGAGCGGCGAGTTCAAACTCACCTGAGAAAATCTTTGGAAACGCAGCTTGATACATTTACCCCCGAGTATCCTTATGTTTGCAGTAGTATAGTTGTTTCTGGCTTCAGCGCTGTATATTTTATTTTAATCTTAGTGAATAGTTTGGAAAGTGTCACAACCGGGCCTGCCGATCGCTCAGTTGGGTCCTGATTCACCTACCTTAGGGGTCCCGTGCTAGTGGTCTCTACCGCGAGACACCACTGCTCCGTCGGTTCTGCACCATCTTGAGGTCTTGCTGCGCATGCTCAGTTTGTCCTTTTCTCTGTTCCCATTCTTTCCTATAGGCTGGTTCCCTCTATTGGCTGTGTTCTTTAAAACACCACTTTTCTTCAATCAGGTGTCAGTTATTGAAGTTCCTCCTTTTGTATGGATGTGTTCTGGCTTCCCTGTTCTATTTGACTTCTACCGCTATACTGTTCTGTACATTATTGGACCACCGCGCCATACCATGGTATTCTGCATGATCCAGCTCCAGTGCTCCCTCGCATATCTGGACCCAAGGATACCCTCAGCCGCAGTTCTGTCTAATTCTCTATATCCGTTATACTGTTCTGAACATTATTGGACCTCCGCTGCATAATGTGGTATTCCGCCTGATCCAGCTCCAGTGCTCCCTAGCATACCTGGACCCAAGGATACTCTCCGCCGCAGTCCTGTATAATCTTCTTTATCTGTTATACTGTTCTGAACATTGTCTGGACCTCTGCTGCCTACCGTGGTACTCCATCTGATTAAGTTCCTGTGCTTCCCAGCATATATGGACCTAAGTATGCACCTGGCCACAATTCCGAATATTGCGCTATACCTGTTAAACTGTTCTGAACTTTCTCTGGACTTCTGTTGCTATCTGCGGTGATCCTACTGATTCGCCTCCTGGTTGTGAAATTCTCTTGTTAGTATTTCCTCTACTACCTTGTACCTACCTGTGCAATTCCCATCTCTCCTATAGACCGACTGGAAGGGCCGCAACCTTCGGAACGGGAGCAGAGAAGCCCATATCCCCTTGCGGGGGGTCACTGTTGAAAACCTCCTGTGACGTTAGACTCCACGCCTCCCAGGAGGTAGTGCCAACCTAGGCAAGTCTAAGGGTCCTACCAGTCCATTTGGATTGTCACAGTAAGTCACAGATTTTGTGTACAACAACGGGATCAGTCACTTACTACTGTTTGAGCTTTATATATTGTGTGCCACTAGGAATTTATGTTTGTATTTATTTATTACTGTAGTGTAGGAGTATCTGTATGGAGAAGGACTCATTGAACAGGTTGAAGAGATTTCAGTTATATCGTGTAAACCCTGACATTTTCTTACTGGATAGGTTTGTCAATTTCCTCCAAAGCTAGTGGTAAATCAAGTAAGTGCCATTTAGTCAACAGGGACATTGGGAGCCAAATTATGTCTGTGAATCAATTTAGCTACTCATAGTCCAGAAAATATATTCTGAATGTTAGGTTAGAATGAAGTGTGTGCATACAAATTACAGTATTTATTTTATAACACAATAGATCAGCAAGAAACAGTATAAGCAGAGTTTTAAAAGTGGTATATCAAATGCAGATTATCAGGTACAGAATAATATGCATATTATCAGGCTCAGAATCATATGCAGACAGCGATGCAATCAACTGGCAAAAATGCAGGTTACAGAAAGTCCCAATATCAGAGCAGGAGATTAGACCAAAATCAGCAGACGTAGTAAAGTGGAATGTCACAGTGTACTTATGAGCAGTGTATAACAAGGTCCAAAGTATTCTGAGACAGACCCAGAGTCCCTCAGAACAGCCAGCCACAACAGAACTTGAAGCAGTACAAAAGTCAATGCAAATTCTTGACATTTCAATTGGATTGATTGGAGCTGCACAACAGATGGTCTGGATGCAGGCAGGAATGAATGTGGAGTAGCTGAAAACCAGAGAGACCTACCATCAAATGACAGCAAACAAAATGGGCTGTATAAACGGTAATGGTACCGCTGTCACAGATTTCTCAGGACACCACCACTTCAGCCAGGAATGGGGCACTGAGTATTTAGCAGCCAGTCAAGTAACAAGAACACAAACAGTCAGAGAAAGCCAGAAATCAGAACCAAAATTGGAGCCAAATATTGCCAGAGATCACAACCAGAATCATAGTCAGTCATTGCCAGAGATCAGTACCAGAAAGCAGACACAGGATAATACAGCACAGGAACCAGGATATTACCGCTAGAAACAACACACAATCACTGGCAAAGATGAAGTGTCTGCATAGGTATTAAATAGAGGCTATAACAAATCAAGGAAGCGCAGGCAACACACGTGCAATGCAATGCTAATTTTAACTGGAGAGCTTTCATGCACAGGGAAATACAGCAAACCTGACAGGAAACCTAACAACAGAGTCCTAACACCTGCACTGCAACTCAAACTAATTGAAAGCAAACACACACACGCAGAAAACACACACACACGCAGAAAAGAACAACAGAAACAGATAACAGAAACATAACTCTAAGGCTATATACATACTGAAAATTTTTCCAACCGATGTGTTATCTACAACGATTTTACAAACAACTGAAGGTCCAATTACTTGGGCAATTCATGTGTACACACTGACACAATTTACCTTCATATCTCTGCTCTTCATCTGATCCTCTAGGCTTTTAGAGAATGACAGCACAATAGTCACCCATTCATTCATCACACTGGTTAAAACTGCCTTGTTATAGCTATCCACATGTCCTTACGAATTTCATTAGCTTCTGAGACGCTGGGTCTGATTCAATAATGAAAGTTAAGCAATAAATTGAGTAATTTTTCTTACTTAAGTGTTCTGGACAAACCATGTTACAATGAAAGGAGTGCAAAATAGTTGATTATTTTGTACATAACTAAAATACTGGCTGTTTTGCAGGTATCACGCAAAGACTTGATAGCTTATTTGTACAATGAAATTTAAAGTTATTTGATATAGAAAAAAACCCAATATTTTCCTTATGTGCAAAATAATAAATTAACATGCACCCCTTGCCTTGTAACATGGTTTTGTCCAGGAGAAAACTTAAGTAAAAGAAATGAGTACTTTCTTTAATTAATCAGGCCATCTGAAACAAAATTTTTCAGTCTCAGAACGAAGTCACCGGGACATGTTCATTGCCGGCATTGGCTGAAAAGACCATGGGGTATATTTACTAAACTGCGGGTTTCAAAAAGTGGAGATGTTGCATATAGTTATCATTTATTTAGCACATTCTACAAAATGATAGCTAAAATCTGATTGGTTGCTATAGGCAACATCTCCAGTTTTTCAGTTTAGTAAATATACCCCCATGACTCTGCAAACTCTATGGAGATCGTAGTCGTGAGTGCATACACGCTACACAATCAGAAGGTGATTGGATTATTAAACAGTAAGACCAACTAAATAAAATGACAATCTGTATTTTGGAATGATTGCCATTAGTCGTGTTATTATATATACACTAACGCGATAAGTGGTCGAGCGATCGTTTATTTAGTGATTGGCCCGATAATCGGCTGAAAAACCTCCAGTGTGTACCTAGCCTAACACTGAGTGGTCTCTTCCTTTGGTACATTTAGCTAATAGTTACTTGCAGGGGCAGGCTGGCCTGGGGGGCAGGGGGGCATCTGCCCCCTTGGCCATTCCCATAGTGAGCTACTTTGGGCTGGGTTACTTGCATTTTTTTCCCTTTAAAATGTTCCTAATAGGATGCTGAGTCGAGTCGTGCCCTCTGTGCTAAAATTTGCTAGCCCTCCCCTGGTTACTTGATCCCCACGTGCCCTCAAGACTGCCAGAATTCATTGGCACATGGGCTAAGTAACATGGTAAAAGTACAGAACATGTTGACCCATGTCGACTCCAAAGTGTCTGATAGTTGTTGGAAATTAGTTGGTAATGGATCTCTCCTGAGTATATCTTGTTCCATCTAATCCCATACATGATCAACTACATAAAGATCTGGTAACTTCGGAGGCTGGGGAGCCAGTTCACTGGCATGTTTCTATCTTTTCTAGTCTTGTGGCATGAAGCATTCTCTTTCTAGACAAACAATTCAAAAATAGGAAAACTATTCTCATGTTACCAATCATTAACCATTTTCCCTCTAAATGTTGCTCTACTCAGAACAAGAAAGCCATGGTAGGCCATGGAAATATACATTGGGACAGTCAGCTCTTGGTATGGGAACCCAATTGGTCCCCCTCCTTCCCCTTTAGAAGACCATCCCAATACTGAGTAGCACTGGCCTTTAACACAATTTAATCTATTGATTTTTTTTTTCCTTTCTGACTGGAAAGATAGGTCAAACAGTTCTTGTCTGTCAGTATCATGTCTAAGAAAACCTGCCATTTTTCTGGCAGTTTGATGTCTGGTTTTTCAAATCACATGCATTTTATACCTGCCATTTGAACAAAAAGTATTTAGAAATATGTTATTTTCTGTGCGGTTTGCCATTACTAAATCTCTCGTTTTTCAAACCCCACATAAACACGACAAAAACAGTGTGGTTTACTTTAGTAAATTTAGTCCTTGAAATGTGAACTGTCATTGTTAACTTGATATGTTTCAATAAATAAAAAAAGGTTTTAAAAAAAATGAACAGCTATCTATCAATTCTCTTTGCCCACATACAGTATTATAACTACATACAGAAAAAAATCCAGTTTCAAACATTGTGCATTTTGGCCAGTTGTTCTAATCTAAAATATGTGGCCTTACATGGTCGCACAAAGGGAAATATTATCGCAAAAAAATATGTAGGATCCTAATGGTTTAATATAAATGGGATATACTGTACAAGCATACAAGATACCGTACAAGATGAGTGTCATGAACATAGAGAACTTACAGTATATCCCATTTGAAGGGGGAGTTATGTATCTGAGATATATATGTGAAGAATTACCCAAAGGTCAAAACCTTGGGAATATTTGTGAGCAAACTATAGTCACACATAGAGGACATTCCTGCCCCCCTATCAGCATTAACACTGCCTCTGTGAAGACCGTCCTATTTCATTTTGCTTAAAAAACCTTTGTTGGGAAGGGGTAAATTGTCAGTGTTTTGGGAAAATCAATCCACATTGATAAGCTGTATATCTTCCTAGCCAAATTCCCATGGCACAGATTATACAACTCATGTAAGTTATACTCTGAATGTAACCCCTTTTTTTTTAAACTGCTTTGCTTATGTATGTTATGTCAATTGTTTATTAATCATTTTTTATATTTGAATGCCCTGTAGCTTTGTATATTAAATCTAGAAAATGAATAAGAGGCGTCTTTGATACTCGAACGAATCCATTAGCCTGTTAAGAAGAATATAGCTCGACCAAGTTAACCCTTTGAATGCCGGTGTGCGATTTGTAAATACATTTGACTAACAAGCCTAATGTGCGCTTGCATTTACATTAGTGTAACAGTCTTGAGGTGTGAAGAGTTAACCCTTTGCTTGCTGGTGTGGGCCTTGCTGGCCTGTGGGTAGCCAGAAGCCTTGTGTGGGTCAATATATTGGGGTACTATTGCCCGTATTCAATAGGTAGTGGCAAACCTGAGGTGTGTTGAGGTGTGAGAGCTCGGTGTGGGGGCAATTCAGTAGGTCTATAACCTGTGTGATAGGTAGAGATGAAAAATGTGGATCTGTATGTTAAAATATATTCAATTTTAATGAATTTGTGTATACATTCTCTATGTATATAGCTATATATGTTTGTCTCCTTTTGTGTTCTTGTCATTGAAACATTTAGGGTGTTTGTCACTTGCACACAGTGCTTGCACCAATATTCGGAATAATTATTGTTGATATCCTACCTTATGCAGCAAACTCATACAGCAAACACCCCAAAGTCACGGCAGTCATAGGCAGCATTGTCAAATATGTTCTGTGAAATATTAGTCTGATTCCACATTTGTCTGTGAAATTTCACACGTTTCCACAGCGGTATTTGGTCTTGGATATGTTCCTAGTCCTAACTTATCCACACTAAACAGCAGAATAAATTGACCGTCCTTAATTCAGCTCTATTCACAGACCATAAATTCCACCAAATGTAATAATATAGGGCCTTCCTTAGAGTTGAACGTGATTTACGCATAAAACATAAGTGCAAATTGCGTCCCACAGTTTTCTCTGTAGTCAGAGTCACATGTATCTAAGAGGTGTGGAACTCTGTATAGTATGCAAAATGCATACATTTAATAAAAGCATATAGCTACATTAAAAGTGTATAATACAATTTAAGCATATCATGCCCTATAAGACAGAAGCTACACAAATAAATAAATAAACGCCAAACCAGCCATAGTGCTGCCAGCCTAGGCTGGTATTAACACAATCTGTGGGACAAAAAACATGGGGTCCCACCAAATTGCCAGCCAGAGCTGGTGGCACTGTAGGAGGGAAACCCACATCAGCCCCAGGCTGGTCAGTACGGGGCTGAATTTCCTAGGGAAATTAGGCCCACAAGAAAGTGCTTTGTCTGTGGTGTACTACAGGTTCCAGCATGCCCAGGCTGCCATTGAGTGTTTGGGTATGCTGGTGTTTGTTATAATAAGTGCCAACATACCAACATACCAATGGCTGCCAGGGCATAATGGCACTTGGTGAACCACAAGTTGAGGCTTGGACCTGTAGTGTACAAGAGAGAAATATGAATATAACACAGACATCGTTTTTTAAAATACTTTAATTGACATAGGTGCTGACCTAAACCATTTTCACAATTTTTATTTTCCCACCTATGTCCGGGCTAATACTTCTGGCATCTTCATGTAAAAATCCTGGTCTTCGGAAAATAATAAAAACATAATTGATGATGCTGACCAGTTTTGCTAAAACAGGGCGATTGCCCAAGCTCTGAGGTTTGTTTGTTTTTTGTGGGGGGAGTCCCAATTACCCTTTTTTTAAAAAAAAAATATATATATATTTTTTTAATAGCAATTACAAGATATGTGCTGATTATCACCTTTATCAGCATGGATCTTGTACGAGGGGGAAGCAGCTTCCTAGAGGTGTATCTGAGTTTACTTACTACTCTACTTAGCTGGTAGGTAGCATTAACAATCTCTTACTGTAGTCTGGCTATACCTGCATGCCCACTCCACAATATCACTTCTCTACATACTCGGAGACTGAGACGTAATCCTTACTATTGCACATGTGCAGTAGGGAAAACAGCATTTTGCATTTCCGTGCCAAAATTAAGACCGACTGTACATGAGCCCTGCAGGATGGGATGGCTAAGCAAAAGTGTGGAAAATTGCATATCTGGAACTTCACACCTCAGTGAAACGACAGGTAATTCAATTTGTGATTAGCACTTCAACCTCACAGCACTGGGGTCATGAGATTGATTCCCAACCATGGCCTTACCTGTGTGGAGTTTGTATGTTCTCCCCGTGTTTGTGTGGGTTTCCTCCAGGTGCTCCGGTTTCATCCAACACTCCAAAAACATACTAGTAGATTAATTGGCTGTTATTAAATTGAACCTAATGTCTCTCTGTGTGTGTGTGTGCATGCTGGGGAATTTAGACTGTAAGCTCCAATGGGGCAGGGACTGATATGAGTGAGTTCTCTCTACAGCGCTGCGGAATTAGTGGCGCTATATAAATAGCTGATGCTATATAAATAGCTGATGATGATGATGTTTTGTGCAAACTTTTGCTCAACTGAAACTCTACCTGAAACAGAAACATAGATTTATCATATTAAGCAATATATTAATGGCATCTCATGCAATATGGAATATTATATGTTTTAATAACAATAAATAAGGAAAAAGTGGAGGATATTCTGGAAAATTTTATCACCAACCCCCAGAGTCTGCTAGCTCTGCTCTGATAAGCTTGGGCTTTAGGGACACGGGTAATTAGCAAATATCAACAGTGTTCTCTCACAGCATCTATTTCCCGGGTGCTCCACCCGACTGTTTTTACTTTCCAACCAGCTCTTTTAGTCCAAAAAAATCCTATTGTAACAGGACAAACCATTGTTTATCCAATTATAATAAGCACTGTGTGAGCACTGCAGGGAGCACAGTGTATTAGACCACTGACCACCAGTCTGACCAGTCCGGGCAGTCAATCCAGGAAGGCAGAGAGGTTCAGCTGCCAGGCATGGAAATAATAATTAATTATAAAAAGATAATAAGTGTTCAGTCTAGCTAGCAAGTTGGCAATAACCTCTGGAGTTTTTATAGATAATATAAGTGTTGGCAATAACCTCCAATATTTTTTTTCTTTATTATTATTATTATTATTGCAAAATATTACACTATGCTACTACTTTTTTAGGTTTGTTTTCAAATATTTATTGATAAATGGTCATGACAACATACTGTAGATGAAAAAAATCTCAGCACAACTTTTGCATAATAGACAACTGAAGTGAGAACACAATCAACCGAGGAATTATTGTCAGTATTATTGTCAGGCAGAGCAGACTTCTTTAAATGACCAAATTTTTAACATAGGGGAAAGAGAAAGAAAAAAATAGAATGAAAAACTGGGGAGTGGGGGAGAGTTAGGAAAGAGGAAGAACATGGAGCGGTGGGTTAGAACCGCAATAGAGAAAAGAGAAAAAGTAGGGAAAGAGATACCACAGGGAGGATGTTGCTCCTGCTTTAAGTAAAGGGACCACCTGCCTACTTTTTAATGCCACCAAAAAAATTCTGGGGAGAACACTGATTACTGAACAAGCAAGAAACCAAAAAACTTTTTTATTTTCCATTTGAACTACAACAGATAAGAAAGACAATATTTTATGTTCTATTTAATAAAGTTGTGAATTATTATTATTATTTGTATTATTATTATTATCGTAGATTTGTAAGATGCCACAGTGCTCGGCCGTGTCGTACAGTAGAGAAAACCGTACATACATAAAACAGGGACGTACAAAGTAGACAAAATAAATGCAGACATGAAAACAAAGGGTATAAAGGACCCTGCTCATTAGAGAGCTTACATTCTTAGAAGAGGACACAGCTGAAACAAGAGGAGTATATGTGTTTGAGTGGAGATTGGGATAGTTCTGAATGTGCATTAGTGTGAATAGTGTTATCAAGGATAAGGTCACCTCTAAAAAAGAGATGGGTTTTCAAAGAGCATCTAAAGAATTAAAAGCTGTGGGAAAGTCTGATTAAGCATAGTAGGAAATTCCATAAGTGGGGAGCAGCATGGGAGAAGTCTTGTAGGCGGGAGTGAGAGGTGATTACCAGAGACAAGACAAGAACAGGTCAGAGGTAGATCTAAGATGGCGGGAGGGAGAGTATTTTGATATGAGATTTGAGATGTATGCAGGAGTAGTGTTGTTGAGGGGTGAGGTGTAGGTAAGGGTGAGTAATTTCATTTTGATTCTGGAGGACACAGAGAGCCAGTGTAAGAATTTGCAAAGTGGTGCAGCATATGTGGAGCAGTGAGAGAGGAAGATCAGTCTTGCAGCAACATTTAGGATGGATTGAAGTGTGGATATATGGGTGTCAGGAATGCCAGATAGCAGGAGATTGCAATAGTCAAGACGGGAGATGATGACAGAATGGATTGATAGGTAAGAAGTGAACAAGGTAAGAACTGTGTCACTGTGCCAATGGAGTGAAGGGTGTGTAGGAGAAGAGGGTGATCAACAGCATCAAAAGCAGCAGAGAGATCCAGGAGAATGAGTATAGAGAAATTACAATTAGATTTTGCAGTAAGTAGATCATTGGTCACTTTTGTGAGAGCAGTTTCAGTGGAATGTTGGGGGCAGAAGCCTGATTGCAGAGACTGGAGAATGGAATGAGAGGAGAGAAAGTGAGACAGATGTTTGTACACTAATCGCTTAAGTAGTTTGGAGGCAAAGGGGAGGAGAGAAATAGGGCGGTAGTTGGAAAGAGAGGTTGGATCGAGAGATGGTTTCTTTAGAATAGGTGTGATGAGCACATGTTTAAAGGAGGATTGAAATGTACCAGTGGAGAGAGACAGATTGAAGAGGTAAGTTTGAGGTGGGCACTAAGTAGAGGAGAGGGAGCAGAGTAGTTGGGAGGGATTAGGGTCAAGTGGACAGGTTGTAGGATGAGATGATAAGATGAGTACAGAGACTTAATGAATGAATGAGGGTTTAGGGTTTCTTTTGTTAAGTTTTGGGTTGTTTTATTATTTTTTTTACTTTTTGGTATAACTGTCAGGGGTCTTATGGATACATCTTCATTATACCGGACCCGGACCAGTTTGGAAGAGCCCCAGCACCTCTGGTAGGGAATACATTGTATTTTGCTCTCTTCTCAGACACACCAGCTCTGTACTGACCAGTCTGGGAGCTGGTTTTCAATATGGCAGAACATCCGCACAATTATGGTCTTTTAATTATAGTGGAAACCAGCACAGGTTGTTAAGCATAGCGGTTGGATGATGATTTGGTAGGTCATGCTACCCATTTTTTTATTTATTTCAGTTGTTTCACACTGTGTACTGCGTTTAGTAAACATTTTCTAATTAAATATTTAATTATTGTAAGGTTGTAGAGTGGTCAGCATGCAGAAAGGGGTATCAGCAGTAACATCCAACACAGGTTTTATTTAGCATTAAGATATCTTCCATGAGGTGCACGTACAATTTGGTGTACAGGCTTTTCTTTTCCAGGACCTACAGTGGCAATGTAAAATTCCAGGTTTTTAAAGTTCAGATCCTTTGCTCTGTGCTGTTTGTCAGTGTATGCCTTGTATTTATTTTTGTTTTACTCTGAACGTGTGTGCTGCTATGGAAAAGGTGCATTGGGTTGAAAATTCTGCAAACCTGTGACATGCAGCTTTGTATGCAACATAAGTCTCCCATGTAGTAATTTAGCAGATGAGATCTGGACAAAGGCATGGCGAGTAGCTCTGTATGTTTGCAGAATGTTTGTAGTGAAGGTTTTCCATGCTTGTCCTTCCAAGCACGGCTGGTGGAACAGGGTAAGCCTGGTAAGTGCGCCAAGAGGACACAGCACTTATTGGGTACGCCACCACTTTGTCCACGTTGATAATAAAAAAATTCCGCCACAGGCACAACCCCTTTAGTGCCTGATTTCATGCTCTGAACAAGAGATATTTCTCTACCTCAAGAAGGATTGGAATTCCAACAAAGTAAATTGAGATCCATTATCCAACATTAACTCATTGGGTTACCTTCTCTGCAGAAAACTGTGGAGAGGAACGTAATCACTGTAGCCAAGGTCACTTGTACAGTGAACACAACCTCTGGCCATTTACTGTAGTAATCAATGTGATAGTAACATGACAATCAAGAGGTGCAGTACCAAACAGTCCTACATGTCAATAGCAAGCTATTTCTATGCATTGGTAGAAACAGGATCCAGTTGCAGTGGTGTTGTATGTGTTACAGCTGTCTTGTCATGTGTTTGGCAGGTAATAGACTTAATAGTTGCTTAAACTTGCATATGCATTTCCGGCCACCAGTACAGGTCACACAGATATTTCTTCATTTTCACTATTCCCTATGGGTGTCGTGTGCAGCTGTATGTAGTGACCCTGTAGCTCATCTGGGATAAGAAGATCATGTGTACTACGAATGACACCTACATTATACAGTGAAAGTTCCAGAAGTATGGCAAAAAAGCAGGATCCAAGGTTTTAGCAGAGCCAGGCCATCTGCTTGTCACAAGGTCACACAGTTGAACTTGAGGCAAGACAAGTAGCTTCGAATTGCTTTGCTGTAATGGCAGGAAAATGAGCTGTTGTAAGTCCAACCACTTCTATGTCACCATTTCTGGTAACAGAGACACGTAAAAGAAGGCAAGACAAGCAGTTCACTGCCATATTTTCATATCCTGGTTTGTACTGTCATATGTAAATGCCAATAGTCTTGCTGATCATATGGCTATGCACATGCCCACTCATCTTAGTCCTTTTGTTGTCAGCAATGTTGTCAATGGATATAATCTGTTCTACATTTTTTGGTAACCCATACACACGCAGTGCTTCTTTTCCACTCTTAAGGACTGTCTTTCAGTGTCCATTAGTGTACTTGAAGCAAATGGGAGTAAGTACAGCCTCAGCACTACAGTCTGAAGCAACCTTTGTAACAATTGTAGGTAAAACATGCTCAAACAATGACAGTACTAGGTTGTTCATTCGTGGCTCTATACATTTTGGATTTCCTGGTTCTGACTTCTACATATTGCTGACCACTCTTCTGCTTCACAAATTGGTTCTGTTTGAATTTCCCTATTCCGACCACGGCTACCCAGACTACTCTTCTGTGTTATGTTTTGGATCTATTTGGACTTCCCGGTTCCGTCCTTGGCTACCCAGTCTACTCTCTACTTGTATTCCAGCAACCTTACTAAAGATTGGCATTGAGGGCTGCGAACTGCACATCCCACTCAGTGAGGACAAAATCTCCTTGTGGGATACCCTGATGAACACTGGGGACCTGTTAGATTCTGCACTTCTTTGCTCAGTAGCGCCAACTGCTGGCAGGTATACATCCACTATTTTCCAAGTGAGTTTATGACAGAATACTTTGGCCTATGGTAGGGAACCATTGGACCCAATTTCTTCAATGCCTGCAAAGACTGGCCACTCACCCGGATATTATTCAGGGCTCTCTGACTCTGCCAGTACAATCATCTACTCCATTTGTAGCGGCTGTGGAGGTTCCTACTGCCTCCAATCTACTCCAGACAAGTTTGATGGAGATCCCAAAAAATGCAATGGATTTCTCAACCAATGAGTAATCCAGTTTAATCTTCCCCAGGAAATTTCTTGTCAGAAAGAGCGAAGGTTTCTTCTATGATTTCTTTGCTGTATGGTCAGGCTCTTGATTGGTCATCCTCCCCTATGGGAAGGCAATGATGAACTTTTATAGAGTGTCAGAAAGATCTTCGATGAACCCAGCAGAGTTACTTCAAGCCACCTAAATTGCCCTGGCAATAAATTAATAACATATACTAACTGCAGTCACAAATGAACTTACTTAAGACATTCAAACCTGCACAGCAGTGACTGGGGAGACAGCGACCTAGTACAGAAAGCGTTGATAAGACAGTGCGGCCAACAGAAATTTTAATATTACTGGTGTGCGGGTAATTTTTGACTCAGCCTCGTACAATGGCTTTTGATAATTTGGTTTTGTTAAATGGATTGAGTTTCTTAAATATGAAATAATAATAATTATTATTATTATTATTATTATTAACAATAATAATAATAATAATTATAAAATAGATTGATTCAAGAGATACTCCTTTGTTTCTCTATAAATAGCAATGAGCAAGAACATTCTTCAGTAAAATTTGTTGCTCAATATTCCATTCTCAAAGCAATTCATGTACTCTAGAAAATTAAAGCACAGTTGTGAACACATGCAACAAATAGCTGGAACCTATCAACTCATAGGGCAATTCGCAAATTAAGCAAGTATGTTGAGAATTTCACAGCTTAACATAAACCAGAGAGAATAAAATGTAATTTTATTAATCTAATGAAGAGTTGTTTTATTCTGCCACCAAATCCACTACACTTTCTGGCACATCTTCACCATGATACACCACACTTTATGTCACATCTCCACCATGATACACCACACTTTATGGCACATCTTCACCATGGCCCACCACTCTTTATGGCACATCGTCACCATGATCCACCACTCTTTATACACATCTTCACTATAATCCCACATAGTTTATGACAAGTTGTCACTGAATGATCCTACTAGTGCCACTTGACCAAGCCAGCCACTCACTGCCTTTGTGTATACCACTGTGCACCCCAGTTGTAAAAGGGTAACCAGTTAGGAGATCTTTGCTGTCATTTAGAACCACTTATATGTAACTGACCTTGAAGGGTTGCTCTGGCTGTTTCCTTCCTGGCCATCTACTTTGGATCAGGCCTGCTGGGTAGCTGGATGAGCATTAATGTAATATGTTGGTCTCAAGGTAGCTCAGCTAAGGGATAAATTAAAGTTCTTCCAAACTGTCTTTTATATGTATTTAAATAGATACATAATCCCGTAGTCTTTAAATAGACTACACTGACAATGATAGCTTTCTTAGCTCTAATTACATAAGCCTAACAGACAGTCTCATGTAAATGCAGTACCTCTAAGGCAATGACGTTACATAATCAACGTTCACCTTTGTCACGTATGTGTGACATTTTGATTCAGAGTGCCACAGGCAGTTTATTATACTTTTTCCATTTCAATACATTTAACTCTTTAGCACTTTGAAGTGAGTATAAGTTTCATAACATTTTCTAACAAATATGAGAAACATTCATACATAAAGATTTCAGAAATAACATAAACTATGTAGAATGTTACTTGTTTTCTTTAAAAGGAAAATCCACATTTCTAGATTTTTGAGGTATAGGTACAAACTACACCCAATGATTTTATCCTATAAATATTTCCCTTATCCTATTTTTAATCATTTGCTAGATCGACTATCTAGTGCCTACCTCTTGTTGGAGCTTATTGCAGTTATGTTTGTATTTTTTATACATCAGAGAGGCAGTAATCCTCTCTTCTGCAGAATGAGGAACAACCTATATTGTATACATAGCACAAAAGTCTATTATCCCTGAGCAGAAACAATTGAGCAGTCTCTCTGGAGTCACCAAGGTGATGGGCGGTTATTGAAGAATTAAATATGATCAGAGTTATATTTACCATTTACCGAACCCAAAACACAAATGTTTATAAATGCAGTTTGAAGGTAAAATATTAAACATATATTTAGTTGTATCCTAACTTTCCCCCCTCTATAGCAAACAGCTATGACCCCAGATAAAATATACAGTATAGTGCAGTGTAGCTAATATACTAAAATATAGACTAAGGGCCTGATTCATTAAGGAAATTAGGCAACAAGTTGAGTTAGTTTTCTTATTTAATTTTTCTGGTCAAAACCATGTTACAATGCAAGGGATGCAAATTAGTTTATTATTTTGCAGATAAGTTAAATACTGGCTGTTTTTTCATCTAGCAAATTTAATTAAGAAAACTCAAATTCTTGCCTAAGCTCCTTAATGAATCAGGCCCTAATAGACTAAAGTTTGAAATGATAAAGCATAGCAGGTCAGCTATGTTTCCTGCATACTTACCAACATTGACATCAAGCTCTCCCTGAGGGGGCTCCTTCATGGGGCTGTGGCCATGAGATTTACATCATTAGGTCAGGTTGACACATTTATACCTACCCCCACTCACTTCACCAACAAATGGGGCATGATCCTGGAGGTTGCCCTGCTCTCTCGGGAGTCCGGGAGAGCTTCCAAAATTTCAGAAGTCTCCCAGACATTTTGGGAGGGTAAGCAACTATGGTTTACTGTGGCATAGCTGACAATGATCTTGTGTATGAATGCACCGATCCACAGACTCTATAAAGCATATCTATTGCCTAGACCGGCGGTTCCCAAACTGTGCGCCGCGGCTCCCAGGGGTGCCGCGGCGCTGTCACTGGGGTGCCGCGGGCCAGCCATATAAAAAAAAAGAAAGAACACAGTAACTTACCAATCCGCCGGGTGCCGGGACCCAGTAGACTCCTCTCTCCCGCAGCAGCTGTCACTGACGTCGATATTCAGTGACAGCTGCTGCGGGAGAGAGGAGGCTGCTGGGTCCCGGCGCTCGGCTGATTGGTAAGTTACTGTGTTCTTTCTTTTTTTTTTATATGGCTGACCCACGGCAGAGGAGTTAGATGGATCGTGACAGCGGGGCAGAGGAGAGGCAGAGGAGGGTGACAGCGGGGCAGAGGAGAGGCAGAGGAGGGTGACAGCGGGGCAGAGGAGAGGCAGAGGAGGGTGACAGTGGGGCAGAGGAGGGTGACAGCAGGGCAGAGGAGAGGAAGAGGAGGGTGACAGCGGGGCAGAGGAGAGGCAGAGGAGGGTGACAGCGGGGCAGAGGAGAGGCAGAGGAGGGTGACAGCGGGACAGAGGAGAGGCAGAGGAGGGTGACAATGGGACAGAGGAGAGGCAGAGGAGGGTGACAGCGGGGCAGAGGAGAGGCAGAGGAGGGTGACAGCGGGGCAGAGGAGAGGCAGAGGAGGGTGACAGCGGGGCAGAGGAGGGTGACAGCAGGGGCAGAGGAGAGTGACAGAGGGGCAGAGGAGTGTGACAGCAGGGGCAGAGGAGAGTGACAGCGGGACAGAGGAGAGTGACAGCGGGGCAGAGGAGGGTGACAGCAGGGGCAGAGGAGGGACACAGCGAGGCAGAGGAGAGGGGCAGTGGAAGGGGACACAGCGTGAGAGGGGCAGTGGAAGGGGACACAGCGTGAGAGAAACAGTGGAGAGGGACACAGCGTGAGAGGGGCAGTGAAGGGGGACACAGCATGAGAGGGGCAGTGGAGGGGGATAGCATGAGAGAGGGCAGAGGAGGAGGACAGCGTGAGTGAGGGCATAGGAGGACAGCGTGAGAGAGGGCAGAGGAGGGGACAGCGTGTGAGAGGGCAGAGGAGGGGGACAACGTGACAGAGGGCAGAGGAGGGGGACAGCGTGACAGAGGGCAGAGGAGGGGGACAGCGTGACAGAGGGCAGAGGAGGGGGACAGCGTGACAGAGGGCAGAGGAGGGGGACAGCGTGGCAGAGGAGGGGGACAGCGTGACAGAGGAGGGGGACAGCGTGACAGAGTGCAGAGGAGGGGGACAGCGTGACAGAGTGCAGAGGAGGGGGACAGCGTGACAGAGTAGGGGGACAGCGTGACAGAGGGTAGAGGAGGGGGACAGTGTGACAGAGAGCAGAGGAGGGGGGACAGCGTGACAGAGGGGGCAGTGTGAGAGAGGGCAGTGTGTCTGGATGCAGAGGGGGCAGTGTGTCTGGATGCAGAGGGGGCAGAGTGTCTAGATGCAGAGGGGGCATTTTTGCATACAACTAAATAAGTATTTCTGTCCTGACCTAAATACTTATTACAATTTTTTGACCCAACTACTTCTAACACAGGACTGCTCAATAATTATATTGGAGGGGTGCCTTGAAAAAATTTGGAAACTCTAAGGGTGCCGCGAACTGCAAAAGTTTGGGAACCACTGACCTAGACACTGGACAGCCTGTTACCTAGGCTCTACTACCTTAACTGTCTCAGTGTGGTTAAAAATAAATAACCATTGTCCTTCAAATCAATAAAACAGAAAATAAAACTTTCATGGCAATACAATTTTCCCACTATTTACCACTATGAAGAAAAAGATGAAAACAGAGCTAGTAATATCTTGTTGTGTAAGCCAATCTGATTGACACAATATTGACTGTTTATGGTTAATATTGTATCAATTAAGCAATACAATATTGTTATATTTTATGTGTCTAACTCTGTTCTCTTCAGAATTCAGCTGGAAGGGGTCAAAGGTTGACTTGGTCTGAACAAATGTATTCTTAGTGGCAGAAGGACAAACTTATTTACCTTTAGGTTTAAAGGACAATGAGAAAGTTCAAGCTAAATAAGGTAAATGAGATTTACGATGCCACAATGTTGGTGTATATGGTTTCTTTATCTCAAGGTAGCCAATGTTTATTAGAAACTTCTTTATCATTTTAGGAAACTGTAACTAAGAGCATAGTATTCGCAAAGTGTGTGCCGCGGCTCCCAGTGGTGCCACGGCGCTGTCACAGGGGTGCCACTAAGGCCAGGATTTTTTTTTAAAAAAAATACTTACCAATACGGGGGCGCCCGGGACCCAGCGGCGCCCGGGACCCAGCATCCTCCTCCCTCCTCACTTCTCACTGAATGTGATGACATCACGCCCGACATATTCAGTGAGAAGCGACAGAAGAGAGGTGGATGCTGGGTCCCGGGAGCCGTCAGATTGGTAACAAAACTGACGAAAAGATAGAAGAAAGAAGGCCAAGTATGGTAAGTAAAGAAAGGGGAGGTGGAAATGGTTATAGGAAACAGCAATGGAGGAGCAAAAGTATGAAGGAGGAGGCAGAGGCAGAGTGAGGATGAAGAGAGGCAGAGTGAGGATGAAGAGAGGCAGAGTGAGGATGAAGAGGGGCAGAGTGAGGATGAAGAGGGGCAGAGTGTGTGGATGAAGAGAGGCAGAGTGTGAGGATGAAGTGGGACAGAGTGTGAGGATGAAGAGGGCAGAGTGTGAGGATGAAGAGGGGCAGAGTGTGAGGATGAAGTGGGACAGAGTGTGAGGATGAAGAGGGCAGAGTGTGAGGATGAAGAGGGGCAGAGTGTGAGGATGAAGAGGGGCAGAGTGTGTGGATGAAGAGGGGCAGAGTGTGAGGATGAAGTGGGGCAGAGTGTGAGGATGAAGAGGGCAGAGTGTGAGGATGAAGAGGGGCAGAGTGTGAGGATGAAGAGGGGCAGAGTGTGGTTGAAGAGAGGCAGAGTGTGGTTGAAGAGAGGCAGAGTGAGGATGAAGAGAGGCAGAGTGAGGATGAAGAGGGGCAGAGTGTGTGGATGAAGAGAGGCAGAGTGTGAGGATGAAGTGGGACAGAGTGTGAGGATGAAGAGGGCAGAGTGTGAGGATGAAGAGGGGCAGAGTGTGAGGATGAAGTGGGACAGAGTGTGAGGATGAAGAGGGCAGAGTGTGAGGATGAAGAGGGGCAGAGTGTGAGGATGAAGAGGGGCAGAGTGTGTGGATGAAGAGGGGCAGAGTGTGAGGATGAAGTGGGGCAGAGTGTGAGGATGAAGAGGGCAGAGTGTGAGGATGAAGAGGGGCAGAGTGTGAGGATGAAGAGGGGCAGAGTGTGGTTGAAGAGAGGCAGTGTGTGGATGAAAGGGTCACAGAGTGTGTGGATAAAGGAGGGCACAGAGTGTGTGTGGATGAAGGGGGCACAGAGTGTGTGTGGATGAAGGAGGGCACAGAGTGTGTGGATGAAGGAGGGCACAGAGTGATTGTGAATGGGCACAGTGTGATTTTTGTACATGTTGTTGTTTTATTTTGTTTGATCTTATTCCTTTTAATATTAGCTGTAAATTATTCTTTGACAGAAATATAATTGAAAAAAATATATAAAAATATTCTTTTCCCTTGGATTTATGTGTGTTATTTTTGCAAAGAACTTACTAAGTATTTCTGTCCTGACCTAAATACTTATTACGTTATTTTGACCCAACTACTTATAAAACAAGACTGCTTGGTAATTATTTTGGAGGGGTGCCTTGAAAACATTATGAACTCATTAGAGTTCTTCCCCTAGGATTTCCCACTATTTCCTGTATTGGGATTCTAGCTCCTATAATCAGTAGCTGTATTTCATATACAGCTTCTGAATTGGATCTCTCCTTTCACAGAGAGACCCTAGTGGCATCTATGGTGGATAGCAGTGGTCCCAGTGATTACAGATACAGGAACGGCTGCCGCTCACCTGCTCAGTACATAAATGGTGGGTTTTCAAGAGGAGGGACCACCATGAGGTACACATCTAGAGAAAGGAGTGCTCTGCTCTTTAACACCCAATGACACAACTTACAACTAATAAACTCCATAATGTATTCAAACGAGCTCTGCCAATAAAAACGGCAAGTTATCATGGCAACCTATTATGTTTTCCTTTGTTTTCTGAGCCTGACTCAGCAACTGTCATGCAGAGTAAAAGTAAAGTAAAGCCACTACAGTGCACCAATGTCACTAGAAAGGAGATCAGAAACCAACCTTTGCTCTAGGAAGTTATAAAGGTAGTAGAATGAGACAGAGCCTAGACATGTGGCATTGCACTCCTACTCATACAGTAGATACTGCAGATACCACTCCTACACTGGACATCTCAGCAGTGCACTGAAAACACCCTTTAAACACTAAACTGTTTCTCTGTGTGAATTATTTTCTGTAATGTAAATGAGTAGTAGTCTTTTGCAATGTATTCCCATTTGACAGCATTTTTACCACATAATATGTTTTGGCAGCTTTATTATGCTTAGGTGGTTAACCACACCATTGTATTAACAATTCATAATTAGTAAACAATTACAACAGAGCCATGATTCCATTTAGAATTGGAATAAAGAAGCCTGTCCACAGCATGAGGTTTTCACAAAAAGAAAGCTACAAACTCTTGTCAGTAAGAAAACAGTACTTCTACCCATAATGCTCTAGGGCAGGCCTGGCGAACCTGTAGCTCTCCAGGTGTTGTGAAACTACAAGTCCCAGCATAACCTGCCATCTATCGGCTGACTATCTATTGGCAAAGCGTGTTCAGTCAATGTATTGCTCAATTATATTTTCCTCAATATAATGTGTTATAATGCTATGAGTGCTATTACTCATATATTTAGCAAAAGCCCCTGTCTCTGGTAATAAGGCTGATTTATTTGTAAACACCGTAGGGCCAGCCCCACCGATACTGGCTCTGGAGCGGTAATGGTTTGCTAACGGGTCGCTCTCTGTATATATGCACATACGTGAACTGGCCAGATTTGGGCTGTGCGGACCTAAATGAGATACAACATCAGGCTAAAAAGTGGCAGTCCAAGGCAGATAGTATAGAACATCAGCTGCACAGGAATAATATACATATAATGCACCTTTCAGAATGCTCAGAGGTCAAGAGGCCTGAGTTACTTACTGACAAAAGACTGCAAGATTTATTTGGAAAAGTGACTTTTACCCCTAAATTCTCAATTAAGAAAGATTGCCGAGGAACACAGCCTACAATGGCAAATCATACTGGGACTACCCTAGACCAAAACTATCAATTATGCTTCATTACAGATCCAGAGACAAAATTCTATAAAAAGCAAATGCAAAACGGTCAATCCCTTTAATAATGCAGGAGTATCTTTCAGCATCGGACAGGTCCACCTGGGTACTGGGGAAATCCCAGGCGGGTCTCATTGCTCAGTTCCGCAAGGCATCATATTTCCAGGACACATCTGTAGGGGAGTCAGGGCTCAGGGAGTTGCACAACATTTGCTGTGCATCCTCTGACCCCACCTCTACACCTCCTCCACTTGGCTACAATGCCTTCAATCCTCTCCAACTCCCCCATACACATAGATGTGAGACTGAAAGCAGATAAGGTAAGTATAGACTTTTTCTTTGGAGTATAATTCTCTCCTATCTGTGACTGTCTTTCTTACCTTCTCTCTTGTCTGTTCCATTCTATCTGCCTTTCCCTTGTCTACATCAGTTTCCTGCTCCTCACCTTTTTGTGTCAGCTTCTCTGTCCTTCCCCTGTTCACACCAGCTTCTCCACCATTCACGGTGCCAGCCTTTCCCTGCCATACCCCTACCCCTGTCTGCACCAGCCTCCACTTGCCCCCGCTATTCAATGCCGTGAATTTCGGCATTTTATAGTGGGGGCGGGGCTATGGTGCCGCGACTATGTCACCACGCCCAAGAAGTTTTGAAAGTTGGCATGTATGGTTCTGAGTGAGGGAAGAGCACTGTCATGTTGTAGTCCAGTGGCAAAATTACTGCCTTTGGAGAGGGTGCAGTGGCTAGGGGACCTGAGGGTGAGGATACATAGCCACCACACACCCATGAACTTATACCCTTAGTTATCTAAGCACCTGCACAGTGAGGTATCTATAATAGGTCTTGCATACCGAATTGCATAAACATATACATATAAATGCAGATAACAAAAAATAGATAGTACAGCGCGTAACTCTGAGCAGACGATCAAGTTCAAATAATGTCCCTTTGGGTTAACAATTGTCCTATGTTCAGGCGGCTGCCAAATCCCCACAGGGCCAGATGGTGGACTGGAATAAATCTAAAACAAAATAAGCGGGAGGGGGCGCCACATAGTATAATACTGTATGTAACAATACAGACTGATGTGCAAAGTAGCAAAAATAAAGGTCACCACACACAGATGTAGGGTGAATCAATAGAAAGAGAGCATTCAGGAGTACAAGCACCAAGCCAATATAATATGCGTACCAGATGTATAAACTTTAGGGCTTATCTGTAGAGTTGGCTGGTAATATCCTGCGTCAACAAGAGCTCAGGCTCCCCTTCAGGACAATAGGAAACTTCACACAGCGATTGGGGTTCAGAGCTGACACTTCATATATTCTCAGTAATAACCAGTAGAGATGGTCACTGACCCCCGTGTTTTGGTTTTGGATTCGGTTTTGGATCTGGATTACCGTCGTGTTTTGGTTTTGGTTTTGCAAAACCGCCATTGCGTGTTTTGGTTTTGGTTTTGGTTTTGTTTTGCTATTTTTTTGGAAAATCCATGTTTTTGGGCCTAAATTAACCCAATTTAGTGCTCCAACTGTTTTAGAGACAAGTAATCTAATTGTTGAGGTAATAAATCATCCAAAAAAACAGTTTAATTCTTCGTTGGTAGGCCTATTCTACACACAAAACAGATTGTCTTCCTCTCCATCTATGCATATTGGCAATGCAGCCATCGTCTTTGAATGTATATTACACCCTACACTTATAGTTAAATATGTAAAGAAATGGAAAAAGCCAGTTTGGTTTCTGTCTCTCAAGGCCCCCCTCCACTTGTATAAAATACCAAAAAATTCAGCCATTATAGACTGTACAATATTAATTGACATGGAGAAAGCCAGTTTGGTTTCTGTCTCTCTAGGCCCCCCTCCACTTGTATAAAATACTAAAAAATTCAGCCATTATAGACTGTACAATATTAATTGACATGGAGAAAGACAGTTTGGGGTCACTCTGTCTCTCTAGGCCCCCTCCACTTGTATAAAATACCAAAAGATTCAGCCATTATAGACTGTACAATATTAATTGACATGGAAAAAGCCAGTTTGGTTTCTGTCTCTCTAGGCTCCCCTCCACTTGTATAAAATACCCAAAAATTCAGCCATTATAGACTGTACAATATTATGAAAAATGGACAAAGCCAGTTTAGGGTCACTCTGTCTATGACACCCTACCCTTAAGGATAAATTGCCCTAACAGCAGCCTTTCAAGATGGTATGTGATATGGAAATGCCACAAGTCCCTTTCCTCTTTGGGGGTAGATTGCACCCTACACTTACATAGAAAGTTTTAAAAAGATGTTATCGGCATCATCTTCAGCTTAATCCTCACCCTCATCAGTGTGTACGTCATCATCACAGACTATCAATTCATCGCCGCTTGAATCCGCCATTAGAGAACAGTCAGTGCTTGGATGTCTTGGATGGTGAAGGCCTTCCTCGTGGAAGATGTAGTTCATTTTTATAAACATCATTTTCTCCACATTTTTGGGAAGTAACCTTCTACGGCGATCACTGACTAAGTTCCCTGCTGTGCTGAACACTCGTTCAGAGTACACACTGGAGGGTGGGCAGCTTAGGTATTGCAAAGCAAGTTTGTACATGGGTTTCCAAATGGCCTGCTTTTCTTCCCAGTAAGGAAAGGGACTGTCTGACATTTCCATATCAACTACCTCTTGAAAGTAATCCTCCACCATCCTTTGCATGTTTATACTCATATTGGATGGAGTTATGGGCAAAGTGACACATTTTTTTGAAAAATCCTTCAAACCAGCCCAGATGTTAAATTGTTCTGGTCTGCCCCCTGTGTCTTCCCTGCTTCTTTTTTGGAAATTTAATTTTTTACGAGCAACAGCTTGAGAAAGTGAAGGAGGAAACGTCGTCAAGCCGAGGCCCAGTTCAGCGGCCAACTTGCTGAGCAATAGCTCCTTGCAAAAGTTCACATCTCGCTCATTTACAAGTAAAGACTCAATGTAGGTTTTAAACCTTGGATCAAGCACAGTGGCCAAAACGTACTGATCCGAGTTCAAGATCTTAATAACTCGAGGATCATTGTGAAGCGAATTAAGTACTTGATCGACAAGGCCAACATACTTTGCTGAATTGCTTGCTTTCAGCTCCTCCTTCATTTTCTCAAGCTGCTTTTCCAATAGTCTAATTAAAGGAATGACTTGGCTCAAACTAGCAGAGTCTGCACTGACCTCACATGTCACAACTTCAAATGGTTTCAGCACCTTGCACAGCACTGAAAGGATTCCCCACTGTGCAAGAGTGAAATACACCCCCCCTCCTTTCCCAATGTCATGACTTGTGCAATATGCTTGGATGGCTTTGCGCTGTTCCTCCATCCTCTGAAGCATGTACAGGGTGGAATTCCACCGAGTTACCACCTCTCGCTTAAGTTGGTGGCAGGGCAAGTTAAACTGCTCTTGGAGCTGCTGTAATCTCCTACATGCTGTGGCTGAATGCCTGAAATGGCCTGAAATTTTACGGGCCACCGAAAGCATCTCCTGCACCTCACGGTTATTTCGTAGGAAGCTCTGCACCACCAAGTTGATGGTGTCAGCAAAACAGGGAATATGTTGGAAATCACCCAGCTGTAATGCTCGCACTATATTGTTGGCGTTATCTGAAATGACATACCCTGGGGAGAGTCCGAGTGGTATAAGCCATGCATCAATCACATCTCTCAGTTTGCGTAACAAATTGTCAGCCGTATGCCTGTTAGTGAAGCCGGTGATACAAAGAGTGGCCTGCCTGTGACAAATGTTACGTAGTGGTGTACATGCTGCTGCTCTTCCTGCTGGTGAAGGTGAATGACCAACCCAGTGGGCTGTCACAGTCATACAGTCTTTGGTTTGGCCACTTCCACTTGTCCACATATCTGTGGTTAAGTGAACAGTGGGCAGAATGGCATTTTTCAGCGCAATCTCTACATTTTTACACACTTTTTGGTATAGTTGTGGAATAGCTTTACGGGAGAAATGGTGTCGCGATGGAATTCTGTAACGCGGACACAAAACCTCAATTAACTGTGAAAAACCAGCTGCGTTTATTGTGGAGATTGGACGCAGATCTAACACTAACATTGCAGCCATGGCGTCTGTGATTCGCTTGGCGACTGGGTGACTGCTGTCATATTTGCTTCCCCTCGCAAATGATTGTTTCACAGTTAATTGCTGAAATGTAGGACTGCTCATTTTATTAACCTGCCTCTGGGATGACGATTCACCCCCAGCAGCAGCAACAGCAGCAGCAGGACTAACGCTTTCTTCAGAGGAATCAATAATAGTGCAGGAGTCATCCAGCCTTAAGTGGGATGCCGGGCTAACTCCGAGCGCTACTGAGGATATTGATGAGGATGGTGTGGTGGGTGTATTTTGTAGCCGTCGGTATGCGGAGGGTCTTAGCTGATGAGGGAGTGCTTGTATTCTTTTGGGAAGAACTTTCAGCTTTTCCCAACACTTTGCCATGAACTCTCGTTAAATGGCGTAACATAGACGAGGTTCCAAGATGGTTAAGGTCCCTCCCTCGACTGACTGTGGCTTCACATACACTACAAATGGCTATACAATTGTTGTCTGGTTTTGGGTAGAAATAATTCCACACATAAGAAGTGGATTTTTTTGTTTTATGCCCAGGCATGACAATGGCCTTTTTCTTGTCACGTGCCAGAACTGCTGCCACTGGTGCAGGACTTACACAAACAACCTCATCCTCATCAACATCCTCATTAGCGCCCTCGTCGCCTACACAAATCTCCCCCTCATCCTCTTCTAATTCCAAAGTGGCATCCTCAATTTGGGTATCACCGGCTACACTCGGGCTATTAAGGCACACATCAGCAGAATGCTCACGATTAGACATCCCACTGTTGAATGGACTCTCCACAGGGATTGTTGTCATTTGTGAATCAGAGCAAATATTCTCCTGTAATGCCTCACTGTTATCTTGCAGCTCGGCTTTGACGCGTAACAGTAGTTGTGCACCAATTGTAGGCTGGGTAACTTTTTGGGATCTGCCACTAATAGCCAAAGGTGAAGGCCTCATTCTCTCTTTGCCACTGCGTGTGTAGAATGGCATGCTTGCAATTTTTTTTTTATCGTCACTTAACTTTTGCTCAGTTACACTTCTTTTTCGCTTCAATACAGTATATTTTTTTTTGGTTTTTGTTTTTTGCACTAATTTGAAAACACTCTGTTGTTTGACATCGCCTTGGCCAGATGACGTACTGGGAACACTAACATCAGGACTGGTGACAGAACCTGGTTGCTCATTCAGATCATATGTGGACTGCTTTGAATCCATTCTGAGCGCAAACCACTGGGGAGTGCTAAAAATTATTTAGTAGATACTGCTGACAGTTATGACTTTTGACAGCCAGAAATATTAATGCACAATTAGGGAGGACACCCCAAAAGCACTGAGGAGTGCTAAAAATTATTTAGTAGATACTGCTGACAGATATGACTTTTGACAGCCAGAAATATTAATGCACAATTAGGGAGGACACCCCAAAAGCACTGAGGTGTGCTAAAAATTATTTAGTAGATACTGCTGACAGAAATGACTTTTGACAGCCAGAAATATTAATGCACAATTAGGGAGGACACCCCAAAAGCACTGAGGAGTGCTAAAAATTATTTAGTAGATACTGCTGACAGATATGACTTTTGACAGCCAGAAATATTAATGCACAATTAGGGAGGACACCCCAAAAGCACTGAGGAGTGCTAAAAATTATTTAGTAGATACTGCTGACAGATATGACTTTTGACAGCCAGAAATATTTATGCACAATTATGGGGAACACCCCAAAAGCGCTGGGGAGTGCCAAATATGAAGAAAAAATAATAAACCTCTATCCTCCTCTCTGCACTAGCGATTTTGGTTAGAGCAATTGCAAGAACAATAATGTATTCTCTGTCCCTGCTCTAATTAGCCTATGACTACACCCTGCTCTCTCCCTCTGTCAAATGGCGATGGATTGCTGTGGAGGCGTGTATTTATAAAGTTGAAGTATCGCGAGAACCGAGCCCCGAGATCCGACGACGTCACAATGACGTTCGGCCTCGATTTGGATTCGGAATGGGCGGGAGAATACCGAGCTGCTCAGCTCGGTACTCGGATACCCAAAGTTCGGGTGGGTTCGGTTCTCGGAGAACCGGACCCGCCCATCTCTAATAACCAGGATTATAAGATGAGAAATGGAAGAAACTCACATAGTGTGATGCTGTATATCCACACATTTATTGGTAAAACAGTACAGATGTACACTTACATAAAACACTTTAAAAAGAGCTTATCTGGGTATCTTTACGCCGAGCCAAACCATTAAAAATATCAATGGAAGCTCACCAACATGTTGCTGGAATCAGTAGGCTCATTGGAAACAGTCCTCAACGTGTTTCGTCTAATTTGATTAAGACTTCATCAGGAGGAATAAGAATATGTGACTATCTATGTCACAGATATAAATAGTATGCGCCGCCCCATCTTGCGCATGCGCACAAGTGGCGTCCCCCGGCGTTGAGCGTGGGGACGTCGAAGACGTCAGAGCTGGTCGTTTTTTTCATCAATCAACCAACTTCATGCACAACATATTTTGGAGACAAGCAGAACACTCTTTCGTTGCTAAGCAGCGATAACGCTGCAGAATGGCATTCAAATATATGAAATGACGAGTGGTATAATAGATTCTGTAATGATTATAAAAATGAACATAATATTCTTTCTTAATAGTATATATAACAAGCCCCAAAGACATAACGTCAATATATACAGATTGAATAAGCTATATAACATATACAACGGCAAATGTAATATAGATGCAGTTGTACCATAAAGGGAGAACATATGATATAGTAAGATTGATATAAAAACCTAGAATATATAATATAAGAACACATAAATTATCATATACATATCCTAGGAATATAAAAGATCTAAAAATATATATATATATATAAAAAAGCAACAATATACATATATATATAAACATACACATATAGGACACTGTACCCCATAAATAGCACCATGGAGTGTAAGAACCAACATACTTAATTCATAGCTTATTAACCAAAGTTACCTATAGCTAAGAAAAAATACCACCCTAATGAGAGTGGTTAAACCAGTACAGATAAAACTACAAGAAAGGAGCTATTTCATAGTTATCATTAAACCCTAAAGGCGTAAGGGTGCCCAATGAGTAAATCCAAAACATCTCCCTCTGGGAGAGAAGTTTATGCAAATCACCACCTCTATCTCCTAATTTCACATTTTCTATGGCCAAAAATTTTAAATATTTAGGATCCAATTGGTGAACCTCCTTAAAATGTTGAGAAACTAAGTGGCTGGTTACTTGGTTTTTAATGTTTCTCACATGTTCCTGTATTCAAATTTTTTAGCTGTCTTTTAGTTTTGCCCACATATTTATAGCCACATGGGCATTCTAAAAGGTATATAACTGAAGTGGTTAGACAGTTCATTAGTTGTTTGACTATAAATTTCTTCTTTTTATCATGGTTGAAGAACTCTTTATTCATGGGAGCTGTATATTTGCAAATATTGCATTGGTTACATCTAATACTCCCTTTGATATCTAGAAAAGTAGAGGGGTTCTTAGTAGAGGTAATACTTTTCAAATGACTAGGGGCCAGCATATCTTTCAAACTGAGACTCTTTTTGAAAATAATTTTTGGTGATGCGGGAAGAATGTCATGTAGAATAGGGTCTTTTTTTAAAACATTCCAATGTTTAGATAACACTGATTTAAATTTCCTATCATAACTACAAAAGATGGTGACGAATGAAACATCATCATTTTTACAATCCATCTTTTTTGAGTAAGATATAATTTCTTGTCTATTAAGTTGTTCTGTCTTTACCATCGCATTATCTAGTAGTTCCTGGGGGTAACCTCTCTTTAAAATTCTTTCAGAATAAATATTGAGTTGTTCTTTACAATGGGTAGCCACACTGCAATTCCTTTTGATGCGGTAAAATTGGGAATAGGGGACATTTGTCTTCCACTTCTTGGCGTGGCAACTCTTAAAGTGTAAATAACTGTTAATATCAACAGGTTTAATAAAGTTCTTAGTAATAACACTATCATTCTGTGCTATGAGTATAAGGTCAAGGTATTCAACGCTAATAGGGTCACATTTCATTGTAAATTTCAAATTGTAGTTGTTATCACCAATATATTGAAAAAATTCATTAAGGGATTGAGTGTCTCCTTGCCAAACTATTAAAATATCGTCGATATATCTTTTAAATACAATAATATTTTCTGAATAAGTGTAGGAACTATAGATATACTATTCTTCCCATACGCTCATTAGTAAATTCGCAAAACTGGGCGCAAAAGTTGTGCCCATTGCGGTTCCGCACAGTTGTAGATAAAAATTATCAAGAATTTTAAAATAATTATGGGTTAAAATAAATTCAATCAAATTACATATAAATGCCCTATGTATACTGGATAGAGAATCATCCATATCTAAAAAATGTTTTGCTGTTTCAATGCCTTTTTTATGCTCGATAGACGTGTATAATGATTGAACGTCAAACGTCACCCACAGGAAATCACTACACCACTTGAAATTTTCAAATGTTTGTAGCACATGTGCAGTATCTTTTATGTAAGATTTTAGTTTCAAAACGTATTTATTTAGAAATACATCTACATACTTAGAAATTTTAGACGTCAAAGACTCTATTCCCACTATAATCGGTCCCCCGGGTGGATCTACTAGGCTTTTATGAATTTTTGGCATATGGTAGAATATAGGTATAATAGGATTGCTAATCATTAAGAATTAAAATTCATCCTTAATAATTATTTCTTCATGTAAAGCTCTAGTGAGTAGTTCTCTAAGAGAGTTAACAAAATCATTAGTAGGATCTTTAGTTAGACGGGTATATGAGACTTCGTCATTTAGTAGTCTCGTAGCTTCATTAATATATTCAACACGATTTTGTATGACTATGCCGCCTCCTTTATCAGCCTGTTTGATTATAACATCAATATTTTTCTGGAGGTTCTTTAAAGCTTTATTTTCTTGGAGACTAAGATTGTTATTAGTAGGAGAGTTATTATCTAAGTTATTTTATGTGTTCTTATATTATATATTCTAGGTTTTTATATCAATCTTACTATATCATATGTTCTCCCTTTATGGTACAACTGCATCTATATTACATTTGCCGTTGTATATGTTATATAGCTTATTCAATCTGTATATATTGACGTTATGTCTTTGGGGCTTGTTATATATACTATTAAGAAATAATATTATGTTCATTTTTATAATCATTACAGAATCTATTATACCACTCGTCATTTCACTATTAAAGTGAGTAGAGGAGGGACCCCCTCACTACATCTACCACCTGACCTGGAGATCCTGGGGGGAGGTTTTGAATTTTGGCAAGTATGTGCTTAGTTCGATGCCAGATAATTTTTTGGTGTATAATATTCATTTTTGCATTGCGCATGCGCACACAAAAAAAGTAGGGATACATGCCTATGCAGATTCGGACATATCTTTCCCCGGCGAATCCTTAAACTTAGTGAGAAAGAACAGGGGAGGGGAGGGCATGCAAACATAGGCCGAGTACACTAAAAACATTTTCATGTGCTTTGCTGCAGATTGAGAGGCCTGTCAGAGGTATATCTGTTGTGGGTGATTGAACCCTGATGCAAGATAAGTGCTGTTGATAAAAAAGATAAAGATACATACATGAGGCGCTCCCTTCAGACACATAGGTGTAAAACTGATACCAAACATTAAAGCCTCCTGTTGGACTGTATTACACTACGCTGTACTATATGTTATTATAGGTCTCATCTTGGAAATCACTCCAACAGGAGGCCTTACTGTTTGATATCAGTTTTACACCTACAGTCAAGTCCATAAATATTGGGATATTGACACAATTCTCATATTTTAGGCTCTATACACCACCACATTCGATTTGAAATGAAACTAACAAGATGTGCTTTAACTGCAGACTTTCAGCTTTAATATGAGAGTATTTACATCCAAATGAGGTGAACGGTGTAGGAATTACAACGGTTTATATATGTGCCTCCCACTTTTTAAGAGACCAAAAGTAATGGGACAAACTAAACAATCCTACATCAAACTTTCACTTTTTAATACTTTGTTGCAAATCCTTTGCTGTCAATTACAGCCTGAAGTCTGGAAGTCATAGACATCACCAGACACTGGGTTTCATCCCTGGTGATGCTCTGTCAGGCCTCTACTGCAAATGTCTCCAGTTCCTGCTTGTTCTTGGGACATTTTCCCTTCAGTTTTGTCTTCATCAAGTGAAATGCATGCTCAATCGGATTCAGGTCAGGTGATTGACTTGGCCATTGCATAACATTCCACTTGTTAGCCTCTTTGGTTGCTTTTGCAGTATGCTTCGAGTCATTGTCCATCTGCACTGTGAATCACTGTACAATGAGTTCTGAAGCATTTGACTGAATATGAGCAGATAATATTGCCAGAAACACTTCTGAATTCATCCTGCTGCTTTTGTCAGCAATCACATCATCAATAAATACAAGGGAACCAGTTCCATTGACAGCCATACATGCCAACGTCATGACACTACCACCACCATGCTTTACTGCTGAGGTGGTATGTTTTGGATCATGAGCAGTTCCTTTCCTTCTCCATACTCTTCTCTTCCCATCACTCTGGTACAAGTTGATCTTTGTCTCATCTGTCCATAGGATGTTGTTCCAGAACTGTAATGGCTTTTTTAGATGTTGTTTGCCAAACTCTAATCTGGTCTTCCTGTTTTTGTGGCTCACAAATGGTTTTCATTTTGTGATGAACCCTCTATATTCATTCTTGTGAAGTCTTCTCTTGATTGTTGACTTTGACAAATATACACCTACCTCCTGGAGAGTGTTCTTGATTTACCCAACTGTTGTGAAGGGGTTTTTCTTCACCAGGAAAAAAATTCTTCTGTCATCCACCACAGTTGTTTTCCATGGTTTTCCTGGTCTTTTGGTGTTGCTGAGCTCTCCAGTGCGTTCTTTCTCTTTAATAATGTTCCAAACAGTTGATTTGGCCATGCCTAATGTTTTTGCTATCTCTCTGATGGGTTTGTTTTGATTTTTTAGCCTAATGATGGCTTGCTTCACTGATAGTGACAGCTCTTTGGATCTCATATTGAGAGTCGACAGCAACAGATTCCAAATGCAAATGTCACACCTAGAATCAACTCCAGACCTTTTACTTGCTTAATTGATGATGAAATAACAAGGGAATAGCCCACATATGTCCATGAAATAGGTTTTGAGTCGATTGTCCCATTAATTTTGGTCCCTTAAAAAGTGGGAGGCACATATAGAAACCGTTCTACTTCCTACACTGTTCACCTGATTTGGATGTAAATACCCTCAAATTAAAGCTGAAAGTCTGCAGTTAAAGCACATCTTGTTAGTTTCATTTCAAATCCATTGTGGTGGTGTATAGAGCCCAAAATATGAGAATTGTATTTATGGACTTGACTGTATGTGTCTGAAGGGAGCGCCTCATGTATGTATCTTTATCTTTTTTGTCTGCATCTTTAGAGGGGTGATGGCCTTTTAATACATACTTTTGGCTGCATACTTAGTGGAGCGCCATAGTGACAAACACCCTCTTTTACATAAGTGCTGATGAAGATTATCAGCATGAACTTTGTACGTGTTAAATAAATATATATGTATATCAATATCTCTCTCTCTCTCCCTCTTTATATATATATATATATATATATATATATATAAATAATTTTTTTCAAATGAGACCCTCCCCCAAAAGTGGTACCAATACCAACGCTCATAACCAAGGGTGTGCAGTTCCCACAAAAAAGCCACTACCAGCAGCAGGCTATATGACAGGCTGGCAGGGGCGGATTGGGAACTTAAAGTGGCCCTGGAAAAAATTCTTGAAGTGGCCTCATGTGGGCGGGTCCAAATCAACTGTGGGTGGGGCCAACACAAAAGTAGGCGGGATTTAAAACTTCTAGAATTCGGTTGTAGTAACATTTAGGAAAACCTATATGTGAAGACTTAAGACACAGTGGGTCATTTCTAAAGCAAAGCAGGGAAAAAGCTGCCAGTCCTGTGCTATAAAAATACATGAAATCTTTTACATTATCTGAGACTGATTTATGCCTCTGTGCTCAAACTTCTTTAGTTGCTTACTAACACATTCTTCCAAAATTCTCTGCTTAGAAACATATCTGACTTTGTTTAATAAGTTTAACTATTACGAAACATGTTGGCATAATCCTATTTGATCAGTCTGCCAGAGCAGCATATGAGCACCTCACCGCACTGTTGCATCTTTCCCTGACATCATGAGCTGTAACTACCAGCCAAATCTCTCTCTTTAATATTTAAAAATGTGTACTGTGTGTTTCAAAAAATGCATCAAAAATAATCCTTATAATAAATGGCTACCAAGTGCGATCACCAGAAAAGTAAAATGCTTCAAGCATCTGCAAGAAAACACTTCTTTGGTAACAATTATGTATGAGCCCTAAATGTGCCCTGTGATTGGTGGTGTTTTGATTTAATAACAGTGCAGGGAGGGTTGGCAGACAATGGCATAAGTGAAGGGGAGAGCTATTCCAAGGGTTTGCTGGTGATATAGTAAGTTTAAAGGAGGCAGGATTAATTATATTGTCAGTACAATGGGGGCTGGCCATATGTTCAGCAAAGTGATCTGAGAATGGGACCAATGCAAGGTAGAAGGCGGCAATGGAATCAAGGCGAGAACCACTAAAGTATCGCTAGAGCTGGAATAAGGCTCTGGGGGGCCCGGGGCACTTAAGACAGGGGGGGGTTATTATATATGACAAATAAATAGGCAAAACTGTGTGCACTACTGTTAGGTACACGCAGCTCTGCCTTCACAAGTAGTACAGTGTGAAGCGGGGCATACCTCCCAACTGTCCTTTCAGTAGGACCAAATCCTAAGCGAGACGGTCACCGAAATTCTGGACTGTCCCACCAGATTCAGGACAGTTGGCAGACTGTCCTCCTCTCTACTACCTGTTCTTGTCACTGTCACCACCTGTGGCTGTTGGATCATTTGCTGCTTGTCTGGATTCTGGAATGTTGGCGGCCCTACATGGAAAAAAAAATGGGTACACGAAATTTAGAAAACTCCAACCATCCCTGGCATTTAATCAATAGCACCCACATTTAATAATTAGGCCTGTTTCCCTCCCTCCAAACAGCCCCAGCAATAAATTAATAGCATTTACATTTAATATAACCATTTTCCAAAAACATCACAGCATTACATAATTAATATTCACATTTAAATAATAAATAGCTCTCCTTCCCAAACTCAGCCCTACATTCAATAGCCCCAAACCATCCCAGCATTAAATTAAAGGTCCCTTCACTCCATATTAATTTAATAGGCCCAGTATTAAATGAAATTATCCCACCAATAAATTAAATTGCCCCACCATCACCCCACAAATATTAGCACCCATTAAATAATTAGACCCAACATAAACTCCGCCATTAAATTAATACCCTATCTCCCACCCATGAACTATTAAGACAGCCCCCTCCCTTCCCTCTTATCACACAATATATTAAGACCCTCCCATTCCAACCTTTAGCAGCCCCCACTCCTATCCTAAACACCCTGTAGCAGCCCTCACTCCTATCCTACATACCCTTTAGCAGCCCCCACTCCTATCCTAAACACCCTTTAGTAGCTCCCCTCCTATCCTACACACCCTTTAGTAGCCCCCCTCCTATCCTACATACCCTGTAGCAGCCCTCACTCCTATCCTACATACCCTTTAGCAGCCCCAACTCCTATCCTAAACACCCTTTAGTAGCCCCCCTCCTCTCCTACATACTCTTTAGTAGCCCACACACACACACACACACACACACACATGCACACACTTTAGCAGAGTGACACACACACACTTTAGCAGTGATACACACACACACACTTTAGCAGAGACAAACACTTTAGCAGTGACACACACACACACACACACACTTTAGCAGAGAGACACACACTTTAGCAGTGACACACACACTTTAGCAGTGACATACACACTTTAGCAGTGACACACACTTTAGCAGAGAGAGAGAGCCACATACACACTTTATAGCAGAGACACACACAAATTAGCAGTAACACACACACACACACACACTTTAGCAGAGAGACACATTTTATCAGAGAGAGAGACACATACACACTTTATAGCAGAGACACACACACTTTAGCAGTGATACCCACTTTAGCAGAGAGAGAGACACATACACACACTTTATAGCAGAGACATACACTTTAGCAGACATACACTTACCTTGTTCCTTCTGCAGACTCCCCTCACTGCACACATGGGTCGGCAGCTGTCATGTGACACGTCCCATGTGACCTGTGTAGGAGACTGCAGCCACAGAGGGGGGGAGAGGGGAGAGACCATTCTCCGCGGCCACATTAAGGTAGGTGGCTGGTCCCGGAGGAGGGGCCAGCTATCTAGTACCACACTGCCTTTCCCCCTCCCCCGCCGTTCGGGGGGGGGGGGGGGGGGGCGCGCTACACATAATTATTTATTTATTTATTTAAATAAACTCCTAAAAAGACACTAGTCGGCCTCCTGAGGTCGTCGGCCTCCCGGGGTTTTTCCCGGTAGGTTGCATTGCCAATCCGCCCCTGCATGCTGGAGTTGTGACACTATAACAGGAAAACCCACAATGTGAGTTCCCCCTTTCAGAATGTCACACAGTTCCAGCTTGTTCAGCACAGGACAGAATTACCTTAGGAATAAACAGCTCTGTGCTGAAAGCAGCGTGATTCATCATCATCATCATCATCATTTATTTATATAGCGCCACTAATTCTGCAGCGCTGTACAGAGAGCTCACACATCAGTCCCTGCCCGGGACTTACAGTCTAAATTCTCTAACACACACACACACACACACACAGACACACACACAGACTAGGGTCAATTTGTTAGCAGCCAATTAACCTGTCAGCATTTTTTTGGGAGTGTGGGAAGAAACTGGAGCACCTGGAGGAAACACACGCAAACACTGGGAGAACATACAAACTCCTCACAGATAAGGCCATGGTTGGGAATTGAGCTAAATGACCCCAGTGCTGTAAGGCAGAAGTGCTAACCACTGAGCCACCGTGACTCCTCCCACCACTGCTGCTGTCTTCACTCTGGTCAAAGTGTGAAAGGGCAGCACTGGTTGGCTATTTTTGGCTGAAGCCCATGTGGCATTCATACGCTATTGAACTACATCTATTGTAACCACTCCCTAATTTTCCTTTTATTAAGCGCTATTACTTTTCTACACTATATTGCATATTGCTTCTGTCCAAGGACATAACTACCATAGTAGCAGGGGTGCGGCTTGGGTGGACCACATCCCCCTGTCAAAGTATGAATGTGGGTTTTTTTACCCTTAAGTGGCCCTTATAAAACTTTGCTATGAGGCCCATCATTTTCTAGTTATACCCTTGCTTCTAACTTTAACCCCTTCCCAGCTCATAGTATAAAATCTCCTACAGCCATCTAACCATCCTCACCCCTAACATAGCAGCACTGCACCCATTAAGGCACAGCTCAAGTTTCCTGTAGAGACTGTAGCTGAGCAAAGCCAAAATCCTGCCTTCCTACACGGACTTCTCAGACACCTTCATTATCTGCAGCCATCTTTCAGGTGTAGCACAGAGCACAGATAGTATTTCAGAAATAGCTACATTGAACAGATTTTAAGTTTACAGCCTTATTGCCTGAAATAATTTTTGAGGACCATCCAGCTACCTGTGTCATTGGCACTGATATGCACAATGACCATTGTGATCTTCCAAGTCCCTCCAAGCAATTTATCGACCCATTCAATAATATGACTAAAGAAAGAAAAGTGTTTGGCATTCATGGTCCTGGCGACAGATTACACCATCTGTCCTTTTAATAATCTAATCTCCTAACACCAGCACCAAGGGCCCTCTTACAAGGGGTGACATCATTGTCATTTTACATACTTGAGAAAAACTCCTTAAACCCATTTCCTGAGCTTTTTCTAAAATAAAATTTAGAGCATTGGAGCATGCATGTCACTATGTGTAAAAACCAGTGCTATGCATGTCAGCTATGGGGGGGTGAAGTTTGAGCCTTGCTACTAGTCACACCCCTCTCTAGCATACATATTTGTTGTTAGCATTTTTTAATGCGTAACACAGCTAGACCATTTTTTTAAATTTGACTCACTCTAAAGTACATTATTTTTTCAAAGACTGTCAAAGTCCTTTAAATAAATATTTCAAAAAATATCTTCCAAAGTATTTTTTTTATAATTAATATGATAATTTTAAATAATTTATATTTTATACTTTATATTTTATACTAACTGTGTTATTATCCACATATCATTTTACTCATTTCCTGTTACATAATAACCACCTAAGATGCAAAGTGTAATGCAAAAGATAGAAAACACTGCAGCAGCATTTTGGAATTGAAAAGAAATTTATTGGAGATCTTTCACACTTGCACACCATACAGAAAATATCTCCTCGCAAAGTCACAAGTCTTGCACCAATTAACATAGACCAGATATTACAAAGTGAAAATGGGAAGTTTTCCAATGCTGTTTCTTGTATAGATGCAGGTTCAAAATTTAGTAAAATGAACAAGTGGCTTTGTCATACAATATTTAGCTGCTTAGCAGCTTTCTTGGCATTAGACTTTATGATATTTTCAAGGGTGAATAATAGCACCGTATATTTCTACTGATATATACAATAATGGAAATTCTCTCTGAAAAAGAAACTATAAAATGTTTAATCCACCCAGAAATACTGTAAAATTGACTTATTTTTGGATCCATGTATATTAAGTGTTGACTAAAATGGCCTGCAAAGATTTTATATGACTGCTGTACGAGGGCCTTGAGTTATGTGTTAAAGACCACACTTCATCTTACAGCCACCAGCCAGTCATAAAGCCACTGGTGACGCTCAAGGAGAGCACAGATTTAAAAGGCAGTAAGAGGAATAAAAGAAGGACATTACCAAGAGAAGTGTACTGCTTCCTGACAACCTCAGCAGCCAACCCTACCCCCAAATTGTATTTAGTAACATAGGAGAACAGGTATTTGGCACAACAAAGTGTTTTCACTGAGGATTAGGGAAACCCCAGCACTTAAATCTGGTGCCTCTGTTCTGTAGAAAAAAATGGAGTATGTTGGGAGGTATGGATAGCACTGGTGGTGTCATTAAACAGGGAACATAACGGCTTGTTAGTATCTCTGGCTGCTTCTGCTAGAAGATGTGGTTGTCATTGAGTAGGACTTCACACCACTGGATGATCCACCGCCGCTGCCGTACTTGATAGAGCTTCCACCATAACCAGAGCTTCCACCAAACCCAGCACCTCCACCAAACCCAGAGCTTCCACCAGAAGCATAAGTTGATCCTCCGTAGCTTCCATATCCACTTCCACCTCCAGCTGAGGAACTGGAGTTAACCACAGCTGTAAACAAAGGAAAAGAGGTTAGAAATTCATGTAGATGATTCTAAGCCACCTTCCCATCCACCCATTGATACTGGTTTGCCACAGTAGTGGCCAAGAGGGATACTTACATACACTGACAGCGTTAACCCCTTCACCAGCCAGCCTGTAATAATAAAAAGAGGGGAAACACATGAAACATATTATTGGGAAGATCACTCCTATTCTTGACTATATCATTGTATTCATTTAACAATATTCTGCTTTATTGTTAAAGGGAACAAATGATGCCATTAGATCTGCACACCTGCAACCAGACAGAAAATAAAAGTAATCTTTTATTTCTTAAAAATATAGGACTGCAAAAACATACTGTCTATGAAATGACCAAAGTACCCTTTCCACTTGAATTACCTGCTCTCCTCTCCTTCCAGCAGTTTCCTATATGTGGCAATCTCAATGTCCAGAGCCAGTTTCACATTCATCAGTTCCTGGTATTCACGGAGTTGACGAGCCATGTCCTGCTTGGCCTTCTGTAGAGCAGCCTCCAGCTCAGCCAGTTTCTCACGGGCATCTTTCAGTGCCAGCTCACCACGCTCTTCAGCCTCAGCAATCTGTGCTTCCAGCTTAGCACGCTACATATGGTAAAGAAATGAGAAAGGGTTTATTACAAACTGCTTACACAGTGCCATGCAGTTTACACCTACGGCACAATTACACTTTTTTACGTATTTAAATCGTTTTTTCATCCAATAGTGTAAATGCAAATTCCTTTCTTTTCCTATGGATAATACTGAGTAAGGAGGATGCTAAGCCAACAGCTGCGCACAGCAAGCAGGTGGAATCAGCAGCCAGACTCTGATCATTGTGCCAGCGGACAGAAAATGTTATCGCTTGCATTATTTAAAAGCAGCAGCTGATCATACTATGATTCATGCATCCACGCCCTGCCCTCAAACTAAATTTTTACAAAGAGATCTAAACGGTAACTAATCCTAATGTATGTTGCTTTCTGTTGCTTCTAGGCAGCAGTAAATCACCTGTAAGTGCACCTGCTATAAAGTATTATAATATTTGAAGAAGCATCACAGAAGCATTGCCTTATCTTTGCATATTAGTACCTGCAGCATAGTACATTAAGAAAATATGAATAAAGATGATATTTCATATTTGAAGAGTTATTTGGAAAATATACATTTGAATGGATACTGGCTCCAAATTAAATTAGCAGCGACAAGGTAATACCACAAGAGCAAATTAAGTTCTCATTGAGTCTAAGGCACTTCTATGTGGCCATAAAGAAGCATCTTTTTCCTTTCAGATTCTAGATATCTTTTGTCACTTGTGAGGATAGGGCAATACAGTACCTGTGCCTTCACATTCTCAATCTCAGCCTGTAGCCTCTGGATAGCACGGTTCAGTTCAGAGATTTCAGACTTGGTGTTGCGCAGATCATCCCCATGACGTCCAGCGGTGGCCTGGAGCTCTTGGAACTGTAGAGGCAAAATCAAGGACACATTTAGAAATCTCCTAAGAAGCATATGCCCATATATAATTGGAGAACTACTAAATTAAGCATTGTAAAAGCAAGGTCACAGCGTTCACAATGATTCTCACATGCTTACCTTGTTCTGGTAAACAGACTCTGCCTCGGCACGGCTCTTGTTGGCAATATCTTCATACTGAGCTTTAACTTCAGCGATGATGCTGTCCAGGTCCAAAGCTCTGTTGTTGTCCATGGATAGGACAACTGAGGTGTCTGAGACCTGTGCCTGCAGCTCACTCAGCTCCTGGAGAGAAACACAGATATCTGGTTATAGTGCGCTAGCAGACACACTGGGCTTATAAACTCTGAATGTCTGTATTGCTATAACAACATATTTAGTACAGAAACTGTTACTTACAGCTGCATATAGTGCCCTCAGGAAGTTAATTTCATCTGTTAGACCATCAACCTTGCCTTCCAGCTCCACCTTGTTCATGTAGGCTGCGTCCACATCCTGTAAGGACCAGATGTTATAAAAACATACAAATTCCACTGAGCTATAGTGCTACGCAGTATGTATTAAGCAGGGCAGGGCTGGCAAATTTTAGCCAGGTGGGCAAGACTCGACTCAGCAGCCTATTATGATGATATTAAAGGGAAAACAATTTGGGTAGCCCAGTGACCCAGCCCAATATAGTCCACTATGGCCACTATGGCAGATGCCCCCATGCCACCCAGCCCAGCCTGCCCCTGGTATTAATGTATTCTCCCTTTGCCACACTACTATAGTCTGCCTAGGTTTTGTGTAGAAACATTTCTCAAAGCTATGTAAGCTTTTGTTATTATTATTTTTTTTGTGGGATTACATGGTACATGTGGGAGTACAATTGAAGTAAGAATATTGTCTTCTTTATGTGCTTTGTAATACTTATTTTTGGCAATCATGGGAGAGACAGTTCAGCTGCAACACATAGTAGATTAACATTTGCTTCATCCAGGGGCTGGGAGTGTTTTCTACATGGTGTATGGCCTGGCTGTTTTATTGCTATGCAAACAATCTGCTGTGCAGGTAAAAGAGCTCACCTTCTTCAGAACCACAAACTCATTCTCAGCTGCAGTACGCTTGTTGATTTCATCCTCATACCTGCAAAGAGGAAAGGCGATACGTGGATTTTAGTACACTTGGCAGGGAGGGTTTCCAATGTAAAACAAAAAACAACTGTACTGCTTTCCTGTTCATTGTTATATAATCTCCAGGCAGGAAACCAGGCAGCCAGATCTTCTGTTTCATGCTCTGTTTTCATGCTCAGTTTAATGAACTACCCTCTGCTATGATAAGCTAACCCAAGACTCCCAAGATATTTCAGTCAAGGACAGAACTGCCGGACCCTGCAGTAATTTCCCTTGTAACTGCTTCTAGTTTGATTCCTTCAGTCTGTATAAAGAACAACCTCAAGGTGAGTGTTCTGTGTCACACTGGATGAGCTTTGTGTGTCTTTCCTATACGCTCTGTGTAGTGGACAAATACTGTGCATGGAACTCTCAGAATTCACATTACACATACATCTCCAGACAGGAAGAGGTTAGTCTGTGGGCAGTTTATGTGTATCAAGGGAGCTTTCATTATAAGTTTTGGCAGGAGCCAGTGTTTGTACTTTATTTTACCAACAATAGGCTGAGCAGTTACAATGAAACTCTGTAGTGATTGCTCTAGATGGCTAAAAGTGTAAACTGACAAGTATGTACAGCTTTGTGAGTAAATAAAAAGTTACTTATTCACGGTGCATATATATGGTTTAAAGGTTGATTTGTGTGTTTGTTCCCGTGCATTTTGGATAATGTACTGGATGAACATAGACAATGATGATGATTAAATTGATCTGATCTTCTTTGTGTTTCTGCCAAGCTATTTGTTCTGAACTGGACATTTAGAATTAACTTGATACAGATTACCCACTATTGACTTTCCTGCAAGGGACACACCCCAGGTTTATCTACTTTGTTTGCTTAGTTCCTCTCAGCCTCTTCTTGGCCAGCAATGGATTTTATGCAAACCCTCCCCTCTTTCCACTTTTCTTTAGTCCCATAAGGGTGTGGCAGTAGCCATAGAGAAACATAAACCTTTGTAATAATTTAGTTACAGTGACTTAAGAACTGACTGACTAAAGTATTTACAAGTTCAGATTCTACTTAGATACATTTGTGAATTTGCATTTAAAAGTACTGCAAATAAATCAAACTCTTCTCTCACGCACTTTGTTTCATAGCCTGATTTTAAGACTTACTTGTTCTTGAAGTCTTCTACCAGATCCTGCATGTTCCTAAGCTCTCCGTCCAGTCTGCCTTTATCATTGATCAGGCTGTCCAGCTGCCTCCTCAGGTTGGCAATGTAAGCTTCGAACAGGGGTCCAATGTTGCTGGTCTTGGAGGAGGACTTCTGGTTTTGCAGAAGATCCCATTTTGTCTCCAAAACCTTATTTTGTTGTTCCAGGAATCTTACCTGTTACCAAAAAGATGCCCAGTAGAAAATGTAAATGCAATCGTCACTGTCTACAGCTTTAACGTATCCTCTGTATGTGTGCACTGCTATATATGAAATAAGCGCTGCAGCAGTGACGGGGTTAAGGAATATGGGCTTGAATTACATTGCTGAACAGTCCTTTTGGAAATTAGGACAGTAAGGCATTTAGTATTACTCACTTTGTTGTATGAATTATTGCTAGATAGACTGTACCGTTACTCTCTTACATGATTAAACAGGGGATTTTAGCACACATTTACCAACAAAATATCTTTTCTCCACTATGGAGAGAGGTAGCTTATAATTTTTTATGCTGGAAACTTTAAGAGACCATAAATAATTTTGTCACTCAACATACCACAAAATATTTTAGTTAGGCATTGTTATATTAAGAGCATCACTAATAGAATCATCATAATAATATTGTGCAATAAAAATACACTTACCTTGTCAATGAAAGAAGCAAACTTGTTGTTTAGAGTCTTGATCTGCTCCCTCTCCTCCTTCCTTACAACTTGGATGTTGGGGTCAATCTGCAGGTTAAGTGGTGCCAGCAGGCTTTGGTTAATGGTCACCTCATGGATCCCAGGTCCAGCTACCTGGCCACCTCCATAGCCACCTCCATAGCCACCTCCAAAGCCACCTCCATATCCAGACCCAGCTCCAGCTCCGGCTCCACCTCCATAGATTGAGCCACCACCACCGAAGCCAGATCTGCTGCTGGATACACCATAAGAGACACTTTTCTTCACTGAGCCCAAATTGGTCAAGCTGGAACTGCTAAATCCTCCTGACCTTCCAAACCCTGCACCAGCTCCACTGGATGTACGGGTCTGGCTGATTCTCATTGAGCTAACACCCCCCTGGGGGATAGCAGAGCGAGTGCTGAAGCTCTTATTGTAAGACATTGTGTCAAATCAAGTAGAGAGGATAAGTAAAGCTGGTGCTGCTGGTCTGTTAGAAAGATCCAGTGTCTCTTAGGCAGTTGCTTCCCCTTTTTATGTTGGTTTGTCAGGAGGGGGGTAGGGGCTGAGGGATCAGCTTACTGTATGTCACAAGCTAGGTGTGGCTGACTGCCATCCATATACAGTTACCTGCAGCAAGGTCCCCACCTTCTGCACGTCCCCTCCCATTGCCCACTTCACCATGTTTTTATGTAATCTGGACACACACATTAACACACTATTAGATGCACTGTACATAATGCATGTACACTTGGATGTCACCTTTCACTGTTGATACCATACATACAGTGCAGAGCAGGTTTATATTGTAACTTTTTATATGTAAGATCCCTGCAATTCTCTGCAAGTTTTCCCTTGAACAATGAAAGAATTAGAGACATATATTTGCATAGATCAGAACTTTATTCACACTATGACTCATATTTAGATAAAGATACAGCATTTACAAATGTAAGATTAAAACAATACGATGAAATGATTTTCTTTTACAACTCAAAGTTCATTGAAGTTTTAATTTCAATACAAAAAGTGCCTGACAGAAGGACCACAGTCGTAAAGTAAGCTGATTAATTTTCCTTTTTTTAATTGGCTATTAAAAGGTTTCACATTCATGCAAACTTAGTTTTGTATGCTTTTTAATAAATGTATAAATCACCAACAGCTTCCACAGCTCTCTAAAGAGTAGACAGTACACACAGAGCTTTATAACAATTATATAATTTCAACATTTACACAGACATGAGATCAAATGAATGAAAACATTGTCCAAAACACTTTCAATATAAAGGAATAGGGACAGAATCTGCCAGAATGTGTATTGTAAATCAGATTGAGGTGTGAGATCAGGTGACTGCAGCAAGGTATTGTTAGGATCGAGTTATATTCTTGTGTGAAGAAATGAGGTTTGACGAAATCTACAGATTAGTGTAAGGATCATACACTCACATCAGCAGACTCTGATGCAACCTATACAACAACAAACAGGGTGATGAGCTATATTTTTTGATAGAATGATAACTATATATATTTTTTTTTGCAAGAATATGAACATGTATCATTTATTTGGGCAGCAAACGGAAATATATCTTCATAGGAATCTAGAAGTCAGAGACCAGAAGGGTGTGTGCTTGTGTTCTCCGTTGTGTGGTCTGATGGTATGTTTGTGTTGGCAGTTCCTGATCAGTAAAAGTGCTCACTAAATAGCATTCTATCTGATATGTTTATTTATTTTTCTTTTATGTGTTCAGAGGTGTCCATACACATTATTATTGGTCAGTATTATTTATATTGAACTGTACGTAAACTGTGATTTATGTTTAACTGCAACTCCCAGAATGCTTGGCAACCTTGAAGAGTATGTTGGGGATGCATTTCAGCAGCCGCTGAAGTGACACTAGTTACGTGCACTGAACTTTGATGTGAATTTTTTTTGCCATTTCTGCATTTTCCAGAGCATGCGCCGACCTGCAATACTAGATTACTTTTATAGTGTTGTTTCCGAAAAATTGTGAAATGTGCACCTTGAAATGTGGTTGGCGGACAATTAGGCACTCTTGTGCATGAAGAAGAAGGAGGGGGAGGTAAATTTAAAATGAGGGGACAGATTTATAGTTGGGGTTAGGGCATACTTGCCAACTCTCCCGGAATGTCCGGGAGACTCCCGCATTTTGGGTGAGTCTCACTGACTCCCGGGAGAGTGTGGCAATCTCCCGCATCTGCCCACTTCCAAGTGAAGTGGGCAAAATAAGGTCCAAAATGCCGCGATTCTCCGGGAATCGCTGCATTTGGCCGCGCCCCCCCGCAGTAAAATGACGCGTTTGCGTCATTACGTCATGGGTCCAAAATTATACGATTTTCGGAGCCTCGCCCCCCGCACGCCCACCTTCCCCGGGAGGCTTCCGGTCACCAACTATAAAAAGTTGGTAAGTATGGGTTAGGGCATGTCCTAGATCAACTTTAAATTTCACTGTAAATATAAAGCTATCAGGTATTTGTGTGCTACATGACAAAACAGCCGGTATTTACCTGATGTGCAAAATAATAAACTAATATGCAACCCTTGCATTGTAACATGGTTTTGTCCAGGTGCACATTTGCTTCTTTTTTTGCTTTGCTCTCCTTAATGAATCAGACCCATAGGGGGGTATTCAATTGACGGCGTGATCGCCAAAAATCGAGCGCTCGAAAAATATTACCGTTAATACGTTAATTACTCGCTGAGTTTCAGCTCGCAGCTCCCTGAGCTGCGAGCTGAAATCCAGCGAGTAAATTACCGTATTAACGGTTTTTACGCGCAGATTACCGTATTAACGGTAATATTTTTTGAGCGCTCGAATGACGGCTATCACGCCGTTAATTGAATACCCCCCATAGTGTGTATCTACGTACAGCAGTGACCAAACAAAAGCAAGCAAATAAGGGTAATTTACAATCTGCAAAAGTGCAACCCCAAAATGCTTCTTTATTTGTGTAAGTCTACCAAGCACATTTCAAGGAGCACACCATGGAACTGCCCCTGGATAATCAATCTGTACCTAGTTTTGTGGGTTTGTGGATTGACCTAGAAACGTGCATGGTGGGAACAGTCCAAGCTACTGTCATTTTAGGCCCACCCACATTATTAATGATACCCGATGAGGTGGTGGAAAGTTTAAGTCCTTTAACGGGGAGAAAAGGACTGTGCACTCTCCCGCAAAGCAAGGATCTACCCGACCATTTAAACAATCTCATTTCAGCATGTTGGTGCAAATGTAAGCGTACCGACATAAGCAGCACTCGGCAACAATTGTCTTCATTCAGCGCATCTCGGCCAGGATCAGCTTTTGCAACCCACCATCTTGTCACACAAATCTATGCACTTCCTGGTCAAAGTAGGTGCGTGATATCATAAATGAGTATTTGTACTCTGGGACTTCACTTTTGCGGTTTGTAAATGATCCAGTGACAAAGCTTTCTTTACCTGAACAATGTTATTAATGTTAAGTTGCACTTATCACATAGAGTTTACTTCAATACAACCAACTCCTTTAAAAATCAAATGGAAGTCTACTTACCTTTCGTAAACCAAATAGACATATCAATTAAGTAATACAAATAGACAGCCGCACTTCATATAAGCCTCACTAAGGAATTAAGTGCTCTGAGTGGGAGGAGTCAAGATGCAATAAGCCAATCACAAGCAGCTATCTAGTGCTGCTGATCGTCATCATCATCTTGTATATATTTTCAGCAGCTCTCTAGCACCCACAATATATAGGCCTCCTGACAGGCGTATATCTGTGCATGCGCCAATGTCTAATTGAGTCGCATTTACATGAACACGTCCTTGCTGTACATGACCAACACTTTCCCACCCTTTCTCACCCCAGTTCTACATCTCCCGGCATAGTGAGACACAAAACACTATTTATGTACTTATGCGTATGCATTTTTGGTGTGCAAGCGCAGTACTAACATGCGTATCTTACTCTAGGACAACAGTCAGACATCCAAATCTAAATAAGCCCTATAATGGACGTTCAAAGTATTTGATATAGAGTATTAAAGAATACAATATACTGAATGTTTACACTGACAAAGAAATTACAATGAAAATAAGTTGATGCTTTGAAACAAGGAATGGTGAAGGGACATCCTAAAATAGGTCATTAAAAAGAATAAGTCTTAAATTAATGTTATGATTCGTGATTTATGGCTAATCAGCAGACAGTAAATATTTATGTCAGGGAGTCTCTATGGGGCAGAAATGTTTGTAAAAGTATAATTATGCATAGACAATGATCAGTATACATGAGTGTTTAAACTAGGCTTGCACTACTTTTTTATATACTTAAGTATTTGTTTATATCTTTAATTTAGCTCTCCCTATTTACTCCCGTATTTCATGGAGAAAGGGCTTTTCTAGCTTTCTTAAGTAGGCCCCCTAGTGATTTAATGAAACTCTGGGATATATTTATCAATCAGGCTTATGTAATCGCCACTAGTGTGGTTACGTTTGTTCTTCTGAGTAATATCCTACAAATTCTGTGTATCTGCACTAATCCATTCCCTTATTTGCACTGATATGAATGATCATTATTTCACATGGCTCTTTAATCTACTGCAGTAAGTGAATTTTTTATTGTTTGGAAAGATGTGATCGGTAATAACTGTTACATTATAATATGACCTGTTTTAGAACTCAATAGTCAGAACACCATATTTACATTAAAGTAGTGAATGCATATTTACTGACTCGAATGGCATCCAGCATTTCAGGCTTTACTGTCTCTCACTGAGCAACTTCTTATCTATCTCTAATTGAAAGTCCTGTTTAGTTTGAAGACATAAGAATGCTTTGGCATGTGAGAAAAGGGGGGTGGGGATGTGGACTTTTTAGGATTCTTCTTATGTGAGTATATTTTGCCTGAAGCATAATACCAAGGCAGGCTTTTTACAGGTGTGACCATCGTTTTGTCCACACTGAGCAATCTCAGTTTTATATGTATCACATACAGAAAAGTACTATTATTATTATTAATTTTTATTTATAGGGCGCCACTAGGTGTCCGTAGCGCCGTACAGGGACAAACGAATTACAATACAAGATGAGACAGCACAGTACAGTAAACAGTAAGCACAGTAACTCAGTAAGCTCAATGCACAGCTAGAGAGGGTGGGGGAAGGGAGAGGGAAGATCCGCATATGACGCAGCCCAAGTGGGAGGGCGCAGAAGACAGGGAGACCCCCAGAAGGGCGAGGTGGGAGCGGGAGGGGACTGGGGGTGGAGGGTCCTTGAGGAGGAGGTCAAGTAGCTGGAGAGCAGAGTTAGAAGTGGTGGAAACAGGAGGAGAGATGGCCCTGCTCAGAGGAGCGTACAATCTAAAGGGAGGGGTGGACAGACAGAGAGACGCAGGGGGAACGGGGGCAGGGAAGGGGAATGAAGGGGTAGAGGCAGAAGATAAGGTAGGAAGTTAAGTGGGAGACTGAAAGGCTTTAAGTAAAAGGTGGGTTTTTAAAACCAGTTTGAAACTGGACAGATTAGGGGAAGTTCTGATGGAGGGAGGGAGCTTGTTCCACTGGAGGGGGACAGCACGGGCAAAGTCTTGGATACGCGCGTGGGAGGAGGTAATAAGGGGGGAAGAGAGGTGATGGCAGGGGTGGATCTAGGAAATTGTTATACCGGGGGCGATTTAGGGGGGGCAATTTAGGCCCTGCCCCCTTTCTGACTTCTGAGGCTGCCGGCGGCTGCACAGTATGTGCAGGTCCGTTTGGCAGGGACAGTGTGCTGCCTGCCCGCTCTGATTGTGTTTTAAACACAATTAGAGCGGACGGGCATCACATTGTCCCTGCCTGTCACTGCCGAGCGGACCTGCACATACTGTGCAGCCGCCGGCAGCAAGCCCCTGCTAGGGGGGGCGATTGCCCCGATCGCCCCCCCCTGGATCTGCCACTGGGTGACGGTCATAGGCAGAACGGAGAGGGCGGGGTGGAGCGTGGATAGAGAGGAGTGTGGAGGTGTAGGGTGCAGTGGAGTTGGCAAGGGCCTTGTATGTGAGTGTGAGGAGCTTAAACAGGATTCTGAAGGGGAATGGGAGCCAGTGAAGGGCTAGGTAGAGGGGGAGACAGAAGAGTAGCGACGAGAAAGGAAAATAAGTCTAGCGGCAGCATTAAGAACAGATCGAAGGGGAGCAAGATGAGAGTGGGGGAGGCCAGTAAGGAGGAGGTTGCAGTAGTCTAAGCGAGAGATGATCAGAGAGTGGATAAGACATTTGGTGGCATCTTGGGAGAGGAAGGGCCGGATGCGAGCGATGTTGCATAGCTAGAAGCGGCAGGATTTAGGAAGAGAGAGGATGTGGGGGCCAAAGGAGAGAGAGAAGTCGAGGATGACACCAAGGCTGGCTCCCCTTCCCCTACAGAATCCTTTTCAAGCTCCTCACTCTGACTTACAAGGCCCTCGCCAACTCCACTGCTCCCTACATCTCTAACCTTATCTCTAGTCACACTCCCTCCCGCCCACTGCGATCGTCCAATGATCGTCGCCTCTCTTCCCCTCTGATTACCTCCTCTCATGCACGTATCCAAGACTTCTCCCGCGCCGCTCCCCTCCATTGGAACAAGCTCCCCCGCTCCATCAGAACTTCCCCTAATCTGTCCTCTTTCAAACGAACATTAAAAACCCACCTTTTCCTTAAAGCCTTCCAGTCTCATGCCTAAACTCCCACCGGTCGGCTACCTCTCTTTCTCCTCCCTTCTTCCCTTCTCCCCCTTCCTCGACTCCGTCTCCGTTTCTCCCGTCTCTCCGTCTCATCCGTGTGTCTGTCTGTCTTCCCCTCCCTTTAGATTGTTCTCTCCTTTGAGCAGGACTCTCCTACCTCCTGTTTCCATCACTTTTAACTGCGCTCTCCAGCTACTCTGTTCACCTCCTCTCGGTCCCTCTACCCTCTGTCTCCTCTCGCTTCTCTCCGCTCCCCGCAGTGACTCTCAACCTGTCATCTGTGCCCACCCTCTTGGGCCATAGTTACCTGTCTATACTCACTTTTCCCCTACCTCCCTCTCTTTCATGCTGTGCCTGAGCCCCCAGAGTTATAGTGCTTACTGTTACTGTTACTTGTGCTGTTTCACCTTGTACTGTGTCATTGTTTGTCCTTGTACGGCGCTACGGATACTTTGTGGCACCCTATAAATAAAAATTAATAATAATAATAATAATAATAATAATAATAATAATAAAGGCTGTGAAGTTGGGGACAGGGGAGAAAGAGGAGTTGTTGACAGTGATGGAGAGGTCAGAAGGGGATGAGGTATGAGGGGGAGGAAAAACTATGAGCTTAGTTTTGGTGAGGTTAAGTTTGAGGTATCGAGATGGCAGAGATGCAGACACCCTAGAGAGGAGGGAGGGAGGGAGAGAGATCAGTAGAGGAGAGGTATAGTTGAGTGTCGTCAGCGTAAAGGTGGTAGTTGAAGCTGATAGAGCTGATGAGTTCACCCAGGGAAGAGGTGTATAGAGAGAAGAGTAAGGGTCCCAGAACAGAGCCCTGAGGGACCCCGACTGGAAGGGTGGATGGGGGGAGAGAGAGACCCAGAGGTGGTGACAGAGAAGGGTCGGTCAGCAAGGTAAGAGGTGAACCAGGACAGGACTGCCCCAGAGAGGCCAAAGGACTGGAGGGTGTGGAGGAGGAGGGGGTGGTCAACGGTGTCAAAGACTGCAGAGAGATCAAGGAGGATGAGAAGGGAGAAGTGGCCCCTGGCTTTAGCAGAGAGGAGGTCATTGGTGACTTTAGCAAGGGACAAAGACAAGACAAACAGGCTTAGATATCACAACAGAAACTGTGGGGCCCAGGACAAATTAATCTGGCAGGACAATAAGTAAACACAGTACACAGCACAGATCACGCATGTATGTAATAAATATGTTTAACCTTTAAAAGGGCCGCACATTACCCCCTAATTTTAATAATGAAAAATTATCCAGAAAATGACTCATACTTATCTGAATGGCTTATACTCATCACTCTTCAAAAAATGTCCCCACGTGCCCTCAAACCCCTGAGGGCATATAAAACCCCCGCAAAATAGTTCAACAGCGACTTTGGCACTCCAGTTTGTGCTAATCTACATTTCCTATGATAGCACCCCAGTGGAGAGCTATGAGATGACACATTGCCCTTTCTGTGCCTCTTCGCCTTTCATCGTCATACAGGCCCCCCTTCCTCTTCACAGAATATGCCACCCCTCCCTCTGCACCGTAGATGCCACCCCTCCCTCTGCATAGTACATGCCCTCCCACCTCTGCACAGTACATGCGACCTCTCCCTTATTATAGTACATGCCTCCGATTAACGTAGCTTGTTCTTGATGCAATGCGGCATCTCTCTGACACTGACACAGTGCTGATGTTTCTGTACCGCGCGCACCCAGCCTATCAGTGACTGGGAGTCACTGCATCGCATAGGGATTCTGAGTCACAGCGGTCTGCCGAGACACCCTAGTCTGTCTGGGTTCCTTACAGCTATATCGCCTGTGCTACCCTAATGGCAGCCCTAGTCACAGCTGACATAGAATAAATGACCTGATATCATAGTGTGTGTGGCTGAAAATGACTGCAATGCCTAATAATAATCCAATCAAAATTGAACAGCTTGATAGAGGCATACCTTCCAAAATTTAGAATACCGAAAGCTGGACAAAATAAGCTCCACCCCCATCACGACCAGACCACACTCACAAATGGATATAATTGAACAACCCACATCCATTTTTCCATTAAGCACCACCCCATAAATCGGGATGTCCTGCCAAATTCGTTCCAGTAGGGAGGTATGTACCAGGATTGTAGGCAAATGCGGTCACAAAATAGACACTACTGGGAATCAACAGGTCACAGTGATGCTAGAATAGACATGTTGAATCATTCTGAAGTATAGTATAGTAAGTAGCTACTGTCACACATCAGAGACAGAGTCCAGCTTTTCAAACCCACTAGTCAGCACACTCTCTCTACTCTTCTCTCAGCTCCAGGCACAGTACATTGTGCCATAACAATACTTTGTCCAACAGAAGGAACATGGCTTATTAAGTGTTCTGAACCGGAGATCATGTGTTCTAACCTGAAACCCACCCTATTTATCAAGCTCAGCTGGTTTAAACCTGCTCAGTGTACAGGCCTGTGCCAGAGTATAAGGCCTTTACTCCACCATTCCAGTACTTCTTGTGGCTAATCCCTATGAATTCTGACCCAGACCGTTCCTGACCTCTCTTCTGCCTGTCGTTTGGCATTGTTTATGCTCTTGTTTGTTTCTGACCTGGCTTGTACTGGCACTCTTTCTGTTTTACTGATTTAGCACCCTGCAGTTCTGCCTATGTTGACTAGTCTTCTTTTTCAGTTTGATACCAGAGCGTCACGCCTGGAGGCTGCACAGAGTGCCGTGACCTGCGAGGAGTCTCTGGTAAAAACCTGGGGGGCGAACGACTCCACCCCTCCGTTATTGCCAGCGCAAATCCAGGTTGGCGAAAGTGAATCCACGGCATCTGCTACCCAACTGTGCAGAACCTTCTTTCTACATTTCACCATGACTGTTACAGGATCATAAATTGTCACAGACAAGATAATTTAGCTCTATAATACCATATTAATTGTGATGGTATTTTTTTCTGTTGAAACAGTAACATTATTTACTTAACTAGCTTTTGATACTAGGCCAAGTCTAACCCCTTGGATTATGGGGCCATCCAAAGTACAGTCTCTTTTGCCCTAAGAATTCTTGGCCCCGGTAACAGTGCTGCTGCGCCCTTTTTCAGGCATCAGACCTATGAGTAGTAAAGTCAAGCAAAGTCAATGTAATTATTATGTTTTAAATAACACCAAATAACTACTTGATCTCTCAGACAATTTACATTGCCTTGTTCCCAGTACTGTATAACAAAACATATTTTGGTAGAACTAAAACACCTAAGAACTGCAAATTACAACAAAACTAAATCCATTACAGTATCTAAAAACTTTCATGTACTTTTTAGTACTAAAGTGCAGTTTGTGTTAAATAGTTCACTGTGTATGCTCTTCACTTTACACAATACCTTAAATAATATAAACGACTTATATAGAATAAAGACACGGAGACTTGAGTAAAGTGGCACTAAAAACTATTTTATTATAACCTATTAAAACCTGGTGGCGGAGAAAGGGCACTGAAGATCAGCTCCAGCGATACCCAACCAAGCGTGGACATGGCAATATAGCCTTAAGTCCACCCACTTCTCTCATAACCCCACTGCTTGGCCGGCCCTAACCTGACGTCAGAGTAAACTGCACCACACCTCACTACTCACTCCCCCTCCCTCACTGAGCCGGGCGTGGCCCCTCCCCACGGAAGGGACAAGAGTAACCGATTGCCTTGTAAGGGGACAGATACCTGCGCCAATCACTATAGAGCCGTCTATATCAGCCGCTGATCGCAGTGCCTTCCTCCCCACCAAAACTGTAAACCTACCAACCGGCTTTACGCTAAACCACCATAATACACTAAAGCTTACTTAAAAATGGCGTGGGTGGGCGGGATTTTGCCAGCCGAGTGACTCACCCAGGAAATGCATCACCTATACCAGTGTTGGCTAACCTGTGACACTCCAGGTGTTGTGAAACTACAAGTCCCAGCATGCTTTGCCAATATACAGCAGCTTATTGCTGGAAGGGTATGCTGGGACTTGTAGTTTCACAACACCTGGAGTGTCACAGGTTAGCCAACACTGACCTATACAAAGCCACAAGAAGCTCCCCTCAGCATCACTGGCCAGACCCACACCCCACGTTAACTCTTTCAGGTAAGTGCAAACACGAATGCAACACTGTCACTATTTAATTTCGTTCGTCTAAAAGGGGACTCTCTTGTACTTATATGAAAACCATGTTTTCTATGCATACCAGTAATAATATATGCATTTTCATTGAGAAATGCTTAGCTATGTTGATTGCACAGTGAATACAGCTTCAATGGCTGTTAACATAGAGATGATTAAATGCTCTATTAAACTCGGTTTTCAAGTGTTGGAACACAGCATGTGTTGTGTCTGCCTAAGCTGTGTCCAGCTTGTGAGTGTGTACTAAGGATGCGTCCACCATAGTGGTCAATTATCATTATTATAACAACTGTGTTCAACATATGCTGAATGCATTTTAAACATTGTGGTATAAATATCTGTTTTTTACTAGAGCATGTCCTAGGGCTAGATTTACTAAAGGGTGGCTTGGTGAAACCGCCAGTTTTCAAACCGCTGGATTTACAATAGCCTAAATTGCCATTGTAACGGCCAAAATTGATATTTTACAAAATCAACACTTTACAAAGCACCATCCCGATTTTAACCATGATGAACATACAAACCGTCAGAATGACTAAGTTACGATTTGAAAACCACTGCAAAACCTCCATCCAAATGGCCAAAATAAAAGGGTTGGTCATGAGTGGCGAGATTGATTAAACTTTATGCTGTTAGAGCTATTTTGCCATTCAGAACATAAGAGGAAGCACCATTCACATTTCAATTATTGGGGAGATAATTATTTATTGATTGAGGGGCAAAATGTATTTATAATTAATTTATGGGGCATTTTTTTACTTTTATTTTAAGGGGACACTATTATTGCATTATTTTATTGGGGGAATATGAATCTATAATATTAACTGATTGTTAATGGGGGATATAATTTTTTCTGGTGCACAGCTTGGCATTCCATAGTGCCTGAATAATATAATAATTAAATAATTTTGTCCCCTTAATATTATGAAAATTACATTTTTCCCCATAAGTTAATTTTCAAATTATTGTGCCCTTTAATCAATAATTATTGATTGCCCCAATAATTTACATGTCAATGGTGCTTCCTCTTACATTCTGAATGGCAGCATGTTTGTTATCAAGCCATTTAGAAGCAGGTATTAAAACTGTCCTGTCCTGTCTTTTGGATGGCGGTTTGGACAAAACCGCCGGCAGTTTAGCTGTTTTCAATCCGCCACACATCGCCAGCCATTTTACATTGCAGCCTCAAACCACCCTATAGTAAATGCAGCGGTTTGGACCAGTAAACCGCCAGTGATGTGTAGTGGTTTAAAACTGCCACCAAACTCGAATTTTAGTAAATCTAGTCCCTAATCTCCCATTCAATCAAGCCACCTATACAGCTATCACCAAGACACAGAGCAGAGGGTGAAGAAGACGGGAGACCATTGTTAGCTGTCCCAAGATTAGATGGCACAGGGCTCAAACTGAAAGCCTCTTATTTATGTATGTCATTGTATTGAAAGTTGTAAATAGAGTATTTTTCCATTAAGAATTGTGTTACATTAAGCCTTTTCTTTATTGTAAAATGTTATCTATAATAGGACCTGGTATATGGCTTTTAAGGGCATTGCCACTCACTGTTCTCTTTTGGCTTTTCTCACAATATGTGCATTTGGATAAGGCTGAGTGGTCTGGGATACAACAACAGAAAACAATTGACTAATTATGCAAATGAACTACGAACTGAGCTGTTACAACAATACACAAAATTCAATTTTTGTTGCTAACCAGGAGCAATAAAAGTGGTAGACAAGTAACAAAATGTAGTTTTGAAGTAGCAAACAACAGTCTTGACCTTGTTCTAAAAGGCAATGGTCACTGATATTCCACAGCTAGCCCTGACATGTCCTAATGATTAACACATTTAATGACCACTGGACATTCAGGTTGTGTAACACACTGTGTCTGATAAACACCATCTCCTTAAATCCATATGTCAAATTGTAATGTCTATAAAACCTTAAATCAACTGTCCCCATTATTTAAAATGCAAACAATAGCAAAAGTAAACATTACCATGTACTAAAGCACTATTATTGAACACAGTTTAGGGTAAAGCAGGTTTCTCTAGAGCCATTGTTGCTATTATTCTTAAACTTCTGCACTCTCATATGTCCACAATTTTTAAGTGAATAAGGAAAGGACAATCTGAAGTCATCATCTGAATGCTCACAAAGGGAATCATTCTAAGACGTATTACGGGCCTCTGTCATCAAGGAGCGTAACTGGCGATTCGCTGCTTATAATTGGCACAATTGCTTTACGCATGTCCAGAACCGGACCATACACAACAGAAAACATTGGCGTCTGATACACCTTAGAGCACAAATTACAGTTACGACATATTATGATTTTAGGGAGGGAAACGGGGTGGGGAAGGGGAGGATGCACGTAGGCAATGTACAGTAAAGGCGTTCAGCCATTTATAGGGTCCATTCAAACTCTGGCGCACACAGACGTACGCTGTTTTTCAGACATAAGTTTTGCACTTGCTCGGGGTCATGTCTAAGGCATGGATGATAGTGATGATTAAACACACCATTCACATCCTCATAAACTAATGGGAGAATGGACTATTCACCTGCACACCTGCACTCACTCATTATGTTATACAACAACACTGCCAGAGGGAATGACTATGGTGTTATTTCGTTAAAAGGATTGTTTTTACAAGTGTTTGCTGAGGATTGTAGGATTATTATATACCAAAGAGGCCTGTGCATTATTTTATATTTTACAAGCACTGCATACTTGTGCAAATTATTTTTGCTTTTAATTTTTTCCTTCTAGGCCTTTTTTACATTTTCTACACGAGTCTGGACATTACCAGTGCTTATCTGTAAATAAATGTTATGTGCATGTTTTATCGATCCTACATGCTTGCATACATGTGCATTGTGGTTGTGTGCTTTAAAAGCTTTCAAATATCTTGTCTGTCGTCTACTATGTATACCTATATAGTACTTTTTTGGGGGTTTTTTTTGTCAAAATGAATTCATTTCAATTGTCATGTTAATATTTCATGTCATTTTTACTTTTATATATTTTAGGACTACTTTACAGAAACTTAATCGATCTATGCTACTTGTATGTCTATACTGTATAATGTACAAGGAGACTATAAAATCTGCAAGGCATGTGGCGCACATTGCAACAGAGGCAAGGCCCAGTGGTGACACGTGACTATTAGGTATTATTTTCTGTCACATCATTATTTACAAGAAACTCTTTCTTATCCTAAATACATTGGTATGCACTGTATATAAGTACAATATAATATTGCAAAATATTCACACGCTTTGCATTATAGTGTACTTGTAGAATCTATTGTCAAATATTGTACCATAACAATAGAACTAAAACATGTTAAAATTAGAGACGTTCACTGACCTCCGGGTTTTGATTTTGGATCTGGATTAACTTTGTGTTTTGGTTTTGGTTTTGGATCCTTTTTTTTTTTTTTTGCTAAAATCACATTATCTGGCTCTTTTTTGTTCCTACATTATTATTAACCTCAATAACATTCATTTCCAATCATTTCCAGTCAATTTTTGTCAAGTGAAAAGAACACTGCTATCCCTGTTCTGTGTGAGCAATGGAGCTGGATCTCCTGGGGAGGGAGGTACTTATGGAATCCAAAACCTGCGAGATCCGACAACGCAACCATGGCGTTTTGCCTCGATTCAGATCCGAGGATGCGCGAAAGTACCGAGCCGGCTCGGGAGCCTACTCGGATCCCCTAAATTCGAGTGGGTTCGGTTTTCAGAAAACCGAGCCTGAACATCTCTAGTTAAAATATCTCAAAAATTATTTTATGTTTAGTTACTCATTAATAATATTTTAAAATGTTTTCTTTAATATTACTCTTTATAGGATTCCCAATACTATTTCGGTTATAAAGAATATAAAATTTCATCATACTTTACATGTAAGTACCTTTTGGGCTTTGCTTCAAATGTAATGCTTAAAGTAAAAGGACAAAAGCACAAGGAAACCATTTTTTTGTTTAATATTTTGTATTGGTGCAAACAACAAAAAGTGAAAAACCAAACCACATGTATAAATCTAACAAACATATTCAGGAACTATTTTTTCTGGGCCCATTTGCCCCCCTGGTCCGACAGTAGAAGTGGTTTTGTGCTTGACCTGACTTTTTTTTACCTGTGATGGGGTTGGCAACAGTGGGGAAGAATCAGAGGGCAGTGAGGTAGCAGAGGGTGGAGGTGGAACAGAGGGCAATAGAGCTGGAGATGGCAGTTGGGCATCAGGGGGCAGTGGGGCTGCAGGTTAAACTTGAGAAGGATAGTGAGGGTAAACATTAGGAGGATAAGGAGGGTAAACCTGGAAAGGATAACAAGGGAAAAATTGCGGCATAGGAGTATTAGGAGATAAATTTTGCAGCGGGGCAGGAGTGAGGAAATGTGCCATAGGGGAAGAAGAGGAAACATATTCATACGGTAAGGAGTGGGAGCATGTGTCATGGTGGCAGCAGGGGAAACATGTGGCATTGGGGCAGGAGGGCTGGTGGTAACGTATTGTGCAACAAAGTCGGTGAGACGGGTCAGGGTAATGTCATTTTTTTGAAAGTGTGAAGATTATGGGTCTGGGTAGTGTTAATATGTTGGAAAGTGTGATACACATGGGTGAGGGTTGTGCTGATGTGACGTGTGGTGCTTTCTAGGACTTCATTAGACTGGTGCATTTTATTGTAAAAATTTTGTATGTGGGCAGACTACCCACTGCCCCTTGCTTTCTCTTCTATCTGTGCCACCTCCTCCAGGTCCTATTCTTCCTCAACTGTATATACATCTTCAGCTAACTTAGTGGAAGGGGAAAGAAAGACACATAAAAATATATGTCTGACTCAATATCATCCATATTTTTGCATCATATTAGTAGATTTTATAACATTATTTTTTTTTTTGCCCAGATGACAAGTGGATTACATGGAATTTGATTACCCTCATTGTTAAGCCCAGACCTCTTGTTCTGTGTTGTCCCTGAACATCTATTCCACCTAGAGACATTTAAGAATAAATCTGTCTAACATATAACTCCTAGCCTAAAATACATATTGAATATAATAGCGTGTGTTAGCAAACGCATATGAACACAAAGTACAATAAACTGTAACACAGCAAGATGAGGACAGTTCGGTATGCAGAAAGAGGCAACGGAATGCAAAAGTCCTTGGGCTAGATTTACTAAGCTGCGGGTTTGAAAAAGTGGGGATGTTGCCTATAGCAACCAATCAGATTCTAGCTGTCATTTTGTAGAATGTACTAAATAAATGAAAGCTGGAATCTGATTGGTTGCTATAGGCAACATCCCCACTTTTTCAAACCAGCAGCTTAATAAATCTAGCCCCTTGTGTCTTATTTGCTTGAGTCCAAACTCACAGCATGGTTTTCACACTGTGGTTCTGTCATTAATCTAAACATAGAAAAAGGCCAACCTTAGTAAAAAGCATTAGTTGACCCTCTAAAGTGTCTCGCATATGACATTATAATCAAGAATATTACACAACATGAAATCAAAGTTATGCTTGAATAATCAATAACACTAATTTAGAACCTCTACTCTGAAGTGTTAAATCACAAAATGCTGAATGATTGCCTCTCCTGCTCTTATATAGGGTGTACAGGTGTGTTCCCCTGCAATTGCCTGTGTACTCCCATCTAGGCATCACCACTGACGTGCCTATGCCCATACTTGGCCTGAGAACCAATCAGTGAAGAGAATGTTGAAAAATCTCATTCACTTGCAATCATGCGGGCTGCTAACTTCTCCTGTGCCAAGCTATGGGGACTTAAAGCAACCATGGACAGTTGCTTTAGTCTCGCAACTCAGTATATAACTAATGAACAAAAATAGATGCCTACAGGCCAGTGAAGCTGTGTCTGTGACACAGGTTGGCAAGGAGACACAGCATAGTCCAGCAGCGGTGAAGAGATCTCAAGGAGGAGGCAGCAAGAGTTCCTCTCCAATTTGAGGGGTGAAATTGTTAGGCATAAGTTCTCCTTTAATTTTTTTTTTTCTCAAGATAAGATTGCTGTTATATCTGTCCCATTACAAAGGAATATGACTTGTAATAACCTTTATTGGACAAAGTACAAGGCCTGCTATGTAATAGTGATGTTTCAGGATCAGTATGTGATTAATATAAACCTCCCAGGTTATGTCCATATGAAAGTGGTGTAGAGGTCTGTTTATTTGCCCATTGATGGTCCATGTGTGGTATTGGATATTTCACATTGCAACCTAACATTATCTGGATGTCTCTATGTATGTGTGAAACAGAGATAACATTTATAAATAAACTAATGTGTCATATTTATTCCAACAGAACCTCAGTCTCCGCTTCCGCTGCCGAAGACATCAGGGGGCTAGGGAGGAGCCCCTGGAGGAACATATGTGATATTTAGTGTTTGACATCATGGGCCAAGCACCCTCACCGCCCCCCTCCCCCCCCCCAAAAAAAATCTGCATGTACCTCCAAATAATAGTAGTAAGTGTAATCACGGAAGGTGCTGATGATGCACAGAAATATTATACAGAGAAGAAAGCACAACATGTGGGGGCTAGGGAGGAGCCCCTGGAGGAACCCCGGAGTAGGCCCAGGAGAAGGGCCAGGAGCAGGACAAAGAATGGTCCCTTTTCACAGTTGCATTTTCACCCAATCTTGAAGGTTCCCTTTCCCCATCCCACCACCCATTCCCTTCACCCAAACTGGAGGAGGTCCAAGTGGAGGAGGCCCAGGAGGCCAAAGTGGAGGAGGAGGTGAGTCACTGCAGAAAAATGTAAGTATATTAATGTTTTAATGCAGTCTAATGTTAATCATTTTGTTTTGCAGCATAAAGGTATAGTCCTCAGTAAACCTTTCTTTCCTAAATGTGATATTTAGTGTTTGACATCATGGGCCAAGCACCCTCACCGCCCCCCTCCCCCCCCCAAAAAAATCTGCATGTACCTCCAAATAATAGTAATCACGGAAGGTGCTGATGATGCACAGAAATATTATACAGAGAAGAAAGCACAACATGTGGTGGTAATTGTAAAGATTTAGCACTCACATTGCCGATTTATATTGATAGGGGGATATTTTTATGGTGCATAATTTCATAATTGATATAAACTATTACACTATATTAGCTTTTTATTTTTCTTTCATTTCTCCATATATGTGACATCCACTGGAGCACTTCTGATGAATACTATTTATCTGGAAAAGAACAATGAATCTTTTTGATTAAAGACAAGTACAGACTTAAGATTAATTTTGTTGAGTTAAAAATTTGCTCAATTTATGTTATAAGTGTTTTCTATGTTTTTGAGTTTTCATTTGCACCATAATGAAATGACATTTGGAACATAACTGAATATATGAAATACATGTGACCCTTTTGACTGGGTATTAATTACAACACATTTTTATTATAATGAAGTGTGTGATGAGAGAACCAGAGATAAAAATTATAGTAATTCGTCCTCTGTTAGTGTGCAAAACATAGGCAAAAGCAATGAAGAAAGCACCTATCAGTCTCAGAGGTAAATCAGCAATCAGCCAATCAGAAACCGCTAGCTATTGCTGGCGACTATCATCAACACTAGCATGTATAGGCACCAGCCCTCAGGCACCCACACGTGATAAAGCTACTTACAGCCATATAGCCATATATGCATCTACATGCTGATTTGCCTCAGTCGCAATAAGGCAAACATGCCCTTACCATACTCCTTTGCATTTGCATGCCACTTCAAGCATAAGGAGATGGAAGTACCAAATCTGGATACAGAAATAGGCATATGCTTTTATTGCGGGCATGAGCAGTACAAATTTGCATATTTTTCTCTAAGCAAATGGGCATAAGCCCAATTCACCATGAGCCCCAAAGAGTATCAGGAGAGGAGTGTAGTGACCTGTCCCTTGTGATTGTGTTAGTGAGGACAGGGCTGTTAGTGTGTGACAAGGGCAGTGCCACACAAAACTCCTTGTACTAGTACATCTAAGTGGTCCTACCAGTGCACATCAGTGCACACACCTAGGTGGCAGAGAAACACGATGAGTTGCACAGCGCTTACATGTAAACCTCACATAAAAAATCCAGCTTCCAGCCAGTTCAGAACGACCCCTTTCATGAAATAGATGTTTGCATTTTTCTCCTAATAAACTGCTAGGTTTATCCTCATTAATGGCTTAAATTATGAGAGTAAAGTGACATTAGCGCTGTTTTTATTTAGGGATGAGCGCGCTCGGATTTCTGAAATCCGAGCCCACCCGAACGTTGCGGATCCGAGTCGGATCCGAGACAGATCCGGGTATTGGCGCCAAATTCAAAAGTGAAACTGAGGCTCTGACTCATAATCCCGCTGTCGGATCTCGCGATACTCGGATCCTATAAATTCCCCGCTAGTCGCCGCCATCTTCACTCGGGCATTGATCAGGGTAGAGGGAGGGTGTGTTAGGTGGTCCTCTGTGCTGTTTAGTTCTGTGCTGTTTAGTGCTGTGCTGTTTAGTGCTGTGCTGTGCTGTGCTGTGCTGTGCTGTGCTGTGCTGTGCTGTGCTGTGCTGTGCTGTGCTGTGCTGTGTTCTGCAGTATCAGTCCAGTGGTGCTGTGTGCTGTGCTCTGTCCTTCTGAGGTCAGTGGTGCTGCTGGGTCCTGTGCTGTGTCCTGTTCAGTCCAGTGGTGCTGTGTCCTGTGCTCTGTGCTTCTAAGGGCATAGTTATTTCCCCAATATTCCCCTGTGTTTAAAAAAATAAAAAAAATTTTTTTTTATAAAATACCAAAAACTACTTTAATATTTTTTAATTACCACAAAATTTTCACAACCAATCCTGCAGTATAAGCCCATTGGTACTGCAATATTACCAAGTTCACACATTCAGCAGTAAAAGTCCAGTGGTACTGCAATATTACAAAGTTTACACATTCTGCAGTATCAGTCCAGTGGTGCTGTGTCCTGTGCTCTGTCCTGCTGAGTTCCGTAGTGCTGCTGGGTCCTGTGCCGTGTCCTGTTCAGTCCAGTGGTGCTGTGTCCTGTGCTCTGTGCTTATAAGGGCATAGTTATTTCCCCATTATTCCCAAGTTTGTAAAAAATAAAAAAAAAGTAAAAAAAAATAAAAAATTAAAAAAAAAAAAAAAAATATAATAATTATAACCAAATTTGCAAAACCAATCCAGCATTATAAGTCCATTGGTACTGCAATATTACCAAGTTCACACATTCAGCAGTAAAAGTCCAGTGGTACTGCAATATTACAAAGTTTACACATTCTGCAGTATCAGTCCAGTGGTGCTGTGTCCTGTGCTCTGTCCTGCTGAGTTCCGTAGTGCTGCTGGGTCCTGTGCCGTGTCCTGTTCAGTCCAGTGGTGCTGTGTCCTGTGCTCTGTGCTTCTAAGGGCATAGTTATTTCCCCATTATTCCCAAGTTTGTAAAAAATAAAAAAAAAGTAAAAAAAAATAAAAAATTAAAAAAAAAAAAAAATATATAATAATTATAACCAAATTTGCAAAACCAATCCAGCATTATAAGTCCATTGGTACTGCAATATTACCAAGTTCACACATTCTGCAGTATCTTGTGCTACATATAATGGAGAGCAAAAATTTGGAGGATAAAGTAGGGAAAGATCAAGACCCACTTCCTCCTAATGCTGAAGCTGCTGCCACTAGTCATGACATAGACGATGAAATGCCATCAACGTCGTCTGGCAAGCACGATGCCCAATCTCCTAGTACAGGGCATGTAAAATCCAAAAAGCCCAAGTTCTCAAAAAACAGCAAAAAAAGAAACTTAAAATCATCTGAGGAGAAACGTAAAGTTGGCAATATGCCAATTACGACAAGTAGTGGCAAGGAACGGCTTAGGCCCTGTCCCGTGTTCATGACTAGTGGTCCAACTTCACCCAAGGATCAAAGCCCTCCTCCCCCCCCCTACAAAAAATTTAAGAGAGTTATGCTGTCAGCAACAACAACAAAACAGCAAAGAACTCTGCCTTCTAAACAGATGACATCACAAATCCCCAAGGCGAGTCCAAGGGTGTTGTTGGTTGTGAACCCTGACCTTCCCATCACTGTACGGGAAGAGGTGACTCCATCCAGCATTTGCAGCACGCCCTCTGCATATGCTGGAAGGATCACCCACAGTCCAGTTACAGATTTGGCTAATGAAGGTGTGAATGTTGTGCACTGGGAGGAGGATATTGATGTAGCTGGCGCTGAGGAGGATGTTGATGATTATGATGCAGACAGATACCAAATTGCATTTCTCAATTTCTATTTATATTCTAGATTATATAACGGCTGAAAAGTTTTCTGTTTTACTCCTAGTGGAGAGGGGATCTGATGCAGACAGATACCAAACTGCCTTTGTCCATTTCTTTGTATATTTGAATTGCTAGTTCTACAGTCTATGCAGGCTGCTTTATTTATATTCAACTACAAGTGTAGGGCGGGGGGGGGGGGCATAGATAGCCACCAAAGTAACGTGGTCCATTTAATTTCACTTTCTAGCTCCACAGTCTGTGCAGCCTGCTTTTTTTTATCTTCAAAGTATTTATATTTACAAGCCTTGCAATCTAAATTAACTAGAGGTAGTGACGTGGTAGAACTCCAAAAGGCAGTTTGGAAGCCCCTGTACAAACTGGCTCTATTTTTTAACTGAGTTGTCCCCCCTCCAGTGTGTACTCGGAAAGAGTTTTTAGTGCAGCGGGGAACCTGGTCAGTGAGCGGCGAAGGAGGTTGCTTCCTCACAACGTTGAAAAAATGATGTTTATAAAAATGAATAATCAATTCCTCAATGAAGTACAGCACTGCCCTCCAGACAGTACAGAGGGACTGTGGTTGTGGAGTCCAGCGGGGACGAATTGATAATGTGTGAGGAGGAGGAAGTACACACTGTAGGGGGAGAGGAATCAGAGGTTGAGGATAAGGACGACATCTTTCCTCAGTAGAGCCTGTTTAGTTTGTACAGGGAGAGATGAATTGTTTTATTGGTGTGGGGGCCCAAACAAACCAATCATTTCAGCCACAGTTGTTTGGTAGGCCCTGTCGCTGAAATGATTGGTTTGTTAAAGTGTACATGTCCTATTTCAACAACATAAGGGTGGGTGGGAGGGCCCAAGGACAATTCCATCTTGCACCTTTTTTTTTGGCATTATGTGACCATTCAACAGTCGTTTGCCATGTTCAAAAAGTAAAAGAAAATGCCAACAAATTCAATAAATTAAATCAAAAGTTAAATGCCCTGTCATTATTTAAAACAAGAGGTTTTGACGTGCTAGAATTAGTGTAGTGTTAAGATGTTATAAACACTACACTTGGAAATTGGAGGAGGTAATGTGGCCCCGGTATCAAATTGGGTACCGGGGCCACCCCACTATGCAGTCCAGATACTTGTTTGGTGGAATTCCGACACGTGGAGGGTTTTTAAATTATATTGTGGCCTCGGTACCAATTTGTGTACCGGGGCCACCACACTACGCAGTCAAGATACTTGTTTGGTGGAATTCAGACCAGTTGAGGGTTTTATTATTATATTGTGTGGACCACTCTATCTATACCACACTACAACTCTATACCACTCTATTTCCTACTTTAATTCTATTTAATTCTATTTCCTACTTTAATTCTATTACTAATTAATTAACATAAAGAGGAACAAAAAAAACCAATTTTACCAAAAGTATAATATGACTTAGACTTACAAACACTACACTTGAAAGATCGTGCCTTTAAATGAAAAAGTAAGTCTTCATTGCACGACTATGTGCAACAGGGACAGTTTTTTTCTTTACAAAGTCAACTAATAACACTTGGACCCTGTCTGTCTTTAACATACTTAATGGGATCTCAATGACGAATTGTCTGTAGCATGTTTGGAGGAGGTATTGTGGCCCCGGTATCAAGTTGGGTACCGGGGCCACCCCACTACGCAGTCCAGATACTTGTTTGGTGGAATTCTGACACGTGGAGGGTGTATTTATTTTATTGTGGCCCCGGTATCAAGTTGGGTACCGGGGCCACCCCACTACGCAGTCCAGATACTTGTTTGGTGGAATTCTGACACGTGGAGGGTGTATTTATTTTATTGTGGCCCCGGTATCAAGTTGGGTACCGGGGCCACCCCACTACGCAGTCCAGATACTTGTTTGGTGGAATTCTGACACGTGGAGGGTGTATTTATTTTATTGTGGCCCCGGTACCAAATTGTGTACCGGGGCCACCACACTACGCAGTCAAGATAGATAGATGCGTATCATAGATAAAGTACATTCAGTGGTGTGGGGCAAATTGAAAAATATTCAAAATGCACTGACATTATCAAAAACAAGAGGTTGTCACACGCTAAAACTCCAACATGTATATGATGGAGAGGATGGAGGAGCAGCCGTATGTGTAGTGTAATGCAGACCTGTTGAAGGTTTTTTATATATTTTATTGTGGTGCCCAGTGCCCACTCCTCTACGCAGTCCAGGTACATTTATTGGTGCGATTCATAAAAGTTCAGGGTTTTTAATATATTGTGGTGACCCACTCCTCTACGCAGTCCAGGTACATTTATTGGTGCGAATCAAACAAGTTGATGGTTTTCTTATTATATATATTGTGGTGACCCACTCCTCTACGCAGTCCAGGTACATTTATTGGTGCGATTCATAAAAGTTCAGGGTTTTTAATATATTGTGGTGACCCACTCCTCTACGCAGTCCAGGTACATTTATTGGTGCGAATCAAACAAGTTGATGGTTTTCTTATTATATATATTGTGGTGACCCACTCCTCTACGCAGTCCAGGTACATTTATTGGTGCGATTCATAAAAGTTCAGGGTTTTTAATATATTGTGGTGACCCACTCCTCTACGCAGTCCAGGTACATTTATTGGTGCGATTCATAAAAGTTCAGGGTTTTTAATATATTGTGGTGACCCACTCCTCTACGCAGTCCAGGTACATTTATTGGTGCGAATCAAACAAGTTGATGGTTTTCTTATTATATATATTGTGGTGACCCACTCCTCTACGCAGTCCAGGTACATTTATTGGTGCGATTCATAAAAGTTCAGGGTTTTTAATATATTGTGGTGACCCACTCCTCTACGCAGTCCAGGTACATTTATTGGTGCGAATCAAACAAGTTGATGGTTTTCTTATTATATATATTGTGGTGACCCACTCCTCTACGCAGTCCAGGTACATTTATTGGTGCGATTCATAAAAGTTCAGGGTTTTTAATATATTGTGGTGACCCACTCCTCTACGCAGTCCAGGTACATTTATTGGTGCGAATCAAACAAGTTGATGGTTTTCTTATTATATATATTGTGGTGACCCACTCCTCTACGCAGTCCAGGTACAATTATTGGTGCGAATCATAAAAGTTCAGGGTTTTTAATATATATTGTGGTGACCCACTCCTCTACGCAGTCCAGGTACAATTATTGGTGCGAATCATAAAAGTTCAGGGTTTATAATATATTGTGGTGACCCACTCCTCTACGCAGTCCAGAAAGATACCTTGTTGCAACGTTTTGGACTAATAACTATATTGTGAGGTGTTCAGAATACACTGTAAATTAGTGGAAATGCTTGTTATTGAATGTTATTGAGGTTAATAATAGCCTAGGAGTGAAAATAAGCCCAAAAACTTGATTTTTAAACTTTTTATGTTTTTTTCAAAAAAAATCCGAATCCAATACCTTAAATCCGAACCGAGACCTTTCGTCAAGTGTTTTGCGAGACAAATCCGAACCTCAAAAATAACGAAAATCCGGATCCAAAATACAAAACACGAGACCTCAAAAGTCGCCGGTGCACATCCCTATTTTTATTACATGTGACCTGTTCTTTTCAAACTGTGCCTAGAAATGTGTGAAGTACAACTGGAAGGGGCAAAAAGGGTCCCATTCAGGATAAAACCCTATCTCAGTCGGTTCAGAACTGGTGCAATGTCCTTTTGTAGAGTAGAAATGACTGTGCATTCCTCCAAAAGGCCGGCAAGTACTTACGCTTGTCATGCAGTGGTTAAGGAGCACTTTGCACTTGTGACTGCTGCCTTTATTAGCAGTGAACACGAATAAAAGGAAAAGTCACTGGCGGAAAACTGTGCTGCCATGCAAATACTCCCATAAATACAAAAGCTAGTGGATATGGGGTTTCCACCCCCCTAAAGGGATAAAACACCAGTAAAAGCATGTATTGTGATGCCAGAGGAAATGAGTTCTTACAGTTAGATTTTAATATGAAAAGTTCACTTTAATTGGCTTTATCTCTGCTTCATCTCCTTCAGCAATTGCTGTAGGAGATCACTCAACGCTCGGCGCTGCTCCGAGGTCATCTCCTGAACTATTAAACTTAAAATACAACATCTCTTAAATAAAAGAGTTACTTATAACAATTATATACTTATATACTTTTCACAAGCTTATACAAATTGAAGTTGTTATTGTGCTGGAAATATGTACCTACTAAATCCACACACTCCGCTTCGCTAGGTGAGACAGCCCCAGTCACCATGCATTGTCTCCGGTGACCAAAACCCCAAACCTGGCACTCCTCTCAGACTCTCCAACGCTCCTCTCAGCCCCTCTCAACTGAACCCTGAGCGCCAGTGGAGAAAATCATTCTCCAATGCGGATTTCCTCCACTACAAATTGTATTATTATTTTCCTTACCGCTTTCTCTAAGCTGTAGTGAGCAGGAGCCTCTCTTCCTTCTGTATCATATCCATACCTCCTTTGTCTACCCTGTTTTTACCTGTCATGTTTATTATATGTTTAAGTTCATTTTGTATGTTTCTAGTGGAATCCGTTTTATACTCATTTTATCTGTATGTTTTATAATGCTGTCATTTCAGGCATGGCGGGATCTGTTGCACTCTACAAATAAATGCCGATGATGATGACCTATATACAGCAGATTTCCTGTTAGTAATCCTATAGAAGGACACACCAATTTTTCTCTGAAACAAACACCCCAACTTTAAATAAATATTTGTGACTATTAAAAGTAGCTCATTATTTAAAATGTAAGTTTTAATTTAATATTTAATATAATAAAAGTAAATGTTATCTTTATTTTGTTAGATGTTTGATATGTTTATAATATTACAATCTGTTATGATATGAAAAACACACATATTTATGTATAATTGTCACAAGCATTTTTGCACAGTATTGTATTAATGTACATTGCACATTTTAGCCTGATGGGCAAGACCTGGCTCAGCAATATATTAGCAACATTTAAAAGGAAAAATAATGCAGATAGTCCAATGACCCAGCCCAAGTTATCCCATTATGGGTAGATGCCCCCCTACCCTCCACCCCAGCCAGTGACTGGTATATGTTCAATAGGATTTTAAAGGTTTTAATTTTAAAACCTTCCTGTCAATGCCATAATCTTGTGTATGATGAATTGATTATATAGTATTTTAACTCACAGGTCCCTGTTTCTACTTGAAACTATGTTTGTATAGACTGCTCCGCACACAAACTGACCATGATTAAATGGTGTTGCTGGAGGTATTTACCCAGCAATATATTTGTGACAATCTACAAAAGATATTCAACAGCTTATCTGGACCTGTTCGATGCTTAATCCATCCAATGACTAGAATGTCTGTAGTTAGAACATACAAAGTATTGTTAATCTTTATTTATATAGTGTCAACATATTACACAGCACTTTACAGACAATATTTAATCAGTCACATCAGTCCTTGTCCCAGTGGGACCCTGTCTAAATTCCCTTGCACACAAACACTAACCTTAACCTTCCAGTGTGTTTTTGGACTGTGGAAGGAAACCCAGAGCATCCAGAGACCACCTATGCAATAAAAAAGGAGAACATGCAACCCTCACACAGCCCCTGATGTATGTTGGTGAACACTATATGGTATAGATGATCTCCAAAGCAGATTACACATTTCTATAAAGTAGGGAGCAGATAAAAATTACCACAAAACAAATATTAATCCTAATTTCTGAAAATATATTTATTTGTGAAGGTTTAAAAAACTATAGAAGCAGTGCAGTTGACCTAGGGGTGTGTTGGGAGGGTAGAAGGGGGCACTGTGCAGTCAATCACAAGATTTTTCCCTGCCCCGCAGCAAAATCAACATTTTGTCATGGAGAATGGGGACCAAAATGGATCGATCCACCATGAATCATGTCATTGAGGCACCTATCCAGCATGCTTCACTAGGAAGATGTCAGGATGCAGGAGAATTGCTTGCTCTTCTGGGAGTCTGGGAGACTGACTGGGAATTTGGGAGTCTCCCGGACATTCCGAGAGTTAGCAAGTATGATCAAGATCTAACAGTTGCTATATCAAGTTCAATTTACAGGGCCTTTTAAGAGTTTAGTCCTCCCTAGGCTAATACGTTCATAGGGCAGAGAGACCTGCCACAACAGTCTAAACAAAAATAAACTTGCCTTTAATTTAAAACCCAGCCTTATTCACCCACCCCCACAAATTTTTAAGTTTGCATGTTTTCGATACTCCGCTCCCCTTGTCTTTTTAAAAAAGTCAGGTCAATCTTTGTCACTTACCTTGCTTTAAAAAAATCAGTACTGTAAAGCGGAAGGTGAGGTGTGAACAAGCGCTACTGAGGGTGAAGGCATGAAGGTGGAGGGGAGCCATTGGACCTGTGCCTGATGCCATCCTTGTCTCTCTTCTCGCTTATCCTCAAATGCCCCTCCAAGAATAACTAATTGTCTTCAGCCTTTGCCTTGCGAATACGTCAGGATTAAAAGCTACATTTTTTTTTCACATTTTTCTTTTTATTCCGGAAAGCAATTATTCTCTTATATTTTTAGAAGATCTTTATTCTATTTCTCTCCGTCATAATTTTGCACATCCAGAAATCTTGCACCCCACAAAAGCCCTGCATCCTAGGGTGCAGCCTAGTCAGTCTATTGGATAATCAGGCCTTGTCAATTTAAGTAACTATTCATGTTAATTGACTCTTTTCAAATTTAATACTGCCTACTTTCACTATAAAGACTACAGTAACTTGCATGTTTTTGAATGTATTTGTGCTATGAACTTGTCCCTAAAATAGCCCTCATCCAAGTTGGCCGGGATTGTCTCATGAAGATTCCATCTTGGATATCATTTCTTGCTTGAGCCTATAAAAGACACTTCCAGTTTTGAAGCCTTTGCTTGAGTATTGTGTTTGAATCTGAACCAGATGCTTCCGAAGAACCTTGCTCCTTCTTGTAATATGGATTGCAATTGTTAGATACTTTTACCAAACCTTTATCTGCCTTGGGACTATTTACTTCACATGTTGGATACTTTCAATTTACATATCAAAAAAATCCTGTTTACTGTAGAACTACCTGGCTATTAGATTCCATCTGTGATAGCAGAAGTGTGACAATCTGAGTCACAGACAGCTGGATTAAGGTTTTGGGGAGCACTTAGGACAGGGGGGCCCTATTGTCTGAAATTCAGAGCATAGTGTCATCATTCACAAGAAAGAAAATCTGTTATTGTTACCCTCAAGTCTCACTCATTGCAGCCCCCTCTGTATCGCTATCATTGCAGCCCCCTCCGTGTCGCTCTCATTGCAGCCCCCTCCGTGTCGCTCTCATTGCAGCCCCCTCCGTGTCGCTCTCATTGCAGACCCCTATGTGTTGCTCTCATTGCAGACCCCTATGTGTTGCTCTCATTGCAGACCCCTCTGTGTTGTTCTCATTGCATCTCCCCCTTCAGTCCCCTTCCTCCCCCATAGGTCTCATTGCAGCCCCCCTCCTCCACCATAGGTCTCATTGCAGCCCCCCTCCTCCACCATCCCTTGTCATCCCTTACATTTAATAGTGATTACACTTCCTCTCTGAGCACTCCATTGTGGACCCCATTCTCTCAGGTGGCCCACCCAGCGCCTATGTCCTGCTGCCAGAGACAGTTATTAGTCTCATCCATTTTCAAATGCATGAGGCTAATCTTTCTGTACAGAGCCTTGGGAGCACTGTCCGAACGTTCCGAGAAGTCTGTACAGAAAGATTAGCCTCATGTGAGTAATAACTGTTTCTGGCAGCAGGACATAGGCGCTAAGTGGGCCCCTTGAGAGGAGATGGCCTAGGACACATGCCCCCTGTGCCTCCCTTTAGTCCAGCACTGGTCACAGACCATTTGAGAGATCTTTAGGATAATAGACATTCTTTATGATTTAAATTCGGGTCCTCCAAATCAGGGCCACCTTAACAACAGTATGGGCCCCCGGGCATAGCAGTGCACCGGGACCCCTATATATAAATATATAAGTGAAAAAAAACCAAAAAAAACTTACCTTTCAATCAGAATAAGTTGAATCCTCTTCGCTGTGCTCCTCCATGCTGTGCTCGCAGTGAATGTCTGGCGTGATGACGTCATCACGCCCGACATTCACTGCGAGCGCATCACGGAAGAGAGGACCAGGGAGTGAGCCGGATCGTCAGGTGACCGCAAAAGGTAAGTTTCTTTTTTCTTTTTTTTTCTTCTTTACAGGCTTTTTTACAGCAGCTGACCTGCCAGGGCCCCCTTTCCCCCTGGGCCCCGGGCACCTGCCCATCGTGCCCAATGGGAAAGACGGCCCTGCTCCAAATAATTTAAAGAATCATCCCTGGTTTGGATGAGATTCTGGAAAGTTCGGGAAATGAAAAATGCTTTCCTCTAGTTTTGGATAAATCACTGGCAAGCAAATTTTTAAAATCCTATCACTGAATGACAGTCATCATCACATGACCTTAATCTAAATGTAGCAGATAGGCCATATTCTTCCTCGTTTTCTGAAAGGAACATGATCTATCTCTCTGTACCCTTGCTACAACACTTATAAGCCTGTATTTTAAGATGGTAAATAAAAAGGAAGCACTGTAATTTGTTTTTATATAGACAGAATATTATAATATAATTTCCCAGAGCGCTTCAATATATCACAGCAGCCAAAATCACATCAAAAGGTGAACCACCCTCCTAAACAATAAGATAAACTTGTCTGTCCGGGTCCCCTAGTCTGTCCGGGCCCCTCACAGCAGTACTGGCTGTACCCCGCTGATGGCGGCCCTGGCGATCCCAATAAATACCGACAGTCCAATTAAGTCATTCTATTTTTCTTCTTCTTTTCTCTTCACAGTCTCTCACTCATCAGCATGAGGACCGACAAAGGAAAGAAATATATAATAGTGAAGAAAATCACAACAGGAACATTCTGTAACATCCAGTGGAATACCTCACCAGGTGGGGAGAGAAAATCACAGAAAACTCAAATCCCAGTGAAATAACGATAGATGTGAGTTCAATCACCATAGTTTCTTTTAACCCCCAATGGTATTATGCTTACATCAATCTTCAAAAGTAAAGATATTTATCACATCTTCTTGAGTAGATTCCCACAGGAATTCGTCTTGTGCTTCTCTATATCCTTCTTTCAGGACAGATCACACTCAAAAACATAAACTCAATCTTGGTGCATTACCTTAAAACAATTTATTAAAATAATAAAACAATAATATAAAGCAAATGTTGCAATTGCCCCTACCAGATGGTACAGGAGATACAGCATGTAACAAAGGAGGAGATGACTGCAACATATGTAGATTTCACAACACTCCAGCAGCAGGGGTACAATCTATACACCAACTACTCAACTACCAATCCCAGGATAGTACTAGTTATACATGTTAAATGCATCAAAATAAATCTTAACATATTCCTAAATAGGAAATAACATCAATACATAATGACAATATGAATATACACATATAAGGCCGCATATAAATTCCCGTACAAAATCCTAAGATAGAAATCCCTATAGTATATCATTCTTTCTTCTAATTCTATTTCTCCATCCTTCATTCACACAAGAGTATAGATATAAATAATCATGTATTCTCATATAACAGAAGTTTATGCTCTTTCACTTTTATATGACGAATCGCATGGTTACCATAACGACCATTTTATACTTCCGCTTAATTACTTTTTCTATAGGGTTCTCAAATTATCTGGGCAACAGTTTGAACAGTTTAAACATATATCCTCCTACTCACAATCCTTCTCCTTTACCTATTAAGTTTACGGCCCCTCTACATCTCCTACCCGTCGGATTACTCCCTGTGTCTCTACCTTCGTATACCAGGACACAACAGCCACCACAAAACCAGGCCATCGATATCTCCATACAGTAACACTCCAAAAGCTCTAGTACCTCTACATCCTCACATGTCAAGAATACCATTCCACTTCCATGTATCGGGGCACATGGTTACTATGGCACCTCATTCCTTTACTCCAGGATCCTCAAATTGCCCAAACTTTGTTTAAACATATATTTTTCTTCCCCCAATCATTCACTTTCAATTCTCTATTATATTCTGGATCCCTCTATATTCACATATATCAGCGTATTGTAGTACTATTCTCCTTCTGTATATCGGAGCATATGGTTACCATGGTAACCAATATAACCACAAAGTAACTTTTTCCTAAACTCCACCTTCTCCCACATTTTACAAAACTTTAATATATACCAAAAAACTAAAAGGCATCTACTCCTTCTCCGAAACAGCTACAAGAACCATTTAAGCTCAATATCACTATTAAGTCCTGGATGGTATCAAAGTTTTCATTCTATAAATATATTCCATCTCAGACCAGGCAAAAATTCCTATTTTTTTTTTTGCTAAAATTACTTTACTTGGCTCTTTTTTTATCCCTACATTACTATTAACCTCAATAACATTAATTTGCAATAATTTCCAGTCATTTTTTGTCAAGTGACAGGAACACAGTTACCTCTCCTGTTTCTGTATGAGCAATTGCACTGCGCAATGGCACTGGTGAATGGTGAGTGACAAGAACACTGCTACCCCTGTTTCTGTGTGAGCAATGGCACTGAACAATGTCACTGGAGACTGGAAAGTGACAAGAACACTGCTACCCCTGTTTCTGTGTGAGCAATGGCGCTGGATCTCCTGGGGAGGGAGGTACTTATGGAATCCAAAACCTGCAAAATCCGACAACACAACGATGACGTTTTGCCTCGATTCAGATCCAAGGATGCACGAAGATACCGAGCCGGCTCACGAGCCTACTCGAATCCCCTAAGTTCAGGTGGGCTCGGTTTTCAGGAAAGCAAGCCTGAGCATCTCTACTCAAGATACGTCCAGCACTGCATCCGTAGTATATGGACCAGAGTTACGGCAGTTGTACTTATACCCACATACACAGAACCAACTTGTAAGCACAATGCATCTCTGTACACATTTGTTTTCCTAAGGAAATATATGCATTTGTATTAAGCTTCGTATAATACAGTAAATATAACCTTGATCGCGTACAACTGAAAGAGACGTTTTTTTTCATTACACACACAAATTCCTATAATATATACACGGTCAATGAAGAAAGCACTCAGCAGCTTCAGAGGTGAAACCACTATCAGCCAATCAGAAGCGGTTAGCTAGTTCTGGCAATTGTCATCATGGACAATGTGCTGTAAAAGCCATATAGGCACCTGTGTTCAGGACTGTATCGTCTCACAATCCCCCAGACACACCATTACTACACTGGGCCTACATTACAATACCCCTTCCTTCCTCTGTCAATCCTCTTCAAATACCAGCAGACAAAAGTATGGATACGTGCAGCTCCGCATAGGATGCATAGGCAGGATATTTGCAAAAGCATGCAATTTAAGCTACGCAAACGGGCACAAGCAACTCTCCATCAGGCCCTATGTCTTTAAGATAGCTTTCTTCAGTCACAAGAAGCAAGAGTTTATATGCTTTGAAACCGTTTGTTTAAATATGTATTACACACTTGCATATTACATCATAAACTTTAAATTCCTATAACAAGACATTTGTTATGTATTAGAATGTAAACAAGAACATCTTATACTGTAAATATTTGTCTGGAACATTCAATACCAGCAAGATCCTCCAGTTGATATTACATCAAGATGGATAACAACCATTTCATTTGCTTCATACTAAAGTTTTAAAGAGACATTCTTTCCTTCAATTCTACAGAGATGAAAACAAGTGTAAAATGTATGCAACTAACCAGTTCATTCCCTCCTTTTGTGCCATCCGCAATAATAAATTACATATATACATTCATAAGTTCATTTCACGGAACTCCTTCAGCATAGTCTTGACTATGTGTGTCTTAGCATAAGGAGTCAAATAGTCATTTGTTTCATTAACCATTATATTCAAGCACATCATAAAACAAAATCTAATCCTGTAACAGACCCTCCTTCCTGACCTCTTCCACCCAATATAAATGGCTCTGCTACTGATCTTCCCACTTAAGCTACTATTGCAGTCACGTGGGCTAGGTTGAATAATTGATGGTTAAAAAAACACCCTTCTTATTAATTATTTGACCCAGCCCAGGTGACCGCATAGTAACTCAATTGGGAAGTTGAAGAGCAGAGCAATTTGTGCTGGGTAGAAGGGGCCAGGTTTGAGGGTCCACTACAAAATAAAAATGATAAAAGAATACAGCATTTGAAAATCTAGTGTTTTAAATCATTCATAATGTTTTCAGCAAATTCAAACATTTTTAGGTATAACACTCCTTACCTATGTACAGGCCCCTCCCAAGCTTGCCAGCAGGAAATCCAAAGCCATTAATACAACCATTCTGATTGCAGATAGCTAATAACTGATACAGTAAAATGATGTTTCATCCCAGATTAAAGTTGCATTTCTGCAATGCTAAGGTTTTGACTATAAATTGTATTTACGTTTTGATACATCTTATTCTCATTGTGGAACTTCTTAATGTTTCTCATGCATGTAGGATGTATCCCAAAAACAACTTTTTGACCAGACTACATGCAGGCCCGAGGGGGCGGGAGCTAGGGCGGAAAGTTCCCTGGGCCTCCGACCGGCAGAGGGCCTCAAAATTTTCCGACTTATTGATTTTGTGTTCACATATTTTCTTTTTTATATATTATTATTATTACATTTGCAAATTGTTCCAAGTAATAAAAGTTCATACCTAGCGTCTAAACATGTTAACTGGTGAAACTGGCATAATGTGCAGCATCCCATGAGCTTATTGCTCTCCAGGCATCATGCATCTATCCACACAGACACATGAGAACATCACTTGTCCTTGAGATTTGCCCAGGTTAGTGACTCACAACCTCTCAAGGGAATAGTTTGTTTATAATTAGGAAACTGGACTGGACTGTTTGATGTTCAACGTTTACTCAAGGAATTGCAGAATTGACCTGTTAGCATATGTAATTTAAAAAAATATATATTATTGCAATGCTCATTCTTGTATAGATTCAAAAGTTTTTTACCTTTTAAAACATCACATTTTTTATGTGAACAACTGAACGATTTTTAAGGTAAATAGCATAAATTATTTAACAGAGCCGTAATGTTTTAATAAGCGGTGCGCTCAGCTCAGTCTCTGCAGACTCTTTCCGGCTCCTGCAGCGCTGTCAGAACTTCAGGATAGAAGAGGTAGGGAGAGTGACATCTGAGCATGGGGGCGGGTCTAACATGGCTGGAAAATACAATGGAGTACAAGCAATTCTGCTTGAGCAAAACTCATACTGTATTTTCTCCAGCTATGAAAACCACATACTAAACCTTGAGGGTGTTGACTGCTCTGAATCCTGTAAGGAGACAATTATTTACTTTGGAACTGTGTAACAAATGTTTGAAATGTTTGAAAAAGTTAGCATACTGCTAACGAAACGCGTTAGAGAACACATCTCCATTATCTCCAAGTAGACTATTTTGCATCATTTTGAAGATCCAGGACGAATATATTCACTCAGTGTGTATGCCGAAACTGCCCTCACTCCTGAGTCAGTTTTACAACGGGATATCACTCCTCGGCACAACGGAACTCCGGCACCTGAGTACACTCCTCCCGATACCTATTGATATACGCCACCCATGTCCACCAGCGGTGGTTTGTCAGCTATCTTCTCGGGATTTCCAGTGGTGAGATAAATACCCCAGCATTTTCACCATCTATAAGAACTTTATTGATCATTGTGGGATTATATGAGAGCCACATTAAGGAAAATTGACACATCACGCATCAGACCACGCTGAATCCTATTATGGATCTGTATTCATTCACCCTCACGTTGCAGCTGCACCTTACTATTGGGTGAGATCTCTCCTGCTACATTTTTGTTGATTATCAGGACTTGGTCTACAATACATGTTTTTATGATAGTGTGTACTGGCCAGACACTCATTTTATTGATTATTATCATCTCATTGGGAATGTGTTCATTGTAACATTGTATCGGGTATTACCCGCCATATCATTTGGATGATATACATGTGAGCTTGGTCACTTATTCTTTTTACATATAGATAAATATATTTTTACATCCTTTTTGGACGCACCCTGGTCATTATATTTTTTTGTTCTACACACTTTTGGGAGACTGGCAATCTCCTCAGGGTATGCGACAAGAAGATATGTGAAGCGATGTTTGATATATAATATAATATATTGAGGTGATATTTACGGTTGTAGCATAGTGAGCATCCAAGACTTCTCCCGCGCCGATCCCCTCCATTGGAACAAGCTCCCCCGCTCCATCAGAACTTCCCCTAATCTGTCCTCTTTCAAACGAACATTAAAAACCCACCTTTTCCTTAAAGCCTTCCAGTCTCATGCCTAAACTCCCACCGGTCGGCTACCTCTCTTTCTCATCCCTTCTTCCCTTCTCCCCCTTCTTCCCATCTCTCTGTCTCATCCATGTGTCTGTCTGTCTTCCCCTCCCTTTAGATTGTTCGCTCCTTTGAGCAGGGCTCTCCTACCTTCTGTTTCCATCACTTTTAACTGCGCTCTCCAGCTACTCAGCTCACCTCCTCTCAGTCCCTCTGCCCTCTGTCTCCTCTCGCTTCTCTCCGCTCCCCTCAGTGACTCTCAACCTGTCATCCGTGCCCACCCTCTTGGGCCATAGTTACCTGCCTGTACTCACTTTTCCCCTCCCTCCCTCTCTTTCATGCTGTGCCTGAGCCCCCAGAGTTATAGTGCTTACTGTTACTTGTACTGTGCTGTTTCACCTTGTACTGTGCCATTGTTTGTCTTTGTACGGCGCTACGGATACTTTGTGGCGCCCTATAAATAAAAATTAATAATAATAATAATATTTGTCTGTTAGTCACCATTGTTTTTATTAATACCTTTTAAAACATCACATTTTTTATGTGAACAACTGAACGATTTTAAAGGTAAATAGCATAAATTAGGTAACAGAGCCGTAACGTTTTAATAAGCGGTGCTCTCAGCTCAGTCTTTGCAGACTCTTTCCGGCTCCTGCAGCGCTGTCAGAACTTCAGGAGAGGCGATGGAGGGAGAGTGACGTCTGAGCATGGGGGCGGGTCTAACATGGTTGGAAAATACAATGGAGTACAAGCAATTCTGCTTGAGCAAAACTCATACTGTATTTTCTCCAGCTATGAAAACCACACACTAAACCTTCAGGGTGTTGACTGCTCTGAATCCTGTAAGGAGACAATTATTTACTTTGGAACTGTGCAACAAATATACAATATCTTCAGTTCCTCTCCACAAAGTTGGGAAATTCTGAAAGAGCATCTCCCTGTTTTACTTCATAATATATCCACACCTAGATGGATTGCTTATATTGATTCTGTTAAATCAGTTCACATCATTTGCATTCTTTGGGAACGGTTTTATCAAATATTAAAATTCTCAATCTCATTGCACAACTTAATCAGAAATTCAGTCCATTAAAACATACTTGTAGAAATTTGAATTAGTTCTAATGTCATCTCTGTGGATAAAGCTATTTAAAATGATGGACCACACGACCCTCCTTATTGAAGCTCAAAATGCTACATTGGACGGTGAGCTGAACAACATCAAGGGGTATATTTACTAAACTGCGGTTTTTTAAATAGTGGAGATGTTGCCTATAGCAACCAATCAGATTCTAGTTGTCATTTTGTAGAATATAATAAATAAATGACAACTAGAATCTGATTGGTTGCTATAGGCAATATCTCCACTTTTTGAAACCAGCAGTTTAGTAAATATACCCCCAAATGTCTTATCAAAGACATTGAACAGATGCATGAAAAAATGGGATGAGATCGTCATAGAGTACAACATTGTTGCACAAAACATTGAGATTCCAACCAAGTTCTCCACCAGTCATAACTTACCTACTCAATCTGATGCCAAAAAGCGCTATAGTGTCAACGTTTTCTATGTAGTTGTAGACTTCAATCTGTCTTCATAGTCGATTTATTCCATTGGAAGTAATTTGTAACTTAAGTTTCTTTAGGAGTTCAACAAAAGGAGTAATGAAGACCTGTGCTCCGCAGTTGAAAACTTTCGGCAATAATACAAGAAAGATATTACCCAAGATTTCAGTGTCAAACTAATTTCCTGCAGCAAATTTATAGTACAAACTTTGGAAGTTGGAAAACAAGCCAAAAGAACTTTTTACAGAAATCCTAGAACTAGGACTTTCTGGTGGATGAACGTTCAGTGTGCTGAAGAACGTAAAAAATTATCATCTCTCAACTATAGGACAAGAGCGATTGAATGGGCAGACCAACGAAAGCTGAATTTTTCCAAATTTATTGCTGCATTTGCAGAAAAAAAGCTAGAAAAGCAGATCTAATTTGAAATCTCCAATAATCCTGTACATCAGTATATGTATACAGTATTTTCTTTGCAAATTATTATGATAATATATATTAGAATTTTTAAAGATTATAATAATAATAATAATAATAATAATAATAATAATAATTAATACATGTTTTGCTTTTCTAAGAAAGAGGGAGTGGGGGGGGGGGGCTCTTATAACTCAAATGCATTCTTTGGGGCTGCATGCACTAAATAAAATAATTTGCCTTGTGAGATTTTTGAATCAAGAATCATCATCAACATTTATTTATATAGCGCCAGCATATTCCATAGCATTTTACAGTTGTGAACAAACATAGTAATAAAACAAAACTGGGTAATACATACAGACAGAGAGGTAAGAGGGCTTTACTCGCAAGCTTACATAGGACAATGGGGGTTTGATACATGAGATTAAGTGCTACATATTCAGTGCCTGATCAGCCAATAGGCTGACCAGGCTGCAGCCTGGGGCCCTGGAGCCAGGCGGGCCCAGCTTCGTTGAGATGTTTTTGGTTTTTTTTCTAAATGCAGAAGCCGGAAACATCGGGCATGACCCTCGTCTAAAGGAGCGGTTCCGATTGTCACTATCACCTGACAGTCAGTCTGGCAGCGATCGCTGCTAGCTGCCTGTCAGTGTGACTGCGGGTGCTTCTTACTCTGGTCACGTGAGATCAGGACTTCCACATCTGACGTGACCAGAGTAAGAAGCGCCCGCAGCCACACTGACAGGCAGATAGCAGCGATCGCTGCCAGACTGACTGTCATGTGATAGTGACAATCGGAACCGCTCCTTTAGACGAGGGGCGTTCCCGATGTCTCCGTCTGCCACATTTAAAAAAAAATAAAAGAGGAAGGGGGGGGGGGGGGATGTGGGGTGCTACGGCTGAAATAGCCTAGGGCGGCCAGAACTCTTAATCGGGCCCTGCACATATTGCATATTGGTTCAGCCAGATTGCAAAGGTAAAAAGTGCTTAGTGGGCCATATGGTCCAGTCACACAGCAATGTTGGTCAGGGGTTCAGAGGGTCGTAGTCTTGTGTGAACTGTGTAAAGGGTGGTAATAGGGTAACCTAGGGAGGTTAATATGGTGGTTGAGGACTCATTTCAATTTCTCAATGTTCATCTGTAAGGTTTCAGCTTCTCTATATAAGCTCCATACTCAGACACAATCATTTAATTGTTCACAGATTAATATGTAATATGTATAATGATTGTTTTCCTAGGTGCTATGTTTGTATCCAGATTCTAAATCATTTTTCTCAAAATAATCTTATTCATGGAACTTAACATTTTAAGAATGTTTGTTATGGAACTTAAGGCGCTATATCTTAGCTGGATTCATTATTGCAATGTAGAGTCACAAGATGTCTCATTGCAATAATATATGTAATATTACGTAATGTGCAGTCCTTCCATGCTCATGCATGCTGCACACATATACTGGCCAGCAGTAGCGGATCTCCCACAATTACAGGAAGGTTCATCTCAGTATTGAGCATGCTCAATCAGGTCCAAATGGGGCTTCACTGCACATGCACTTGCCTCCCAAAAATGTACGCCCCTGTTGGTCAACTCTGTTTTTACATTGTATTTTAGAGTTGGGCGAGGTCTAGGACTATTTATTTACAGATGAGCATGCACAAACCAATGGATTAAAGTTGTCTTGGAGTGTACACCAAGATAGCTTTCATCCTTTGGCTAGTGCATGCTCTTCTGCAAATTTCACAAAGTATATTGCTTTAATTTTTGGTATCTTCTGTGATTTTCAGCTATACATTTATATCAGAAGTTTTATTTTTGTTGCCCCTGGGATAAAACCCTGCTCTGCTTTGCTATCTGTCCTAGTTACAATTGTACCAAGAGTGCAGCTTTATATGCTGTCTCGGATTATCCATGAGAATGCAGCCTATTAATTCACCAGGAACCAGCAACAACACTGAGGCATTAAAGTCTGCACTCTGTAGAGTAGATTAGTTTTGTTCTATAGTTATTGCTTGGAAAGGTCTCACACATTATTATACCAAAGCAGAATGCTCAAATTCATGAAATAAATAACTATGTTTAGAATAATTTTATCCACATAAACTTGTACTCTAAATGGGGTATATTTTCAGATTTGATTACCCATAGTAAATACAATGGCACCTATGAGGACGCACCCTAAACATTCTTACATTTTTTATTTAGCAAAAGAAAAAAGAACTGCACAGATATTGTGAGATACATTCCTCACATCTCTGCCACATAGTTTACTCTTCAAGTCAACCTGCTAAGCCATAGAGAAATACATTTGTAACATAAAGAATGTCTACAGCCTTAGACACATAAATTATCTCAGCATTAAAGGAGTGTCCTAAAGGGTGGCTGTCAAGTTCTTATTGCGAAATCTGGTGGCTCCCCACTGAAGACCCACTGTAGGCAGAGGCCTAGGAAGCAACCAATGCTGGTTGGTAGAAATGTTGATCAACTGTTAGGAAATAAAGATGCCCTTGCTGATCCATATTGTTTGGAATCCTGTCTGCCACCCACTGTTGTATTCTTAACAACCAATCAGAACGCATTTAACACCAACTGGCTGTTACAGATCACAGAGAGGAAGTCAACCTTTCTTCTGGATGTCCAGGTGTAAATCCTTATTCTCACTGGATATTGGCAGCTGCAAGAGATACTGCAAGTAAACTTACTGGTCAGGGATTTCTTGCTAGTGATCAAAATGCTTTTGGAGTGCTGGTTGCACTATATACTCTACATAAAAGCAAGAATTTGCATCCACTGTAAGAAGGCTACCTTTAGAACACCTGTTATTATATTACTTACAAAATATTGTATATATCGCAGCTCGGGTGCATTGTGTTTAAGTGAGTGCAAAAATATAAAGAACATTGTTTTGTACACAGAGGCCACTGTGTAGTGTACGCAGCCAAAGGAAGGTAAAATACTGTGGGCCTGACTGATTAAGGAAAGTAAGGCAAAATAATTAGCAAGTTTTCTCCTGGACAAAAAAACCATGTTACAATGCAAGGGGTGAAAATGAGTTTATTATTTTGCACATAAGATAAATATTGGCTGTTTTTTCATGCAGCACACAAATACTTGGTAGCTTATTTGTACACTGAAAATTAAAATTGATCTATGACATGCTCTACCCCAATTATAATTCTGTCTTCACATTTTATATTTACCTCCCCCTCCAATGCAACATGGTTTTACCAAGGTTCAAAGTGACTCATTTTTTAATTTACTTTCCTTAATGAATCAGGCCCTATATTTTTATCTAAGGTGTATGAGCCCCTATAGAGTTGGATGTGGTTCTTTGTGGCACTAGTGGCTTGATATGCATGTCAGGTGCAACATTGTAGTTTCTTCATGAAACCAATTTATTTTTGCTAATATTACATTAATGAGTGACAATATATTGGCTGCTAAGAGTTTCATTTAGAGTTGGATGTACGCCAATGATTCTGCATAAGAAAGTATTTCTGTCTGCGCAAGCCTTGCATAGATTTATGTCTGGAGGGGTAGAATTGGGACAAGCCAGCGTAAGCTCAGTAAAATAAGGGTATGTTAGTGAGACATAATTAAACATGGACACATCCTCAGATACGCCTTTTAAGAAGCCTATTTCTCGTGGATACTGGTTGAAAGATATGCAATAATGATGATTATAAGTGGCTCTATCTAATTGGTTGCTTGCATATACATTTCTTCAGCTGTACTTCATTCATTAGTGTCATTAATGTCAAGGCTGTATTATGTCAAGTCATAAACACCTATTTGCTTCACTTATCGGCAGGGCCGGATTAAGGGAATGGAGGCCCCTGGGCTAAGGGGGCCTCCATTCCCCCGTGAGGCCCCCCCCAAGCACTTACCTGTCAGTGCAGTCCTCCTTCCACGCAGGGCCATCTTAACAACATTATGGGCCCCCGGGCAAAGCAGTGCACCGGGGCCCCTATATATATATATATATATATATATATATATATATATATATATATATAAATGTATAGATGTATAGAGATACAGAGATAATGATAGATAGATGTACTTGCTCAGTGACCCTTGAAGGGTTTTTTTGCAGGTTTTTTCTTTTGCAGGATTATTTATTCTAATTAAGAGCCCTGCCTATGGGGCCCCCTTGCCCGTGGGCCCCCCGGGCACCTGCCCATCGTGCCCAATGGAAAAGATGGCCCTGCTTCCACGGCGCGCTGTAAGCTCCTTACTGAGGAGATCTCGCGAGAGTTTGTGAACTCTCACGAGATCTCCTCAGTAAACAGATTACTGAGCGGCGCCGGGGACGGAGGACTGCACTGACAGTGCTCAGCAGCATTGATCGGTATGGGGGCGCCCCCGCCCCCGGACTGATCAATAATGCTGCTGAGGACTTTGAAGGGCCCCCTGGATGCCCGAGGCCCCTGGGCTATAGCCCAGTTAGCCCTAGGGTTAATCCAGCCCTGCTTATCAGTCATTTCCATTTGGACTACAGCAGGAAAGAAGATTTGGATATTTAAAGGGGTAAACAACAGAGGTGTTTGTATTTAATGACATTTTATATGCTAAATGTCATCTTTCACATTTCTTAATAACAGTCAAGACACTATACTCTCTTATGTATATGACACTACATTACAGAATTATATTGTGTACAAATGGGATAATGTGACGTTAGTATTTACTAAAACTGTTATGCTCCATGCTATCGCTAGGTGTAAGTTTTCACACATGTACACCTGGCACGAATCTTGAAATAGATCCTACCCAATACTCACACGTTTTTGTGTACTTATTTTGTTGTGTATGCTTGGTGCGCAAACGCACCCAACTTTAAGTGAGGCCCTAGCTGTGTGGACAGCCTCACTACATGATTTATTATTTTAATACCTTGACTGATCATTTTATTATTATACAGTTGCCATAGTAACTAAACTTTGCTACGAGTACATATTATATCATATATTATATCATAGTGCATTAAAAAGCATTATAACCTCCCAAATTTGTTTACCTGTGCATATCATGGAGGACTATATGGGTTATATAGTATTATGTTATCCCACTGTATATGCAACCTTAGGGAGCTGTACCTAGTAAAACTGCTTTTTACTCCCTGCCATATTTTAGTTTTTTTCCATATCTGACATCAACACTACATCATACATTATATGGCCGACACAGCAGTCACGCATATCTCTTGTCACTAGGCCATGCCGACAAGCAGAGCCGTTACTTAGAATTCTAGCGCCTGGGGCGAGAAAGACTAATGCCACCCCCCTAGCACTCAATTTTAACCAAATGAACCTAAAATATTCCTAAACTGCGCCCCCTTCAGCTTTGCGCCCTGGACGGTCGCCCCTATCGCACAGCCCTAGTTACGGCCCTGCTGACAAGATGTGCTATTATAAGAGGTTTATCGCATCTGTCAGGTGCTGTCCCTGCTGTTTCTTCTAGAAGCGGTGACGACCGCCTGCCGAAACCGGCTGGGGGCGTCCTGTTGCTAGGCAACAGGCACACAGCATTGATATAAAGATAAACAGGTTCTGGGCGCTTGAAATGTGTTTAATAATGACAAAGCTATGTGAACAATAGGTTCCGGCCGGAACAAAACAGCATAGTGTTAAAAACTGTTGTAATAAATACAATATAATGGAGTACATGCAATGCAATAGTGATAATAAAACAAATATGGAATATGGGATCTTAAATTCGACTCCAGATGATTATCGAACCACAGGAGTATATAGTATAACAATGAGTTAGATCAGAGTGATATGTAAATATCCAAAATTGTTGATATAGTAAAAAGTCCACTGAATATAGAGTTGTAGTCATGAATATAAACCTAAAACCGCATTATAGATCACAAACTGCGGCAATATAGGTAGTCTAGGATTGAACAACGGTAGTCCCGTATATATCCTGCTGATAATGTCCAGTATGGTGAGTAAAAACAAGTGATACTGTTGTATTTAAAAAGATATATTCATATGTAAAAGTCTGAACAGTTACTCACTTTATATGCAGGGACGTCTAGGTGTCTTGTTATGCAGACCAGCACTCAGCAGTAGTCCCGCGATGTGTACTAATGCTGTCAGTTGGTGGATACGAGCTGTACACTTGTCTCCAATGGTGAAACAGTGCCCGACAAAGTGTCGGTGAGTGGATCCGGTTGTAGTTCTCCTGATTCTCAGAGAAGTCTCTCTCCTTTTTATTAAAGTTGGCGGCTGAGCAGATACTGAGATGATCCCGCTTTAGATATGCGTGTATACGCTGCGGGCTAATCTCCGTTATGCTATGTGTAAAATACAAGAGTCTGTATGTCACCGATGAAAGTAAATGGATAAATCCAATTTAAATCCTCCTGATTCCCGGGGAGAGCGCCTATCTCCTTCTCACTGAGAGTTTGAAGCTGAACAGGAAGAGGGTGGGGCGATCCCGCTGCAGAGATGCGTATGCACGCTGCGGGCTGTGCTCCGTCATTAGTGTCTGTGAAAAGTTGAAAAAAAGATCCTAGCATGCTAGATAGTGCCAGCGAAGCACTAATGTGGTGTTTAAAGACAATACCCAACGCGTTTCGCCCGGGGCAGTAGCCAGTGGGCTTCCTCAGGGATAGTAGAGTCCAACTGATCTCCCTGGTCAGTCTTTGTAATATCCGGATGTGCCAATCAACCAATTAGGTAGTTGAGCAATTGAATAATTGAATGATCAAAGGATCAAACAGTGCATACTGGTGGCTGTTCCAAAAGTCCAACAGCCATGAATGGTTACAGAAGTGTACAAAAAACATGATGGACAAATAGTACAAATGTATACATTGTATATATATCAGAATAAAAATTAAAATAAACCAATTAGAAAACATGCATATATATAAAGTATGCATGCAGGGTGATCGTCATAAATGTAATGGTATAAGTATATGCTGTGGCAAAGATAACACTATATCTAACTAGAATTCCCAATATATAAATAATCCTATGTAAAGTCATAAATAAATTATGAATATATTAGGATTTAAGGAAATACCCCAGATCGAAATCCACATTCAATCCTTTGGGGGTCAGGGTCTTTAAATTAAAAATCCATCTGGCCTCTTCTTTTGAAATGAGGGAAATAAAATCTCCACCTCTCCATGGTTTGTGGATTTTGCATATTCCTATGAACTGAAGTTTGGTGTGGTCGTGATTGTGATGTTTGAGAAAGTGGGTAGTGACAGTGTGGCTATCTGACTGGTTAGTGATGTTGCGGAGATGCTCTGAAATTCTTACATGCAGTTTGCGGATGGTGCGCCCTACATACTGTAGCCCACACGGGCACTCCAACAAATACACCACACCTGTAGTATCACAGGTGATTTTGGTTTTGATCTGAAAAAGTTCACCTGTTGTATTAGATTGGAAAGTGATGGTGGGTTTTGTTCCCTTATGATTGGTTGCTTTACAGGCATGACACCTGTTGCAATAATAGAAGCCCCCACTATTCTCTTTCAGCCAACTTTGATGGTGTTTTTCAAAAGTTGTCCTTGGAATACATCACTTGACAAGTTTGGTGTTCAGCGAGTCTGATTTTCTATAGATGATCCATGGGTGTCCAGGAAGGATATCCTTCAAATGCTCATCCATTCGTAATATATGCCAGTGCTTCCTTACGATTCTTTCAAGCTCTTTATGATTAGAATTGTATTTTGTGATAAGAGCAGGTGGTAATGGATTTGCCATGTCCTTATGTGCCTTTGGGGGAAGTAAGGCTGCTCTATCCATGTTTCTGACTTGCTCAAATGCTGTGTGCACTACATCAGCATTATAACCTCTTTCAAGAAATCTGGTTTTCAAAATCTCAGATTGTTCCTCATATAGTGCCAGGTTGGAACAGTTACGTCTAATCCGGGAGAACTGTCCTTTTGGTATATTTGTGAGCCATCTCTTTAGATGTCCACTGGAAGCTGGAATGTATGAATTACAGTCCACGGGTTTTAAAAAGGTTTTAGTTTGGATAGAGTTTTCAACAATGGAAATGTCCAAATCTAAAAACTCAACTCTGGAATCACTAATCTGAGCGGTAAATTTGAGATGGAAATCATTTGTATTGAGGTAATTAAGGAATTCTTGGAGTGTGTCCACATTGCCGGACCATATGCATAGCACGTCGTCAATGTATCTGTACCAGCCAAGAATATGTGAAATGTATGGATTGTTGTGCCAGATGGTAAGATTTTCCCAATGGGCCATGAACAGGTTCGCGTAACTGGGCGCGAATTTCGCGCCCATTGCAGTCCCGCGAACCTGCTCATAGTAACCTCCATTGAACCAAAAATAGTTATGATGTAATGTAAAATCAATAGCTTGCATGATAAACTGTATCTGATCCGTTGGGATGTCGGTTTCTGTTGTAAGTATATGCTGGACATGCTCACAGCCAATTTTATGATCAATGATGGTATATAGTGAACAAACGTCACATGTCATAATAAATAACCTGTTTGCCAGTCTATGTTCTGTAGAATCTGTAGAACATGACCAGTATCACGGAGATAGCTTCTCTGTTTGATAACTGCGGGTTGTAAGAAAGTATCAATATAGCAAGAAAGGTGTGTAGTGAGTGAATCAATCCCAGAAATGATCGGTCGGCCGGGGGGATGAGTAATGGATTTATGTATTTTAGGCAAGCAGTATATGACCGGTAATCTTGGATGTTGAATGTATAGAAACTGATGTTCTGCTTTGGTTAGTATGCCTTGTTGAAGTGCTCTATCGAGAAGTGAGTTAAGTTCCATTTTATACTTCTCAGTTGGATCCCCCAGTAGTATTTTGTAGGTAGAGGTGTCCTTTAACTGGTTCTCTATCTCCAAGAGATATGCGGATTGGTCCAGGAGGGTAATTCCACCCCCCTTATCCGCTGGTTTGATAACCAGATTTTTATTGGCCGTCTCTGCACCGTCGGGCACATGCGCTGGGCAACGGGACACTCTTCTGTTCTGGCGGTCAGTGTGTCTGACCGCCCCTGTTCTTCTCCAATCACCCGGCAGCAGCCTCTATTTAAATCCTGCTTTGGTACCATTAGGGTGCCAGAGTATCAGGTCTTCTGTTCTATAGCATTTTTACTGTTTCAGCTCCTATATTGGTTTGTGCCCCTTGCTTCCGCTGTAACCCCGTCTTGCTGACTATTCTCCTAGATTTCTCTTGACCCTTGACCTTGGCCTGTTTGACTTCTCTGTGAATTTTCCTTCTGTACCACCTGTCTCCATTTGGTTTGAACCAGACCGTCCTTACCATTCCCTATCACTATTCTGGTAACTGTATAGGTGGACTGCGACCTGCGAACCTCTTGCGGGGGTCCCTGGTGAACACCAGGGATACGTTAGTCTCCGCACCTCCTAGTTCAGTGGCGCTAATACCAGTTGGTGGTCTAAGCATCCTGAGTCCAGCGGCTCTTCGAGCCCGACAGCATCTCAATAAAATTCACAGGAGAACTCTGGGATGAGCAGGAAGAGAAGTAAAACAAGGGAATCATTACTGATTGGTGAGCTTTGCAAGTAGACGTACCAGTACCATCATAGACACTAGGTAAAGTCTTATAACAATATTTTTATACATATGTTACTTAGTATGTACATTAGAAAAATACAAAGGAAAAAAGGCTTCAAGGTCCTGGGTGGTAAAAGCTCATGTGTTAAAACATTCATTTTCCAAAGTAAAATCTACTATATTTGAACTAGGGGTGTGCACCGGCCACTTTTGGGGTTTTGGGTTTTGGGTTCTGATTAGCTTGAGGTTTTGGGTTCTGATTTGTTTTGCCAAAACACCCCACGAAAGGTTTTGATTCTGATTTTGGGTTTTGGGTTCTGATTTTTTTTTTAAAAAAGCATAAAAAGTGCTAAAATCCATATATATTTTTTTTTCACTCCTACACTATTATTAAGCTCAATAACATTAATTTCCACTAATTTCTAGTCTATTCTGAACACCACACACCTCACAATATTGTTTTTAGTCCAAAAGGTTGCACCGAGGTAGCTGGATGTCTAAGCTAAGCGACACAAGTGGACGGCACAAACACGTGGCCCATCTAGGAGTGGCACTGCAGTGGCAGACAGGATGGCAGTTTGCAAGAGTTTGCTAGAGGTGCAAGATGGAATTGTCCTTGGGCCCTCCCACCCACCCTGATTTTGTTGAAATAGGACATTCGCACTTTAACAAACCAATCAGGAACAGTGAACGTAGTTTAATATCTGGTACTAATATTTCTGGACTGCAGGAACAGTGAACGTAGTTTAATCTCTGGTACTAATATTTCTGGACTGCAGGACTATCTCTGATCGAGATCGTGGAGGGAAATTGACGAGGAGGGTGTTGCTGGATTCAACAGGACCAAGGCATTTAGGTGTCCCTGGACTGCTGACGGTCCTAGCCACAGGTCCTGAACTAAACACTGAATTATGAAGGTTCTTCAGGTGACGTATAAGGGAGGTTGTCCCTAGGTGGCCAAGATCCTTACCCCTGCTTATTTGAGCTTTACATAAGGTACATATGGCCATACATTTGTTGTCCGGATTGGGATAGAAATAACTCCAGACCGAAGAAGTGCATTTTTTGGTCTTCTGCAAAGGCATGACGATGGGCTTTTTCATCCCATGGACAACAACTGTTTCCCCCCCTGGTGCCTCATTTAAGATAACCACATCAGCATCTTCCTTGTCAAGTTCCTCCTCAGCGCCAGCTACATCAATATCCTCCTCCCGGTGTACAACATTGACACCTTCATTAGCCAAATCTGTAACTGGACTGTGGGTGATTCTTCCAGCATATGCAGAGGGCGTGCTGCAAATGGTGGAAGGAGCCACCTCTTCCCGTACAGTGATGGGAAGGTCAGGCTTCGCAACCACCAACACCCTTGGACTCGCCTTGGGGATTTGTGATGACATCTCTTTAGAAGGCAGAGTTGTTTGCTGTGTTGTTTCTGACAGCATAACTCTTTTAATTTTTTTTGAGGGGGGGGGAGGAGGAGGGCTTAGATCCTTGGGTGAAGCTGAACCACTAGTCATGAACACGGGCCAGGGCCTAAGCCGTTCCTTGCCACTCCGTGTCGTAAATGGCATATTGGCAAGTTTACGTTACTCCTCAGATGATTTAAATTTTCTTTTTTTGCTAGTTTTAGTGAACTTTGACTTTTTGGATTTTACATGCCCTCTACTAGGAGATTGGGCATCGCCCTTGGCAGACGACGTTGATGGCATTTCATCGTCTATGTCAAGACAAGTGGCACCAGCTTCAGCATTAGGAGGAAGTGGTTCTTGATCTTTCCCTACTTTATCCTCCAAATTTTGGTACTCCATTATATGCAGCACAAGAGAGCGTACCCCTAAACCACACACACTCGGCAAAGCCTTTACAAATTATCTGCGGCACAGGAGAGTAACACTGGACTGGAGTTATACAGCAGTACCTATTTTTTGGTACAGCAGCAACAGTGCACGTAGTTTGACTTTGAAATAGCAGTACCTATTTTTTGGTGCAGCAGCAACAGTGAACGTAGTTTGACTTTAAAATAGCAGTACCTATTTTTTGGTACAGCAGCAACAATAAACGTAGTTTGACTTTGAAATAGCAGTACCTATTTTTTGGTACAGCAGCAACAATAAACGTAGTTTATATAAACTATATAATGTATTTTTATATATTGCAGTACTAATATTTATTGACTGCAGGAACAGTGAACCTATTCATATATTGCAGTAGAAATTTTTAAAGACTTTTTTTATAATTTTTTTTTTTTTTTTTTAATTATTTTTGTAAAAGTCTTTTTTTTTTTTTTTTTATAACTTTTTAATAATTTTCAAATAACAATGCCCTTAGCAGAACAGAGCACAGGACGCAGGCAGCACCACTGGACTCAGCACAGGATCTCAAAGGAAACCACTGAAAACAAAAGCAGGACAGGAGCTCTAACTACAACATCCCTCACGAGTTTTCGCAGCCAGAATGAAGATGGCGGTGAATTTATGACATCCAAGTCTCGCGAGATTCGACGCGAGACTTGGATGTCATAGCCTCGTTTGGGATTTTTTGCACGGGCGGAAGTACCCGAACAGTGCTCGGATCCCGTCGGATCCGCACTGTTCGAATTAGCAAAATCCGAGCCCGCTCATCACTAATTTGAACTAGTAGGAATTCAAAGCTATTCCAAGCCAGATTGGGGCTTTCAGTTAGACTAATAAAAAACGGTAAACGAAAATAGATAAAATATTTTAACTAAATGTTTACAACATTTATACATTAAAAAATACATTATTCAAAAGTTAAATAATTTCTCAACTATTTTCATGTGTAATTGCATTCCTGAAATGTAACAGTTATTGTGTCTCTATACAGGTATGCCTCCATGATACTTAAATAGGCTATCACAGAACAGATACGCTGCAGGATATCATGCAGTATGCTTTGCCAGCACAACATATAAAAGCACTAAAATAGAGGTGCACAGAAAAATGAGATTTCTTACCGCAATAGCTGGCAATATGCGCATCTATACATTAAGCCTATACTTATCTGCTCCTCGTGCTGAATTGAATATGCCCCATAATTTACATTTCTTATATTAATACGGATCAGGAGTTGCACATACATTTTGTGGTCCAAATAATTTTACACATAAATATTTAAATAGGCATTCACTAGTATCAACCATATGTAAGTAATATAGGGAGTGAAATAGAAAGCAAAATAGAGAGGCATTTCTCATTCACTTTCACATTTTTAACAGACTTCTTTATTTTGACATTATTGCAACAGCACAAATTTTACTTCTTAGAACGTTGGCTCTAATAAAGGTGTGTACCATAAAATGCACTTTCGTTTTTTTTTCTTCAGCTAACAATATAAAGCACAATAGGGTGTTAGATTCTGTAGTTATACTCTACACATTCTTATGCCATTATTAGTGCTCTTAAAATTCCTCCGGCCATTACTCACTTTGTCGGACCTGTCCTTACTCCACCCGTATTGTCACATTCCGATTTGGGGAGACTAAAACTCTTTCATCACAAAAACGAAATGCAAGATTTATACATATATACACTGTAGATCTAAGTGTGTTGTTATGTGAAGATCTGTCATTTCTATAGGCTATTTATGTCTTACATCAGTATGTTACATTTAGCATCTGCACAGAAGGTGTATATACTGCATATAGAATATATCATTACTATGTCTCATGTCAAGTTTGGTAGCTTTGTGTTTACTATCTGATCTTACTTTTTGAGTAATTCAAGATATATGCAAGCTCTAATTAACTGTATTGTGGAGTAAAAATGCAAAAAGGAAACTTTCTGTATACACCACTAGTGATATGAGGTCACATGAGAACAAACATTGCTATTTACGTGGTAGGAGAATAGTGCACGGGTTTGTACTATTCACAGATGTGTTTGTGTTGTTTAATGTCCAACTGTCTCCAGGCCATTTCCATGGTATTCTGCAAGTTATACCTGTATTACCTGCACGTCTGGGCATTTCGAGGATCAAGTGACAGAACATAGCCCCTTACAAACTCTACCTGCATTAATTGCTATGTGTTAAATAAAGTCATATGGAACGACTCATATATAATTATACATGCAATAAAATACATTATGAGATTCAACCTATGTATAGACATTGTACTGAGCTAAAGGTGAAAGATACATTCTATTATTTATTGCTATAGTTTATTTTCAGTTTAATTTATAATTGATGTTCAACAAAAGTTAGTGTGTAAGTTATTTTGAGCAGAGTACAGGACTTTATTTACCAAACAGGCAAACTAGATACATGCTTACAGCAACATTGTACGGGCTATAGTATAGAAGTAATTTATGCTGATATTATTTTATGTTTTTCTTATTTTCCACTTTCTTTTGTTACTTGATCATAAAACCACACTAATTGAGATCAAATAAAATATCAGCCATAGGTTCCAATGGAACAATGCCTCTAGTGGCCGCATTACCATGGACAATTGTATAAATATGGACAGGGGCAGATTGGGAAATTAAAAAGGCCTCATGTGGGCAGGACCAAATTAACTGTAGGTGGGGCCAACACCAAAGTAGACGGGATTAGCATAGTTTTCCATAGCCACTTCGGTGGTAGGCAAGGCTAATGCAACATGCAACGGTAGACAGTCATATTTACAACTATTTTCCACAATATAAGATATATTTTACTGCTATATCAGATGTACTTTCCTCTTCCCAATTAACTTTTAACAAGCTGTATATTATATTACAAGTTGTAGAAACATTACAATATGTTGTGGCTTTCAGACCAATTGCAGATGAAAGGTTACATTTTAAAGACACATATCAGCTTATCAGCTATAGCTATGACATATTAATCTCTGTAATGTTGATGTAAGTGTGACGATTGTCTCACGAAAGGAGCCCTCAGGTGATATATGTGTTAGCCTGGTTTATCGCTGGCCAAACAGAGGCCCAGAGTCTAACCAGTCCCCCAGTTTTCACCAGGTGGGATTGACTTTTGCAGCCGGGAATACGCATGTCGCAGCCTTCTGGTCAGCCACAAGGCGTAAAACAGCACAGAGAAAGGGAAATCCGAAAGCAGGTCAGCTAACCGAGGACTGGTACACTGGCGGTAGCAAGGTACAAAATCAGTATGCAGAAGGGAATTCCAGTAATAGGCCGGGATCTGGTACACAGGCAATAGTGCAGTACAAAATCAGGATCCCAGAGTGGTCAAACAAGCAAGGACATGAGGGGTTAACAGGCAGAAGCACAATATAAGAAGGAATCACAAGGAAAGCCAAGTTCAGCAGCAACACAGCATATCAGGGAGTCAATATGGGTCAATATGAGTCACCTGTTGGTCTGACACAGCTGCAGTGTCAGAGTGAGCTTTATATACTCTACAGGTTTGAATACACCGCCTCCAAGCACGATCATGTGACCACCCAAACCATGGAGCAGGTAAGTTTTTGCGACAGTAAGGCAACCAAATACCTATTATTGATAACGAAAGCCATTACATGAAGAAAACAAGAAAAAAAAGTTTCCCTAAAAAAAGACTTCAAAAATTATAATTTATGTATTTTATGTGTACTCTTTACATTTGCATGTTAGTCTGCTGCTCATTGTTCCTACCTGTGTAGGCACATGTGCTGTTGATCCTGATTCCGAAGTGCCACTGACATCCGTTTGGGTGGAACAGAACACCACTGCATGAAGTCTCGTGAGAGCAGGGCCCCTATAATCTAAAATTAAGGGCACAGTGTCATCATTCACAGAAAAACAAAGAGACAAACTGTGTTATGCTTTCTCTGCTATCTTTCTCATAGTCCCCTCTATATCTCTCCTATTGTCTTCTTCATGTCTCTCCAATTGTTCTTGTCTCTCCCATTATCCACTCCATATCTATCCATTTGCCCCCTCCATGTTATTATATTATTATTCTTTATTTATTAGGCACCACAGATTTCTGCAGCGACGTACACGGTAGACTATACAGGGTGAAAAAGTACTGAACAACAAACAAAAATATACCAATACTACAGAAACTCCAGGCAGGCATATGCAGTAAAGACGGAGCAGAAGAACAGGTATGGAGACAGGAGGGAAGAGGGCCCTGCACATACGAGCTTACATCCTAAGGGAGGGTAAACAAAAATCAGGCACAAAGAGGAGAAAGTTGAAGCATGGGGGAGAGAAAAGGGGGCTGGGAGGAGAGAGGGGATAACGAGCGGAGGAGATGAGGGAGTTAAGTGGATGGTTAGTAGGATTTGAGCCTTTCTCTCTTTGCAGCTCACATATACAATAGAAACATAGAAACTAGGAATTTGACGGCTAAGCCCTCCCTGCCTTAAATACTACCAGCAGCCAATCAGAGCCTGGCTCTGGCAAATGCACAGCCCCCTGCATAATTAAATTACATTCATTAATTAGCCCGCAGACTAGTGGGGCCGATGTGCGCACGCGCTCGGCTTTCTTTCATTGCCGGGACGCCGGGAGGTGTCCGGGGAGCCCAGGAGACGAGACGCAGCGACAGTGAGTACCGCCACGGCTCGTAACATGCAGGTGTTTGCAAAATGTGCAATTCCTCGCATAGTTGAGCATGCTAAGTGCACTAGGACAAAGACAAAGTAATTTAAGGTGTTCATCCAGTGTGCTTCATAAGTGTTATCTATAGTGTGTAGTTATAGTTCATAAGCCAACACAGCTCCATTGTCCATGAATCCAAACAAAACTGTTAAAGATTAATGCTTCTTTTAGAATTAAATGATTATTGGCCAAAATATTTAAAAATTTTCTATAGCATCAATCTTCATTTCTAGTTTTACCACAAAAATGTCTTGGTTTACTCCAATGGGAGTCTTGTACTTTAATACACCCAAATTAATCTTTAACAGTTTTGTTTTGATTTATGGACCAATAAACTGCACGTTACTTTAGATTAGAGATGGGCGGGCTCGGTTCCCCGAGAACCGAACCCGCCCGAACTTTGCCTATCTGAGTACCGAGCCGAGCAGGCTTGGTACTCTCCCGCCCGCTCTGATTCCAAATCGAGGCAAAACGTCATTGTGACGTCGTGGACTCTCGGGGCTCGGTTCTCGCGATAATTGAAAATTTTAAATACCCGCCTCCACAGCAATCTATCGCCATTTGACAGAGGGACAGAGCAGGGTGTAGTCACAGGCTGATTAGAGCAGGGACAGAGAATATACCTTATTCTTCATCCAATTCTGATAACAATTCTGATAACAATTGATAGAGAAGAGAAAAGAGGAGGATAGTGAAGTCTTTTTTTTTTTTTTCAATATTTGGCACTACAAGTGCTTTGGGGTGTCCCATATCCCCCAGTGTAAAACAACAATTATTCTGGTGCTGAAAATCTTATCTAACAGCACTATCTGGTTAATTTCTTACACTCCAAGTGCTTTGGGGTGTCCCCATTCTTTTGCATTAATATTTCTGGCTGTCAAAAGTCCTGTTTGTCAGCAGTCTAGAAAAATAATATTTAGCACTCCCAAGTGCTTTTGGGGTGTCCCCCATTCTTTTGCATTAATATTTCTGGCTGTCAAAAGTCCTATTTGTCAGCAGTCTCAAAAAATAATATTTTGTACTCCAAGTGCTTTTGGGGTGTCCCCCATTCTTTTGCATTAATTTTTCTGGCTGTCTAAAGTCATATTTGTCAGCAGTATCTAAAACAATTTGTAGCACTACAAGTGCTTTGGGCTCATAATGGATTCAAAGCAGTCCACATATGAGCAGAATCAGCAACCAGGTTCTGTCACCAGTCCTGATGGTAGTGTACCCAGTACGTCATCTGGGAAAGGCGATGTCAAACTACACAGTCTTTTGAAATCAGTAAAAAAAACACACACCCAAAAAAATTTACTGTGTTGAAGCGAAAAAGAAGTGTAACTGAGAAAAAGTTAAGTGCCGATAAAAAAAAAAATTGCCAACATGTCATTCTACACACACAGTGGCAAAGAGAGAATGACGTCTTCACCTTTGTCTATTAGTGCCAGATCAAAAAATGTTACAGAGCCTACAAGTGGTGCACAACTACTGTTACGCGTCAAAGCCGAGCTGCAAGATAACACTAAGGCATTAGAGGATAATGTTTGCTCTGAATCAGAAATGACACCAATCCCTGTGGAGAGTCCATCTACCAGTGGTATGTCTAATCGTGAGCATTCTGATAATGTACCCATAAAAAAGGGCCCTTTCAGCAGTTCTGCTGATGTGTGCCTGAACAGCCCTAGTGAGGATGACACTTTGGAATTAGAAGAGGATGAGGGGGAGATTTGGGTAGCCGATGAGGGCACAAAAGATGATGTTGATGATTATGATGCAGACAGATACCAAATTGCCTTTCTCAATTTCTATTTATATCCTAGACTCTATAACGGCTGAATAGTTTTCTATTTTACTCCTAGTGGAGAGGGGGTCTGATGCAGGCAGATACCAAACTACCTTGGTCCATTTATTTTTACTTTCTAATTCTACAGACTATGCAGGCTGCTTTTTTTTCTATTCAACTACAAGTGGAGGGTGTAATATACACCCAAAGACAATGGCTGCATTGCCAATAGGTCAAGATGAAGAGGAAGACAACCAGGTTTGTGTGCAGAATTAAGGACGGCCTACCAGGGATCAAACTGTTTTCTTCCTAATTTATTATCTTTAGAATTACCTTACTTATCCAAGAAACAGGTGGAGCACTAAATTAGGTTATTTTATGCCCCAAAACATTGATTTTTAAACAAAATTGCAAAACAAAAGCAAACAAAACCAAAACCAAAACCAAAACACGCAAGGGTGGTTTGGCAAAACCAAAACACGACGGTAATTCAGATCCAAAACCAAAACCAAAACACGGGGGTCATTGAGCATCTCTACTTTAGATGTTCATAGATACCCATAGATGTTCAGGAACCTGATAAATTTTACATGAAACCTTTGGCATCTGATTGAACTGCATATGACACGGTCAGAGATGTGTTGGCTTATGAACTATAACTACACACTATAGATAACACTTATGAAGCACACTGGATGAACACCTTAAATTACATTGGCTTTATCCTAGTGCAACTAGCATGCTCAACTGTGGGAGGAATTGCACCCTTTGCAAACACCTGCAAAGTAGTTTGGCAATTCCCAACATAATATTGCATTTCACATTTTCTCACTTGGCTTAGTGTGGCACTGGCGGTCTAGGTATAGGTTCTGGGTCACTAACAAATTTGATCTCTTTAGTTTGTCCTCCTTTTTCTTTGCATTGCATGCCCCATCTAAAAAATTTGGGATTGTAGTGTTCCCGGCTTCTCCCTACTTGACCACCACTAGTTCCAATTACAGGAGGGTTTATATTTAGCAGACATTATGCCAAAACCGTGGTTTCCCCACTTTCACAAAAATCCAAGACAGGTTCCATATCCCAAACTAGGGACTATTTCAGTAAATAAAACACCTATATAGCAAGTTCTTCAAGGGACATGCATTCCAACAGCGTTCCAACTTGGAGATATGGTATGTGTTTACTTACAACAGTTATGACCATGCACCCAGTCCGCTCACCTGGCACAACTGGAATAGCAGGTTGTAGATTCAAACATAAGCTCAGCTATTAATTCAGTTGTAAGACATAGTTATTCTTTAAAGTATTGTGATATTTACATAGCTAAGTAAACTATTTTTTTGTTTCATTGTATGCATATTAAAGATAAGTTGTTAGTCTGTGTATGATCACGTTTTAAATAAAGTATTTTTCCAATTGAGACACAGTGATTCATTCATATGTTCCCATGACATCCATCTATACACTGATCAGGTGCAACATTAAAACCACTGACAAGTGAAGTAAATAACATTAAGTACCTTGTTATAATGGCACCTGTCAAGGGGTGGGAAATATTAGGCAGCAAGTGGACAGTTAGTTCTTGAAGTTGATGTGTTGGAAGCAGAGCATCTCCAAAACAACAGGTCTTGTGGGTTGTTCCCCATATAGGTTGTTCCCCATATACAGTGGTTAATAATACCTACCAAAAGTGGTCCAGGAAAGGTAACCGGTGAACTGGCGACATGACCATGGATGCCCAAGGCTCATTAATGCGCTTGGTGAGCGAAGGCTAGCCTGTCTGGTCCATTCCCACAAAAGAGCTACTGTAGCACAAATTGCTGAAAAAACTTAATGCTGGCTATGATAGAAAGGGGTCAGAACACACAGTGCATCTCAGCTTGTTGCATATGGGGCTGCATAGCTGCAGACTGGTCAGAGTACCCATGCAGATTGAGGCTTTTAAAGCGGTAATGTCCCAACCCGCCAGTTGGATTACATTATACAGACAGCGGGTCCAGGCATTGCCGCTTTAAAACCAGCTATTTCACTCTTCTCATTAGAACTGTTGTCAATTGCCCTGGAGACACTTGACAAAGTCGGATTTTACAGGTGATGGGATGCAAGTTGTAGGGAATGTTGGATATAATTTATATAGTAAGTCTATATCTCATCCTTGTCGGGCTTACAGTTATCATATTTTTTAGGTTGCTTTTACTTTTATCGGCTTTATTGCAGAGAAATGACTTTCACTGCTCTGCACTGTGCTTCTGGGTATGTCAGTGCACCTTCAGGGAGGAGGGGTGGTAAAGCTCACCTCTTTCTCAAATTCAGTGTCTCCACACACGATCTTCTTAAGGTCTGCCAGGAAGGGAATCCATGCCTGATTCTCTATAAGTAATTGGTGATGACTCACATACACTCACACCATGAAAAGGGGAAAAGTCATTTAGCATGTTTATTAAAAGGCTGTGCAGCCTAATGGGCCATAATCTGATAAGTGGTCGGCAAATTATAAAAGGTTTAATCTCTGATAAGGATTTAGTTATTGAGACAAATGTAATGGGATGACATACAATGACCATTATACAATATCAATACAGGAAAAGATTAGGTGAACAATGGCGTTTAACAATTACAATCAAATAGAAATAATCAATGATGAAAACATTTACCAATAATTCACAATGAAGTTGTGAAGGTCCATCCGGTGGACCCATCTGCAGGCACATGCAGTCCTTTTTGCCCCAGTGAGCTGATGGGTACGGTGAAATGATGCCAGAGGGCCATCCTAATATCCAGAAGCTCTCCATTAGTGAGGTACAACCATCCACTTCTCCAAGGACTCCTCTGTCTTGCAGTCCCCATGATGTTACTTTTGGGGTAGCCTTGAAAGTGGGGAACCCACTTGCTGGTTCCTTACTGTGAGACTTCAACTGATGGGGCTTTCCATTCACGTCATTGCATGGGTCCACATCTCGAGTGACACGGATGGCAGGGCCTACACGTAAAGCTACAGGCATTACAAAACAACCAGCAGTAACATTGGTGAATTTGCCGGTTGACGAAGACAATCCTTTCAGGTGATACACTCTTAAACTATAACAGATTTATCACCTTATATAATGTAGCTGTGTAGCAATACTATTGTAGCAATAAATAATAATAATAATAATAATAATAATAATAATAATAATACCATGCCAAATGTCACACTGTTTGCTAAAGTCACTGGTTGGGGCATGCACTTAGAAATGGAGATACTTTCATTTAAACTGACACCCTGAAATGAATAACGTATCATGCAGGCGACATTGATGAAATGGAGAAACTAGAGCCTGATGAAGGTGAACTCTAAAAACAAACTCACTCTCTGAGTTTTAAGTAACAGCATATATTATTGGGAATCTTTGAAACAACTATGATGATGAATATAATAGTGAAGAATACCAAGGAATATCTTGCTATTGAATGGAGAATATAACTCGCACTCTAAAGGGTAGTTCAAGACCTAGGGCTAGATTTACTAAGCTGCGGGTTTGAAAAAGTCTGGATGTTGCCTATAGCAACCAATCAGATTCTAGCTTTCATTTATTTAGTACCTTCTACAAAATGATAGCTAGAATCTGATTGGTTGCTATAGGCAACATCCCCACTTTTTCAAACCCGCAGCTTAGTAAATCTAGCCCCTAGTCTCTGGCTCAAATCGGCTAAAGTTCTTGTGGCTAGATCAGTGTATGGTGCTGTTCAGTATATAGCTGATTACTCACGCTTGCCGAGGATACTAACCAATTCTGGAAACACTCTTCAAATATAGATCTGGGTGTTTCTTCAGTGACTTTCCTTTATAGACTTTAATGTAGTAAACGATTAGCAATAGCAGCAGAAGGCTGGTGGAGCAATGGAAATGGAACAGGATATTCAGCAAACAACTGGAATGATTCCAGACTCCCTCTGGACCTCTAGACTGGACCTTGACTCTCCTTGGATCTCTGGACTGGACATAGACTCTCCAGATTGGTTCACTGACAACTTTCTCTGTAAAGTCGGCCCTTTTCATTTACTATAATCTCTCTATACTGTGATTGCCCTATATATCTCTCCCTTGCTTTTCCCCAGTGTACTTGCTTTCACCGTGACATTGCTTCTCTTTTGTAAGTTCAATAAATATAGCTACATTGCTCTCTGTCTCCCATAGGCTCTGTTTGGTTAGGTGGCAGACCCAGGGATGACCTTGCATACCTCCTCTATGGCCACATTCCCGTGTTTTCTCCTTAGTTTACTATGGTGCTAAGCTCTCTGCATTTGGAAGGCTCTGATATCACTTCCCCCACTTCACTCCATAGGCATACTGGGAGGTGCAGTCTCCAGCACCTGGGGTACCAGCCCGTCAATCAGTCTTGGGCTGGAAGAAGGTTTTTGGAGCAACTGGAAACCCCCATAGTATGGACCCACCACATGGATGCAGGGTAGACCCGTGAATCAAAGGGCTGGCGTGGACTTCCTTTGATTCATTGGCCTGTGTGCACTGCACACCCTGCACCCATTTTAGATTAGCTGCTGAGCTGACACTTCACGCCTTGCGGATAACCACTTATCATTTACACTGTCCTCTGTAGCAGCTCTACTGATTACTCAGCATCAGATTGCTCCTATACCTCTCTCGTCTATTTTGTCATGTTACAGGTACCACTGCTCTATTCATATAATCCAGTTCCCTCTCATTACAGCTATACTCTCAGAATAGGTTGGTTAAGTAGTTTTGAGCTTAGTACACTGTTATTTCCAGCATGACAGTAAATGCATTCAATGTTTCCGCAGCTGTGCATTGTGTTTATTAATCTCAGCTGTCATTCCCCTGCTCAGCGTACCTACATTCGACTACCAGAACAGGTCAAGGTTATTTCCAGGAAGCTTAAACTTGAACTTGACTTGAATAATTAGCAGAATTTGCTGGTTTAAGAAAACCCTTGAGAAAGCCCAGGGGTTTCTTATTGTCAGCAGTCGCTGCTTAGTAGTAGGGATAGCATGATAAAGAGGCAATGCAGCAATTTCCTGTTAAATGATTGTGCAGAATGTAGTAGTAATTATATGCCCCCCTAGGAACAGGCAGTGATGGTATTGAAAGAGTTAACACAACGTCAACTAGACAAATATTTACATTCATTTTTGGGGATAAAAGGTTATAAAAGACAGGGGAAATATAATAATAGTAATATATTTCAGCACGAGAACATATTTTAGGAAAGATAATGATTATAATAAATACGAAACTAAATCCAATACTTTAGTCTGCATATTAAAAAAATGTCCTGTTTCAGTCAGCAATGTTATCAATGCACCTCCACTGAGCTTCCCTTTTAGGGGGAAATTGGCATCAAACATACAGCTGTTACTTTGAAAAGGTAGCCTTAGCAGGAGAGGTTTGTGTTACTCATTTCAAACAAAATGATGACATGGAGGAAGAGGCTAGGCATAGACAGTGGAATGTGTATGACCGTTCCACCAGAGATGAAAAATGTGGAGGGGGTAACAACTAAATACACTCTGCTAGAGAGTGTATCTAGTAAACAATTAGACAAAAGATGATTTGCAAAACACACCCCTTTTTTGCATATTTAACCAAACATACCACCCAACATTGTCCTGAAGGTAATCATTGCATGACCACGCAAAAATGAGCGGCATCGCACCATGTTAGTGGTGACATGTTAACATTATATTGGAGGCATGGTCATGCCACATTGAGGGTGGGCCACAGTTCCCAGGGAGTTGCACTGTGCTTTCAAAGTTCTAGGCTGCACCAACATACCTTCATTAAAATGTCTTTGAATTGCTATGCACACCGTAGGGCAAGTGACTGCGGCATTAGCTCACCATGTTGATGTCCCCGCTTACCATGGCAAGCAGGATCATACCTCTCAACACCACGTGAGTCTGGTCAAATGTAAAATGAGAATTCCTTCATGTATACCATAATTTTGGTTTTAGACGGACAGGATCGAAAAATGCTGATAAAAAACCTTTAAGTTTCAGAATGGTTGTAGGTATTGAAAAGACTGTTACATTTCCTCAGTTTACTTTAAGAGCAAGTAAAACCACTATTTAATGTTAATATACATGAAAGGCTACTGAGCTAAATAACATACATGAAATAACTAACATGTTTATACTTAAGTAAATATGTCTATAATGCTGACTTAAAATTCTCTGCAGCTCATTGTTATTTTACAAGAGAAATGCTTCTCTAACTAAGCAGGCAGACAGTGGGTAACATGCTTGAAGATATGGGCTTGCAGCAAAGCACTGTGTTAACTGGTGGAATTATACATCGAATTATACATAAATCGACACATAGGTCACTGAATAAATATCTCCCACTTTAAATTTAGGCACTGTGCTTCAGTGAAATGGATTTCACTGGATAGATACTTTAGGAGACAACTGGTTGCTACAAGTTAATTAGACTAGTGCACTTAATGCTGCGGCAGCTGATAATATAGTCCAAACAATCACAATATTTTTAGTCTAATTATACAGATCATACTTATCACACAAAAATCAGTAGAGATGCAACAAGGAGTAATCCAGCTGGTTCAGGTTAAATGCTTTAGAAGAAATGACTAGGGTCACTTTATGATATAGAAAACCTAAGTGGGTAAATTATAATCCACAGGTTTAAGCGAAGTTTCAGCTGACACATGAAGCTTATTTATTGTACAAGGTGAAATCAGTAATCAACTTGACACATACGTAACTCCTGAGTTCCATAAACAACAGCAATTACGCACAATAAACGATAAAGGACAGTGTCCATTTAGCAATTGTTCTAATGGAATAACCAGCTCTCTCTAAGGAACTATAGGGTTAAACAACTTGCAATTCTCTCATCAGCAACCATTTTAAGCATTTTCACAATAGAATCAAACTTCTGAATGCAATATAGTCAAACTCTTGTTGTATATGGTTGCTCACTATATCCCAGTTAGCTTGCAGGTAACTTTAAAAACAGCAGATTTTGCTGGAATAAAACTAACACCTCTCAATAGCAATATTACAGTCCCTGTCAAAGGTTTTAATAACACAGTTTGAGGACTCACTTAAATAACTTGAACTTAGCAAAGCAAAATAAACTTATCTGTCTTCATATGAGTGCTGCTGACATCTCATGGGCAGCGGCAAGTTACTGCTTTTCCTATACTGCAAAGGTGCTTCTTTCTGGGCTGACTGCAAACATCCCTCATGACAACAATTTAGCCATAGCATTCAGTGGCTCTTTATGGGAAGATCCTTTATTAACTCAGCCAGCAGTCACACATATCACTTCTCACACTAGCTAGTCAGTTTTTGGCTCTTCCCTTTTTTCCCCAATAACCTTCTAGTTCATTCACTGCAATGTGCCCATTCCAAAATGGCCACCGCAATTTGTAGTTTTCTGAATGAGTGCATAATATACCTGTGATTTGCAGGGTATTACACATACATCCCAGAATACCCAACTTTGGTGAGAAAGTTCAGGTCCTGAAAGGGGCAGAGTATAATAGATGTGACTTGACAGATATTGGAGGAGCAAGGCCTTTCTAAATGCTGGAATTTACAATCTGTGTGTGTGGTCCTATAGAACAAATAAGTTACACAGGATGTATCTCTCTAGCTGAAAGTTATATTTGCCAGATATATTAATCAGGTATATGACTAACATTGTATAGGTTGTATAATAGAAATGGTTTTATGTTAATTTGATTTACTTATCTTCCACCAAGCACTTATTTTTCTCTTAAATAAATGTAATGGAGAAGGATATTAGGTATAGAAAACCATAGGCATAAGTTTGTGCAAGCACAAATTTATCCCACCTAATTATAAATCAATGTAAAAATACAGGATGATCTAAGAATAACCTGTAGATAGAAGTGTTAGATATGGTTATTGCTAGCATATGCATGGTTTGTAATGGTTTACATTTATTTGTCTGTATGCAATACATGTTTATTGTAAAGTGTTGTAAGGTTGGTGAGACTTGTGCATGAGGTGGAGCTGCTCTGGAATGTGAGACACTTAATACCCAACCCACCAGTAAAACAGAAATGACATCAAAGGGCAAGGGAATTCCTAGGTGTAAAATACCAGATATTAACCATTTCACTTTTAGTTATTATGTTTACACAGGCATAACAATAAATTTGTGGTTCTATAACAAACGTTTGTGGGAGCCCAATGTATATGATTTCAGAGGGTGCGTGGCCATCACATTCAAAGGGTGAATATAACATAAACACATGGGCAGGGTTATAACAATCCATCATTAGGCTCCATAGCAAATATTTGGCAGGGGTGGGGAATATCTGTCCATCTGCTCCCAATGCCCCTGAAGTGCTCTTCTGATCATGCACAGGGGGTGACACGTGCACATTTAAGCCCCATTTGGGTTTTCGGTTGCAGAACTGAAATCCCAAATGGGACTTCACTGTACATGTCTTGAGAGCAGGTGGAACAGCATTGCCAGGCCCGCATTACCTCTGAGCCCCATAGCTTCTGCAGCTTCTGCAGCTTCTGCAACGGAGGTAGATCCATCACTGCAGATGGGGCTTTGGTAGGGGAGGCGGGCCCCTCCCAGACTGCTCTCCCTGCTACTACTGTATTTCTGCCTTTGCAAAACAAAAAATGAACAGATACAAGGGAAAAACACTAAAAACTAAAATACTGAAGAAATATATTTTCTATAAAACCTAGGTATGGTCACACCCTGGCTTAAAAATGTCAGTTGTACTCTAAGAAAAGAAACACACAGACTTACCAGTGTTTTGGGACATTTGTTTTTTTTTCTGCAGACAAAAGAAATACTCAAAATTTGAGAGCTAAACAAGCCAGGCATTAAATTAAGCACATGATTGACTTTTAAAGGGAACTGACAATAAACTTGTACATAAAGATAGATACAGTAAAAGACATGCCTTATTCATTATCTTGTGCAAAAGTTAAGATGCTTATTTTGAGAAGAAACAGGGAGATAAGAGTAAAGTTAAGATGGATTTTCATCTTAAGAAATTCTTCACTTACGCAGTGGATTTTGCTTCTTATCTCCCTTTTCTGAGTATGTACAGAGTGGATTTGCTTAAGATAAGCAAAAAACGGCAGATAAGGGGCCTGATTCATTAAGGATCTTAAATGCAGAGGATTCTTATTTCAGTCTCCTGGACAAAACCATGTTACATTGCAAGGGGTGCAAATGAGTGTTCTGTTTTGCACATAAGTTAAATACTGCCAATTTTTTCATGTAGCACACAAATACTTGATAGCTTATTTGTACACTGAAATTTAAAGTTGATATTTGTGTGCTACATGAAAAAACAAGCAGTATTTAACTTATGTGCAAAACAGAACACTCATTTGCACGCCTTGCAATGTAACATGGTTTTGTCCAGGAGACTGAAATAAGATACCTCTGCATTTAAGATCCTTAATGAATCAGGCCCAAGATCACTAATGAATCAGGCCCATAATTTGCAATACATTGACTTTTAATTGATAGCTCTCACTTCACTATGTTAGGCAATAATTTTATATAGTCAGCAATTGTTATTGTCTGTGGCGGAACTACCATGGGTGCAGAGGGTGAAGCCTCTGCAGGGTGGGGAAGTGAGTGGGTCCAGGTAATGCTGGTGCTTCAACCCCCACTTTGAGGCCCATTCGACCCCGCACAACACCCCAAGACTACCACTCTGCTCTGAAAAGAGCAGAGACCACTTCTGCGAGGCGCATGCTTAGTGACACCTTCAGATTATTAAAGGTATTACACACCATCATATCATATGCAAGATATATCATAGCTAATGAATAATGTATTTCTAGAAATCAGTATGGAGAATTTTACAATATTTTTTATTTGAACACCATTATCAATTTAGTCATTTGGGGGGTTTGAGGTTGAGACTTCACATCGATTTCCTCCAGAAAATGGTGTCCATTGCAGAGTGAGCAAACCTGCTCTGGAATTATAAGTACCCATACCACGTAGGGATTGGCACAAAGATTAGTTAGAATGTGCAACCAATCCAGAAAAAATTGATTTTTGCATGACAAGATACTTGAATCGGTTAGGGGTGGACATTCCACATAAATGAATGTGTTCCTGATTTTGCAGGGTGCCGCTCAACCTTTTAGCCATACAAATGGAGCTGATACTTACATTACTCCAGAGGTGAAAATCAGTCATTTTCTATCAATTTTAACAAAGAATTGGCTTCAAAATGAGAGTAAATTTCTTTTGCAAAAGAGCACGGAGAAACAGAATATTTCTACTCATATGCAGAGCCATACACATGTTGAGATGTGACTGTCTCCACATCAGCAGTATATGTGCCTGGTTTACGGCAAGTCATTGTCATCAGTAAGCTTTTGCACCTGCCCAGGCCCGGCGCTCCCATTAGGCAAGGTTAGGCACTTGCTTAGGGCGCCGGGCTCTGGAGGGCGCCACAGAATACTAAAAGACTTTAAAACTGGGCGGCGACCGCTGACCATACCTGTCACGGCCGCCGCACAGCATTTAGATGCACGGGGAGGGGGGAGGAAGAGGCTATTTTGTCCCCATCGCTGCTTTTTTAAAAATGCCTAGGGCGCCGTGGACTCTAGCACCGGCCCTGCACCTGCCCTATAGCAGATGTAAAATATACTTTTCAAAACAGACGTATATGCGTATTTCTGCAGGCCTGCATTTGCATGAACACACCTGTATACGTCCCCTGTCCCATCACTCCAGGCGCAGATAGGTGTAAGAGCCAGAATCATAAAAGTTTGCATAGACGCATATGCATGCATTAAAGCATTCTCACTCAAGATACGCTGCCCAAACTGGCATATGTCCCTGTCTCTGCCTCAGACCCAATTCATATGTATACATAAATCATACTTCCCGAAAGGGGTGGGGCACTAAAGAGCGATGACGTAAACAGCTCAGCCTGTCATTCCCCGACACATTGCTAAGCCCGACTGTTTGAAAAACTCCCTTGCAACAATTCCTACCAATGAACGTCCAGGCAACAGAAAATTGCGTCACATTCAAGTGCAGCACTGTGACTCCTGCTGTTAAGGGGGCAATGGAAGCAGGTCCCGGCTGTGCAATGTTTTTTTTATGAAGGCTTTAAAATTGTACACACCTACTACTTTGTTTACCAGAATGCCAAACAATTCTGTATTTGGCTACAGCTATGTTACTCTGTATCCAGACAGGCCTATCTGAACACTCTTTTCTCTAGAGCAGAGATTGGCACCTAAAGTGTTGTCCCATAATTTTTTGGGTGAGTCCCCCACTTTTTAGATATGCAATAAATTCTATTGTGAAATGTCCCTTTTTCGGGTTCTAGAATACACTAATTTGGGGCTGTAGAACATTAGCACACTGATAAATGAGACATAAGAGCAATTGGTCACTGATACTTGGTGCCCCAGCAATAAAAAACGAAATAAAAAGGTTGTGCACCCCTTCTCTGTGTTACTGCGCAGCTCTCCATGTTTGCTACAAGAGATCTGATTAGTGAATTTTTCCTGGAAGCCTATCTAATCAACTAAAGTTCCAGGTGGAAATAAGTCAGCAGACCCACTAGACATTGATGACTGCCAGTGACAAAAAGACAGCTCACAAGATAGGTAGATTTTTCACACGATAACACATGTAACCAAAAGTGAATTGTATGTTCTTTGTGCTCAAGTCTAGCACTGTTACTCTGATGTGACATCATATTTACTAAAATAGCTACCATGTGCTACAAATCGCAATTGCTTTTTTAATATACTCAGTGAAATAATGTGGCACACAAACCTCTGACTGTCACACTTATTTTGTTATTTACTGCATTGAGATGCTAATTAATGACATAGTCAGGGATGTCAAGTCTTCTGAATTTCACAGGAGTCTTGGACAATTAACCCTGTGTCTCACTCTCATGATTGTTTTCCTCAATGCCCCAGATTGATTTAGAATAGGTTCCACCTACTGATACTACAGATGTGTCAGGACCTGTTACATCCACTAGATTGTACCCAACACTTGTATTGGTGGACAGTGATGGCTTTTCGCCAATCAGAGTGAAGGGAAATGGGGCTGGGCCACAGGGAGAGTAAATAAACTATTGAGCTCAGGATTGTGTTGTCACCAGAGATTTGGGATTTGCATTGTAAAGCAACCAGAGATTTGGGGTTTGCATCATAAAGCCATCCGAGGTCTGAAGCCTGTACTGTAAAGCCACCAATGTTCTGATCAAATATTTGGGGATTGGCATTGTATAGCCACCAAAGATTTGGGGATTTGCACAATGCAAATATAGCCAATCTGGTCACAAGAGATTTAGGGGAAGGGGTCAGCAATGTATTTCCACAATTGATTTAGGAGAAGAGGTCAGACATGTATAGCCACAAAACTTTTAGGGGAAGGGGTGAGTAACGTATAGCCACATATGATTTAGGGGAAGGGGTCAGTAATGTACTGCCACAAGACTTTTTGGGGTTATTCAATTAGGATTCATGGCCGCAATTATGCGGGGATACGTTTGTAAAGTGCCATTACAGTACCGCAACATTGTGGATTTCGAATGCGCACAGAAATCCACGATATTGTCGTACCGGGACCCACTCAGCCACGCGTAATCACGGTCGTGAATGCTAATTGAATATGCCCCACAGGGGAAGGGTTCAGCAATGTATAGCCACCAGATATTTGGAGGTATGTGTCGCATAGACACCAGAGACTTGGGGGCTGCATTATGACTTATTATACCATATATACCATATTATATGCATTACCTCAAGGTTACAAAATCTGTTGCTTCTACCTTTAATGGTTCCGTGAACCTTACCCTACCTTGAGACTACCCCTGTTGTTGCATTCCTGCATTTTTTGCACATTTACTGCGATTTACCTGAAATAAGGCTGTAATAAACATTAATTTATTTCTTAACACTAAATAACATTTCTGCCTTCGAAACTTACCAAATTATAGCTCTTTGAAATAAACATTATTAATATATTTATCTAAAACCACAGAATTGGAGAAATCCAGCCAATTGGTTTTTGGACAATAGTTGATTCATTTGTATGAGTTGTTTCCCCACATGTCTTCAGCCTTTCCAAACTGAAAATTACATAACAAACATAATTTCTCATATTTTGGAAGCTTTACCATGGAATTACACGTTTTCTTGAATTGTTCAGCTTTGTACTTATGCTTGGAGTGTTCCCAACCTGTCTGTAGAGCTACATGGCTTTATTAATCAAGTAATAAGATAAGGGTGATTCATATTTATATATGTAAGTACCCTTTTAACATAACACCTAGCTCTCCATAGTCCAATTTGTAACAACACTAGTGGTTCATTAAAGTATTTCAGTAAAGTTTAGTACCTCTGTTTTATAGTTTTAAGGTTTGGAAAGTAAATTTGGCAAAGAACCATCCTGCATGAATTCTTGCTTTATGCACACATAATACAATATACATTTTTTAACATGCAGTAATATGAATTACAGCAAAAAACTTTCTCCCATTTAATAGATGCTTGTGGGCCTTTATAACATTTGGCAAATATGTATAAACATTAAGGTTTCATGTACCCTTTAGCACTGTTGAAAAATATCAAATATTGACACATTCATCAAATTTAAACTGCATAGTGTTCATCTCTCTCATTCATTACATCCAAACCTTCTTTGCATGTTCAGAATTACTATTACTGTAAATGAATAAACACAAGGGGTCTGAGTCATTAAGGATAGTAAAGCAAAAGAAGAGTAACTTTGCACCTTGGCAAAACTATGTTGCATTGGAGGGGGTGGTAAATTGAAAATGTGGGGACAGATTTATAGTTGGGGAAGATCAACTTTAAATTTCAGTGTAAAAACAAAGCTATCAAGAATTTGTGCGCTACATGAAAAAATAGCCAGTATTTAACTAGTGCAAAATAATAAACTAATATGCACACCTTGCATTGTCATATGGTTTTGTCCAAAAGAAAACCTACAAATGTTTTGCCTTACTTTGCTTAATGAATCAGGCCCACAGACACCTATGTAAATTTGACAACAGGTCCCAGTTTTATTAAATAAAAATAGTGGCGGAGAGAGCAATGCGTATCAGCGAACAACTTATAGCAAAACCAAACACTGGAATGCCACATTGCCATTACATAATCCTTTACAAGTGTCTGGTGCTAAATCTGGCATCAGAGTGACTGCACCTCATCTGGACTCACAATAACAGGCTCACACAAAGCAAGTCTAGGGGTCATCCACACAACAGGACCAAGAGTCAGGTTACTACAAAGGGGTTGACCTACGGCCAATCAGAAGAAGCACCGTATGAATCAGTTGCTGACAGCAATGCTTTCCTGCCAAAGCTGTAGTCCTTTAACAGAAAAACAGCTCACCACCGAGTGACCGAACTAAGAAAAAAACCCAACCTGTAATATATCTGTTCTATAAACAGCCATAAACCTTCTTCTGTAAGGTGAACACCATTTGACCTAAATAGGTGAATCCATTCTACCGTGATTAAGGGTGGTTGATAACCTCAATTCCCCACTGAGTGACCTAATGACATGCTCCATGGAACGATCGACTGTCCATAGGAGAGTCCTCATAATGGGGGTCGGAATATTGACCCTCCATGAAAGCCAGGGAATTACATCAGATCTGTACTGTGAGGGTGCAAATGTAAATAATAGGTGATGTGTTAAACTTTCTCCATACATTAAATAGGTGGAGACGCAATATTGTGGCAAGCGAGGGTGAACAGACAGTCTACAGGGTTAGGATATCAGGTGAAATCAGACTCACATCCTGGGTGTAATGTTTATAGCTCTTTTTAGGAAAAAAGTAGCCTTGTTCCCAGCAAGATGATATCACAATATGCACATAGTTTGTACGGAAATCTTACCCTAGAAATCCCTATACATAAGTCCTGGATTTTGCCCCTTCTGTTTGCCGGCATCCACGTTCGGTGTAATAGGAGTTCTATGTATGGAGAAATTTTAACAAATCACTTATTATTTACATTTGCGCCCTCACAGTACAGATTTGATATATATAGTTGATGAAGAGCAGCAATTTACTCAAAAAGATTGTCCTGACCCTTTGATTTTACAGGGAAAAGATCAGATTAGCACAACTTTATCACTGGCCACCGCGCCCAGATAGCATGCTAATGCTCCCTAATGTAGATCAACAAGTCCAAAGACTATCCCTTCCCCAAATTGTTACCCCCCCAGATGAAAGACCAGTATGTTGGTTGGTGGGTGGGGGGGGGGGGTATTTTCCTGATTGCCTGATTTCCTGTCAGCACTTATCCTTAACACTGCATATCTGTGTGTATTTAGCAATATGAAAACAGGAGTTATTAGTTGATATTTTGATCAAAACATCTAAACCTGCATCCCAGCATTGAGGGCACCTCATTATATGCAGGTCCTACAATGACCTATATTATTATTATTGTTTATTTGTAGGGCGCCACAAGGTTTCCGCAGCGCCGTATTCCGCAGCGCCGACCTATATGCTTCAAACACCCATAAAATGCAGTTAGAATCAGCTGCACTCACCTCCCAGGTATAGGGGCTTACATCTAGTAAAGGCTGGCTTGTAAACCACACCCAAATGTGCCTTAAATATGCTTTAATGGACAGCTACAAGACAACAAAAGGCAATATTTTGAAACAAAACCAGAGAAAAAATAAGCCTGTGCTCGGTATATCCTTTATTATATATGGTACCCGCTACATGACTCTAATGCCCGTGCTTGGCATATTGCATATTATAAATGGTACCAGCTGCATGGCAATATATATGCCCATATATGTATACAAAACAAAAGACAGTCTTCAGCAGTTATCCTTATCACTGCTTATCCTTAAATGTTTTGAACAAAACATGAGCTAGTACCTCATGTTTTCAAATTGCTAGATACACACAGATATGCAGTGCTAAAAAGGTGAGAAGCCCTGCTCTCAAGCTTACAATCTATAGGTCAGTGGGAGTGAGATACATGAAATTAAGTCTACATATTGTATTTTGGTCCAGCCAGATTGCAAAGGTAAAAGAAAAACTTTGAGGCATTAGTATGCTAAATGATCCAGACACACAACAATGTTTGTCAGAGGGTTGTTGTCTTGTGTCATTGTGTAACGGATGGTAATAGGGTAATCTAGTGAGATTAAGAAGGGGATTGAGAAATATTATAAGCTTGCCTGAAGAGGTGAGTTTTCAGAGAATGCATGAATAGACCAAAAGAAACTCTTATTGTGCGATGGAGGGAATTCCATGGAGTGGGTACAGCTCAAAAGCAGTCCTGTAAACAGGAATGAGAGGATGTAACCCATATGAAGGTAAAAACTCATAAAACCCCGGAGACACATAGATAATCAGGCCTGGGGAGAAAAACAGGAAAAAGTCTCTTCTTTCCCTTACTAAATGTGACAAGTAGCAAAGCCCTGGTTTGCTGAAGGATTAAAATGGGGTCGACCGGGCCTACAACCCACATCACTTTTCTCTATGTATGTCTTGTATACATCCAAATTCCATCTGCCCAGGGACTTAATTGCAGTAATGAAAGAGCCCTCCTCACACATGGCTGTAACCACCCCAATCCTAAAGGATTGAGTGTCATAGAGAGCCGGGTTTAAACCCATATGTGCTAAAGCTCGCTTAAAAATTGCATCAAACCGGAATTTTGAAAGAGGGGCCCCATCAGCATGAACCAACCAAGGATCCCCCCCATGGAGTCTGACCCCCACAAATCAGGAACACAACAACACTGGACAAACACTCCGGCCCTCCAGGGCCGCTATGGAAATCCACTGAGCTTTTCTCCACTGGTCAGAATTGGACCTAAGAAATTTGCAACACATTTTGTTAACATTTATGGGCCTGGCAAGCCACACGTCCTCAGCAGCATGTTTCAATTGCTCCACTAACTCGCTCCATGAAATACACCAAAGAATGCTAGTGAAAAAGCTGTACTAAATAGAAGGGCTTCATAATCATTTTCAGTTAAAGCAGGAAGAATGGCAAGTGATTGTTTGTTAGGCTAGCATGAAACATGAACTCCTAGAACTAGCGATAGGGGTCTTCACCTTTAGCAGCCGCCTTTCCCGTAAAGCAAGTTTTGCTCACAGTTACTCAGATGCCCCCAGGACTTTACTCTTAGGTTGTAGGAGCTTATATTTGGAGACTTAGCGTAGGTGGTAAGAGGAGTAACTGAAGTAACAGAGACAAATCCAGGAACAGTCCAAGATTCGTGTGTCCGCAGCATGCAGAGTAAACAGGGGCAGACCAGAGGTCGGGACAGGTAGCAGGCAAGGAGAATCTGATATACAGACAGAGCTCAGAGGCCATAAGCAAGAAGCAGGGTCTAGAAACAAGCTGAGGTCACAACAGATGTCCATCAATAAAGCAGAGAGGGATAAACAGGTAACCCTAGAGCAGGTCAGGAATGTATGTCACAGAAACTATAACCGTCAGGGAGGCCCAGCTCTCCCTACCTTATATACTACTGGTTACTAATGAAATGTTTATGCAACCAGGGGCGCACGCAGGATTGCCCAAAAAAAAAAACCCACGAGAGAGAGCTGCTGCTCATGCGCCCGCGCATGCGCAGCAGCTCCGTTTCAGCAGCGCTGTCCTATACAGCAGCCGCGGCGCTGGCAAAGAAGCGTCCGCGGCGATGCTGTATACAATACAGCACCGCCGCGGATGCTTCTTTGACAGCACCGTGGCTGCTGTATAGGACAGTGACGCTATGGTGGGCACTTAGTTAGCGCAGGTGGGGTTTCTGGAGACTCAGAAACCCCCCCTGCATGCGCCACTGGCAACCACATTTAAATAATGATTACAAAGAGTTTAGAGTTGTGACAGAACACAATCTTAAATGTCTTGAATGAGTACTACTTTATTGAAAACTCTTATTTAGAAAAAAATATGCAGTACTCCTTTTATATACGTTTTATACATTGTTAAAGGTGGGGCAATGGAAGTACAGAAAAAAAGAGAGCAGGGTAATGGGGACAACGTTAAAATACAAATATAACCATTATAGCATTAGCTCCTATATTTATTGCAACAAAGTTATATAAATGTAAACAACATAATAACACTTAAGATCCAATAAACAGTACATCTTGTAGCTCCTTCTGTTAAATAAAATTGTTACTGGTTCAACTTAATTAAAACAAAATATATATTGGTTCAAAAGTTATTGTTCAAAGAATAACTCAATCATTATTCATGAAAATTTGGCTATTGATGCATTATCTCCCTGGGGGACAAGGATGATTTTGCTATGTATGCCAATTTTTGTGAGGTTTGGAATACTAGCAATGTATAGGTTTACTTTCCTATGATAGATTTGGTGATCATCCTGTAGATTGCTAAAAAAAAATGATAACTGTTTGTGCAAACTGATCTTTGGTAGATCCTTTTGCTGACTTGCTCCCCCGCCCCTCTTTATCCTCTCATGTCTCCTGGCTGTTACTTCTAGATAGAGTGTAAGGTACTGTCCTGCCTTGCAACTCATTGACGTTGGTTCGGCAATCCGTAGCTGTATATTGTCATGTTCTATGATGTTTTGTGCTGAAATTCTCTTGTATTGTACTGTTTTGTTATGTAATATTCTACTATGTAATGTAATGTCCTGTTATGATATGTGCTGTACTGTTTTATACTCTGTGAACAGTATTGCAGACCCTTTGTAGCGCCCTAGAAATAAAAGATAATATTAATAGTGGATAAATATTTCACATTTACATTCATTCACCTTGGCAGTGTACGCAGTATGGCAGTGCCCATTAATGTTGATAAATGAATTGCAGAGACAACATTCCTTTTCGCATATAGGCTCTCACAAGTAGGGCCCTCTTCCCTTGTGTTCTCCTTTTAATATTCCATCACCCTCTGTATCTCTTGGCCTGCTTCCCTAGCCCTGTTTTCCTAAACTTAGGCCTACTTCTCGCTGGTTACTATCATCACTCTCACTCACTGTCCCACAAATAATTTGATCTGCATTACCATCTTACCTGTATTTTTATTTATTCAGTATGTCTGGTCTTTGTATTTTGCTCTTTATGTATCATGTTGTGTGTTATGGATCACTGCTTTTTTTATCTGTACGGCGCTTTTGACCCCATGAGACTGCGATGAGTCCTCAGGTCTTGACAGGACCCCGGTCAGCTAGGTCAACTGGTGCTGAAAAGTTTCTGCCAGGTAAGGGGCTTCAACTGCAAACCATGAAAGATATGTGTGACACCTGCTGCGGTCAGTGCGATTCTGTAGTTTTGCCACTATTGGCACATGCACACATCAGAAACTGCTGCAGGGTTTTCCAGCGCACATACGTCATTCACACCTTTTTTTATTGCTAGCTAGTAGAGTGGGATTTAAAAAAACAAACAAAAATCAATGCTTTGCCCACAGTTCCTCTTTAAAAGAAATCTCCTTATAAACATGATGTACACCATCAAATAAATCTACGTTTTACAAATCCATATGTAATATCCTGCAAATCACAGGTATATTACTGTATGCACTCATTCAGAAAACTATAGTTCCCCAGAGTGCCTCTAGGAAGTTAAATGCACGTTGTGTCTGCCATTTTTGGGCGGACAGACTGCAAACTACAGCCCAGGCTGCTCTCTAGAGCCCAAGAATGTACTAGAAAGCTTCAGGCAGATTCTGGGGGAAAAGGGGAGGAGCCTCAAACAGACTGGCTAGAGAGAGCAGTGATGTGTGTAGCTGCTGGCTGAACTAATGAAGGATCTTCCATAAAGAGCCACTGAATCTATGGCTGAATTGTTGTCCTGAGGGATGTTTGCAGCCAGCCCAGAAAGAAGCACCGTTACAGTATAGGAAAAGACCTAACGTGCCACTACCCATGAGATGTCAGCTGGACTCATATGAAGACAGATAAGTTTATTTTGCTTTACTATGTTCAATTTATTTAAGTGAGACATCAAACTGTGTTATTAAAACCTCTGACCGGGACTGTAATATTGCTATTGAGAGGTGTTATAGCACTGGCTAAAGACATACTTGCCAACTCTCCCGGAATGTCCGGGAGACTCCCGCAATTTGGGTTAGTCTCCCGGTGTGGCAATCTACCGCATCTGTCCGAATTAGGGCTAAAATGCAGCGATTCTCCGGGAATCGCGGCATTTGGCCCCACCCAACTCTGTCAAATGACGCAATTTGCGTCATTACGTTGTGGGGCGTGGCCAAAATGACGCAATTTCGGAGCCCCGCCCCCGCACGCCCACCTGCCACAGAGAGTCTCCCGGACACCAACTGAAAAAAGTTGTAAGTATGGCTAAAGGAAGAGTTTGTTCCAGCCAAATCTGCTGTATTTAAAGTTATCTACAAGCTGACTGAAACTGTTTATTTATGTTTACATATTGCTGAACCAAGATTCCTAAAATGTGATTTATTTTGTGACATGTTGAATAACATTGCATCTTGATGGTATCGTGTTATTACTTCTCTACACTACTGCTGCTGTGGTAAAGCCTTATGCCACAAGCAAGGAGAATAAACCCACAGGTTTATGTTGTTTTAGCTCTGTGTTCCTTGTTTTATTCCAACACTGCTGGGGAGACCTACGCCTCTCGACCATACCACTGGTCCTGTAGAATCCCTTCTTTATACTACTTTTGGGGTGCCAACAATCTGCCCCGTTACACATATTACTGGGCAGCCATGGTAAATTACACACCACAAAAGCAGAAAACCACAGTGCAAATGCTCTTTTGTCATGAACTTACTTTTGTGCCATTACACGGATGCACACGGATTTCTGGCACAAGTTGGCAGCATCTGTAGGGGAGCACATGTTTAAACCCACTAATGGGAAGAGTCTGGGAAGATTAAGGGCATTATGAAAGGATGATCCAGCGCTCCAGTATATAAAGAAAACATATATATGTGTATGTATGTATGTATATATATATATATATATATATATATATATAAAGAGATGTGATTAAATGTTTTATTGCAGATGGGAATGAGCTGGAAGGAATGTAACTTTCGATCAATGCAGTGTGAAGTGCTCTGTGTGGTATATGGAGGAGAGGGGAGCTCAAGGTGGTGAAATAATCCTGCCAAGTCCATGGGTCAGAAACAGTCTGGTAAGCACAAAGTATGAGAGCTGTGATGGTGATGTTAACCGCTGTTTAGGTGGTGCAGGTTGGTGCTCGTTATCTCCAATGTCCTCTGTGTATGTGGAGGTGGCTGTGCAATTGCCTTGAATTTGTAAAAATAACGCTTGTTATGATGTAGGTGGTGGTGATCGTGCTGTGGTGATCTCTTCTGATGGTGTCACAGTGTCGCTACTCCAGCTACTATGTGCTACCTGTCGGCTCCTTCTAGTGCAGCCACCTGGTTTCAACTCAGTGCTGGATGCTGCGCATGTGCAGTTGGCGAGCTCGGAGGGAAAATAATTCTACATAGTATTGTATTGGCTGCGCAATTAACTTCAATTTGTAGGAATAATGCCTGTTATGATGTCGCTGGTGGTGGTGATCGTGCTGTGGTGGACTATTTTGATGGTGTCACAGTGTCGCTACTCCAGCCATCCGCTATTGGCTTCCTTTCAGCTCCTTCTAGTGCAGTCACCTGGTTTCAACTCTGTGCTGGATGCTGCGCATGTGCAGTTGGCGAGCTCGGAGGGAGAATAATTCTACATAGTGATGTATTGTCAACCAACTTTATTAGCGATAACAGTGTAGTACCCTCCACATTTAAACACGCTTTTATCTCTCCTATCCTCAAAAAACCCAATCTCGACCCCACCTCTCTCGCCAATTATTGCCCTCTCTCACTTCTCGCCTATGCCTCCAAATCACTTGAGCGTATTGTCTGCAGCCGCCTCACCAGACAACTCTTGGACAATTTCCTCCTCGACCCTCTCCAATCCGGTTACCGCCCTCTCCACTCCACTGAAACTGCCCTTGCCAAAGTTACTAATGATCTCCTATCAGCCAAATGCAGGGGTCACTTCGCCCAACTTATCCTCCTCGACCTTTCCGCGGCCTTTGACACCGTGCACCACCCACTCCTTCTGCAAACTCTTCTCTCTCAGCCTCTCTGGTTCTGTCCATGCCTGGTTCACCTCATACCTTGCTAACCGCTCCTTCTCTGTCTCCACGTCTGGTTCTTCCTCCACCCCCTCCCCTCTCCCTGTAAGAGTCCCTCAGGGCTCTGTTCTCGACCCCCTAGTCTTTTCGCTCTATACTTCCTCCCTTTGTGCTCTCATCTCCTCTTTCAGTCTTCAGTATCACCTTTATGCTGACGACATTCAACTCTACATCTCTTCTCCTGATCTCTCTTCCACCATCCTCTCTCATGTATCTGACTGCCTCTCTGGATGTCCTCGTGCTTTCTCAAAATGAACATCTCTAAAACTCACCCTCGACTCTTCTCTCTCTCTTTTGCCCCCCACATTCAATCCCTTGACCAAGCCTTTAGTTTCCAACTGCGCAACATTGCCCGCATCCAGCCCTTCCTCTCTCAGGATACCACCAAAACAATCATCCACGCACTCATCATCTCCCGCCTAGACTACTGCAACCTCCTCCTTACTGGCCTCCCCCTCTCCCATCTCGCCCCCCACCGCTCTGTACTCAATGCGGCTGCAAGACTCATCTTTCTCTCACACTGTTCCTCCACTGCCTCCCCTCTCTGCCTTGCCTTACACTGGCTCCCCTTCCCCTACAGAATCCTTTTCAAACTCCTTACCACCACTTACAAAGCTCTCTCCCAGTCTACTGCCCCCTATATCTCTAACCTCCTCACCAATCACACTTCTGCCCGCTCCCTGCGCTTGACCAATTACCGTCGCCTCTCCTCCACTCTGATCACCTCTTCCCACTCCAGAATCCAAGACTTCTTTCATGCTGCCCCTCTTCACTGGACTGACTTTCCTCACTCTATCTGTCTCTCTCTCAATCTGTGCTCCTTCAAACGGGTCACCTAAAACTCACCTGTTCCTCAAAGCCTACCCACCATCCACTTAACCCCTCATTTCCTCCGCTCGTTCTCCCCTCTCTACTCTCTCCCTGGCCCCTTTTTTTTATCTCCCCCTTGCTTCACTGGCTCCCATTTGTGCCTGATTTTGTTTACCCTCCCTTAAGATGTAAGCTCGTATGAGCAGGGCTCTCTTGCCTCCTGTCTTCATACCTGTTCTTCCACTCCGTCTTTACGGTATTTGCCTGCCTGGAGTTTCTGAAGTATTGGTACTTCGTGTTTATTCGTGTTTATTGTTCTGTAATGTTTCACCCTGTATAATCTACTGTTTGTACTGTGCCGCGGAAATCTTGTGACACCAAACAAATAAACGATAATAATAATTCTACACCACATTCTACTAACCAATCCCAAAGTAGTTTTCAGAAAAGTGCCTAGCCTCAATAGGACCCTTGTACGCTATCATATCCCTCCGACAAAATTTAGACAAACACTGATCAGTACCCCCTCAAGGAAAAGTGGATTCTACCACTGTGGTCAATGTGTGGAATGTAAGAATATGAAAATTAGAGCAACGAAACCCACATTAAACTTTCAATCTCAGGTCACGACCCAACAGTTCCCAATAAATCAATCTTTGTCTTGCAACAGCACAAACATTATCTACCTACTGGAGTGCACATGCAAACTGCAATATGTAGGACAGACAATCAGAACACTGAGAGTCAGAGTAAACTAACACATTCGGCAACATCAAAAAGGGATTTTTACTCCACAATTTACCAGACCATTTCAATAAAATGCACAACTCCATCCCCAAGGGCCTGAAATTTCTTGCTATCAAGCAAGTAGAAATAAAATGGAGAGGAGGGGACTTCATTAAGAAAATTTATAGGGAGGAGGCAAGTTGGATATACAATCTCAAGACCCTCGACCCCAGGGGATTAAATATTGATTTTGACATCAAGTCCATACTAGATACATACATCCTTCATTTTCATATTTTACAGGTCAGGACAATCAATGAAATATTCGCATAGTAGCATCTATCTATACTCCAAAGAAATATTTTGGAGTGAATTCTTCTATTATTAACATATGTCAGTCACACGATTCGGACCCATAGGCCATACTACTACAATATCCTTCTGTCACGGCTATGGATAATTATGGATCCCCAGCCTCTACTTGATGGTGATAGTAGAGGGTGGTGGAGACAGGACACAGTGGAACTAAAGTTCTTAACTTGAGCATCACAGGGAACAATAACACAAACGATGGTAGTAGTGTTGCAACTTAATATATTGATAGAAGATACAACAGCAGTTATAATAAAATACAATCGTAGTCACAGATGCACTTCAGTTGGTAACCAATGGCAACAGCATACGAAATAGACAATATAACAGTTCAACGCTAGATGGTAATAGAACACTTGGATCCCACACGAAACACACAGCAGATGAAGTTGAACCACTGACACAGCTAAAAGTCCGATGAGAATAGTATGTAGACTTGACTGATCCAACATATAATATGATTCACTTTAGCAGGTGGTTATATGTATCACAATAGTTCATATAGCGTAACAAGGAACGTTATATGCTATCCAGGAACTTGGGTATAACTGGAAACATGCAGGAAGGTGTTGCCTAGAAGTACAGCTTGATAACGAAATCCAAACTGAGCGTAGAACTACAGGTCACAGCAGATCCGGTTAACAGGTAAGCAAGAGTTCATCACAATTAGACGACAGCTGGTAATGCACACAACTTGTATTGAAGTAGAGGCTCCCAGGTTAGCAGTAAATTCATATTAACAGTCCAGCAATAATAATCAGCAGAATAATAATAGCCGTGCCATACATAGAACCACAGATGACAAGAGAACTTGATTGTAGTTCAACATAGCATACCGCAACATAGACAGCCGAGTAGAATAGTACTGGAGACAATCAACATGAGCGCAGGTGTAGCAGACAACTCACAAATAGTTCTGTGTGCAGATGATAACACCACGTAACTTCAGCTTGTCGATGAACCACGAACTGGCATACAGCGGAGCCGATGGAGAGCAATGATGACAGGTAACTTTGGCAACCAATAGTATCCAGCAGAAAGGCAAAAGATCAGATATGCAGCCAAACCCACGGCAGTGTGAGTAACACGAAGATCAGGCAATGAGTCCATGATTACAGGAACTTGAAATAGTCCTCTAGGACCAATATGCTTCAGAAGGAGGTCCCAATCAATATAACGAGAAACACCTATGGACAGGTAGAGACTCTGAAGCGAAAGCAAGCACCAACATAGTTCTTAAAGGGCAAGTCACAACGCCAGTACCTAGCTATGAGACTGGCGTGTGACACCTTCCAATAGGGCACATATCAGTATTAGATCCATATCACACCCACGCACACTTCCAAGCATACACCGATGGGACCCAAGCCCTAGTATCTTAAGCCCACAACCACTACCAGTCACTATTATTGACCATATTGTCAGCTCTTTCTGTTAGCCTCCATTGCTAGCAGTGGCACCACAATATTGGACTGTGAAGAACGGCTTTACCTTATCCAAATCAATCTTGTAATAGGCATTGTACCATGACCCATTAAGTGCCCACCAGATCAACTTATGTCCCATACATAGAATCGCCTGCTTTGGTCCAGAATATTTCTCATATTTGCTTTTCCCCTGTATTTCATGCATATTGATGCAGAACTTTTTTGTATACCTCATTATTATTTTCTACACACTTCGTTATATACTAAAATACTTTTACTAACCTACAAGGACATCAACAAAGCTGCACCAACATACATCTCTTCTCTTGTCTCAAAATATCTCCCAACTCGGCAACTCCATTCTGCACAAGATATGTGTCTCTTATCCACCCTCATTACATCCTCCCATTCCCGGTTACAGTACTTTTTCGGGCTGCACCCATTCTATGGAATTCTCTCCCTCGCACAATAAGACTCTCCTCTGGTGTACAAACTTTCAAGCATTCTCTGAAAACCCACCTCTTCAGAAAAGCTTATAATATTCCTCAAGCACCCTCTTAACCTCACTACATTACCCTATTACCACCCGTTACACAATTTCGCACAAGACATCTACCCCTTGACCAACATTGTTGTGTGACAGGATCATTTAGCTTATGAGTCACTTTTACCTTTACAGCCTGGCTTGGCCGAAATGCAAAATGTAGCCTTAGCCTTAGCCTCATGTATCAAACTCCCATTGTTCCATAGATTGTAAGCTTGCAAGCAGGGTCTTCTCACCTCTTTGTCTGTTTTACCCAGTCTGTTTATTAGTTTACTATGTTTGTCCCCAATTGTAAAGCGATACGGAATATGTTGGCGCTATATAAATAAATGATGATGATGATGATACTTCATTATTGTTTGTACTTTTTGTTTCTGTTTCTGTTATGTTTTTGTTGTTTGTTTGTTTTTTTGCTTTTTGGTTCTTGATTTTTGTTTTTTGTTTTTTGGTTGCACAATCCACCATTTCATTAGAACTACCACATCCATTTATAATTGTTGCATCTACCCTAATTAAGGAAACCCCTGTATCAGAATCCGATTGGAAGAGTTTTACATAATGTTATACATGTTCAGTTGCTATTATCTAAGGCACGCCAGACACAGGATAACATGTATCCACCACAGTAGCCAGTGCACTTGTAATATGTCCTCAACCAATCATCAGCCGTACCAGTCTTTATAACAGTTACTCCCACTAGCACTCAATAACTCCTTGAGAAAGTCCCGAACCCGACGAAACGCGTCGGTTCATATCATTCGATTACTTCCGCATACCTACTATTGCTTATCTGCTGATTTATTTCTAATATAATGTAAGTGCGAAAGTTGGTTAGCAATACATCACTATGTAGAATTATTCTCCGTCTGAGTTCGCCAGCTGCGCATGCGCGGCATGCAGCACTGAGTTGAAACCAGGTGAGTTCACTAGAAGGAGCAGACAGGAAGCACATAGCGGACGGCTGGAGTAGTGCCCTCGTGACACCATCAGAAGAGTCCATCACAGCATGATCACCACCACCAGCGACATCATAACAGGCGTTATTTCTACGAATTGAAGGTAATTGCACAACCACCTCCACATACACAGAGGACATTGTAGATACCGCGCACAGACTCTTAACACCTACCTGCACCACCTAAACAGCTGTTAACATTGGCATCACAGCTCTCCTACTTTGTGATTACCCACGAACTTGGCAGGATTTTCTCACCACCTTGTGCTACCTTCTCCTCCATATACCACACAGCACTCCACGCTGCATTGATCGAAAGTTAAATTCCTTCCGGCTCATTCCCATCTGCAATAAAACATTTAATCACATCTCTTTTTATATATATATATATATATATATATATATATATATATATATATATTGTGAAAGTCATATAATTGGATGAAGTAAACCAAATTGATTAATATTGTTTTACTGTGCGATTACTATTATTACGCCACGTGTTATGATGCAATCGCACGGGTTCATAACACACATTTACATTCGCACTTACACTTGTAATTAATAAACATTTATTAAGGTTCCAATCCACATTTATTTAATAGTAGAATGTATTATATATATATATATATATATATATATATATATATATATATATACATATATATATATATATATATATATATATATATATACATATATATATATATATATATATATATATATATATGTATGTGTATATAGAAAGAAGTGTATATATATATATATATATTTATTTCTTTTTTCTTTTTGTACTGGAGTGCTTAGTGGACCATCCTTTCATATTGTACACTTAGGAGTGTGGGTAACTTTTTTTCACCCAGCAGCTCGTACATTCTCTATCCATTACCTACCATGTGCATCCACCACTCCTTGTATCCATCAAGATTAAGGGCATTGTTTGTAAGGATTTGAATGTGCCAGCTGTTGCATCAACATACAAAAATAATATTTAATTTGGCTGAAAAACATTATTTAATGTAAACAATTTGCAGGGGGTGTATTTCTAATTACAAAAGTATACTACATTTTATCATCCCTATACTTTCAATGTGACACATTTTCCACATTCCAGATGTATTATGTAAGTATTTCTCCAGGCACGTTATTGACCAATATAATAAAGATCTATAAACACAAAAAGTTGACTAGCAATAAAGATAGTCCTAATGTCTCCTCACTTTCATTATGTAAAAAGAGGCTACACCAAGCAGAGTTTTAGGAGAAAAAAATAAAAGGTGAATTGAATGAAGGGCCTGGTGCATCAAGGCATGCATACTGACACAACGTGCCTTTGTTTTGAAACGCAGGAAAATCGTCTCTGTGTACTCCCAAATTCAACAAGGAATGGATCCGAAGAAACTATACTGTTTTACTTGTTATTAGAGATGAGCGCACTCGGATTTCCTGAATCCGAGCCCACCCGAACGTTGCCGATCCGAGTTGGATCCGAGACAGATCCGGGTATTGGCGCCAAATGAAAACTTGAAACCAAAGCTCGGAGCCATAATCCCGCTGTCGGATCTCGCAATACTCGGATCCTATAAATTCCCCGCTAGTCGCCGCCATCTTCACTCGGGCATTGATCAGGGTAGAGGGAGGGTGTGTTAGGTGGTCCTCTGTCCTGGTAGATCTCGTGCTGTGCTGTTTAGTTCTGTGCTGTGCTGTGCTGTGTTCTGCAGAATCCGTCCAGTGGTGCTGTGTGCTGTGCTCTGTCAATTTTGAGTTCAGTGGTGCTGCTGGGTCCTGTGCTGTGTCCTGTTCAGTCCAGTGGTGCTGTGTCCTGTGCTCTGTGCATCTAAGGGCATAGTTATTTCCCCATTATTCCCAAAATAAAAAAAAAAGTAATTATAATAAAATTTGCCAAACCAATCCTGCAGTATAAGTCCATTGGTACTGCAATATTACCAAGTTCACACATTCTGCAGTATCTTGTGCTACATATAATGGAGACCAAAAATTTGGAGGATAAAGTAGAGAAAAATCAAGACCCACTTCCTCCTAATGCTGAAGCTGCTGCCACTAGTCATGACATAGACGATGAAATGCCATCAACGTTGTCTGGCAAGCCCGATGCCCAATCTCCTAGTACAGTCCATGTAAAATCCAAAAAGCCCAAGTTTTCAAAAAGTAGCAAAAAGAGAAACTTAAAATCATCTGCGGAGAAACGTAAAGTTGCCAATATGCCATTTACGACACGGAGTGGCAAGGAACGGCTTAGGCCCTGGCCCGTGTTCATGACTAGTGGTTCAGCTTCACCCAAGAATCTTAGCCCTCCTCCTCCTCCCCCCCTACAAAAAATTGAAGAGAGTTATGCTGTCAGCAACAAAACAGCAAACAACTCTGCCTTCTAAAGAGAAATTATCACAAATCCCCAAGGCGAGTCCAAGGGTGTTGGTGGTTGTCAAGCCTGACCTTCCCATCACTGTACGGGAAGAAGTGGCTCAGGAGGAGGCTATTGATGATTTGGCTGGCAATGTGGAGGAACTTGATGAGGATGGTGATGTGGTTATTGAAAATGAGGCACCAGGGGGAGAAACAGCTGATGTCCATGGGATGAAAAAGCCCATCGTCATGCCTGGTCAGAAGACCAAAAAATGCACCTCTTCGGTCTGGAGTTATTTTTATCCAAATCCGGACAACCAATGTATGGCCATATGTAGCTTATGTAAAGATCAAATAAGCAGGGGTAAGGATCTTGCCCACCTAGGGACATCCTCCCCTATACGTCACCTGAATAACCTTCATAGTTCAGTGGTTAGTTCAGGAACTGGGGCTAGGACCGTCATCGGTACAGGGACACCTAAATCCCCTGGTCCAGTTGAATACACACCAGCAACATCCTCTTCGTCAACTTCCTCCACAATCTCCATCAGATTGAGTCCTGCAGCCCAAGTCAGAGGCCAGACTGAGTCCTCTACAACACGGGATTCATCCGAGGAATCCTGCAGCGGTACGCCTACTACTGCCACTGCTGCTGTTGCTGCTGTTAGTCGGTCATCTTCCCAGAGGGGAAGTCGTAAGACCGCTAAGTCTTTCACAAAACAATTGACCGTCCAACAGTCGTTTGCCATGACCACAAAATACGATAGTAGTCACCCTATTGCAAAGCGTATAACTGCGGCTGTAACTGCAATGTTGGTGTTAGACGTACGCCCGGTGTCCGCCATCAGTGGAGTGAGATTTAGAGGGTTGATGGAGGTATTGTGTCCCCGGTACCAAATCCTGTCGAGATTCCACTTCACTAGGCATGCGATACCAAAAATGTACAGAGAAGTACGATCAAGTGTCCTCAGTGCTCTAAAAAACGCGGTTGTACCCACTGTCCACTTAACCATGGACATGTGGACAAGTGGTTCTGGGCAAAAAAAGGACTATATGACTGTGACAGCCCACTGGGTAGATGCATCCCCTTCCGCAGCAACAGCAACAGCTGCATCAGTAGCAGCATCTACAAAATGGCTGCTCGTGCAAAGGCAGGCAACATTGTGTATTACAGGCTTTAATAAGAGGCACAACGCTGACAACATATTAGAGAAACTGAGGGAAATTATCTCACAGTGGCTTACCCCACTTAGACTCTCATGGGGATTTGTGGTGTCAGACAATGCCAGTAACATTGTGCGGGCATTAAATATGGGCAATTTCCAGCACGTCCCATGTTTTGCCCACACCATTAATTTAGTGGTGCAGCATTACCTCAAGAGTGACAGGGGTGTGCAGGAGATGCTTGCGGTGGCGCGCAAAATTGCTGGACACTTTCGGCATTCAGCCAGTGATTACCGCAGACTAGAGGCACATCAAAAAAACATGAACCTGCCCTGCCATCACCTCAAACAAGAGGTTGTGACGCGCTGGAACTCCACCCTCTATATGCTGCAGAGGATGGAGGAGCAGCAAAAGGCCATTCAGGCTTACACAGCCACCTACGACATAGGCAAAGGAGTGGGGATGCGCCTGAGTCAAGCGCAGTGGAGACTGATTTCCATGTTGTGCAAGGTTCTCCAGCCGTTTGAACTTGCCACACGAGAAGTCAGTTCCGACACTGCCAGCTTGAGTCAGGTGATTCCCCTGATCAGGCTGTTGCAAAAGCAGTTGGAGAAAGTGAGGGAGGAGCTGGTAAACCATTGCGATCCAACAAAGCATGTAGCTCTTGTGGATGAAGCCCTTCGTACGCTTTGCCAGGATTCGAGGGTGGTCACTCTTTAAAAGTCAGAGGAATACATTCTGGCCACCGTGCTTGATCCTCGGTTTAAAGCGTATGTTGTGTCTCTGTTTCCGGCGGACACAAGTCTACAGCGGTGCAAAGACCTGCTGGTCAGGATATTGTCCTCTAAAGAGGACCGTGACATGCCAACAGCTCCACCCTCATTTTCTTCCACATCTATGGCTGCGAGGAAAAAGCTCAGTTTTCCTAAAAGAGCCGCTGGTGGGGATGCTGATAACATCTGGTCCGGACTGAAGGACCTGCCAACCATTGCAGACATGTCTACTGTCGCTGCATTGGATGCTGTCACAATTGAAAAAATGGTGGAGTATTATTTTGCTGACACCATCCAAATAGACATGTCAGACAGTCCATATTGTTACTGACAGGAAAAAAAGGTAGTTTGGAAGCCCCTGTACAAACTGGCTCTATTTTACCTGAGTTGTCCCCCCTCCAGTGTGTACTCGGAAAGAGTTTTTAGTGCAGCGGGGAACCTGGTCAGTGAGCGGCGAAGGAGGTTGCTTCCTCACAACGTTGAAAAAATGATGTTCATAAAAATGAATTATCAATTCCTCAATCAAGTACAGCACTGCCCTCCAGACAGTACAGAGGGACCTGTGGTTGTGGAGTCCAGCAGGGTCGAATTGATAATGTGTGAGGAGGAGGAAGTACACACTGTAGGGGGAGAGGAATCAGAGGTTGAGGATGAGGACGACATCTTTCCTCAGTAGAGCCTGTTTAGTTTGTACAGGGAGAGATGAATTGTTTTTTTGGTGTGGGGGCCCAAACAAACCAATCATTTCAGCCACAGTTGTTTGGTAGGCCCTGTCGCTCAAATGATTGGTTTGTTAAAGTGTGCATGTCCTATTTAAACAACATAAGGGTGGGTGGGAGGGCCCAAGGATAATTCCATCTTGCAACTATTTTTTTGGCATTATGTGACCATTCAACAGTCGTTTGCCATGTTCAAAAAGTAAAAGAAAATGCCAACAAATTCAATAAATTAAATCAAAAGTTAAATGCCCTGTCATTATTTAAAACAAGAGGTTTTGACGTGCTAGAATTAGTGTAGTGTTAAGATGTTATAAACACTACACTTGGAACTTGGAGGAGGTATTGTGGCCACGGTATCAAATTGGGTACCGGGGCCACCCCACTACGCAGTCCAGATACTTGTTTGCTGGAATTCTGACCAGTTGAGGGTGTATTTATTTTATTGTGGCCCCGGTATCAAATTGGGTACCGGGGCCACCCCACTACGCAGTCCAGATACTTGTTTGGTGGAATTCTGACCAGTTGAGGGTGTATTTATTTTATTGTGGCCCCGGTATCAAATTGGGTACCGGGGCCACCCCACTACGCAGTCCAGATACTTGTTTGGTGGAATTCTGACCAGTTGAGGCAGGGTGTATTTATTATATTGTGGCCCCGGTATCAAATTGGGTACCGGGGCCACCCCACTACACAGCCCAGAATTATTTTTTGGGGAATTCAGACCCGTGGAGGGTTTTTTATTAATTATATTGTGGTGACCACTCCTCTACGCAGTCCAGGTACATTTTTTGGTGCGATTCAGACCAGTTGATGGTTTTCTTATTATATTGTAGTGACCACTCCTCTACGCAGTCCAGGTACATTTTTTGGTGCGATTCATACAAGTTCAGGGTTTTTAAATTATATTGTGGTGACCACTCCTCTATGCAGTCCAGGTACATTTTTTGGTGCGATTCATACAAGTTCAGGGTTTTTAAATTATATTGTGGTGACCACTCCTCTACGCAGCCCAGGTACATTTTTTGGTGCGATTCATACAAGTTCAGGGTTTTTAAATTATATTGTGGTGACCACTCCTCTACGCAGTCCAGGTACATTTTTTGGTGCAATTCATACAAGTTCAGGGTTTTTAAATTATATTGTGGTGACCACTACTCTACGCAGTCCAGGTACATTTTTTGGTGCGATTAAGACCAGTTGATGGTTTTCTTATTATATTGTGGGGACCACTCCACTGCGCAGTCCAGAAAGATACCTCGTTGCAACGTTTTGGACTAATAACAATATTGTGAGATGTTCAGAATACACTGTAAATTAGTGGAAATGATTGTTATTGAATGTTATTGAGGTTAATAATAGCGTAGGTGTAAAAATAAGCCCAAAAACTTGATTTTTGAACTTTTTATGCTTTTTTCAAAAAAAAGTCCGAATCCAAAACTTTAAATCCGAACCAAAACCTTTCGGCAGGTGTTTTGCGAAACAAATCCGAACCCAAAACACAAAACACGAGACACCAAAAGTCACCGGTGCACATCCCTACTTGTTATTAGACATTTGTTAACTTTTTAATACATATAAAGAATGGATGTTGCATGTAAATAGTTTGTCTCTGTTAAGAGTGAGCATAAATATCCATAGCTGTAATTTTAAAATAATGACAAAAGCCTTGATACATTTAAGTATGTTCATTAACAAAGACAAAGGATTTGTGGGCTGTAGAGGGTGCTGCTAGATTGTGTGAGCTGCTGACTGTTGAAGGAAGGGAGCTGTGTGCTCAGATACTGTATATAATACAGCTCTGTGTGTATGTACAATGCCCTAAAGCCCAGATTATTGTTATTCCATCCCTCAATGCCATTGTACCCAGATTAACAGGTTCTGCCAGCTTGTGTGTGAGAAGCCATGAAATATGTTAATTCACAGGGACTCTGGGACAGCAAGCCTTAGTATGTTGTTAATGCATTATATTAGACTAACTGGTAATTGGGGCATAAAAAGCATATAGCATACTTGTCAGCTTTTAAGATGTTACCTCTGGGACAACCTGGAGGAGAGTAGTGCAGAGCTTGTGGCTACATGATCGCATCAACATGGCTCCACAATTTGCAGCATCGCAGACGTTCTGGGAGAGTAGGCAAGTTGGGCCTACAGTCTGTTTTTCTTGATCTTTCTAAATAGAACAAAATAGATAAATAAAAATCCTTATAAAAAAAGACCCATGCACACAATGTGACCTACTGGCAAAAAATGATTCTAGCTGAAAATCTCTAAGATCTTTATCCAGCCAGCCAATCACAAGTGTTTTCTCATTTTGGCTGCTTGTAATTGACTTCACAGTAGAGATGGGCGGGTCCGGTTCTCCGAGAACCGAACCCACCCGAACTTTGGGTATCCGAGTACCGAGCTGAGCAGCTCGGTACTCTCCCGCCCATTCCGAATCCAAATCGAGGCCGAACGTCATTGTGACGTCGTCGGATCTCGGGGCTCGGTTCTCGCGATACTTCAACTTTATAAATACACACCTCCACAGCAATCCATCGCCATTTGACAGAGGGAGAGAGCAGGGTGTAGTCATAGGCTAATTAGAGCAGGGACAGAGAATACAATATTGTTCTTGCAATTGCTCTAACCAAAATCGCTAGTGCAGAGAGGAGGATAGAGGTTTATTATTTTTTCTTCATATTTGGCACTCCCCATCGCTTTTGGGGTGTCCCCCATAATTGTGCATTAATATTTCTGGCTGTCAAAAGTCATATCTGTCAGCAGTATCTACTAAATAATTTTTAGCACTCCTCAGTGCTTTTGGGGTGTCCTCCCTAATTGTGCATTAATATTTCTGGCTGTCAAAAGTCATATCTGTCAGCAGTATCTACCAAATAATTTTTAGCACTCCTCAGTGCTTTTGGGGTGTCCTGCCTAATTGTGCATTAATATTTCTGGCTGTCAAAAGTCATATCTGTCAGCAGTATCTACTAAATAATTTTTAGCACTCCTCAGTGCTTTTGGGGTGTCCTCCCTAATTGTGCATTAATATTTCTGGCTGTCAAAAGTCATTTCTGTCAGCAGTATCTACTAAATAATTTTTAGCACACCTCAGTGCTTTTGGGGTGTCCTCCCTAATTGTGCATTAATATTTCTGGCTGTCAAAAGTCATATCTGTCAGCAGTATCTACTAAATAATTTTTAGCACACCTCAGTGCTTTTGGGGTGTCCTCCCTAATTGTGCATTAATATTTCTGGCTGTCAAAAGTCATATCTGTCAGCAGTATCTACTAAATAATTTTTAGCACTCCTCAGTGCTTTTGGGGTGTCCTCCCTAATTGTGCAATAATATTTCTGGCTGTCAAAAGTCATATCTGTCAGCAGTATCTACCAAATAATTTTTAGCACTCCTCAGTGCTTTTGGGGTGTCCTCCCTAATTGTGCATTAATATTTCTGGCTGTCAAAAGTCATAACTGTCAGCAGTATCTACTAAATAATTTTTAGCACTCCCCAGTGGTTTGCGCTCAGAATGGATTCAAAGCAGTCCACATATGATCTGAATGAGCAACCAGGTTCTGTCACCAGTCCTGATGTTAGTGTTCCCAGTACGTCATCTGGCCAAGGCGATGTCAAACAACAGAGTGTTTTCAAATTAGTGCAAAAAACAAAAACCAAAAAAAAAATTACTGTATTGAAGCGAAAAAGAAGTGTAACTGAGCAAAAGTTAAGTGACGATAAAAAAAAAATTGCAAGCATGCCATTCTACACACGCAGTGGCAAAGAGAGAATGAGGCCTTCACCTTTGGCTATTAGTGGCAGATCCCAAAAAGTTACCCAGCCTACAATTGGTGCACAACTACTGTTACGCGTCAAAGCCGAGCTGCAAGATAACAGTGAGGCATTACAGGAGAATATTTGCTCTGATTCACAAATGACAACAATCCCTGTGGAGAGTCCATCCAACAGTGGGATGTCTAATCGTGAGCATTCTGCTGATGTGTGCCTTAATAGCCCGAGTGTAGTCGGTGATACCCAAATTGAGGATGCCACTTTGGAATTAGAAGAGGATGAGGGGGAGATTTGTGTAGGCGACGAGGGCGCTAATGAGGATGTTGATGAGGATGAGGTTGTTTGTGTAAGTCCTGCACCAGTGGCAGCAGTTCTGACAAGAAAAAGGCCATTGTCATGCCTGGGCATAAAACAAAAAAATCCACTTCTTATGTGTGGAATTATTTCTACCCAAATCCAGACAACAATTGTATAGCCATTTGTAGTGTATGTGAAGCCACAGTCAGTCGAGGGAGGGACCTTAACCATCTTGGAACCTCGTCTATGTTACGCCATTTAACGAGAGTTCATGGCAAAGTGTTGGGAAAAGCTGAAAGTTCTTCCCAAAAGAATACAAGCACTCCCTCATCAGCTAAGACCCTCCGCTCACCGACATACCGACGGCTACAAAATACACCCACCACTACATCCTCATCAATATCCTCAGTAGCGCTCGGAGTTAGCCCGGCATCCCACTTAAGGCTGGATGACTCCGGCACTATTATTGATTCCTCTGAAGAAAGCGTTAGTCCTGCTGCTGCTGTTGCTGCTGCTGGGGGTGAATCGTCATCCCAGAGGCAGGTTAATAAAATGAGCAGTCCTACATTTCAGCAATTAACTGTGAAACAATCATTTGCGAGGGGAAGCAAATATGACAGCAGTCACCCAGTCGTCAAGCGAATCACAGACGCCATGGCTGCAATGTTAGTGTTAGATCTGCGTCCAATCTCCACAATAAACGCAGCTGGTTTTTCACAGTTAATTGAGGTTTTGTGTCCGCGTTACAGAATTCCATCGCGACACCATTTCTCCCGTAAAGCTATTCCACAACTATACCAAAAAGTGTGTAAAAATGTAGAGATTGCGCTGAAAAATGCCATTCTGCCCACTGTTCACTTAACCACAGATATGTGGACAAGTGGAAGTGGCCAAACCAAAGACTATATGACTGTGACAGCCCACTGGGTTGGTCATTCACCTTCACCAGCAGGAACAGCAGCAGCATGTACACCACTACGTAACATTTGTCACAGGCAGGCCACTCTTTGTATCACCGGCTTCACTAACAGGCATACGGCTGACAATTTGTTACGCAAACTGAGAGATGTGATTGATGCATGGCTTATACCACTCGGACTCTCCCCAGGGTATGTCATTTCAGATAACGCCAACAATATAGTGCGAGCATTACAGCTGGGTGATTTCCAACATATTCCCTGTTTTGCTCACACCATCAACTTGGTGGTGCAGAGCTTCCTACGAAATAACCGTGAGGTGCAGGAGATGCTTTCGGTGGCCCGTAAAATTTCAGGCCATTTCAGGCATTCAGCCACAGCATGTAGGAGATTACAGCAGCTCCAAGAGCAGTTTAACTTGCCCTGCCACCAACTTAAGCAAGAGGTGGTAACTCGGTGGAATTCCACCCTGTACATGCTTCAGAGGATGGAGGAACAGCGCAAAGCCATCCAAGCATATTGCACAAGTCATGACATTGGGAAAGGAGGGGGGATGTATTTCACTCTTGCACAGTGGGGAATCCTTTCAGTGCTGTGCAAGGTGCTGAAACCATTTGAAGTTGTGACATGTGAGGTCAGTGCAGACTCTGCTAGTTTGAGCCAAGTCCTTCCTTTAATTAGACTATTGGAAAAGCAGCTTGAGAAAATGAAGGAGGAGCTGAAAGCAAGCAATTCAGCAAAGTATGTTGGCCTTGTCGATCAAGTACTTAATTCGCTTCACAATGATCCTCGAGTTATTAAGATCTTGAACTCGGATCAGTACGTTTTGGCCACTGTGCTTGATCCAAGGTTTAAAACCTACATTGAGTCTTTACTTGTAAATGAGCGAGATGTGAACTTTTGCAAGGAGCTATTGCTCAGCAAGTTGGCCGCTGAACTGGGCCTCGGCTTGACGACGTGTCCTCCTTCACTTTCTCAAGCTGTTGCTCGTAAAAAATTAAATTTCCAAAAAAGAAGCAGGGAAGACACAGGGGGCAGACCAGAACAATTTAACATCTGGGCTGGTTTGAAGGATTTTTCAAAAAAATGTGTCACTTTGCCCATAACTCCATCCAATATGAGTATAAACATGCAAAGGATGGTGGAGGATTACTTTCAAGAGGTAGTTGATATGGAAATGTCAGACAGTCCCTTTCCTTACTGGGAAGAAAAGCAGGCCATTTGGAAACCCATGTACAAACTTGCTTTGCAATACCTAAGCTGCCCACCCTCCAGTGTGTACTCTGAACGAGTGTTCAGCACAGCAGGGAACTTAGTCAGTGATCGCCGTAGAAGGTTACTTCCCAAAAATGTGGAGAAAATGATGTTTATAAAAATGAACTACATCTTCCACGAGGAAGGCCTTCACCATCCAAGACATCCAAGCACTGACTGTTCTCTAATGGCGGATTCAAGCGGCGATGAATTGATAGTCTGTGATGATGACGTACACACTGATGAGGGTGAGGATTAAGCTGAAGATGATGCCGATAACATCTTTTTAAAACTTTCTAAGTAAGTGTAGGGTGCAATCTACCCCCAAAGAGGAAAGGGACTTGTGGCATTTCCATATCACATACCATCTTGAAAGGCTGCTGTTAGGGCAATTTATCCTTAAGGGTAGGGTGTCATAGACAGAGTGACCCTGAACTGGCTTTGTCCATTTTTCATAATATTGTGCAGTCTATAATGGCTGAATTTTTGGGTATTTTATACAAGTGGAGGGGGGCCTAGATAGACAGAAACCAAACTGGCTTTTTCCATGTCAATTAATATTGTACAGTCTATAATGGCTGAATTTTTTGGTATTTTATACAAGTGGAGGGGGGCCTAGAGAGACAGAGTGACCCCAAACTGTCTTTCTCCATGTCAATTAATATTGTACAGTCTATAATGGCTGAATTTTTTAGTATTTTATACAAGTGGAGGGGGGCCTAGAGAGACAGAAACCAAACTGGCTTTCTCCATGTCAATTAATATTGTACGGTCTATAATGGCTGAATTTTTTGGTATTTTATACAAGTGGAGGGGGGTCTTGAGAGACAGAAACCAAACTGGCTTTTTCCATTTCTTTACATATTTAACTATAAGTGTAGGGTGTAATATACATTCAAAGACGATGGCTGCATTGCCAATATGCATAGATGGAGAGGAAGACAATCTGTTTTGTGTGTAGAATAGGCCTACCAATGAAGAATTAAACTGTTTTTTTGGATGATTTATTACCTCAACAATTAGATTACTTGTCTCTAAAACAGTTGGAGCACTAAATTGGGTTAATTTAGGCCCAAAAACATGGATTTTCCAAAAAAATAGCAAAACAAAACCAAACAAAACCAAAACCAAAACCAAAACACGCAATGGCGGTTTTGCAAAACCAAAACCAAAACCAAAACACGACGGTAATCCAGATCCAAAACCGAATCCAAAACCAAAACACGGGGGTCAGTGACCATCTCTACTTCACAGGAATCCCATTCACTATGCAGCCAATCACAGCATGCAAAAACTCTTGTGATTGGCTAGGCAACTACTCTCTGCTATGGTTATTTTGTATCAGTTGGGCGTAGTATGTGAGTGGGTCATTTTATGGAGATTTCTCAGATTTTTGTTTGTTTTTTTTCTTTGAATTAAAACGGACCAAAAAAACAATAAAATATTTTTATTTTTATTTTCCATTTGGGCTGCAATGGATGAATGGAGACTCTGCATTCAGTAGTATGAGGCTGATATAAAATATTGCATTTGGACCCCTCCAAACTGGTGGATTTTTTGGGGAGATGAGCATACCACCTGTTTTTTAATTATTAATTTATTAAACACAGTGAACTTGCATGGGTATATTTTCCTTCTCATTACAAGTATAGGCCGAGACTGTGAGATCTGAACTGGTACAAAACTCCCTTTTGCAGAATAGACATGAAATTGTATAGCAAGGAAAGCCCATGAAAAAATGCACCCCTCCTCCCCTGTATCTCATTACAATAATTGCACTCTGCAAAATGAAATCTTGTCTCTGCACTGTTCCTCAAAACGAGGCACACCAGTGTCCCTACTCCACATACAACCTGAATGCTGAGCCCAGCCTATTAGAGATTTGGGGGTTAGCCATAAACCCTGAGAAAACAGCTGCTTTCTACAGAGAATGGCCATTGCACAATGACTGAAGGGTGTTAACGCAGGAGAAATCAGAGTTTCTCCTTCACTAATCTACTTTTCGTGGGGGACTGCAATGTTAGTAGTTTACTAAGCGAAAAGAATTGATGTCCAGTATCAGACTGGCCCACCAGGGTACCGGGGAGATCCCCGGTGGGCCCCACTGTTTGATTGCCTGGCCCCCTTTCGCTAAAGGGCAGGACCATAATGCGAGCACCAGAGCCTAAACAGAGGAAGCAGTGTAGGAGCAAACTGTGCTGCTCGGTAAAGCAGAGAAGCTTCCGCTCATGCAGGAACTCCTCAACGACTCTGCTGTATTCTGATTGACTGAGTGACTGTGTCAGCCAATCAGAGTACAGACACGCCCCCTACCCATACTGCTATTTGGAGGTAGCAATCCAGGAAAAGGTAAGTTTATGGGACTGTGTGTATGAGAGAGAGAACGTGAGTCAGTTGTGTGTATCAGGCTCGGTTTTCTGACAACTGAGCCCCCAAGAACATCCCAAATCTGAGTAATGAGCAGTGCCGGCTCGGTACTTTAGCGCAGTCTCCAGTGCCATTGCTCACTCAGAAACAGAAGTGGTGGTAGTGTTCTTGCCAGTCTCCAGTGACATTGCTCTGTACCATTGCTCACAGAGAAAAAGGTGGTCTGTCAGTGTTCTTGTCAGTCTCCAGTGATATTGCTCAATTGCATTGCACACACAGAAACAGGAAGGGTGGCAGTGTTCTTGTCACTCTCCAGTGCCATTGCTCACACAAAAACAGAAGGTGTAGAAGGGGTCTTGTCGCTCTACAGTCCCCATTGCTCTGTGCCATTGCTCACACAAAAAACATGTGTGGTGACATTGTTCTTTTCACTCTCCAGTGGCATTGCTCTGTGTCATTGCTCACACAGAAACATGTGGGTTGTAAGTGTTCTTGTCAGTCTCCAGTGCAATATGTATAGTGCCACTGCTCACAAAGAAACAGAAGGGGTAGTAGTGTTCTTGTCACTCTCCAGTCTCCAGTGCCATTGCTCATACAGAAACAGAAAGGGTAGAAGTGTTCTTGCCAGTCTCCAGTCTCAGGTTCCTTTGCCCTGTGCCATTGCTCACAAAGAAAAGAAGGGGTAGCAGTGTTCTTTTCACTCTCCAGTGCTTTGCTCTGTGTCATTGCTCAGACAGAATCAGAAGGGGTAGCAGTGTTCTTGACACTCTCCAGTCTCAATTGCCATTGCTCACACAGAAACGGAATGGGTAGCAGTGTTCTTCTCACTCTCCAGTCAGAAGTGCCATTGCTCTGAGCCATTGCTCACACAAAAACAGAAAGGGTATCAGTGTTCTTCTCACTCTCCAGTTAAAAGTGCCATTACTATGTGCCATTGCTCGCACAGAAACAGGAGAGGTGGCAGTGTCCCCAGTGATATTGCTCTGTGCTATTGCTCACACAGAAACAGAAAGGGTTGCAGTGGTCTTGTTACTCCCCAGTGCCATTTTTCCTACAGAAACAGAAAGGGTGGCAGTGTTCATGTCACTCTACAGTGTCAAAGGCCATTGTATAGTGCCATTGCTCACACAGAAACAGAAGGGGTAGCAGTGTTCTTGTCACACTCTAGTCTCCAGTGACATTGATCTGTGTCATTGCTCACACAGAAACAAAAGTGGTACAAGTGTGCTTGTCACTCTCCAGTCTCAATGCCAATGCTCTTTGCCATTCGTCACACAGAAACAGAAGGGGTAGCAGTGTTCTTGTCACTCTCTAGTCTCTAGATCCATTGCTTTGTGCCATTGCTCACACAAAATCAGGAGGGGGGGCAGTGTTCTTGTCAGTCTCTAGTTACATTGCTCTGTGCCTGTGCTCACACAGAAAAAGGTGGGGTAGCAGTACTCTAGTCACTTTCCAGTCTCCAGTGACATTGTTCTGAGAAATGGATCACACAAAAACAGAAGAGGTTGCAGTGTTCTTGTCACTCTCCAGTCTGAAATGCCACTGCTCTGTGTCATTGCTCACACAGAAACAGAAGAGAAAGCAGTATTCTCATCACTCTCCGGTCTACAGTACCATTGCTCTGTCAGAAATAGAATGGATAGTTGTGTTCTTGTCACTCTCCAGTCTCCAGATACATTGCTCTGTGCCATGGATCTGTTAGGGTTCTCTTCAAAACCAATTCCTTAATTACAGAGATGGAGCCAGACACGTGATATAAACGTTTTAAACTCTTTATTGCAGAAAAGTATAATCCAGGGAATGCAGAATAAACAGTAAACAGTTCAGGCTGAATGGAACAATGGATTTCCAGATCTTGGCAAACAACAGGTAAATAATAATAAAATGCAGCAAATAACTTAACTGAAACCCGTTTGCAGTAGTAGCCAGAAACATGCAGGTAATCCAGGAACAGAGGCACATGGGCAGGCTAGGAACTTCAATGACCAGCAAAGGATTCTAGAAAAGGCAGGCATATATAGGCCACAGATAGGTGTGGATGATTAACTAGCAGTGCTAGTTAACCCCTGATAGTAGGAAAAGGCCGAACAGCAGCACCTCTGGAGGATCACAGGTACTGCAGGGTAATATGCACACAGGGAAACAAGGCAATCATAACACAGGGTAAAATGCACACAAAGATAAAAGGCAGATCATAACAGGCTCACACAAAAACAGAAGAGGTAGCGGTGTTCTTGTCACTCTCAGGTCTCCAGTGACATTGCTCTGTGCCATTGCTCACACAGAAACAGAAAGGGGTAGCAGTGTGCTTGTCACTCTCCAGTATGAAATGCCACTGATCTGTCTCATTGCTCACAGTAACAGGAGAGGCGGCAGTGTTCTTGTAAGTCTCCAGTGATATTGCTCTGTGCCATTGCTCACACGGAAACAGAAGGATTTGCAGTGGTCTTGTCACTCTCCAGTCCAATTATTCATACAGAAACAGAAGGGGTAGCAGGATTCATGTCTCCCTACAGTGTCCAGTGCCATTGCTTACAGAGAAACAGAAGTGGTCGCAGTGTTCTTGTCACTCTCCAGTCTCCAGTGACATTGATCTGTGTCATTGCTCACGCAGAAACAGGAGTGTTCTTGTCAGTCCCCAGTGATATTGCTTCGTGCCGTTGCTCACACAGAAACAGAAGGAGTGGCAGTATTCTTGTCACTCTCCAGTGCCATTGCTCACACAGAAACAGGCGGGGTGACAGTGTTCTTCTTAGTCTGCTGTACAAATGCTCTGTGCCATTGCGCACACAGAAAACGAAAGGGGTAGCAGTGTTCTTGTCACTCTCCAGTCTCCGGTGCCACTGCTCTGTTCCTATTGCTCACACAGAAACAGAACAGGTAGCAGTGTTCTTGTCACTCTCCAGTCTCCAGTGCCATTGCTCTGTGTCATTGTTCACACAGAAACAGAAGGGGTAGCAGTGTTCTTGTCACTCTCTAGTCTTTAGTGCCATTGCTGTGTGCCATTGCTCACACAAAAACTCCCTAGTCTCCAGTGCCATTGCTTTGTGCCATTGCTCAAACAGAAACAAGAGGGGTGGCAGTGTCCTTGTCAGTCTCCAGTGACATTGCTCTGTGCTTTGCTCACACAGAACCAGAAGGGGTAGCAGTGTTCTTGTCACTCTCCAGTCTCCAGTGACATTGCTCTGTGCCATGGCTCACACAAAAACAGAAGAAGTAGCAGTGTTATTTTCACTCTCCGTACTCCAGTGAGATTGCTCTGTGCCATGGCTCACACAGAAACAGAAAGGGGAGCAGTGTTCTTGTCACTCTCTAGTGTCTAGTGCCATTGCTCTGTGTCATTGTTCACACAGAACCAGAAGGGGTAGCAGTGTTCTTGTCACTCTCCAGTCTCCAGTGACATTGCTCTGTGCCATGGCTCACACAAAAACAGAAGAAGTAGCAGTGTTATTTTCACTCTCCGTACTCCAGTGAGATTGCTCTGTGCCATGGCTCACACAGAAATAGAAAGGGGAGCAGTGTTCATGTCACTCTCCAGTCTCGAGTGCCATTGCTCATACAGAAGCAGAATTGGTTGCGATGTTCTTGTCACTCTCCAGTCTCCAGTGACTTTGTTTAGTGCCAACGCTATGAATCAGGGTAAGTAAACAGAACATCAGGAGCACCAACCAGCTGCTTGCACTAGTCATGGGGATACTAGTCCTTCTACGTCATCTACTAAAGCCAATGCTCAAGGGCATACTGTGTTTAAGTCAGGGACAGTGACATCTAAATAACAAGCTCTTACACTGATAAAGAAAACAACACCAATCTAATAAAGGGAAAGTTTACTTTAAAACAAAACATAAAATTGTCAACATGCCATTCTATCCAAAATAACAACACGCAGTGCAGAATCAGCTAGCTCCCTTCTCTCAGCTAGATCCCACCACCTGCAATCTACACTATCATCATCCTCACCCTCATCAGTGTGTACATCATACTCACACAATACTAATTCATTCCTCTGGAATCCACCATTACTGAAGTCTATGTACTTTGATTTATTTGCCAGTAAATTGTACTTGTGGAAATTGTAGTTCATTTTATGACAGAGCTGTCATGATTTTTTGGCAATTCTTTTACACCAGACCGGATGTCAAAATGTTCTGCTGATTATTCTGCATCACCACTGGGTCTCTTGGGAAAGCTTAGTTTTTTCCTATCAGCAGTTGCCTGAGAAACTGAAGGAGGAGACGTCATCGTTCCATGTACCACTTGAACTGTCAACTAGCTCACCAGGAGTTCATTGCATCTCTTGAGATCTGGGTCAGTTGGAAAGAAAATGAAGACAATGCTCTTAAACCTAGGATCAAGTACTGTTGCCAAAATGTAGTAATGCGATTTCAAGATGTTGATAACTCTTGGATCCTGGTGAAGCGAATAAAATACTTGATCTGTAAGTCAGATATACTTGGAATTGCTTTGGTACATCTCCTCCTTCAATTTCTCTAGCTGCTTTTCCAAAAGTCTAATTAGTGGAATCACTTAACTCAAGCTAGCAGTGTCTGAACTCACTTCACAGGTTTGAGTGGTTTCACCACCTTGCACAACACGATAAGTATTCTCCACTCCTCTGGAGTAAAGTACATTCCCTCTCAAATTGTATTCTTCTTGCAGCAGCTGCGATCTCCTACATGTTTTTGCAGAATGCCGAAAATGAACCAAAATATTTTGGGACAGACAGCATCTCCTGCATGTCACTGTCATTTTTTAAAAAGCTCTGTATAACCAAGTTGATTGTGTGAGCAAAACAGAGAGTGCGATGGAATTCTCCTCGCCGTAATGCTCTCACAATATTGGTGGCATTATCAGAAATCACTGATCTTGAGGAGAGTCCAAGCAGGAGAAGCCATGTTGCAATGACATCCCTTTGTTTTTCAAACAGGTTGCCAGCGGTATACCTCTTAGTGTAGCAGGTGATACACAGAGTAGCCTGCCTCTGAAAGATCTGGCGTTGTTTGTTAGATGCTGCTGCTATTCAACCCAGTGAGCTGTCACAGTCATATAATCCTTAGTTTTCCCAGTTCTGTTTGTCTACATATCTGTGATTAAGTGTACAATGGGTAGAATAGCATTTTGTAGACCAATAATTTTCTATTTTGTAACCTCCTGGTACAGGTGAGAAATTGCTTGTCTATTAAAAGGGTGTTGAGATGGAATTTGGTATCTGGGACATAGGACTTCAATTAATTGTCTAAAACCTGCTGCATTAATTGTGGATGTTGGATGCAGATCTAATACTAGCATCGTCTTGGCGCCTGTGATCCACTGTGCGACTGGGTGACAGCTGTCATACTTGCTTCCTTTTGCAAAGGATTGTTTAACAGTCAATTGCTGTTTAAAACTAAAAGCAATTTTTTTCTTGGTCTGCATCTGGGATGAAGATCCACCCCCAGCAGCAGTGGCCCTGCTCAAGGATTCTTCCCCTAGCAGGGGCTTGCTGCTGACGGCTGCACACTGTGCAGGTCCGTTCAGCATTGACAGTGTGCTGCCCGGCTGCTCTGATTGTGTTTTAAACACAATCAGAGCAGCGGGACAGCACACTGCCAATGCTGAACGGACCTGCACATACTGTGCAGCCGTCAGCAGCCTTAGAAATCAGAAAGGGGGCGGGGCCTAAATAGCCCCCCCCCCCTAAAATCGCCCCGGGTAGAGCAGTTGCCTAGATCCGCCCCTGGGGAGGAGTCATCTAGCCTTAACAACTTGGATGCAGGACTAACTCCAATCACTAGTGAAGATATTGATGATGAAGGTGTTGATGGTGTAGATTGCAGGTGCTGGGATCTAGCTGAGAGAAGGGAGCTAGTTGATGCTGGACTGCTTGTTGTTATTTGTTTAGCATAAGTTTCTGATTTTCCAATAAACTTGCCATGAACTTGCTTCAAATGGTGTAACTTGGCACAGATGTCAAGGCCTCTACCTCTGCTGCCTTTGGCTTTAGAAACACTACAAATGGCTAGACAACTGTTGTCAGGATTTGGGTAAAAATAATTCCACACATAAGAGGTGGATTTTTTGGACTTATGCTCATCATGACAATGGCCTGTGACAATGACTGTGTGGAAATGTTTCCTAGGTGTGCTATGAACTGCTGCGTGTTTGTGTCATTGCTCTGTCGCTTAGTATCTATCCAGTTTGATGCAGTCTTTGGCTGAAAGGGGATAAAAATAATATTGTGACCTGTGAGGTGTTCAAAATTGACTAGAAATTATTGGAAATTAGTGTTTTTGAGGTTAATAATAATGTAGCAACAAAAAAGAGCCAAAATATGTGATTTTAGAATATTTTAGCAATTTTCAAAAAATACTGATCCAAAAGCAAACCACTTAAGGACGGTTTTGCCAAAACCAAAACACAAAGTTAATGCATATCCAAATCCAACACCAAAACCAAAACACCAGGGTCAGTAAACATCTCTAGTATCAGAGTGTGAGTCAGTGTGTATCAGAGTTGCATTGGTGTATCTCAGTGTGTATGAGAACTGCATTAGTGTGGGTCAGTGTGTGTGAGAAATGTATCAGTGTGTATGAGAACAGCAATTGTGTGTCTCAGTTAGAGATGCTCACTGACCCCCGTGTTTTGGTTTTGGTTTTGGATCTGGATTACAGTCGTGTTTTGTTTTTTGTTTGGTTTTGTTTTGCAATTTTGTTTAAAAATCAATGTTTTTGGGCATAAAATAACCAAAATTAGTGCTCCACCTGTTTCTTGGATAAGTAATGTAATTGTAAAGCTAATAAATTATGAAAAAAAACAGTTTAATTCCTGGTAGGCCGTCATTAATTATACACACAAACCACATTGTCTTCCTCTCCATCTATGAATATTGGCAATGCAGCCATTGTCTTTGGGTGTATATTACACCCTACACTTATAGTTAAATATCTAAAGAAATGGACAAAAGCAGTTTGGTTTCTGTCTCTCTAGGCCCCCCTCCACTTGTAGAAAATACTAAAAAATTCAGACGTTATAGACTGTACAATATAAGTTGAAATGGACAAAGTCAGTTTGATTTCTGTCTCTAGAGGCCTCCCTCCACTTGTAGAAAATAGTAAAAAATTCAGCCGTTATAGACTGTACAATATTAAGTGAAATGGAGTTTGGGGTCAGTCTGTGTATGACACCCTACCCTTATTGAGAAATTGCCAAAACAGCAGCCTTTCAAGACGGTGCGTGATATAGAAATGCCCCAAGTCCCTTTCCTCTTTGGGGGTAGATTGCACCCTACAATTAAATAGAAAGTTTAAAAAGATATTATCGTCATCATCTTCAGCTTCATCCTCACCCTCATCAGTGTGTATGTCATCATCACAGACTATCAATTCATCACCGCTTGAATCCGCCATTAGAGAACAGTCAGTGCTTGGATGTCTTTGATGGTGAAGGCCTTCCTCGTGGAAGATGTAGTTCATTTTTATAAACATCATTTTCTCCACATTTTTTGGAAGTAACCATCTAAGGCGATCACTGACTAAGTTTCCAGCTGTGCTGAATACTCGTTCAGAGTCCACACTGGAGGGTGGGCAGCTTAGGTATTGCAAAGCAGGTTTGTTTCCAAATGGCCTGCTTTTCTTCCCAGTAAGGAAAGGGACTGTATGACATTTCCATATCAATTACCACTTGAAAATAATTCTCCACCATCCTTTGCATGTTAATACTTGTATTGGATGGAGTTATGGGCAAGGTGACACATTTTTTAGATAAATCCTTCAAACCAGCCCAGCTGTTAAATTGTTCTGGTCTGCCCCCTGCGTCTTCCCTGCTTCTTTTTTGGAAATGTAATTTTTTACGAGCAGCAGCAGCTTGAGAAAGTGAAGGAGGACACGTAGTCAAGCCGAGGCCCAGTTCAGCGGACAACTTGCTGAGAAATAGCCCCTTGCAACAGTTCACATCTCGCTCATTTACAAGTAAAGACTCAATGTAGGTCTTAAACCTTGGATCAAGCACAGTGGCCAAAACGTACTGATCCGAGTTCAAGATCTTAACAACTCGAGGATTATTGTGAAGTAAATGAAGTACTTGATCGACAAGGCCAACATACTTTGCTGAATTGCTTGCTTTCAGCTCCTCCTTCAGTTTCTCAAGCTGCTTTTCCAATAGTCTAATTAAAGGAATGACTGTCACGGGCACTAGGAGTCTTTACCCAGGGATCACCAGGTGGTAGGCTTACCAGAGCAATGTAGATGGTAACAGGGTACTCTGGTAGCGGGGTGATCACGGAACAGGAAACAGCAGATGATGAGATGCTCAGGAAAGTCTATGACTAGCAGCACTGGTAATATGGAGGTAATAGTACACGAGGAACTGTAGGACAAGGACACGTGTAGGTAGTCAGTGGTCTGCGATAGCAAGTTGTACCACTGCTATAGTGAGGAGGAATGTCCAACAGAAACGAGGAGGTGATGAGAGTCAGCGGTCTGCGGATAGCAAGTTGTACCGCTGTCTGAGTGAAGGAATGGAATCCAAGTGGAGGTATCCGGGGAGTCAGTGGTCTGCGATAGCAAGTTGTACCACTGCTATGTGAGAGGATACTGGAACAGGTGATACCGGAAACAGGGATCAGTGGTCTGCTACTAGCAAGTTGTACCACTGAATATATATGTGAGGAGGTGCACGGGGAGAGACTGCAACACAGGATATACACAGGCACCTTATATACGATCCACAGTAACATGCACAATATATATATAAATGACTGAACAGGTCTGCAAATATAGGAAGTCTCTTGAAACAGTCCAGCACAAGTTAACACAGTCAATGATGGCAATAGACTCAGCGTATAGCAGACTCCAGAGGAGAACCAACACAGTCCAGCAAGATATGCAATACACCAGCACAGTCAATGAGAAGTATGCATACCGTGGTTCAGAAGCAGGTAGTCAAATAGGAGTGCAGGGATACCTGAGCGGCAGGAGGCCGGCTGGATGAGAAGTCCCAGGATACCTGAGGCAGCGGTCAGTAGGTGCAGCGCACAGATAAGTAGACCAACAGGGACACGAATCCACAGGAATCAATAACACGTGGAACTGGACTCACGCAGAACCCAGGAGAGTGGAGATGATCCAGCCGAGGAGTAGTAGATGAAATATAAATCCAATGCAGACAGGAGGGTAGACCTGCGGGACACGTGAAGGCGTGGAGAGCGGATCAGCAGTAGATGGATGATAGCGCGGTCAGCAGCAGCAGGACTCTGCGGTACACGGAGGTAACCAGTAGCAACCAATAGTTGTCAGTAGCGATGGCACACGGGATAGCAGAGCAGACCAGGAGCTGTTGATCACGGAGAGTAGCAAATGGCATGAGAGCAGCAGTCTCGAGGAAACACAGAAGAGCTGAGAAGAGACTGCAGTGCACAGGAGCAGCGGATAGGAATCAGCTAACTTGTCACGATGATGAACACAGGCGAGTTGTAGGCTGGAGGCTGTAGTGCACGGAAGCAGCGGATAGACAACAGCTAACAGTCACGATAATGAACACAGGCGAGTTGCAGGCTGAAGGCTTGTAGTGCACGGAGGCAGCGGATAGGAATCAGCTCACTGACTTGATGAGGAACAGGTGAGTGGAAGTAAAGTAACGGTTGGAGTGCACAGAGGCAGCGGGTAGGAACCAGCAAACAGTCACAGTGAAATATAATAGCGATGAAGTGGATTAGAGGACTGAAGTGCACGGAGGCAGCGGATAGGAATCAGCAAACAGTCACAACAATAAGTAGTAGCGTTGAAGTGGTTTGGAAGACTGTAGTGCACGGAGGCAGCGGATAGGAATCAGCTAACAGTCAAGATGATATAGTTGATGGTAGAAGTGGTATGGGGACCACAGTAGTAGAAGTGGTTTGGAAACCACAGAGGTAGAAGTGGTTTGGAAACCACAGGAATCAGCAGCGCTGAAAACACGAGGAATACAGGAACACCTTCAGAGACTCATAGGGAATGAGACTCCAAGATCAGGCAACGTGGTGTTGACCACAGGTGCTTAATATAGGGAGTGTTGCCTGATCTGCCAATTGAGTTAAAGGGACATACACAGAAGTATAGGAAAGGGCTGCGCATGCGCAGACCCTCAGGATGGAGGACGGCCACGGTTCCTAAATGTCCGGGAAGAGGCACTCACGGTACGGTGAGTAACAGTACCCCCCCTTTTAAAGGTGGGCACAGAACGCCTGGAACCGGGCTTGTCCGGATTTTTGGAGTAGAACTTCTTCAAAAGGGCAGGAGCATTAAGATCTTCAGCTTTGATCCAAGAGCGCTCCTCAGGACCAAAGCCCTTCCAATGAACGAGGAAACGGAGGACTCCTCGCGCAATTTTTGCATCCAATACCTCAGTAATCTCGAAATCCTCCTCCTGATGAACTTGAACTGGCTGCGGAGCTGAGGGAGGAGTTGAGAAACGGTTGATGATAAGAGGTTTGAGTAAAGACACATGGAAGGCATTGGAAATCCGAAGATTCTTAGGAAGAAGAAGTTTCACACATACTGGATTGATTACTTGAATGATCCTATATGGACCAATAAAACGAGGGGCGAATTTCATAGATGGAACCTTCAAACGAATGTTTTTAGTAGATAACCAGACACGATCTCCAATTTTTAGTGGTGGAATAGCCCGCCTCTTCTTATCTGCGAAAGATTTATATTTGATAGATGTCTTCTTTAAACAGGTTTTGACCTGAGACCAGATATTTTTAAAGGTCTGACAAGCAATCTCCACCGCAGGAACTTGGGTGGGCGGGAGGGCAGGAAATTCCGGAAAAGACGGATGGTGACCGTAGACCACAAAAAATGGAGTTTTGGATGATGACTCATGATACATGTTGTTATGGGCGAATTCAGCCCAAGGGAGCAACTCTACCCAGTTGTCTTGATTGGCTGATGAGAACATCCTTATAAAAGTCTCAAGGTCTTGATTGACACGTTCAGTTTGTCCGTTAGATTGCGGATGGTAAGAAGATGAGAGTGCTAATCGTATGCCCAAGGTTTTACAAAGGGCTCGCCAGAATCTGGAAACGAATTGTACTCCTCTATCCGACACAATCTCAGACGGACATCCATGAATACGGAAGATCTCTTTAATGAAATGTTCAGCCAGAATGGATGAGGAAGGCAAACCAGCCAGAGGAATGAAATGAGCCATCTTCGAAAATCTGTCCACCACCACCCAAATAGTGTTATGATTCTTACTAGGTGGTAAGTCAGTAACGAAATCCATACTAATATGGGTCCACGGTTTGGACGGAATGGGTAGTGGTCGCAGCAACCCTGCTGGAGTTCTGCGGGAGGATTTAAACTGGGAACATAGCTCACAGGAAGCAATGAACTCTTTGACGTCTCTCCTCATTGAAGGCCACCAGTAACTTCGAGAGAGAATCTCAAAGGTCTTGTGTTCACCGGCGTGCCCAGAAAAACGAGAGGCATGGAACCACAAAAGGATTTTCCTCCTTAGAGTAGGAGGCACGAGGGTCTTCCCAAATGGTAGCGTTTTGGTGGATGAAGCAGCCAGTGAGATACATTTGGGGTCTAGAATGGTATGGTTGGAAACCTCTTCTATATCAGAGGACGTCATAAAAGCTCTAGATAAAGCGTCAGCTTTTTTGTTCTTGGCAGCTGGTTTGAAGGTTATTATTAATTCAAAACGGGAAAAGAAAAGAGACCATCTTGCTTGACGAGGGTTCAAGCACTGGGCAGACTGGAGATATGACAAGTTCTTATGATCTGTGAAGATCGTCACCGGATGGCGAGCTCCTTCCAGTAAGTATCTCCATTCCTCTAATGCAGCTTTGATAGCCAGTAACTCCTTGTCTCCGATAGTATAATTCTTCTCTGCGGGCAGGAGACCCCGAGAATAAAAGGCACAAGGATGAAATTTTTGCTGTTCCGAGCGTTGGGAGAGAATAGCTCCTAAGCCCACATTAGAGGCATCTACTTCCAGGAAGAAGGGGAGTGTCACATCAGGCTGTCGAAGGATTGGAGCCGAAGAGAAGGACTCTTTTAGTATTTGGAAGGCTTGAAGAGCCTCAGGTGACCATTGCTTAGGATTAGCCCCCTTCCTAGTCAAGGCCACAATAGGAGATGCAATGGAAGAAAAGTCTTGAATGAAGCGTCTATAGTAATTGGCAAAACCTAAAAAACGCTGGATGGCACGAAGAGTAGTTGGCTGGGGCCAATGTAGTACAGCATTCACCTTGTCGGGATCCATTTTCAGGCCAACTCCGGAAACTATATACCCCAAGAATGGAATCTGGGGTAATTCGAATGAACATTTTTCTAATTTACAGAACAATGAATTTTTCCGTAGCCTGGAAAGGACTTCTGCCACATGTTGGTGGTGAGAAGGCAGGTCCTGTGAAAAGATCAATATGTCGTCCAGGTAGACGACGACACATACATATAATAAGTCCCGGAAGATCTCATTAATGAACCCTTGAAAAACAGCGGGGGCATTACACAGCCCGAAAGGCATTACCAGATATTCGTAATGCCCGTCTCTGGTGTTAAACGCTGTCTTCCATTCGTCACCGGAACGAATTCTGATTAAATTGTAGGCACCACGAAGATCCAACTTAGTAAAGATACGGGCTCCCTTGATGCGATCGAATAGCTCAGTGATCAGCGGAATGGGGTACCGATTCTTGATAGTAATGGCATTGAGTCCACGAAAATCTATGCAAGGGCGTAAAGATCCATCCTTCTTTTTAACGAAGAAGAACCCAGCTCCAGCGGGAGAGGTGGAAGGTCGAATAAACCCACGCTGGAGGTTCTCCTGTATATACTCAGATGTAGCTTGAGTTTCAGGTAACGAGAGTGGATAGACCCGGCCCCTGGGTGGAGTCTTGCCAGGTAGAAGATCGATCGGACAATCCCAAGAACGATGAGGAGGAAGACGTTCAGACTGAGCTTTATCAAAAACATCGGTAAATGAAGCATATTGAGGAGGGAGTCCCGGTGAGGTAGATGAGATGGAAGATTGCTGTACTTTGAGAGGAATGACTTGGGAAAGGCAACGATGGTGACATTCAGACCCCCAAGACGTGACTTGAGGGGTGCGCCAGTCAATCTGGGGAGAGTGACACTGAAGCCATGGAAGGCCTAAGACAATTGGACTTGTCGTAACAGGAAGGATTAAAAACGATATTTCTTCATGATGCAGGGCACCAATCTGAAGGGTTACTGGAGACGTACTCTGAGTGATGAGACCGTTGATGAGACGTGATCCATCTATAGCCGTCACAGTAATGGGTGTTTTTAAGGTAATCACAGGTAGAGACCATTGATTTACTAATGATTTGGAAATAAAATTTCCTGCTGCTCCGGAATCAATCAATGCCTGTGACTCAAAGGTTTTGGTAGCACAGGAAATCGTAACGTCAAAGGCACAGACTTTAGATTTCATGGAAGATGGAGAGGACTCCAGGGACCCTAACTTCACCTCTCCAGAACTAGTTAGGGCCTGGCATTTCCCGATCTCTTAGGGCAAGAGCTGAGCATATGAGTGGAATCGGCACAATAGATACAGAGTCTATTCTTTACTCTTCGTTTCCTCTCCTCTGAAGATAATTTGGAACGTCCTATCTCCATGGGAATCACAGAGGGTGAAACTGGACGAAATTGAGGGTTAGAACGAAGAGGTGTTTTAGCCGAAGTTGTTTTCTCAGCCTCTCTTTCACGAAATCTCATATCAACACGATGGCAAAGAGAGATCAGATCTTCAAGTGACGAAGGAAGCTCCTGGGTAGTCAGTGCATCTTTAATTTTATCGGAGAGCCCCTGCCAGAAGGCGGCAACTAGAGCTTCAGTGTTCCACTGAAGTTCAGAGGCTAAGATCCTAAATTGAATGACGTACTGTCCTACTGTATGAGATCCTTGTCGCAGACGGAGGATGCTGGAAGCAGCGGAGGTCACACGACCTGGTTCATCGAACACACTTCGAAATGTAGCAATGAATTTGGCACTATCTTGCAATATTGGGTCGTTTCTTTCCCACAGAGGGGAGGCCCAAGCCAGGGCTTGTCCAGAAAACAAAGAGATAAGATAGGCCACTCTGGAACGATGGGTAAAAAAATTTTGAGGTTGGAGCTCAAAATGGACTGAACATTGGTTAAGGAAACCCCTACAAGTTTTGGGGTCCCCATCGTACTTTGACGGAGTAGGCAGGTGAAGCGTAGAAGCTGTAGACACCTGGGATGGCACTGGGGAAATGGAGGAAAGCACAGGAGCCTCAGTAGTAGCTGTCACTGTCTGTCCAGATGTTCCTTGGGAGGTTAACGATTGATAACACTGAAGTAACAGCTGTTGGCGGGCATCTTGTTGCTCTACACGGCTGACCAGATGCTGCAGCATCTCTTTGGCTGTAGGTTCCGTATCTGGGTCTGTCATGGCCTGATCTTACTGTCACGGGCACTAGGAGTCTTTACCCAGGGATCACCAGGTGGTAGGCTTACCAGAGCAATGTAGATGGTAACAGGGTACTCTGGTAGCGGGGTGATCACGGAACAGGAAACAGCAGATGATGAGATGCTCAGGAAAGTCTATGACTAGCAGCACTGGTAATATGGAGGTAATAGTACACGAGGAACTGTAGGACAGGGACACGTGTAGGTAGTCAGTGGTCTGCGATAGCAAGTTGTACCACTGCTATAGTGAGGAGGAATGTCCAACAGAAACGAGGAGGTGATGAGAGTCAGCGGTCTGCGGATAGCAAGTTGTACCGCTGTCTGAGTGAAGGAATGGAATCCAAGTGGAGGTATCCGGGGAGTCAGTGGTCTGCGATAGCAAGTTGTACCACTGCTATGTGAGAGGATACTGGAACAGGTGATACCGGAAACAGGGATCAGTGGTCTGCTACTAGCAAGTTGTACCACTGAATATATATGTGAGGAGGTGCACGGGGAGAGACTGCAACACAGGATATACACAGGCACCTTATATACGATCCACAGTAACATGCACAATATATATATAAATGACTGAACAGGTCTGCAAATATAGGAAGTCTCTTGAAACAGTCCAGCACAAGTTAACACAGTCAATGATGGCAATAGACTCAGCGTATAGCAGACTCCAGAGGAGAACCAACACAGTCCAGCAAGATATGCAATACACCAGCACAGTCAATGAGAAGTATGCATACCGTGGTTCAGAAGCAGGTAGTCAAATAGGAGTGCAGGGATACCTGAGCGGCAGGAGGCCGGCTGGATGAGAAGTCCCAGGATACCTGAGGCAGCGGTCAGTAGGTGCAGCGCACAGATAAGTAGACCAACAGGGACACGAATCCACAGGAATCAATAACACGTGGAACTGGACTCACGCAGAACCCAGGAGAGTGGAGATGATCCAGCCGAGGAGTAGTAGATGAAATATAAATCCAATGCAGACAGGAGGGTAGACCTGCGGGACACGTGAAGGCGTGGAGAGCGGATCAGCAGTAGATGGATGATAGCGCGGTCAGCAGCAGCAGGACTCTGCGGTACACGGAGGTAACCAGTAGCAACCAATAGTTGTCAGTAGCGATGGCACACGGGATAGCAGAGCAGACCAGGAGCTGTTGATCACGGAGAGTAGCAAATGGCAATGAGAGCAGCAGTCTCGAGGAAACACAGAAGAGCTGAGAAGAGACTGCAGTGCACAGGAGCAGCGGATAGGAATCAGCTAACTTGTCACGATGATGAACACAGGCGAGTTGTAGGCTGGAGGCTGTAGTGCACGGAAGCAGCGGGTAGACATCAGCTAACAATCCCGATGATGAACACAGGCGAGTTGTAGGCTGGAGGCTGTAGTGCACGGAAGCAGCGGATAGACAACAGCTAACAGTCACGATAATGAACACAGGCGAGTTGCAGGCTGAAGGCTTGTAGTGCACGGAGGCAGCGGATAGGAATCAGCTCACTGACTTGATGAGGAACAGGTGAGTGGAAGTAAAGTAACGGTTGGAGTGCACAGAGGCAGCGGGTAGGAACCAGCAAACAGTCACAGTGAAATATAATAGCGATGAAGTGGATTAGAGGACTGAAGTGCACGGAGGCAGCGGATAGGAATCAGCAAACAGTCACAACAATAAGTAGTAGCGTTGAAGTGGTTTGGAAGACTGTAGTGCACGGAGGCAGCGGATAGGAATCAGCTAACAGTCACGATGATATAGTTGATGGTAGAAGTGGTATGGGGACCACAGTAGTAGAAGTGGTTTGGAAACCACAGAGGTAGAAGTGGTTTGGAAACCACAGGAATCAGCAGCGCTGAAAACACGAGGAATACAGGAACACCTTCAGAGACTCATAGGGAATGAGACTCCAAGATCAGGCAACGTGGTGTTGACCACAGGTGCTTAATATAGGGAGTGTTGCCTGATCTGCCAATTGAGTTAAAGGGACATACACAGAAGTATAGGAAAGGGCTGCGCATGCGCAGACCCTCAGGATGGAGGACGGCCACGGTTCCTAAATGTCCGGGAAGAGGCACTCACGGTACGGTGAGTGACAATGACTTGGCTCAAACTAGCAGAGTCTGCACTCACCTCACACGTCACAACTTCAAATGGTTTCAGCACCTTGGACAGCACTGAAAGGATTCCCTACTGTGCAAGAGTGAAATACATTCCCCCCTCCTTTCCCAATGTCATGGCTTGTGCAATATGCTTGGATGGCTTTGCGCTGTTCCTCCATCCTCTGAAGCATGTACAGGGTGGAATTCCACCTAGTTACCACCTTGCTTAAGTTGGTGGCAGGGCAAGTAAAACTGCTCTTGGAGCTGCTGTAATCTCCTACATGCTGTGGCTGAATGCCTGAAATGGCCTGAAATTTTACGGGCACCGAAAGCATCTCCTGCACCTCACGGTTATTTCGTAGGAAGCTCTGCACCACCAAGTTGATGGTGTGAGCAAAACAGGGAATGTGCTGGAAATCACCCAGCTGTAATGCTCGCACTATATTGTTGGCGTTATCAGAAATCACATATCCTGGGGAGAGTCCAAGTGGTATAAGCCATGTATCAATCACATCTCTTAGTTTGCGTAACAAATTGTCAGCTGTATGCCTGTTAGTGAAGCCGGTGATACAAAGAGTGGCCTGCCTGTGACAAATGTTACGTAGTGGTGAACATGGTGCTGCTGTTCCTGCTGGTGAAGGTGAATGACCAACCCAGTGGGCTGTCACAGTCATATTGTCTTTGGTTTGCCCACTTCCACTTGTCCACATATCTGTGGTTAAGTGGACAGTGGGCAGAATGGCATTTTTCAGCGCAATCTCTACATTTTTACACACTTTTTGGTATAGTTGTGGAATTGCTTTTCGGGAGAAATGGTGTCGCGTTCTGTAACGCGGACACAAAACCTCAATTAACTGTGAAAAACCAGCTGCGTTTATTGTGGAGATTGGACGCAAATCTAACACTAATATTGCAGCCATGGCGTCTGTGACTCGCTTGGCGACTGGGTGACTGCTGTCATATTTGCTTCCCCTAGCAAATGATTGTTTCACAGTTAATTGCTGAGATTTAGGACTGCTCATTTTCTTGACCTACCTCTGGGCTGACGATTCACCCCCAGCAGCAGCAACAGCAGCAGCAGTGGGACTAACGCTTTCTTCAGAGGAATCAATTAGAGTGCAGGAGTCATCCAGCCTTAATAAGTGGGATGTAGGGCTACTGAGGATATTGATGAGGATGGAGTGGTGGGTGTATTTTGTAGCCGTCGGGATGTCGGTGACCGGAGGGTCTTAGCTGATGAGGGAGTGCTGTTTTTTTTTTTTGGAAGAACTTTCAGCTTTTCCCAACACTTTGCCATGAACTCTAGTTAAATGGTGTAACATAGACGAGTTTCCAAGATGGTTAAGGTCCCTCCCTCGACTGACTGTGGCTTGACATACACTACAAATAGCTAGACAATTGTTGTCTGGATTTGGGTAGCAATAATTCCACACATAAGAAGTGGATTTTTTTGTTTTATGCCCAGGCATGACAATGGCCTTTTTCTTGTCACGTGCCAGAACTGCTGCCACTGGTGCAGGACTTACACAAACAACTTCATCCTCATCAACATCCTCAGCGCTCTCGTTGCCTACATCATTCTCCCCCTCATCCTCCTCTAATTCCAAAGTGGCATCCTCAATTGGTGTATCACCGGCTACACTCGGGCTGTTCAGGCACACATCAGCAGAACTGCTGAAAGGGCCCTTCTTTATGGGTACACTAACAGAATGCTCACGATTAGATATACCACTGTTGGATGGACTCTCCACAGGGATTGGTGTCATTTCTGATTCAGAGCAAACATTATCCTCTAATGCCTTACTGTTATCGTGCAGCTCGCTTTGACGCGTAACAGGAGTTGTGCACCACTTGTAGGCTCGGTAACATTTTTGGATCTGCCACTAATAGAGAAAGGCCTCATTCTCTCTTTGCCACTGCGTGTGTAGAATGGCATGTTGGCAATTTTTTTTTTTTATTGGCAGTTAACTTTTGCTCAGTTAGACTTTGTTTTCGCTTCAACACCGTAAAAAAAATTGGGGTGTGTTTTTTTGGATGATTTCAAAAGACGGTGTAGTGACATCGCCTTTCCCAGATGACGTACTGGGAACACTACCATCAGGACTGGTGACAGAACCTAGTTGCTCATTTTGCCCATATGTGGACTGCTTTGAATCCATTCTGAGCCCAAAGCACTTGTAGTGCTACAAATTGTTTTTGACACTGCAGCAATATAGTTCTTTTTTCACAGCCAGATAAATTTCTGCAAAATAATGGGGTACACCCCAAAAGCAAATGGAAGTGCTAAATAAATAAATAAATATATTTCTTATTAAAGTGCTGCAATATAGTTCTTTTTTCACAGCCAGATAAATTTCTGCAAAATAATGGGGGACACCCCAATAGCACTTGGAGTGCCAGAAACTGAACAAAAAACCCTCCTCTCTTCTCCTCTTACTGCTGTAACAATCTGGTATTAAGCTTTCAATGCTGTTTAATGCAATCAATCACTGTCCCTGCGCTGATATAGCCATTGTGACCTAACCCTGCTCTCTCCCTGTCCAATGGTGATGGATTGCGGTGGAGGCTGGTATTTATGCTTTTTAAATCTCACGAGATCCGAGCTCAGAAAAACGAATACGTCACAATGATGTTTTGCCTCGATTTCGATGGTGCAGATCGAAAAAAGTCCTGTGAACGGGAATGGGAGGATGCAATGAGGATGTAGTGAGAGTGGATGTGTCAGGAGCCGCGGCGGCCTCGGGCACCACCGCGACTCACTTCCTGTTCCTAGTGAACGTCCCGGCCGTCTCTATGACGACCGGGGCGTCACTTCCGGTTCTCGGTCCCGACCGTTGCCAAGGCAACGGCCGGACGCCGAGTGTAACAAGCGGTGCGCCCCGGCAAGTGAGTCAGCCGGGCGCATGCGCTAAGATAGCCTGTGGGCTAATTATTGTCGGGGCATGGGCTGTGATGTGTTGCAGGGCTAAGCCCTGATTGGCCAAAGTCTGTATATAAGGCAGGGAGGGCTAAGCCTCCCTGCCGGTTATAGCGTCCAGTCTGCCTGTCAGCTAACCTGCTCCTGCTCCTGTTAGTATTGGTGAAAACCTGTTTGGACTGATTACCTGTGTATGACCCCTTGCCTGAATTTGACCCTGTCTGTGTATCCTGTGACCCTGACCTTCTTGCCTGTATTTGGACCTTGCTACCGTGCTTGTGATCCTTGACCCTGGATCGTGTATTGGATTCCCTGTCTGCTGCCGGCCTTGATCCTTGCCTGGACTTCACTCCGCTTGCCTGGATTCCCCCTAGTCGGTACACACTTCACGAGCCTCTGCTAGTCTGCGGCCAAGTCTGTCCCCACCACTAGTGGCTCCAGTGAACACCTGACTGGCAGAGCAGACTCCGTGTTGTGCTGTACCGGCTAGAGGGGTTCCTAACATTATAACCGGCCACACGTTTTGGAAACGAAGTTGGTATGGAAGAAAGCTGAACCAATTCGTCTCCTCTTCAAGCCCTGGCGGGTCATGTTGAGACCCTCTACCAGATGATACGGGAACTGTCCCAGTGGTTGTCCTCCCCAGACGGGGTCCCCCGGACTACACTGCTCAGTTCTGGTTCAGTTGATGAACCCAAGTTAAATTTGCCGGACCGGTTTTCCGGAAATAGAGCTCTGTTCCGGAATTTTAAAGAAAGCTGCAAACTCTACTTTCGTCTGAAGCCTCGGTCTTCTGGTTCAGAACAGCAGAGAGTTGGAATTGTCATCTCCCTCCTGCAGGGTTACCCCAAGTCCTGGGCCTTCACCCTACCACAGTTGAGTCCTATCATGCAATCGTTGGAAGCTTTCTTTAATGCACTAGGCCTCCTTTACAATGATCCCGATCGAGTTGCCTCTGCGGAGGCTCATCTACGGGCCTTAAAGCAAGGCCTGCGCTCGGCAGAAGAATACTGCACTGAATTCCACAGATGGTCACCTGACAGTGAGTGGAATGATCCAGCGTTATGCAGCCAGTTTCGCTTAGGACTGTCAGAGGAGATTAAGGATTCACTTGTGCAGTATCCTTCCCCCACCTCGTTGGAGAGCCTTATGCAACTCGCCATTAAAATTAACAGGAGGATCGAGGAGAGGAAGACAGAGAAAGAGGCGTCTTCTTGTTTGTCTGCAATTATTTCAGCCTCCACGGATGTTGAGAAGCCTACGCAGTCAGGTGCGTTTCACCTCCCTCCGGAGGAAAGAGACAAGAGACGGTCACAAGGCCTATGTCTTTATTGTGGCAATAAGGGCCACTTTTCCTGTTCTTTTCCATACAAACCTGAAAAGGGAGCATGTCTGGGAAAAGTCCACTTGGGGTTGCAAATCGTTTCCCAAAAGAATGCTGTCCTGATTCCTGCACAAATTACTTTCGGTGCCAGTTCCGTGGCCCTGTCTGCCTTCATTGATAGTGGAGCGGCCGGCAACTTCCTCGACATCGGGTTTGCCTATTCTGCTGGGATTCTTATGGTGAAGCTTCGTTCTGCAGTTACAGTTTGTGGTCTAGATGGGAGTCCATTGCCTGGAGGTAAAATTGTTTGCGAGACTCCATCACTACAACTGAACATAGGAGCTCTCCATTCCGAGGCCATAACCCTCCTCCTTATCGACTGTCCATCAGTCCGGCTGATCCTGGGCCATCCGTGGCTTTCCCGTCACAATCCTGTCGTGGATTGGCAAAAAGGTGAAATTGTCCAGTGGAGCTCGTATTGTACACAGTCCTGCTTGACTCTGCCTCTGCGTGTAATCCAGTCTATTCCGGAGCAACTTCCCGCACAGTATCATGAGTACTGGGATGTGTTCTCCAAAAAGTCTGCTGACACCTTACCGCCTCATCGAGACTTCGACTGTGCTATTGAGCTGATTCCTGGTTCCAAGTTACCTAAGGGGCGCTTATATTCTCTCTCTGGTCCCGAGACCAAGTCCATGCAAGCTTATATTGAGGAGAATCTTGAGAAGCGGTTCATCAGGCCATCTAAATTTCCTGTAGGTGCCGGATGCTTCTTTGTGTCAAAAAAAGATGGTGGACTGCGGCCCTGCATTGACTACCGGGGTCTCAATCAAATTACAGTCAAGAACACCTATCCGCTCCCTCTCATCTCGGTGTTATTCGATCAGTTAAGAGGTGCCATGGTCTTCACCAAAATCGATCTCCGTGGCGCATACAACCTCATTCGCATCAGAGAGGCAGATGAATGGAAGACGGCATTCAATACACACTCCGGCCAATACGAGTATCTGGTCATGCCGTTTGGCCTTAGTAATGCACCTGCTGTGTTTCAAGATCTGATTAACGAAGTGCTACGAGAGTTCCTTGATTGTTTCATGGTTGTCTATTTAGACGACATTCTCATCTATTCCAAGTCATTAACTATACATCGGGGCCACGTCAAACAGGTCCTACAGAAATTGCGAGAACACCACCTTTATGCCAAACTAGAAAAATGCGAGTTTGAGGTGCAGAAGGTATCCTTCCTAGGCTACGTAATTTCTTTGCAAGGGTTCTCCATGGATCCAACCAAGGTCCAAGCTATCCTGGATTGGGTGCAACCAAATAATCTCAAAGCGGTGCAGAGGTTCCTGGGCTTCGCCAATTATTATAGAAGGTTCATTCGTGGCTTTGGTGATATTGTGGCTCCTATTGTCACCCTGACTCGCAAAGGAATGGATTCCACTAATTGGTCGCCTCAAGCAATAGCTGCATTTGAAAGCCTGAAAAAAGCCTTTGTATCCGCTCAGGTCCTTAGACACCCAGATCGTAAAAAACCATTTGTTCTTGAGGTTGACGCCTCTGATGTCGGTGCTGGTGCTATATTGTCTCAGAAGGACTCTCATACTCACCGTCTGCACCCATGTGCTTACTTTTCTCGTAAATTCTCTTCGGCGAAAGCCAGCTATGACGTGGGGAACCGAGAACTATTGGCAATTAAGTGGGCCTTTGAAGAGTGGCGTCATTGGCTGGAGGGTGCCACGCATCAGATTTCCGTGATTACGGATCATAAAAACCTACAATATATTCAGTCGGCCAAACGTCTGAACCCCAGTCAGGCCCGTTGGTCGCTATTTTTCACTCAATTCGATTTTGTAATCACCTACCGACCAGGTTCTAAGAATGTCCGAGCAGATGCTCTGTCTAGAAGCTTTCTGGCTAATCATGTTCCTATTATGAATCCGGAACCTATCATTCCCCCTTCCATAATCCACGCTGGGCTGACCCAAGATCTGAGCATTACACTCCAAAGGTTTCAAAGGATAGCCCCGAATAATACCCCGGACGGATGTTTATTTGTGCCGGTTCATTTAAGGAAGGCGGTTCTTGCAGAAGCTCACAATAGTAAGACTGCTGGACATCCCGGAATCCGGAAAATGTTGGAAATCTTATCCCGTACTGTATGGTGGCCATCGTTACCTACTGATGTCAGGAGTTATGTTCTCTCTTGCGAGGGTTGTGCCAGGAATAAAGTTCCCAGGAATCGTCCAGTAGGTCAATTGATTCCATTGCCCGTTCCTGCAAAACCCTGGACTCATTTGTCCATGGACTTTATCGTCGATCTGCCACTCTCTGCAGGACACAACACCATATGGGTTGTAGTAGATCGATTCAGCAAGTTGTGTCACTTCATACCACTAGCCAAGCTCCCTAGTGCTCGAAATCTGGCTGTCCTGTTCATCCAGCACATATTCCGCCTCCATGGACTTCCTTGTGACATTGTTTCTGATCGTGGGTCACAATTTATAGCACAATTTTGGAAATCCTTTTTCAAGATTAGCCTGTCGTCTGCATACCACCCTCAGTCTAATGGACAGACTGAAAGGGTTAATCAGTCCTTGGAGCAGTTCTTACGATGCTACACTTCCGAATTTCACGACAACTGGTCGTCCTTATTGCCCTGGGCAGAATTCGCCTATAACAATTCATATCATTCATCTACGCAAATCTCGCCATTCTATTGCAACTTTGGTTTCCATCCCAGATCCAATTCCTTGTATTCCCTCAGATCCGCTGGTATTCCGGAGATTCGTTCCACAGCTGCTGACCTCCAGGTCATTTGGAAAAAAGTGCAATTCGTTTTAAGACGGGCCTCATTTTCTGCAAAAAAAAATTCTGATCGCCACCGTGCCACCTGCTCCCTTAAAGTGGGGCAGAAAGTGTGGCTTTCTACACAAAATATTAGGCTCAGACAGCCTTGCAGGAAATTGGGTCCTAAATTCATCGGTCCGTTTCTCATTATTAAGCAGATCAATGCCGTTGCATTCAGGTTGAAAATTCCTGGGTCATTAAGGATACCAAACACATTTAATTGCTCTTTGCTTAAGCCTGTACTATACCCAAGTCAATCCCAGCTTCCAAGTCCACATGTACAGAATCGGAATAAGTCTCAAAAATACATAATTCAGAAGATTCTCGATTCTAAGAACGTGCAGGGCCAGGTGCACTTCCTGGTACAGTGGAGGAATCGCGGCTTGGAGGACTGGTCCTGGGTCCCGCGGAGAAAACTTAATGCTACAAAACTTAAGAGAATTTTTCAAAAAATTCCCTAAAAAACCTGGGTGTCGGGGTTCCTTAACCCCTTCTCAAGGGGGGGTACTGTCAGGAACCGCGGCAGCCTCGGGCACTGCCGCGACTCACTTCCTGTTCCTAGTGAACGTCCCGGCCGTCTCCATGACGACCGGGGCGTCACTTCCGGTTCTCGGTCCCGACCGTTGCCAAGGCAACGGCCGGTCGCCGAGTGTAACAAGCGGTGCGCCCCGGCAAGTGAGTCAGCCGGGTGCATGCGCTAAGATAGCCTGTGGGCTAATTATTGTCGGGGCATGAGCTGTGATGTGTTGCAGGGCTAAGCCCTGATTGGCCAAAGTCTGTATATAAGGCAGGGAGGGCTTAGCCTCCCTGCGGGTTATAGCGTCCAGTCTGCCTGTCAGCTAACCTGCTCCTGCTCCTGTTAGTATTGGTGAAAACCTGTTTGGACTGATTACCTGTGTATGACCCCTTGCCTGGATTTGACCTTGCCTGTGTATCCTGTGACCCTGACCTTCTTGCCTGTATCTGGACCTTGCTACCGTGCTTGTGATCCTTGACCCTGGATCGTGTATTGGATTCCCTGTCTGCTGCCGGCCTTGATCCTTGCCTGGACTTCACTCCGCTTGCCTGGGTTCCCCTTAGTCGGTACACACTTCACGACCCTCTGCTAGTCTGCGGCCAAGTCTGTCCCCACCACTAGGGGCTCCAGTGAACACCTGACTGGCAGAGCAGACTCCGGGTTGTGCTGTACCGGCTAGAGGGGTTCCTAACAGGATGAGACACGCAGATCTTGTCCCGAACAAAGTTATTGAGTTTGGAGATATTTTGAGACAAAGTGAGGAGATGTATGTTGGTGCAGTTTTGTTGATGGACTTAGGTAGATTAGTAGAAGTATTTTTTTATTGGATTTGGTAAAATACAGGCAACCAATAAAGAGGTTGACAGAGTGGTTCAGCAGAGGAAGAACGATTTACATGAAAAATCAATTTAGCAGCAGCATGCAAAATAGATCGTAGGCGTGAGAGTCTGGTTTGGGGAAGACCGGTTGTGACTGGATCACCTATAAGTAACTTATGGTATTAATTTATTTAAAGGAAATAGCGCAGGGCACTTATTTATATAATTGCAAATGTACTTATTTTTGATATTGTGTGTATTTCGGAAAGGAAATATCTTTATTTCTGAGACCAGGGGAGAAAATTAGTTTTTTGTTTTAACATTGCTAGAGGAAATCTGCAATTAGGCATGTGGGGAGGGAGACTGATAGCAGGAAATGCTAACAAAGTCTTTTGAGATGAAGTGTCAAATGGCTGCTCTGGGGTCGCTACTGTGTAGCGTTTTGTCCAGAGTGTTAGAACCTGTCTGAACATTGTACACAGCACAAGATGAATGAAATCACAGCAAGTTTTAGCATAACACAGATAAAGCATATCACAGATAAGTGTAAATATTGTTAGCTTTGCATTGCATGTAAATCCATGTTTGGGTAAACAAATTGCATCCTGATTCTAAAAATAGCTGAGACCTCAAGGGGACTGGCTTATCCTTTGCTTCAAAGGCCTGCTTCAAAATGTATTCCATACTGAAAATCCTGTGACCTACAGATTAGACCCAAAATCTAATCCATTCTCGGCTGTTTCTGAGGTTTGGAACCAGCATCCATTACCATCGCTCTGCCCGCTACCCTGCAGCTCTGGCCAGTGTGATAGGCCTGGGGGGATCCATCCATAGCAACCCTGATCCATGAGAAGAGATCAGGAGTACCAGCCCAGGTGCACAAGCAACGGGGTACAATCGCAGCGTGAATTATCCAGAAAAAATCCGGTTCTGGATGCCTGTAAAAGAGTCCAGAAGTGGCAGCATTTGTAAGCCCCTCCTACTGCCGTAAAAGGGCGCAATTGGGATAACAAAAAGGAACTGTGGCAAAGTAAGCACAGCCGGTTCCCAGCAACAACAGACAGGATGGCATAGGCGGTCCATCCTGTCACACTGGTAAAGGGAGGAAATTACAATATTCAATGCTGGAGATGATGAATGCATGAATTAGAGTTTTTGCAGTGTCTTGTATAAGATATGTGCGTATTCTGGAAATGTTTTTTAGAGTTATGTAACATGATTTAGATATATAGTCGATGTGGGGAACAAAGGATAATTCTGAGTCAAGGAGCACACCTAGGCAGGGTTGACAACAGAAATAGAAATGTCAGGTAGGTAACTTCTGTTGTTGGGTGGGAATATTATTAACTCTGTTTTTGAAAGATTGAGTTAGAGCTGGCAAGAGGATATCCAAGATGCATAGCAGAAAGACAGTCAGTAACGCGAGACAACACAGATGGCGAGAGATAAGACGAGGATAGATAAATTTGGGTATCATCTGCATAGAGATGATACTGAAATCCAAAAGAGTTTATTAGTTTTCCTAGAGAAGTGGTATATATAGATAACAGCAGGAGACCTAGCACTGAGCTTTGTGGTGGTCCAACTGATAAAGGAAGCGGAGCAGAGGTGGATCCAGAAAAAATAACACTAAAAGAGCGATTAGAACGGTAGGATGAGAACCAGGATAGGACAGTGTCTTGAAGACCTATGAATTGTGGCATTTGTATGAGAAGAGAGTGGTCAACAGTGTCAAATGCACCAGAACGATCCATGAGAAATATAAAAGAGCTATGGCCTTTAGATTCAGCAGGGCTCAAACCATTAACAACTTTAGTCAACACAGTTTTTCTGGAGAGTTGAGAATGAAAGCCTGACTGAAGAGGATCCAAAATGTTGTTAGCGGAAATGAAGCGTGTGAGGTGAGTGAAGGCAAGTCTCTCTAGAAGCTTGGAGGGGCATGGTTGCGAAGAGATGTGACCGTAATTTGAGAGAGAGTTTGGGTCAGAATTTGTTTTTTTTCAGAATAGGAGTAATCACTGCGTGGTGACATAATGACAGGAATATACCAGTAGAGAGAAATAGATTACATGTTTTAGTTAGAGGTGAAATGAGCACAGTTTAAAGGCATCTACTGATTTGTGAGAGTATAGGATCAAGAGAACAGGAGGTAGAGTAGGAAGATAAGAAGAGGGTAGAAACATCATTTTCATTACTTGGGTCAAATGAAGAGAAGGTGTCAGAGGGTGCTGGGAAGGAATTGAGGTGATTGCTTGCTAAGGAGGACGATGCCCTTTCTAGACTGACCTTATCAATCTTATCCTTGAAGTAGGAAGCACAATCCTGGACCCTGATAGTAGTCAGAGAGTTTGTAGTAGGAGGATTGAGAAGAGATGTAAATGTGTTAAACAGGCGTTTCGGGTTAGAAACCTGAGCATAGATGAGAGATTGGAAGTATGTTTGTTTTTCAGTGTTTGGAGCATTTTGATATGAGTGGTAGATAGAAGTATATGTGAAGAAATCATTAGAGGTACAAGACTTACACCAGTGACGTTCTACTTCAAGGAAAAGTTTTGTAAGATTTTGTATTACTTTAGTGTGCCACGGCTGACATTGTGTAGTATGATTTGGCTGTTGCTAGGTTTCGGTGAAAATGAGGTACTGCCATATCAAGGGAGGATAGTATAGAGATTGGGGAGGGAAGGTGTTGGAAAGAGGTGGAAAACTGTTGAAAATCAATAGAGTTAATATTCCTGCGGGTATAAGGAGGCTTGGTAGAGTTTGACAGCTGAGAGGTTAAAGTAGTGGGGGTGAGAATGTAGCTGATAAAGTGATGATCCGAGAGGGGGAATGGAGTGTTAAGGAAAACAGAAACAGAGCATAGTCTAGAGAAAATAAGTTCAAGGCCTTGGCCATCCTGATGAGTAGAGGATTCAACCAACTGGGAGAGGTCGAGGTAGGAGGTTAAAGTGAACAGTTTGGAAGCAGCATTGGAATATGGATTATCAATGGGGATGTTGAAATCACCCATGATGATGGTGGGTATGTCAGAAAATAAGAAGTGAGGGAGCCATGCAAAGAAATCCTGAAGAAATTGTTAATGCACTCCAGGGGGTGCTAGATCACAGCAACATGCATAGGGCATGGATTAAACATCTGAATAGCATGTACTTCAAAAGATGAGAATGTAAATGTTGGGACATTTGGTAGAACTGTGAAGGTGCACTGTGAGGAAAAAGTGTAGTCCAACCCCACCTCCTTGTCTGCCTCCAGGCATGGGAGGTGTGGGTGAAATGGAGCCCACCATGTGAAATGGTTGCAGGTGAGGTAGTGTTTGACTGTGTAAGACAGGCATCAGTGATTACCGGAAGGTTGAGGTTATTTAAGAGGAGAAGGATATAGATATATATATATATATATATATATATATATATATATATATATATATATATATATATATATATATTGTGAAAGTCAAATAATTGCATGAGGTCGTTTTACATTAAAAAACATAGATTGAATTTGTTTTATGAGAAATAAGCGAATGGTACGCTACAGCGCAGAATGGCTAATTATGTAATCATACTAGCGAACACATATAAATATATTTACACTCACACATACATTTGTTAATAGTTCACTTTAATAAGGTCCAAGAATTAGTCCTATATATTCAAATAGTTTAATGTAATAGTTTTAAAACTACTTTCAAGACATCTAAGGTTCAAGGTTTAGGAAATGTATCATGTTTAGTGTCATATTAATCCACTTTTTTCCATTAGGAATCCACTACTATATGCTAAGCAATCGCACCCTGTGGACACTAGTTATGGATGATAAAGGATTAATGCTCAATATGATTATGTGTTTTAAATGCACATGGGTTGGTTTGACCAATATTTCAGCAGGCTCCTTAGGGAAGACACGCAGGCAGCTGTTGGAGTAAGCTGCCCCACCCTTGGAGAGCATCCTTTGAATCAACTTATGACCTAAATCCTAAACCAATGAAAAATGCTTTTACTGTTATCTTATTTACTTTATGACATCATCACAAACGGTTGGGCACTAAATTTTGGCTTACTAAGAAACTACAGTACTTACCACGACATGCTGACATTGACGACTGTCTGAAAAACTGAAGGGCATACATTTCGACTCATGAAGATCACGTTTCCCAGAATAACGTAATTTAAAAGTGTGATTGCGGCTGTTAAAGGGGCGATGCAAGGACACGCATGCTGTACAATGCTTTTTACTAAGTCACACTGTCGCCGTGGTATCTGACGTCATTCTGAGAGCCGGAATCTTCATCTTCGGAATGGTTGCACTTCAGTTTTCAAACAGTCTCCAATGTTAGCATGTCTGGCATCAGAGTTTCGGGGTCCTCGAGTCCTGGTAAGCACGGTCGTTGTTTAGTAAGCCGTGATTATGACTACCACCGACACAAACTTTATATAAACCAGGCACCATTCAGTCTACTCTGACACAGGTTTCAGGAATGACTGTTAGCTGGATCCAGTGCGCAACTTATGTTTTCTATCAATTGTACTTTACATTATTTTATTGTATTCCGTTATACTTTGCTAGTAAATATCTTTGTGAGTTGGAACCACAATTACCACATTGGACAATATTTATTGATAGTGTCAATACGAACATTACAAGTTGGGGGCTCATGAGCGGAGGCCATACTAATCAAGCATTCTCAAAACCTACGGATTTCGGTTTGTAAACAAAGGGTGGACGATGCATCATTAACGATTAAGAGCGCAAATATTTCTATGCCTTTTATCATCTAGTGTTGCAAAACCGAATATCCACTTTGTGTAATTCAAGGGGTGCTGGTTAAAACCTAGGGACAAGAAAGAAAAACTTTCATTTTATGTCTGTTTGAAAATTAAATTTGGTTTCTTTGCATGCTGTATGCATATATTTCCAGGTATATTTGCCACGTTTAAACGGTTGTATTGATAGATATTGCTGTTTTATTTTATGGTGAAATTAATTGTTAAAATTTCTGAGAAGTTATTACCAACATTTGGGAAAGTATTTTTCTGTACAGAAAACAAAGGTGTATGTGAATTGTGAATTGTGTGATTGTGAAGATAAAGTAAAGTTGAGTATCCAGGTTACTGTTGAGAAAACAGGATATAAAGATAACCGAGGTAGGTGTACGAAGGTATAAGTTTAAAATAAAGGTTTTCGTCACAATCCCAATAGTAATCGTAAAGTTTACCGATAGCTAGTGTCTGTGCGCGGTGCGATCGGACCACACGTGTTGCATGCGCAACTGGAATTGTGACTTGTGGATGTGCCAGAAGAAATTCACTGGAAAGGCTGGTATTGCTGAGATCAATATTTAGTGCTCCCAGTTAAAAAGTACTCAGCAGTTAACTTCTCTGGAAATGCGGGATATCGTTTTATGCTATGAAGTTTTTATATTTAGTTCTTTCAGTAGAAAGTGACTGTGTTAGCGAATTAGCTGGGAAAGCTGGAAATCGCGTGTATTGTTTAGTGTTACACAGTGAAGAAGAAGGGAGTGGATACAGCTTACAGAATTCGTCCACGGCCACAAAAAAATCTCTATCAGGAGTTTTGTACTGCGAAGCTTTGAGGATTCTGATTCAACGTAGGTGCTAAACAACCGTTACAGATGGTCGATGAAGTAGAGTCAATCAAGGACCGATAGGTTTGGCAAGTATGTTATGAGTGTCAAATATGGTGCGCAATGGCATACAGTGATAATTAGGTCAAGATGACCAATGAATATGTGAAACCCTTTCCTAAGGTTGGTAGTTTTGATACAGAGGTATTAAGAACTGTAAGAGGTAAAATTTGATAAAGTCACTAAAACAGAGATTTAAACACTCTGATTGTTAAAAACTGTGGCAACATGAAGGGAGTGTGTGGTACAATAGCACATGCGCAGCGGAAAGTAGCATTGCGAAGCAGAGAGAAGCGAGCACAAGTGTGACCCGCTGCCATATGCAGACCGGGGTAAAAGTACAATCGAAACCAAAAATGATAAAATCATAAGTAACTTATATCCCAAATTTAGTGGTATGCACAGTAATATTTCTGAAGAAGATAATGAACCCACTGTTATTTCAGCCATTGCCCATGCAATTTAAATGCAAGAAAGGGAGTGATCCCACCAGCAGGGGCAACGGCTGAAATCGGTGAGATTTGTGTAGAAACCAATAGACGGGGTAACATTTATTGTACTGAAACAGTGATTCCAGTAATTAGTCCACAATGTAGTGATTTAGTATGCTTGCATCCTGTCCGTATAATAGCAGTTCCTAATGGGAAAGCGGACAAGGATGGTGTAGTTCCCATAAAACATGTAGCAATGCATTGTCCATTGACTAGGTCTGAGCTGCATTCAATTATGTCTGATTTCCCAGACTCAAGGATAGATTTGGGCAAATGTCAGAAATTTGTTAAAGATTTGGGCAATGCTCATGATCCAACTAATAAAGATTGGTGAGGGGCGTTGAGGGCCTGTCTTCCTCCTAATACTGATATGCAAATTTTTATTAAGGATTTTATGTTGGAGGAAGATAAATTCTTAACTGATGACGATAATCAAAGCAATATAAAAGGTATAACCTTTCAATTGGGTATAAACTTCCCAGTAAGAGTAAACTGGAGCAAAATTTTCACTATTAGGCAAAGGGATGGTGAGCCTGCATCAGATTATTTTCCCAGAGTCCTGACAGCAATGACCAAATAAATACACTGGGATAGCAGACATAAAAGATGACGTGCATCAAAGGGAGGTAGCTGTTACAGTACTAATGGATGGCCTTTGGTACAATCTAAAAACCAGGGTACAAACCTCTTTACCTAATTGGAGAGAAATCACAGTAGACACCCTTAGGGTGTCTGCTGAGGATCATGCCAAAAATATGGGTAGAAAAAAAGAGGCACAGAATGAATGGTTAATGATGGTAAGTATTCCAGGCACTGGAAGGACTACATACACAACTACAGATCCAAAACACATAGCAAGCGAAAGCGACATACGTCAAGTGAGGTGTTTAAAATGTCTTAAAGAGGGACACATAATGAAGTACTGTAAAGAGGAAGTTAGAGGGGAAAATAACACAAGATAAGATCGGGCCGCCTAGAAGGGAGTCATATTGATACACACAAAAAAGAGATCCACAAGTCTTTGAGGCCTCTCATCAGTTATCCGCACACAACATAGATGCAAACGCTTTGCAGGAGAACAAACACTAGGGGTTAGGTCATACCTGTATCGTACAACCAGTTAGACTAACTTAAAAGTCTTAATGAAGAACCTGCAGTGACAGTTGATGTATCTGGTATAACACACACTTTTCTTGTTGATACTGGGTCAGCCAGTAAAGTGATAACTTCTCCTTTAAGTTTACAGCTTACTAACAAAACTGTTCCAGCTATGGGAGCCAAGGAGAGAGTGCTACATTACCCTCTGACTAAACATGTAGAGGTTACTATTGGGCCCCTGCATACCAAGCATTCATTTATTTTGGCTGCAGCGGCTCCTACTAACCTACTGGGCAGGGATTTATTGTGCAAAATGGGATGTGTTATTTACTGCACTCCTGATGGAGTATTTCTGGATATTCCAGGAAAGTTTGCACATGAAGTGCAGGACTTAGTAGACACACCACAAAGGCTAATGCTGCACTCTATCATTCTATTAACAAAGTCCATCCCAGGTAGAAGAAATGTATCACAAATATAGGGTTGCCTATGGATCAAAGATGGACAAAGCACTGGATTAATGGCAAATGGTGTAATGGTGCATTTATAAAGTGGCAGGCAAGCTCCAAAAATCCCACAGTACCCATTAAAACCGGAGGTGGAATTAGGGCTGTATCCTGTAATTGAAAGGCTGTTACAACAAGGAATCTTAATTCGTCCAGCACAGCTAACAGTCCAATTTTCCCAGTGAAGAAGAATGGGAAAATTGGCTATAGATTAGTCCAAGACTTAAGGGAAATCAATAAAGTAGTTGAGAGCTAATTCCCCATAGTACCCAATCCAGCTGTCATCTATATGCAGATTCCACCATCTGCCAGTCATTTTACTGTAATTGATCTTTGTTCTGCCTTCTTCTCTGTTCCTCTTCATCCTGACTGTCAGTATCTCTTTGCCTTCTCCTATAAGGGGGTACAATACACATGAACAAGAATTCCCCAGGGATTCATTGACAGCCCCAGAATTTCCCCCCAGGCCTTACACGATTGTTTACTATCCTTTCAACCAAGCAATGTGTTTGTTCTAATTCAATGTGTTGACAATTTGTTGCTGTTCTCTGATTCATTTTTGTCATCTGTGTCTGATACTAAACTGTTATTGCTTCATCTCTCGCCGTCTGGACACAAGGTTGCAAAGGATAAATTACAGCCATGCCAGACCAGGGTTAAATATTTGGGACACTGTCTCACCCAGGGGCTAAGACACCTGACAACAGACAGATTTCAGGCCATACAAAACATGACACTGCCGCAGAACCAACAGCAGATCCTTACCTTCCTAGGGATGTGTGGGTATTGTAGATCATGGATTCCAGGTTTTTCTATTCTGGCATTGACATTACAGGAGTTAGTCTCATCCTCAAAGCCTGAATGTGTTACATACACAGAGGAGCCAAAGCAGGCATTCTTTAACCTTAAAGAATGGGAATAACTGATTATGAAAAGCCTTTTGAGTTATATTGAACGGAAGCTGATGGTTGTGCAGCAAGTGTCTTGACACAGAAATAAGGGTACGCCAGCAGAACGGTAGAATACTACAGTGCACAATTGGACACTGTGTTTGGATCTTTCCATACATGGTTAAGAAGTGTAGCTGCAACTGCTCTTTTAGTAAGTAAGAACAAGGGCGTAGTACTAGGACATGTTTCAACTGTCTATACACCACATGTAGTATCTGCTTTGTTAAATTCTGCTCAAACTAGACATGCCTCCTCAGCGAGCTTCACAAAATGGGAATCAGCTCTGATGGCACCTGCAAATATCACCATTAAACGGTGCAATACTTTAAATCCAGCAACATACTTTCCATATGCACCTCTGGATGCACAAAGGGTGGAAGAAGAGGAGACTTTAGCTGAGGGTGAATTTGACAGGTATACTGATACACATGATTGTATAGAATATTTGAACCAGACTTTTACTGCAAGACCTGACATATATGACACCCCTTTATGTAGATTTTACATATTACACGGAAGGAAGTTGTCATACACAGACAGACAGACAGAGGAGAACTATGTACCGGTTATGCTGTTGTAGATGATGAGGATGTTATAGAAGCTGAACCCCTTGGTCCACCTCACTTAGAATAAGTAGCCGAACTCATAGCATTGTGAAGAGCGTGTGAGTTGGCAGAGGGTAAATCAGCTAATATATACACTGACTCTAGGTACGCTTTCAGGGTAGTGCATGATTTCGGTGCCCTTTGGAGTCTTAGAAACTTTTATGACAGCGGCAGGCACACCAGTAGCACACTCACAGCACATAAAAGGACTTTTGACAGCAATACAATTATCAAAGGCGGTAGCCGTCATCAAATGTAAAGCCCACACACATGAAGAAGACCCGGTATTAGTGGGTAATAGCAGAGCAGATGAAGCTGCCAACTGAACAGCAGGTTTATCTGTAAACATGTCAACTGACAAGATGATGCTTTTCCAAATGACAAACACACAACAATTAATTGAAATGCAAGATTTGTGTTCCCTACAGGAAAAAGCAGTCTAGAAGGTGAAGGCATGTGGTCAAGAGTCCTCTGGACTCTTGAGAGATGGACAAGGTAGGCCTGTGGTTTAAAGAGCATTTTTTCCAGGCCTAGCTGAGGCAGCTTATGGTCTGACTCATCTGGGTAAAGAAGGTATGTGTAAGCTGGTTAAAGCATATTCGTTTGCAACAGGCTTTTATTCTCAATCTAGTAAGAAGGCGATGTCTTATCTTACTTGCTTGAGGAAAAATGTTGGGAATACAATATCAACAGAGCTATCCCATATTCCTCCAACAGATGGATGTTTCCAGGTAATAGAAAATTGACTTCATCCAATTACCACCTTGGAGGAATCTCAAATATGTATTAGTATGTGTTAGGAACCCCTCCAACCAGTACAAAACCCGGAGTCTACTCCGAAAGTCTGGTGTTCACTGTTGCCTCTAGTGGTGGGGACAGACTTGGCTGCAGACAAACAGAGGGTCGTGAAATGTGTACCGGCTGGGGAGAACCCAGGAAGGCGGAGTAAGGTCCAGGCGAGGGTCGAGGGCCGGCAGCAGACAGCGTATCCAGTAAACAAGCCAAGGTCAGAGGTCACAGGCAAAACAGCAGCGTAAGGGTCCAGGCAATCGGTCAAGGAGCACAGGCAGTCAATCGTAGTCAGATATCCAGACAAGAGTCGGCAACAATAAACAGGTACAAAAACAAGCAGGTACAGAGAGCAGGCTAGAGCACTGAAGCGGGAACTATAACCGGCAGTGAGGCCCAGTCCTCACTGCCTTAAATATTATGATGGGCAAATCAGAAAGGAGGAGGACAGGGCTGATAATCAGCCTCAGGAGGCTGCTGATTAATTACTAGCTGGGAACTAGCATAGATCATATCACAACCAGGAACATGTATGAATGACAAATAATATTCATGCGAGAGCTCCCCCTGGAGTTGGAGGATGTCCCTACAACCTCCACAAATATAGCAGTGCATTGAAACTAATGCACGTGCTCGGCTGCTACCTCACGCCAGGATGCGGCATACTGCCGCGGCTCGTAACAGTATGCACTGATGTATTATCTAATTGGGTAGAGGCATTTCCAGTTGCCACTAATATTGCTATTTTTACTGCAAAAAAAATTGTCCAGGAATTTGTATGCAGATATGGTATCCCTAGAATTATAGAAAGTGATAGGCGTACTCATTTTACTGGTGATATTTTTCAGCTCATGTGTAAACTCATGGGAATTGATAGCAAACTTCATACTCCTTACCGACCACAAGCCAGTGGAAATGGTAAATGGTATCATTAAAACAAATTGAGTAAGGTGATAGCTGAAACTGGATTTGCGTGGCCAGAAGGTTTGCCACTAGTCCTCCTTAGCATCAGTACCAATCCCAGACCTCAAATTAATTTGTTCCCCATTGAGATACTTTTTGACTGATAACCTTAATTGATCATATGTCCAAAAGATTATTTAAAATGCAACAATTAAGCGACTGCTCAATACTTCATAAAGATGAGCAAGTGGCTAAGACAGCAGCAACAGAAACTCAAAATACTGTCACCTGGTATGTAAGACACTAACTGACACAATGTTGAACTTGGGGAATATGTCATAATCAGCAATTTCTTACGCTTAGGTTGTTTAACAGACCAGTGGGAAGGCCCGTACCAGCACCACATCTCTAAAAGTAGCAGAAAGAGACACTTGAATCTCTACACACTGCAGAAAAGTCAACAATCCGGAGAAGGTACAAGACAAAGCCGAGACTGACACCACAGATCGGTCACTCGTGAATCTGTTTCGGGAGACCTAAAGACTGCATATACTGACATCTGAGCCAAGGATGTTGCAAAGGCTATTGTCTCAGCATAGAGTGGTGGTTCTTCTATTTTTTTTTTCCAGAATTCTTCTTATTTTTATTCTTTCTAGAACATTTGATTCTTGCGATGGTGGTCAGATGAGAGAGAATGGGTTCGTTAGTTATACTGATGAGGTGGAGATGGAGGAGAATTTGTTAGAACACTCAATACAGCCTGTTGCCTTATTCAATTAAGGGGTAATGAAAAGATCTGCTAACTCTGGAGCTCGGCGACAGTGTGAGGGGCTATTGTATCTGTAAGTACTGTGACCCCCTGAATAAAAGTGCATCCCGTGGTGCCAGTCCAGTAGTAATTTGGATGTGGGTGAGCACCCATTGGATGATTATCATTCCTTAATGGGTAAGGTCTTAAACCAACCAAATGCTGGGTGTGCTCTCACCTGCCTCAGGAACAGAATAATGTAGGAGTGGTACCGTTCCTACTAAACATCTCTAAGGTCCATGAATTACAGTGAGGGATGCCCATATAAGAGAGATATAATACCACTATGTCCCTTAGTTTAAAACTTTGCCAATACTCAGTAGATTGATCCTTGTTGTGCTTGAATTTTTCATATGCAACGAAACTTGAGAAGTGGGAAGCTGAAGTACCTAATCAGACAATAGCTCGCCACATCATTATTGGTGGGAAACTCACTAGAATACCAATAACCACAATTACTGAAGGGCACCATGGACGAGGACATGTCAACAAACATAAGAGGGTATTGATTGGTAAAGTTCCTTTGGGTTATTGTCAGAATGTCATACATGTCGAAACCTACTTTGAACAAATGGAAATGATATGAATGAGGAGTTTTGTCAAGATTTTGTGCAATATTATAACCAATCGTACTGCGCCTTACATGCGCACGCTATCTTCTTATTCTGTTCTCAGATACACTCGTTATAAAACTCGCACTTTTATGCACTTTACTCAGTCTTTTGACCATACTAAATAACACAAGTTTTACAGAACTATTTATCCAATAATCACTGTATCTCTCACAGTATATATTTGTTATAAATAACCAATACTCACAACATATGTGTGTATTTTAATCAAAGTATTTTACTGTTAACACAGAAAAGCTTGTATTCACAGTTCACACATATATCATAACGTTGTTCAACATAACATGGTATATCAATATAACATTAAACCTAGGTTCACCACCGTTATTCCTTACACTATCCTAGCTTTACATATGTATCCTTGATAAGAATCAGTATTTATAATATTGATTTAACTATCACAGATATCAGACAATAGCTACAAAGTTATATGTATATAAATAGTTAAATCCACATTACAAATACACATATAGCTCTATGGATATATATATTAATGGTACTTATCAAGTCCTTGTATCCTGGGTCCGATTCTTTATCTGCAGTGTAGGGAACGTTCCTGTAGTATAGAATCCTTTCTTGTAGCTTAGTGTAGGTTTTCTGTAGTATAATGTAGATATATTTTCTGTAGTGTAATGTATCTTTTATAGAATTGTATAGTGTAATATATCTATCTTTTCTGTAGTGTAGTGTGTCCCCATTAGTGTAGTGTTCCTAGTGTATGTTCTGTAGTGTAGTGTGTTGTCCAGGGGCAGCAGGCAGCAAGAGAAAGGGGGAGTCCCGGGTCTGGACTTTTATAGTCCAGACCTGGAAACTCCCAGCAGCAGCGTGTGTGTGTGGTGATTCATCACAAACTCGTGGAGCTTCTTGTGTCCAGGGGTGATGATGTCATCACCCCTGTCGGTTCTCCCTACTGTGTATGTGTCCAACAGTAAAAAGCAAGTGACCCTCCCAGTGTCCCAACACCCTCCTTTGTCTATGGTCAGTTTCAGATAACAGCTTTGAAACCTGAGTTGTGTGTGGGGTTTTACAAACACATGCAAAATAGCTAATGTTGCCATGTGGCTGGGAGGATGGGAGATAATTTGAACAATGCATGAAATGGCTTGAGAATCATATCATAGGAGAAGATTCTTCAACAAACACCGTGGCAAAAGAAATCTGATTCCAGGTAAAGAACCTCTAGCTAAAAATGATGGATATTTTGTGACGTTAGCTACCCAATTTGGTGTTAAGTGTTGCACATACATCACCAACAATACAGATGAAGTAATTGACCGGAAGATGGACGAAATCGAACGGTTAAAATGGGAATTCCGGAAGAACCAAACTTTTCATTATATGAAACAGGAGAAAAGGTAGCAGGGTGGTTCTCGTAGTTGAACCCAACAAAGTGGTTCTCAGGTCTTTTGGAATGGGTACAAGAAATAATTGCTAGTACTGTATAGGTAAGCTTCTTGGGCCTGATTCATTAAGGATCTTAACTTAAGAAACTTTTTATTTCAGTCTCCTGGACAAAACCATGTTACAATGCAAGGGGTGCAAATTAGTATTTTGTTTTGCACATAAGTTAAATACTCACTGTTTTTTCATGTAGCACATTAATACTTGATAGCTTATTTGTACAATGAACTTTAAAGTTGATATTTGTGTGCTACATGAAAAAACAGTCAGTATTTAACTTATGTGCAAAACAGAATACTAATTTGCACCCCTTGCACTGTAACATCGTTTTGTGCAGGAGACTGAAATAAGAAGTTTCTTAAGTTAAAATCCTTAGTGAATCAGGCCCCTTATTCTTATATTTGGTGTCTGTATAGTAATTGGCTTATGTATCAGATGTGTTCCTACTATGTTAACATTCTACTGAGGTAAATAATGAAAATGAGAATGTGATGATAATGAGAAGTACAGATACCATGGTTAATGAAAAATTGCATTACAATACTGAGATAAAAAGCATAACTAAGTGATAGTTTGTGCATTATCAAAGGGTGGTGTCATGGTCACTAGAGTTCTTGACCCAATGCTCTGCTAGTTGTTATCACTACTCTCGAGGCGCGGAGTCTAACGCAGTGACTGGTCTTCTCCAGGGACCCCCGCAAGAGGGTTTGGGTTTTGCGGCGTCACAGTGCAGGTCGCGGTCCTCAAGAGAGTCCCGCAGAGCAACGGTGTACAGTAAACTATAAGGTTGATAATAGAAACAATGTGAGGGTACTCAGGTGAACGTAGATATATATGATGAGGGTAACAACACTTGTCCGGCAGGAAAGATAATGAAACATAAACTATAGGATAAGCAAAGAGAGGTAATGTTATCCCAATAACACTAAAGCATATAAGTCCAATGAAAAAGATATAACACGATAGAGACAATTGGCCAGAAATGATGAATGCAGATATAATGAAAGGTGGTGTCACACGGCGCTTATTCGGCTTCCATAAACAAAGACTAAGACACTCACCTGTGCCTCATTAGCAGCCCTCAAACCCTTAGTCTGATCTGTACATGTGCAGACTGAGCGCCTGTCTGTTTCTGGCAAGATTCCTATTGGTCTCAGGTTCTGGCTCTAAACTTGAAAAGGCACCTCCTCCCATTCCTCTGGGCCTGTTCATCAAGTTACCTGGCTGTTTAGGTTCCTATCTATTCTGTGTGCTCTCACCTGGATCGTCAGTGCCTCTGCTGTGTTGCTGTTCAAAGGCTATACTGCTCAGACTGCACTTACCTCTGCTGTGTGCTGTTCAAAGGCTATACTGCTCAAACTACATCTCCATTGACTGCACCACTCAAGATCATCTACTCCACATTTGTCTCAGTGGCTCAGTGGTTATTACAGGTCGTATCATCTGAGCTGCTTGCTCTTACCCACTCCACTTTGTTGCTGGACTGTTACTTGTACCTCCTGTATCGTGCTGCCTCATTGTGGTCTCATATACCTGCTGCATTACCATCTCCACTTTGTTGCTGGACTTTTACTTGTACCTCCTGTATCGTGCTGCCTCATTGTGGTCCCATATACCTGCTGCATTACCATCTCCACTTTGTTGCTGGACTGTTCCTGCTATCGCTATATTTGAATACACTGATTATACTGCTATATTGTATGCACTCATACTGCATTGCTGGTGGTACTGCTCACCCTGTTCCTATGTTCCTTGTGCTTAATTACCAAGACTTTCTGTGATCATTCAAGCATCATTAAATCGCTAATTGTACCTTATCCTGCATCTGTTGTCTATTCGCTGTCTGGGTATAGAACTGACATTACCAGTGTGCCTACTTCACACCAGTTACTATCACTCCCCCAAGAGTCCAGAATACCAAACTGTGACAAGTGGCCAACAGGGAATAGGTAACAGTCACTTCAGCCTACAACAGGAGGCTAGTTTACCACGGATGTGACTAAGAGTATCCGGCCAACAGGTGAGAAGCAGTGGTCACTACAGCATACAGCGGATGGCAGGTTTACCATGGATGTGGCTAAAAGTATCCGGCCAACAGGTGAGAAGCAGCAGTCACTACAGCATACAGCAGGAGGCAGGTTTACCACCAGCCACAGAAACAAGGTACACAGCTGACATGAGGAGGTGAGAATCAAGATCAGACAATTAAGGAGGGGTCAGGAGTGCCTTAAATAGAGACAAGGCTAATGGATAGCCAATACCAATAAAGGAAAGGTTATATAGAGACCTCTTAATCTGCACATGCACAGAAGCCTAGTCAAGATGGTGGACGGCCGCGGCACAGCACAGGCGTTGGCAGAGGGACAACTGGCCCAGCTCTAGATCTAGAAGTCTGGTGAGTGACAGGTGGCCTGTAAATGTCAAATTGGATGAAGTAGATTCAAATTAATAAACATCAATTGAACTGGTTTTAGGTGAAATAAGTGAATGGTACGATATGGCATGGAAGGGCTAATTGCATAATCATACTAGCAAAAAAAATACATTTATACTCACACATACAGTCATAGCCAAAAGATTTAAGAATGACACAAGTATTGGTTTTCACAAACTTTCCTGCTTCAGTCTTTTTAGAACTTTTTGTCAGATGTTTCTATGGTATACTGAAGTAGAATTACCAGCATTTCATAAGTGTCAAAGGATTTTATTGACAATTACATTAAGATAATGCAGAGTCAATATTTGCAGTGTTGACCCTTCTTTTTGAAGACCTCTGCAATTCACCCTGGTTTGTTGTCAATCAACTTCTGGGCCACATACTGACTGATGGCCGCCAATTCTTGCCCAATTAATTCTTTAAGATTGACAGATTTGGTGTGTTTTTGTTTGTCCACTCGTTGCTTGAGGATTGACCACAAGTTCTCAATGGGATTAATGTTTGGGGAGTTTCCTGACCATGAACCCAATATTTTGATGTTATGATCCCCGAGTCACCTAGTTTCCACTTTTACCTTACGAAAAGGTGCTCCATCATGCTGGTAAAGGTATTGTTCATCACCAGACTGTTCTTGGATGGTTGGGAGAAGTTGCTCTTGGAGGATGTTTTGGTACCACTGTTTATTCATGGCTGTTTTCTTAGGCAAAATTGTGAGTGAGACCACTCCTTTGGCTGAGAAGCAACCCCACACAAGCATGGTCTCCGGATGCTTTACTGTTGGCATGACACAGGACTGATGGTAGCGCTCACCTTTCCTTCTCCGGACAAGCGTTTTTCCAGATGCCCCAAACAATCAGAAAGGGGATTCATCAGAGAAAATGACTTTACCTCAGTCCTCAGCAGTCCTATCCCTGTACCTTTTGCAGAATATCAGTCTGTCCCTGATGTTTTTCCCTGGAGATAAGTGGCTTCTTTGCAGGCCTTCTTAACACCAGGCCATCCTCCAAAAGTCTTTGCATCACTGTGCGTGCAGATCCACTCACACCTGCTTGCTCCCATTGCTGAGCAAGCTCTGCACTGGTGGTGCCCCGATCCCACAGCTGAATCAACTTTAGGAGACAGTTCTGGCGATTGCTGGACGTTCTTGGGCGCCCTGAAGCCTTCTTCACAACTATTGAACCTTTCTCCTTGAAGATCGTGATGATCCGATAAATGGTTGATTTAGGTGTAATCTTACTAAAAGCAATATCTTTGCCTGTGAAGCCCTCTTTGTGCAAAGCAATGATGACTGCACATGTTTCCTTGCAGGTAACCATGGTTAGCAGAAGAAGAACAATGATTTCAAGCACCACCCTCCTTTTAAAGCTTTCAGTCTGTTATTCTAACTCAAACAGCATGACAGAGTGATCTTCAGGCTTGTCCTCATCAACACTCTCACCTGTATTAATGATAGAATCATTGACCTGATGTTAGCTGGTCCTTTTGTGGCTGAAATGCAGTGGAAATGTTATTTTTGGGATAAAGTTCATTGTCATGGCAAAGAGGGACTTTGAAATTAATTGCAATTCATCTGATCACTCTTCCTGACATTCTGGAGTATATTCAAATTGCCATCATCAAAACTGAGGCAGCAGACTTTGTGAAAAATAATATTTGTGCCACTCTGAAAACTTTTGGCCATGACTGTGCATTTGTTAATAGTTTACTTTAATAAGGTTCCAGCACATAGTCCTTTATATTCAAATGTAATATATTTAAGAGTTTAATGTTAAAACTACTTTAAAGACATCTAAGGCTCAGGATAAAGGAAATGTATCATGTTCGTGTCATATTAATCCTAGTCCAGGACTCACCAATATTTCACAGGGAGAGACCCAGGAGTTTGCCCAGGGAAGGGAAAACACTGTGGAAATTTGACCTGAGATATAATGAGCCACTCCAGGGGTAGAGGTGATGTTGATTCTGGGAATTGATGGCTGGAAGTTGTAGGGTGGCTGGTGGCTATCAGTGAAATACATCGGCAGATCCATTGGTCAAGTCTGGACAGCAAGGTGGTTAACTCCTTAAGCTAGTGGGGTAAGGGACAGATGATGGGTCTGATTCATTAAGGATCTTAATTGAAGAGGATCCTTATTTCAGTCTCCTGGACAAAACCATGTTACAACGCAAGGGGTGCAAATGAGTGTTCTGTTTTGCACATAACTTAAATACTGTCTGTTGTTTCATGTAGCACACATACTTGATAGCTTATTTGTACACTGTAATTTAAAGTTGATATTTGTGTGTTGCATGAAAAAACAGTTAGTATTTAACTTATGTGCAAAACAGAATACTAATTTGCACCCCTTGCATAGTAACATGGTTTTGTCCATGTGACTGAAATAAGGATCCTCTTCAATTAAGATCCTTAATGAATCAGGCTCGATGTGGTGAACCTGCTTGGCATTTATTTACTGTGTGTTAATAATATTCTAGTAATTGTTTTTATTGCAATAAATGTACTAAGCTGCATGGTACCTGTGACAGGATGGACCGCCTATGCCACCCTGTCTGTTGTTGCTGGGAACCGACTGGGCTTACTTTGCCACTGTCCCCTTTCGTTCTTCCGAATACGCCCCTTCTGCCGCAGTGGTAGGGGCCTGTTGCCACCACTGAGCTCCTTCTATGGCACTCAGAACCACGTTCCTTCTGGGTCACTGACGCTGCTAGTGTATCTCGTTGCTGGTGTACCTGGGCTGGTAACTCCAGACCTCTTACTATGAATTTGGGTTGCTGTGAATGGATCCCCCCTGGCCTATCACACTAACCAGGGCTGCATGGGTGGCAGGCAGAGCGGTGGTACTGGAAAAGCTTGGGTTTAAACCTCAAAATCAGCCGGAGAAGAGATTAGATTTAGGGTCTAATCTGCAAATCCATTGGGCTGAAAGGGGTGGAAACAGTATCTAATGGCTCACCTTCACCAGTTAAGCAAGTCAGCTGGGCCCCAGGACTCAGATTAGGGGCACGAGTCTGGGGTGCTGGAGCTGTGGGACAGTCCTACCTTAAATGACTCATTTTCCCGCAGTTGTAGCACTTTCTCTCCAGCCTGGACTCCGATGGTCTCTGATAACTCCCAGGGACAGGGCGGGGCAGTGGCTGACGAGGAGTACCCGAAGGTTTAGGTACTTGCTTTTGGGGGTGAGTAGAAGATGGGTGTCCCCCTGATTGTACAGTCCTTTGGTGTTGGCTGTTAACCTGGTGCTTCTGCCAGTGTGGCCTCATGGCCACATACTGCTCCGCTAGCTTTGTGTCACCTCCTGTACACATTGTCGGTGAAACTGCTCTTGGCACATCAAATCTATTACCTCATCCACTGTCTGGGCACCTGCCCTACGTACCCACTTCCTGGCTGACTACCGTAGCAGGTTGGCAAACTCCTCATGAGTGGTGTGGAAGTCCTTTCTAAAGTCCCGGAACTTCAGACGCTGGGGTAATAGTGTACCATTTAAGGTGTGCCCTTTTTACTATATCATAGTCCTCACAGTCCTCTATGGGCACCCTACGGTAGGCCTCCACTGCACGTCCTTGCAGTGTGGACACCAGATGCTTAACCCATTCCTATCTGGGTACAGCGTGTAGCCTGCAGCTCCTTTCAAATACCTGCAGGTGCTCATCAATATTCCCAACACAGTCCTCAAATTTAGGGCACGGTAAAGATAACAGTCCTGATCCTCTAGGGAGTGCTTCCCCCCTGGGCTGCAAGGCTGGTGCTCTTCCCTCTTGGTGCCATGCTGCGATGACCTGTGCCCTGTCAGCTGCAGATACGTTGCCCCCTAAGGCCGCCAGCTGGATCTTTAGCCTGGCAGCCCTGCGCTCATCATAGGATAGAGGGGCTGGTTGTGCGGGTGAAGTCTGCTGGGTAGAGGTCTCTGCAGGCTGCTGAGCAGTGATCTCTGCTGTCTGGGTGTCTGGGGTACCATGCTGTCGGTGCCATTCCCTCAGCGCCTCTCTCATCTCTGCCCTGTTTGGCAAATGGCTGATGTCAATGCCCTTGGCACTGCACAGAGTCTCGAGATCCGCCCTGGACATGTTGGTGTAATCAGACATCCTGTGCGTTCTTCTGGCTGCAGTTATTTCTCTCTGAATAACTCGACTCTTCTGATTGGTTCACGAAAACCCGCCTGCCGTTATCCCACTGCTGCCACCAGAAATCTGTGACAGGATGGACCGCTAATGCCACCCTGTCTGTTGTTGCTGGGAACCAGCTGTGCTTACTTTGCCACTGTCCCCTTTCATTATTCCGAATATGCCCCTCCTGCCGCAGTGGGAGGGGCCTGCTGCCACCTCTGAGCTCCTTCTATGGCACTTAGAACCACTTTCCTTCTGGGTCACTGATGCTGCTAGTGTATCTCGTTGCTGGTGTACCCGGGCTGGTAACTCCAGACCTCTTACTATGGATTCGGGTTGCTGTGAATGGATCCCCCCTGGCCTATCACACTAACCAGGGCTGCATGGGTAGCAGGCAGAGCGGTGGTACTGGAAAAGCTTGGGTTTAAACCTCAAAATCAGCCGGAGAACGGATTAGATTTAGGGTCTAATCGGCAAGTCACAGGCTTACAGCAATATTGAAGAAGTTGTCAAGCAGGTCTGTGAAGCAGAGTGATGTTTATTGCTCAAGTGTCCTGAAAAGGACAGTCCCACTGATTTGAGGTATCAGTGGTCAGGTCAGATGGAACATCAGAATGATACATTTCAGTGTACAAGTCAGTGCATTTATACCTTTCAGACACATGCTATTTTTAGCATCAGGATATACTCTATTTACACAAACATAGATTTACATGCATTGCAAATCCACTAATATTTATACTTAGCTATGAAATTCCTAAAACCCTTGCTGTGATTTCCTGGACCTTATTTCAGAAGCAGGAGACCCACTAGCAAGTCAAAAGGTCTGAATGGCATGAATACTTCAGACAGTCGCCAAATACCCATTCTCACAGATAAAGTGCACGTGCAATTATATAAATAATTTGCTTTATATAAAGTTTACCAAAAGTTATTGAATTGTGATCCAGTCACAGCACCGAACATTTTTCTATCAGGTCAATGGGCCAAAAGTGTGTCCCCTATCACAACTTATATTAGTTACACAGCCCATTATAATAATATTCTGAAAAAAGGCATTAGAAAAGGATGTAAGGGATGTGTGTATATATATATATATATATATATATATATATATATATATATATATATATATATATATATATATAGGGACAGAAACTCTGGGCTAGTGATAAATGGCAGGTATATAAGTCCCAGGTTTGTAGGTTAAACAGACAATTCAAGGGATGCACCTGTGAGGTACCTGTAATAGGGCAGCTGGGATATGCAGCCAATGTCTCAGACCTGGGAAGAGGTTTGCTGCCTCCTGAGACACTCTGCTGCAGTGAGCAACAATTACATGTGGTTTGGTGTATGTGTGGGACATTAGGCCCTACACATGAGAGAGGGCCTTCATACATGTATTAGCTAGAAGCCAGACGGCTAGGATTTTATTTGTGTTTTGTTTCCATTTACAAGCTGGTGAATAAACTGGCTGTGGCTTTTATTCAGAAACTTCTGGACTTGTGTGTCTTACTGCTGCTGTTCACCCAGGAGTTGATACCTGTTCCCCTGATTTTACTACATATGGTGAAGAATTGGCTTGCAAAGATCTGCGCAGATCAAGAATAGCAGCAGTCTTGGAGATACTCACAGAATCCAACTCTGTGTGTGTGCTTGGAAAGTTTAAAGGGACAGACACCGTGGACATACATGCGTGTTTTATCCTGTGGACAAAGACAGCTAAATATTGGAATGTTTATGCACAACAGTGGGATCCAGAGAACCACGTGGATGTGAGCAATAAACCCTACTGTGAAATACTGTCTATACAGATTTGCTGCATATATGATGATTTGAAAATAGTTAAAAGTTGTCTGTGAAAACTGACCATTTGTGTTGGGAAAACAGAAGTGTATGCAAAGACCAGTGAGAGGCAAAGGAATCAAGTGTTTCATGGACTGTGTTTGTTAATTGCTCTAAAGCAGAGTCAATACAAATTTGTTTATGAAGTCATTCTCCATGTGTACAGAAATGGATTAGTGCAACTATTGTATTACAGTTGATGTGGTTTATCCCAATGTCCAAGGGGCTTCCACAAAAAAATAAAGCAGCAAGAAGTCTCAGAAAAATGAGCACATTATTGGCACAGACAAAAATGTTTTCTGCAATGTAAAGACTAAGGGCTAGATTTACTATCAGGCGTGATGCATGGCGGCTTCAAACCGCCATGCATCGCGGCGGTTTTCCGGCGTGTTTGCATTGCAAACAGCCGGATTTACTAATGGGCGCATTTCAGCTTCAATTTGAAGCCGCCGGCGATGTAACGGCGGGATGTAATGCTCAAAGCCGCCGGCGGCTTTGAATAGAACATGGCGCTTTTGCTTTAAATGATGGCGCTTTTGTGTAAAGGCGGTTTTTTTGAAAATTACACCTGTCTCCTGGCCTGTTACTATTGGCTATTTTCAAACTCAGGAGATTTGACATCACAAGCCCTATATAAACCACTGGCCTGACACTTTTTTCTCTGATAGGGTTTAGAGGAGTTTTGTGAGAGGAGTTTGGAGGATAGTGGTTTGCTGAGAGTTGGTGTTTGGTGGATTGGTGGAGCGATATCTGATTGAAGTGTGAGTAGTCCTGTGGTTTTTTCCTGTTTTGTACATTTATTTTCTCATTTATTTTCTGTCTTGTATTTTTTGTATTTGACTTGTCCTCTGTCTGTGTTACTTGTGTGTGACTGTGTGGAGAGTGTGTCTGTAGGTAGTGTAGTTTGTTCTTTGTGTTTGTAAGTCCTTCAGTGTTTTGTGTTTTTCTGTCTTCTGGGTAAAAATGTCCAGAGATAGGAGGGGAGCAGAGGCTGAGGAGAGGGAGATGGAGGTTGAGGGGTCAGAGGAGGGAGAGGGAGAGGTTGAGGAGACAGGACAGAGCAGGAAGACCAAGACAGGGAGGAATGTGCGCTTCTCACATGATGAGAATTGTGTGTTGGTGCACAATATCATTCCCTGCTACGAGGTGATCTTGGGGAACCTGGCAGCCCGGACTCCGCTAAGGCGGCGCCACCAATTGTGGGGGAGAGTGTGCGACGCTGTTAACGCGGTGGGCCCACTAAAGAGGACAGTGGCGCACTGCCGCAAGAGATTTTCGGACATTAAGAGGAGGTTGAAGGAAAAAATGGCCCAGGAAAGGAGGTCCACAAGACGCACGGGTGGTGGCCCCCCTCTTCGCGTTGAATATACCAGCTATGAGGAGGAGCTGCGGCAGATAATGCCCCGTGAAATAGTGGAGGGAATTAATGTGCAAGACACAGATTCGCCCTCGTTTGCCCAAGGAGTTGGTGAGTGATTTGTCCTTTTTAAGCTAACAATATTGAAAATGTTTTTTTATTGTAAAAGTGTCTTTTTTACTCAATCAGTATGTAAAGGGCAATAATTTTGTTTATAACTGTTTTTTAATGTGCAAACACATGTCTTCCAAAGATTTATTATTTGTAAAAGGCTTTTTGCTGCAAATACATTGTATGCTTTTTCTAATACATCCAGATTCACCTGGACCACAGTTGAGTCCCATTCCTACAGCTACACCTCCACCTTCAGTCAGTGATTCGGCCACAGAAGAGCAAGCAGGTGTGTGATTTATGTTTTTGTGCTAAATAATGGAGTTAATTGTTTTTCTGTGGAAATGTTGCTGGCAAAATTTTTTTTATTAAAATATGGTGTGCTATGCGACCTTAGGGCTACATTTACTAAACTGAGATGTTGGCTAGAGCAACCAATCTGAATATACCTTTACTTTATTTATTGCATTCTACAAAAAGAGAGCTCAAATCTGATTGGTTGCTATAGGCAACGTCTTCACTTTTTTACACACGCAGTTAAGTCAAAATACCCAGCATGTACTACACAGAGGGAGGACTGAAATAGGATTTGTGTACCCCAAGGCACGGTCTAGCCAGATATTGCGTAATAAATCACAATATTTGTAGGTTACAAATACTATGCTTTTTTAGCCCCCTCAACCATACATAGTTCATATGATACTGGGTATTAAAAGGATAATATGTGCATCCTTAAGCAGGTAGCATAGGACAATAAATCATTAATGCAAAAATTGTGAAACAATCTGTAGTTTGTAAAGATTATTCTTTCCTATCAAGTGTTCAGAATGCAATATACAAACATATTATATCCTATATACTTACCGTCATTTTCATACACAGGACCCTCTTCATACCAGGCACCTCAGGTGGAGTCCCTCCAAATGTCCCCTGAGCCAGATGAGCAAACCATAATCACCCTGGAAACAGTGGATGCCCCTGTGTCTGGTTTCCAGGATGTTGCACCTGGCCCTGCTGAAGCCCCAGCACACCAGCAGCCGGCACCTCAGAGTATGGACCCAGCCCGTGAAATGGCGCAGTCTATTGGTGCTTTCCAGCAGCAGCAATCAGTCTTCATGGAGAGCCAAACTCACAACATTTCCCAAATTGCGGCCCAGTTGAGGCGGATACACCGCACAAATAGCCAAATTCCTGCTGCAATCAATCGTCTGGCTAATGCCTGGGAGCAATCCAATCTGCAGATGGCCCAAATGACTGGGGCTGTGGAGGCATTAAATTCCTCCGTTCGCGAGGGGAATGCGAACCTGACCCGGCTGGCAGGCCAACTGCAGCAAGAACTCATTGCCCGCTTGCCTGCACCCTTTTCCTCGGCCGCCACAAGTACCGCTAGTACGCCAAGCACATCGGCACAGAGTACTCCTCCAAGGAGAGGTGCTCGCACCAGGGGTGGGCCAGGGAGAGGACAGAGTGGGGCAAAACATAGCGATATGCAAGCAAAAAGGCGTCGCTAGCGCTAACACATGACTATTGCCTCATGCTTTTTTTACTTTGTATAAGCATTATCCTTTATTATTTATTGTGTTGTACTGCAATAAATGCAGTTAAATTTCTATGGTGTCAGTGTTTATTTTCTGCTAATTAAACAAGAGTATAGTGATGTTTTAAAAAACTAGGCACTCAAATCATTTACACATTGCCCTCTGACTGTCACAAACATTGCACTCACATCAAACACATTTTAGAGAAATAAATGTTTTTCCTATTGTGTAGTAGTTTGTAATGAGACGGACTCTAATCTGCCTTCCGCCCTCTGTGCTCTGCACATCACCAGATGTGACACAGACCCCTTCTGCTTCAGTGTGTACTGCACTAATCGGTGGGGTAAATTGATGTAATGCTAGATTATGTATAAAACAGCCAGCCAGGATAATATCAGACCCCTTTTCAGGTGCATACATAACCACCCCACCAGATTATTCTAGTAAGCTGAACCTGGTTTACCAAAGTACAAATGTACGCTATAACACACCTCTACTAGTGGGTTTGTGCCTGAATTTGTGCTGTGCAGATGTGTGAGGATGCAGCAGAGGAGTCATCAGCCAGAAACCCATTCTTTATTGAGTACAGTTAAAATTGCTTTTACACTCTGTTAAGGGATTTGTTGCAATATTAAACAAATGTTGAACTTAGTAAAAAAATTGCATCGTGGGAAAACAGAAGAGAAAAAGAAACCCAAATTACACTGCCATTACAAGACACTGGCCTTTTAACATATACAATCCCAAAGGGACAAACTTTGCACATGAAATGGCCCTTTCCCTTCTGTTCAGATTGACCAAATACCTCAAACAGCACACTGTTTGAACAATCTCGCCGCTCACAAGCAGCGCTTTCATTTTGGTCTTTTGAATGGCGGTTTTCCGGCGCCTTTATAAACCCCCTAATAGTAAATCCGGCTGTTTGTATGTGGAGCATTGTTGAAACCGTCACGGCGCTTTATACAGAGGCGGGTTTGAAAACATCATTTCTGGCCGTTTGGATGGCGGGTTTAGCGTTAGTAAATCCGGCGATGGCTAAACCGCCGGCAAACCCGCCAAAAGTCGGCGGCTTTACAAACACGCCTGATAGTAAATCTAGCCCTAAGTGGTGTTAATTGATGGAAAGCAGGTGTGTTCATTAAGACTGGGAAAAAAAAACCAAGTATTAGTGGGTGTCTGCAAAGCACAAATTGGGTGTGGCCTGCTTCTGTGCATAAACCAAAAGCAAGAGACCTTAAACTGAGAAATTTATTGGAAATCCTTTTCAGTATAAAGTGGATGTTTTCTGTGTTGAAACAGAAGTGTGCAAATGTGTTTGCAAAACCATTAAGCAGAAGTTAAAGGAGAAGAAAAATAACTTTTGCTCTACAAAGGAAAAGTTTGTGATATATGCTGGGTGTTGTAGTGCCACACATCATAAGTCAAGTGAGGTGCCCTTCTACAAAGAAAGTGCTTTGTTCGTATAAAGTTAAATTGGCTACTTCATCTACAGTGGGCGAGAAGAAGCAGAAACCTAGTATCTCAACCAAAAAGAGACTGTGTGAAAATTTAAAGAGACAGGCACCAAATTTTGGGAAAGTACGCTATATGACCAAGTCTTATGAACCCTAACCCAGGACATCAGCATCTTATTAAGAAGGCTACATTCTGCCCTTTTCCTGCACTGGGAGCCAACATGGAAGATATGTTCAAAGTGTTGGTACAAGCTACTGCAGCTCAGCAGGAAACGAACAGGGTAATTACTGCAGCTCAGCAGGAAGCTACCAGGGTACAGCAGGCAGCTACTGCAACTCAGCAGGAAACGAACAGGGTAATTATTGCAGCTCAGCAGGAAGCTACCAGGGCAATTAATGCAGCTCTGCAGGAAATCCAGAGAGAACGTCACCAAGACCGCCAGGACCTAAAAGAGGCGGTGCAGGCTTTAGTGTCCCAGTCTGGCAAGGCTTCCCTGGCTTTCCCTGGCAGTAATGATGAACAGGAGAATGTACCTCTTACTGAAGGAGGAAATGTTGTGCAGCTAGCTCATGGGATGGCTGATCTTGAAGTGAGAATAGATATATTTGCCTCAGAGCAGTTAAAGGATCCCACTCTGTTAAAAGCTAGGGGGTTACTGGATGTCGCCAAGGGAACATGGTAGGGGCAACCTAGTCCCCATAAAACTGTGATTGAACAGGTTTCCCAGTTGCAAGAAAGAATGTCTGCAGTGGTGCCAATAGTAAGAGAGCACCTAGAGCAAGCCCAATTGGTACAACAACGGGTCTATACCCTTGATGCCCAAGTACGAACCTTTGCTCCTGGCAACAGGGTGCTTGTTTTAGTGCCTACTGTAGAAAGTAAATTGTTAGCTAAATGGCAAGGACCCTTTGAAATAATGGAAAGAGTGGGGGAAGTTAACTACAAGGTATATCAGCCAGGGAAAAGAAAACCAGAACAAATTTACCATGTAAACCTTATAAAACCTTGAGAAGAAAGAGTAGCCCTGTCAGTTACCCCGGTTTCACCGACACCTGTTTTACCGCTGGTTCCGGAAGTAGTAGTAGCTAACACCCTCTCAGTTGCCCAACAGAGTGATGCTAAAGAGTTGCTCATAAGAAACAGAGACTTATTTTTGGATGTACCTGGTAAAACAGTCATTAAACATGATATAGTCACTGAACCGGGGATTAAGGTCAATATGAAACCGCCTGATGGGAGTTTATGCTTTTGCAATGACTTTCGTAAATTAAATAAGGTGTCTAAATTTGATGCATACCCAATGCCTGTTAACCCAGGAGATGATACCAGTCCCCCTGATTATACTATCTATATATATATATATATATAAAGTATACAAACAGAATAAAACATTGGCACAGTTATGCACCTAGGTGGAGATTAAACCAGGTAAAAACATATGTGTAGTTTGGAGTGTGTTAACTTACATGATTTAAAAGCTGCTTCCTCTCAGCAAACAGACAGGGTGTGTCTTAGTCTAAACAGAGCCAGGGATGGGCGTTTCCTTTTAAAGGGAAGGTGGGTGTGTCACCTGCCCATCAAGCTAGGCCTGTGGGTGGAGTGTCAGGTATAAAACCCTGCTTGTTTCATTGTTCAGGGAGATCAACGCTGGGCTAGCTGGCTGATCTGGACAGAGAGCTGGACTATGTATAGTAAGCGTATAGGGTCTCCATAATTGCTGTGCAAGTATACGGTATCAAAATATTATTACCATCCTGACAATAAAGAACCATAAAAAGGAAGAAGTTGTTCGTGTGTGCTTCACCAGTAGCGGGCTCTTGCCACAATATATATATATATATAAACGCACGAAAACTTCTTGTTTTAAATCAAATATATTTATTGTTTGCAGCACAATAAATGGCACTTCTTCTGTCTGGCTGACACCAGCAAGCAAACCCTTTTGCTTGCACCTCCTGGTGACCCTACTGTTTACTAGACACAGACCAGCTCACTACTAACTGGCCAACTAGTTCAGCATCAGTCACCTCTAACAAGAGCACAACTCAATGTTAAATACACATAGGCTTGGGTGACTGACAGGTGACACTCCCACCTTGTCTTTAAAGGAAGTCTCCTCAGGTGTTCTGTATCGCCTATTCAGTACAGACACCCTTATCAGCTCTGCTGCTAGCTGTGGAGACAAACACGTTAAAGCATGTAAGTAAATCACATTTTACATCCACTTTATCACATGTCTCAGACCTGTACATAACTGAACCTAAGCACAGTGCTACACCTGTATATAACTTGGTCTGCAGCCTTTTACCTGCAGACTGTTCGCTCCATAGCGAATTCCACTCAGAGGCCTGTGGGAAACCACTCCCATTGCCATAATATATATACATATATATATATATATATATAATATATATATATATATATATATATTATATATTCCAGTTTAAGGCTCTTTCAATGGCCAGATCTGTGAATGGTTTACATCTACCAAATTTGTTTGACAATATCCTCTAGGTCAAGGGGAGTAATATATCACGCTATGTAATAGTCATGAGCACGTGTATCCACTCAATGGATGACACATACAGTCTGTTCCAGATAATTACTGAATAGATGAGTAAGTTCATATAATAGGGCATTTCATTTCTTAGTTTATTATAACCTAATTGTTCATCTATTTCTAAATGGTTTAAAGATTATTTTTGAGTGGAATCTGTCATTAGATCCGGTAAAAAGGATTTGTTATGTTTGTCACTTGATGCACTGCAAATAGCTGTCATACTCTCCTCCCTAATATTAATATTATACCTTCAACATATTTATATGCTGACTAACATCATATTGCAACTCAACTACATAGATTTTGTTGTTAAGATATTTAGTTCCCATTTACGGTCCTGTACAGCTCACCTATAATTGTCTGGTCAGAATCAATAGATCCCACTTAAAAGGCATTACTTAAAAAACAGAGTTGGATACAGACAAACAAAGGCACTCCGGTCCACTAATTCATAATTCTTACCATTAAAAAGTCCATTTTAATTATCAATCTTATAAATAAAAAAAAAAGAAATGTTTCAATGTATTTCAGGTAGGTTTTGGCAAATTATTAAAAGAGAGAGTTAAAGAAGTTAAGCAAAATAAATAGTTTTCAAAATAAAAATATCAAACCCATATGTGGAAACCATACTTTAGAAGGAAAAGAGTTTGGTAATTCTTATGTCATCAAACTATACCTTATGCAAAGAAAAGAGGAAGAAAATCAAATTCTAGCTCATCATACTTCATTTATTATATATCCTAGGCCTTGACTTTACATAATTAATCTTATGTTTGTATTATATTCTTTCCAACTTCTTCCGATTATAGAATTGTCTTCAGTTTTAAATCCTTAATAAATGATGTAATTGCAATGTGTTTCTCTCATTTAACACCTTGATTTGTTATATGATTGTATACAATATAGTTCCTCATCTATCTGAAAGTTGGATCCTCCTTACTTTATTGTGGGTCTAGAATCTCCCATGCCGCAAGAAAGAGGGGGGAAAGTTATTATGAGTATTCAGAATTTATGAGAATAACTAAGGTAGACATTAAAGTAGGCTGATCGATTAGTATTTATTAAATGACAATTAATGAACCACATATGTAAATATGATTGGTCTTAATGAAGACCTCAATTAAAAGAGAGAATATGAGAAGATATTGTTTAAAAAGATTTCTTTCCAAATTTTAACTTTTGGACAAATGTAAATTAAGATACATCATACTTACCTTAGCTTACAATTTGATAGACGTTAGCAATATACAAATATATTATATTCAGAATGAGTAAAAGAATATGCCTTTAATGGTAAGGAAATATACACAAAACACATGATAAGCTGTGAGTGATGGCAGTCAACAAGAAAAACGTGAGATGATTGGTTGGACTCAGCATAAAAACAACACAATGCCTTCAATTGGGTTATTCCTTTGAGAAAGTCAATCAGCAAAACGTATGTCGGATTACGACGTCACTTACAGTGATGTCATACTTTCCGAAAGTGGAAACCGGCATCAGCTCTATGCAGCGTCTCTTGGGCAAATATGACTTAATTTAGAATTGTCTCATTCAATACTATCTAATTAAGAAAACAAGGGTATCGGAATAAAGCTATATAACAATAGGAGGCTCCGCATATATTAATGAATAGGTAATAAGTATAAGATCTGATGATGTATGGCATAATTAGTGAGAGTATATATTACTGCTGAAGTAAAGATGTGAGTTGATCCCCATATTTGTGGCTTTGGGTGTGGTTTTGGTTCTAAAGGTTCTGTGACAGATTTTGCAAAAATAATTGCAAAAGGTTTTTTGTGTTTTGGGTCTGGTTTTTATTTAAAAATTGTGAAAAATAGGTAAATAATGTCATTTTGATATGTTTTTGCCCCAATATTACTATTTATAGCAGTAACATTTATTTCCAGTCATTTCCAGTCTATTTTCCAATGTAAATTTGGCAAAAGGTCACAGTTTTTATTTAAATAAAAAGGGTGGCAGAGAGAGCAATGTGAGTCAGCTAATAACTAATAGCAAAACCAAACATTGAAAGGTCAAAATGTCATTACACCATTGATCCCAGGATATAATCCTTTACAATGTTACGGCTTCCTAGTAACTGTCATAAGCTTTTAGAACTATCGTGGGAGATCTTCACCTATAGTAGCTGCCTTTCCCGTAGAGTTGGACACACTAGGTACTCGGGAGCCCCCAGGACTTAACTCTGCATAGTAAAAGCTTATGAGCAGGAACCGGTAGCATGTATGTAGGAGAAATGGGGCCAAGAGTACGACCCCCACATCCAGTCAGAAGACAGCAATAATTTAATTACAGCTGTGCGCCCGGCAGCCTGCCACTAGCAGGAACGCAGCCGTAGTGTGAGTACACCTCTGCTTGGGGACCACCTCTACTGCAAGTCTCAGGCAGGCCCCATTACCCCATGGTTGGACGAAGCTTACCCCGGGGCAATCATTTTTACTCTCTCCCTCCTACATAAATGTTTACAGGTTCCCTAGTTTAATTCAGAAGGGCAGCATTACGGGACAGAGCATATAAGGCGGCTATTAAATTGACCTTAGTCTCTTTCCGTCTGTGTGTGTAACTATGTTAGGAAATTTAGACCGTAGTCGCCAGTGGTGCAGGGACTGATGTGATTTCACTGCACAGTGCTTAGGAATTGCTGGCGCTGTATAAATAGCTGATGATGATGATGATTAAAGGAAAACAAGGTATGAAAACCCTGCTCTTGGCTACCGATGAATACTCTGACAATGTATTGTGTGCCTAATCTTTGAATTTTTGTAGTATAGGTGCAGGACAACTATGTCTATTTACTTTCCAAAATGTCTAACTGTATTTATTCATACTGCTGTCCACCCAATGACCTCTGCCTGTTAATTTAATTACAGCCATGTGCCCCCAACTGTCTGTCACTAGCCAGGACGCAGTAGCAGTATGAGGCATCAAGGTTGCCCTGGTGTCACAGTGAGTACACCCCGTCTTGGGACCGCCCAAGTTTCAGGCAGTCCCCGTTACCCTAGGGTTGGATGAAGCTTTCCCCAGGGAAATAAATTTTCCGCCCTCCCTCCCACAAATATTTACCAATCCCCTAGTTAGATTCAAAAGGGCAGCATTATGGGACAGATGTTCCTCACTGTAAGGATAATGTCATCTTTACTTGCACCACTTAACATTGTGCCACCTCATCGTCTTTTAAATGTCTACGAAAGCTGCTGTCCGTAGTTCTCTACTGTAGTCTTAATGAAGGATTTTGTAAATCTGCCACTGGTGCATTTGCTTTCTCCAATTCAATTCTAAAATGCAATTAACCATACTTTACGGTTCGCTAACTCTATCAGGTAGTATAAATCATCATCATCCATCATATCTCAATCTATACATATATTGTTTGCCAAGTTGAAAATCTGTCCTGTTAATTTTTCAGGATGTGGACTTTCAATTGTATTGTCAAGACAGGTTTTTGGCAAGCAAATCTGCATCAATGTAAGTATTATACATACTTACATGTGTAGGAAGGACGACTTTTGGCCTATCTGAACTGTCTCTTTTACATATTTATTACACGCCACTAATAGAATATATAAATATAATTTATATACATTCCACATTTATATACATGGTTCTTTGGGACCACCTCCACTTCAAGTCTCTGGCAGTCCCCAGGAGAATGATTTTTCCTCCCTCCCTCCCTCCCCATAAATATACATGTGTCCCCTGGTTTGATTCAGAAGGGCATCATTATGACACAGAGTATATAAGGCGGCTATTAAATTGACCTTAGTCTCTTTCGGTCTGTGTGTGTCTGTTAGGTAATTTAGATCGTAGGCACCAATGGTGCAGGAACTGATATGATTTCTCTGTACAGTGCTTCGGAATTGCTGGTGCTATATAAATAGCTGATAATGATAATGTAAGGAAAACAAGGCAGGAAAACCCTGCACTTGGCGACAGATGAATGCTCTGGCAATGTATTGTGTGCCTAAGCTTTGAATTGTTGTATTAGGGGTGCAGGCCACATTTATCTCTCAACATCCTCATTTATTTATATAGCAGCAAGTTATTGAAAGCCATCCTCTTCACAACCAATGAATACTCTGATGACACACTGTCTGTGTCAGAGCACCAGGTTGCTAACTCCTGATTCTGGCTCCCGCTGTTTTTCTGGTTCTCGGCTCCTAGTGAATATCTCCTGGCTTGTTTGACTACGTTTTCTGGATTAACCCTTGTGTTGCTTTCTTCAGTGTGTATCTGACCCAGCTTGTTCACTGACCTCTCTTTCTGGACAGTCCTTGGCATGGTATACCTCAGAGTGTATCCGACTTGGATTTGTATATTGACCACAACCTCTCCTGTGTATCCAGCTGCATCTGTCCATCTACCCTCTATCACATCAGGGGGCTACCCTGAGGTTCCTGACCTGCGAACTCCCAGAAGAAAAATCCATCCTGCCTTGCAACAGTTCTTGGTGAAGACTGGGTAGTCTGTTAGACTACGCACCTCAGGCAGGCCTGCACTAATCCTGATTGATAGTTGCCCTCAGTGACCGTAATAGCTTGCTCTGACCCAAAACGATGGAGGGATTCAGCAAACCTCCTCCGTGAGATCTCCTGAAGCATCTTATCGGTCAGGTAGAGGAGCAAGAAAAGAATGAAGCCCAACTTCTACAATATCTTCAGGGTCTCTCTACTCGCCTTGATATGCTATTACTGTTAAAAATAGGTATATGTTACCTTTGATCTCAGAACTCTTTGATAGGATTAAAGCAGCCACCATCTTTACCATGTTGGAACTCAGAGGCACCTATAATCTAAGTCGCATCAAGCAGGGTGACGAGTGGAAAACATCTTTTAATACTCACGACGGTGTCACGGGGCCTGAGTTTGGAATTGGCCTTGAAGCCCCGCTCTAGATAGACTTACCCCCAGAGAGGTGCGGAGTCTAACGGTAGAGAAGTATCTCCAGGGATCCCTGCAAGGGACTATGGACATAGCTGCTCTCTAGCCGCAGGTCGCGGTGCTCTAAGGGGGATTAGAGCAGGGTGAAATGGAATAGAGCAGGGTGAGATGGAACCGTGGAGTGGAGCAGGACTGCTGGACGATAAATACAATGATTCAGGTGAATGGCAGTGAGGTCTTTTGAAAGCGTATAGCTGAGAACAGGACTGATTATGAGGCACGAGGTTCCTGAAACAAGACTGTAGGTCTTGATCATGGAACAGGTAACAATGGATACCAACTAAGAGGTGGTGACCTGATGAGTACTGATGCACTGAGATACCTGGAAAGTGAATAGCTTGAGGACGGGATCGATGATGAGGCACAAGGTTGTTGCAATAATATCACAGGTCTTGGTCATGGAACCGGTAACACAGGATACCGATGTGCAGACGGGAGTCAGAGAGAACAACATCCTAACCGGTAAGGGGACCTGAAGATCTGGCAACATAGTTGAGAAACAGGTGCTTTAAATAGACAGAGCTGACAGGCAATTAGCTAATTAAGAGAATGCAGGAAGTTTTGAAAAGACCAGGCATGCGCATGCTCAGTTCAGACCTGCAAGTGAATGCAGGGAGTGACAAACAAGGGAAACAGGTAAGAACATTAACCAAAATGCAGGTTAACTGGTGCAATGTGTGACAGACGGTCACTTTGAGTATTTAGTGATGCTCTTTGGGCTTTGTAACATGCCTGTGGTTTTCCAAAATTTTATTAATGAGAACTTCAGAGACATCTGTATCGGTTTGTGTGTCATATATTTAGATTATATTCTCATATTCTCACCTGACATTGCCTCTTATTGCAAACATGTGTCTACTTTTCTTCAGTGTCTCCGGCAACATCAATTGTTCTGTAGAAAAATGTGTTTTTGAAAATAATCAGCTTCCATTTCTTGGCTTTATAGTGCTGGGCTCCGGGTTTCAAATAGATCCTGAGAAACTCAAGGTCATCATAGTCTGGCCCCAACCCGTCGGTCACAAAACCGTCCACCGATTTTTAGGATTCGCTAATTATTATAGACAATTTATTAGAGATTCTCTTCTCTGGTTGCTCCAATTACCGTTTTAACCAAGAAGTCTATCAACTCCAAACATTGACCATCCGAAGCTGTTAAGGCTTTTGGCTTTCTCAAAAAGGTGTTTACCTCCATTCCTATTCTTTGACAACCAGATATCACCTTTTCTTTCTACCTAGAAGTAGACGCTTCCTCTGTCAGAGTTGGGGCTGCCTTATCTCAGAAATCCTCATCTGGGAAATTCTTTCTGTGTAGATTTTTCTCTTGAAGACTGACTTCTGCAGAAAGGAATTATGGTATTGGGGATAGGGAGCTTCTTCTATTAAGTTAGCACTGGAAATGTGGAAACATCTTTTAGAAGGAGCTCAATTTCCTTTGACAATCTAAACGGATCATAAGAATCTTTTATATCTGCAATCAGAGACCTGCTGAATCCCACAGCAAGCTAGATGGTCTTTAATTTTCTCTTGCTTCAATATCTGCATCACCTTCAGGCAGGGTCCAAGAACAAAATAGCAGATGCTCTATCCCGCTCATTTGACTCTACTGATTCGGAGAAACAATATAAGCAGAGACCCACTCTAGATCCTGAATGTATTATAGCTGCTACATCTTTGGACTTGGGACTATGAGGGCATAAAGGACTTCCTCATGGGAAGACCTTTATACCCTCTCACCTATGTGGTAAAATTCTCAAATGGGATCACACCTCATTTTGCCGGTCACTTCGGTATTAAGACGACCAAGGAGTTAATATTCTGTAGCAAATGGTGGCCTTCCCTGCAGTCCGATGTTCAGAAGTATGTTTCCGCTTGTCCTGTCTGTGCACAGAATAAGGCACCCAGACAGTCTCCTTATGGTCTAATGCATCCTCTTCCCATTCCTGATCATTCATGGAGCCATCTTTTGATGGACTTCATTACTCACTTACCTCTTTGCAAGGGATGTTCTGTTGTTTGGGTTGTCATGGATCGTCTCTCTCGTGTTGCTCACTTTGTACCCTTAATAGGCTTACCTTCAGCTTCTACTTTGGCTCAATTATTTATCAAGGAGGTTTTCCGGTTGCACGGATGTCCTGATGAGATTCTTTCTGACTGTGGGATCCAGTTCATGGACAGATTTTGGAAAGCTTTCTGTTGCACTTGTGGGATCAAGCTAAAATTCTCTTCCATCTATCATCCTCAAACCAAAGGTCTCACTTAGAGGACTAATCAAGAATTGTAGAAATTCCTCAGATGTTAAATCTCTGTCAAACAGGACAACCCGGTTCGACTTATTGCCTTGGGCAGAGTTCGCCCATAATAACCTGCGTCATGAGTCTACCTCAGTTTCTCCTTTCTTTGCTCTCCAAGTCTTTCATCCGAAACATCCTCCATTTTCAGATCTTCATGCCTCTGGAGTTCCTGCCATGGATCTCCTTCTCCAAGACTTCACCGCTCGATGGTTACACGTCAAACAAAATTTGATCCTCACTTCCAATTCTGGCAAGATATTTTTTCACAGGAAGATACATCCTTGGAGACAAAGCATGGTTGTCCACTCAGAACCTTCATCTTCAATTATTTTCCATAAAATTTGCCCCACGTTTTATTGGACCCGTCATAATCCTGGAAGTTGTCAATCCTGTAGCATTTAGGTTAAAATTACCCCCTACCTTAAGAATTCCCAACATATTTCACATTTCTTTTTTGAAATTGCTGGTCATTAATAAATTTTCCTTCACTAGGATACTTCTTTCGGATGTCTCAGTACAAGACCACCAAGAATACGAAGTTAATGAGATTCTCAACTCCCATATCTTGAGAGGTTCTCTTCACTTCTTGGTTGATTGGTAGGGGGATGGCCCAAAAGAATACTCTTGGATTCTTGCTGGAGACCTTCACGCTTCTGACCTTCTGAAGCAATTTCACAAGAGATTTCCTAACAAACCCTTTACAGTGTCCAGAGTCAACCCCTAGGAGGGGAGGGGGGTACTGTGAGGAACTTACATGCTCCACGCACCTGTTCACAGCATTCACTTGTTTACTTCCTGCTTGGTGGTGCAATAATGTGACTCTGAATGGGGAGTTTGAAACTCTCTGCCCTATATAAGATCCACTGTGACACACTGTGTCAGAGCAACAGGTTGCTAGCCCCTGCTTCTGGCTCCCGCTGTGCTTTTCTGTTTTCGGCTCCTAGTGAAATTCTCCTGGCTTGTTTGAATACGTTTTATGGATTAACTCTTGTGCTGCTTTCTTCAGTGTGCATCTGACCCAGCTTGTTCACTGACCTCGCTTTCTGGACAGTCCTTGGCATGGTATACCTCAGAGTGTATCCAACCTGGCTTTGTATATTGACCACGACCTCTCCTGTGTATCCATCTGCATCCGTCCATCTACCCTCTATCACATCAGGGGGCTACCCTGAGGGTCACAACCTGCCAACTCCCGGCATCAAAATCTATCCTGCCTTGCAGCAATTCTTGGTGAAGACCGGGGAGCCCGTTAGGCTCCACACCTCAGGAAGGCCTGCACCAATCCAAATTGATAGTTACCCTCAGTGACCATAACACATTCTGGCCCTCACAAACAGTCTTCTTTAAATATAAATTTCACTGAATGACCCTTCCAAAGTAGACAAGTATTGAAAAATAGAAAAGATTAGAATATAATAATATATAACCTTTTTTAGGGTATGAAACTGTTGCTGAATCTTACAAGCAAACACCCACTTTTTTTCAAAATTATATCACTTGCCACTGCCCCACACAAGATTACTTTCACTAAAAAACTTTCAATTTTAAAAGAAAGAAATCTGTTTGTTTTTTGGATTCTGCTGCTAATTGTGTGACAGCAAAAGCACTGTTTTCTCAAAGAATTTACTGCTTAGTTCAGAATGATATCTATCTAACTTCGTCTGTGTATTCTGTCTAGTACTATTAGATATATGCAATGTAATGCATTAACAACAACCAGTAGCCACTAGTCTGTGTAAAGTGTATTAAGATTGAAATTAAAAGCAATTGATCAGCAAACTATTGTAGCTGACTATTCTCTACAGAACTGCTATACAATAATGACAGGATTCTATTGCTTTACTATAGCCCTAGTTCATCGTGAACGCTATTTTATGAGCAGAGCACCGCAGCTAACCTCCTACCTACACGCTGTCTGTTTTAAAAGGGCACTTGAGAGAATGAGGGAGGAATATATATAATAGATGGCAATCTCTGAAATGACGTTTCGCCCCGTTTTGATATCCATGTTTGGCAGGAGAAATTGAGTCACGACTTCAGATCCCCAGTGTCGGATTTCATTAGATTTAACATAATCCGAACTGCTCATCTCTAATTTATATATAAGGTTTGGAGCAGAGGGACCAATGAGAATCTGTTTTACATATTTGTTGCTAATTTTTTTAATGTGTAATACAGTTTTAGACCATTTTTAACAATGTGACCACACTAAAGGAATTTTTTTTCAAACAGTGTCATAGCCCCTTCAAATGTTATTTAAAAGTATTTTTTATAATTACTTTGATAATTTTAAATAATTCGTATTTATTTTTTTAGTTGTGATATGAATGAAAGAAAGAACCCATATGGGTAGTTGACGTCAACACTGACGTCATACCCGGAAATGGAGCCAGCTAGCGGCGGTGCCGCGAGCGCTCTCATACCACGGAATATGTGGTTAGTAATTTAGGAAATCCTGAGCAATAGCGCTTCTCATATATTTAGTAAGGGAATGCATGGCAATCGCTATAGCTAGTTGGTGCATTCAATATTTAGGTGGAATATGTATGACTATTAAATCCCATCCTACTATTAGTAATGGACATCTGGGGAGGCATTATGGCACATATCTGGTTGGGAAAGCATTTCATTTTAACAAAATGCTGTTTCGATACTTCTGAATAATAAATACCATTATATTAATATTTTGCACAGTGACAGCAATTGGAGACCTTGGATCAATATTAGAATCCATTACCACCAGCTCTTATATGCCATATATATTTTCAGTAATGTGACTTAACCCAATATCACATACTATATTATCTCAAGGAGATGCAGCTATATACCATTATTTACAACTTTAGTGCTTTACTGGTATCTATTTTCTCCTTTATGCTCTCCCTATAATAAGGGATACCAACAATATATATATTTTTCACCTGCCCAAATATATTGTTGAACAATTTGTGGCTTTAATAGGTGATAATCATATTGGTTCATAGTCATACAACCATACAATTCTTCACCTGGCTCCACTATCCTATGTTTTAAATACACCACTATTTTTTCTTACACTAAATCTTTTCCTTTTTTAATATTTCACTTTTTTACCAATGAGGTTATATAACATCATTTGGACAGATATGTTTTTATAATTGTTAATAAAGGCTGGTGCCCAAAACTATTAATAGTAATTATTGAGTTACTTTCTGTGGATAGGAGTGCTTATACAATCCATCTCTCTCTTTGTTTTCGCTCATATTCAAATATTAAACGAGCACCCCCTCATCTATATGGACAATGATTTCTATATATCAATGAGGTATATCCTGGCTCTGTACGGACAATGCATGTTTTTTTCTCTAGTTACCAATTAGCATAGACCAGATATTACAAAGTGAAAACGGGAAGTTTTCCCAATGCGGTTTCTTGTATAGACGCAGGTTCAAAATTTAGTAATATGAACAAGTTGATTTTTCAGAAAATATTTAGCTGCTTAGCAGTTTTCTTGGCATTGAAACTCGAATAGACTTTATGATATTTTCAAGGATGAATAATAGCACCATATATTTCTACTGATATACACAATAATGGAAATTCTCTCTGAAAACAAAACTATTAAATGTTCAATTTACCCTGAAATACTGTAAAATTGATTTATTTTGGGATCCATGTATACTAAGTGTTGACCAAAATGGCCTGCAAAGATTTTATATGACTGCTGTGCGAGGGCCACAATTCATCTTACAGCCACCAGCCAGTCATAAAGCCACTGGTGACGCTCAAGGAGAGCACAGATTTAAAAGGCAGTAATAGGAATAAAAGAAGGATATTGCAAAGATAAGTGTACTGCTTCCTGACAACCTCAGCAGTCAAACCTACCCCTAAATTGTTTTAGTAACATAGGAGAACAGGTATTTGGCACAACAAAATGCTTTTACTGAGGATTAGGGAAACACCAGCAATTAAATTTGGTGCCTCGGTTCTGTAGAAAAAATATTGAGTATATTGGGAGGCATGGATAGCACTGCTGGTGTCATTAAACAGGGAACATAACTGCTTAATAGTATTTCTGGCTGTTTCTGCTAGAAGATGTGGTTGTCATTAAGTAGGACTTCACACCACTGGATAATCCACCGCTGCTACCATAGTCGCTACCACCAAACCCAGAGCCTCCACCAGAAGTATAGATTGATCCTCCGTAGCTTCCATATCTACTTTCACCTCCAACTGAGGAACTGGAGTTAACCACAGCTGTAAACAAAGGAAAAGAGGTTAGGAATTCATGTAGATTATTCTAAGCCACCTTCCCATCTAACCACTGATACTGGATTGCGACAGTAGTGGCAAACAAGGATACTTACATACACTGACAGCATTAGCCCCTTCACCAGCCAGCCTGTAATAATAAAAAGAGAGGAAACACATGAAACATTTTATTGCAAGATCACTCCTATTCTTGACTGTATCATTGTATTTATTTAGCAAGATTTTGCTTGATTATTGAAGGGAAAAAATAATGCTATTAGATCTATATGTCTGCGAGTAGACAGAAAATAAAAGTAATCTTTTATTTCTTAAAAACATAATCAGACTGTAAAACATACAGTCTATGAAATTACCAAAGTACCCTTTCTTCTTGAACTACCTGCTCTCCTCTCCTTCCAGCAGCTTCCTGTATGTGGCAATCTCAATATCCAGAGCTAGTTTCACATTCATCAGTTCCTGGTATTCACGGAGTTGCTGAGCCATGTCCTGCTTGGCCTTCTGTAGAGCAGCTTTCAGCTTAGCTACTTTCTCCTGGGCATCTTTCAGTGCCAGTTCACCACGCTCTTCAGCCTCAGCAATCTGTGCTTCCAGCTTAGTACACTACATATGGCAAACAAATGGGAAATGGTTTATTATAAACTGCTTACACATTGCCATTGCAGTTTACACCTATAGTACAATTACTATTTGTATGTGTTCAAATGGGTTTTTCATCCAGTAAAAGCAAGTGCCAATTCCCATCTTATGGAAAAGACTACGTATTATTATTATTATTATTATTATATTATTAGTCTTTATTTATACGGTCCCACAAGGTTTCCGCAGCGCTGTACAGAATACAGACAGTGGATCATACAGGGTAGAACCATACAGAACACTGAACAAAAATACCAGGACTTCAAAAGCTACAAAAATAGCTTACACATTGAAGATGGAGCAGAAGACTAGTTAGAGAGACAGGAGGGAAGAGTTCCCTGCTTGTGTGAGCTTACATCTAAAAGGGAATCAATTGCAAGAGAGGCAAGTGGCGGAACAGGGGAAGAAAGAGGTAAGGAAGTCAGGCATGTAGAGCAGGTTAGGTGGATGGCTAGTAGGCTTTGAGGAAGAGGTGAGTTTTAAGTGCCCGTTTGAAGGTGCACAAATTAGGGACAGTCAGATGAAGCATGGGAGATCATTCCAGTGGAGGGAGGCAGCCCAGGAGAAATCTTGGATTCTGGAGTGGGATGAGGTGATCAGAGTGGAAGAGAGGCGACGGCCATTGGCCGAACCCAGGGAACCTGGTGGGGTGTGAGTATACAGGAGGCTGGAGATGTAAGGGGCAGTGGAGTGGGAGAGCCTTGTTGGTGAGGGTGAGGAGTTTGAAAAGGATTCTGTAGGGCAGTGGTTGGGGAACCGGGGTAAATTACTCCAAATGGGGTAAAAATAAATTTCCTGGGGGTAATGCTGCCGAGACACACCGCCGGCGGTCTTGTGATTTTTTTTTTCAATCACATGACCGCGCGGCGACTCCCAGCAGTCTCCTCTTCTCTCCCACTGATTGTCGGGTGGCCCGATGTCATTTTCAGTGAGGAACAGAGAGGAGCAGCGGCAGAAGAAAACAAGACAAGAAGAACAGAGAAGAAGAAAAAAGAAGAGAAAAAGTCAATAAAAAGTAAGTAAAATAACAGAGGCACATAGGGTGAGGGAAATAAGAGACGTGGAACAAAACTATGGAGGCACATAGGGTGAGGGAAGTAAGAGAATGGGGAACAAAACTATGGAATTCTAATAATTAATAATATATGATTTCCTTCCTTTCAAATCAAGGGGATAACATCGGCGTATCTAAATATATTTTGGGGTAAAAGGTAAAAAAGTTCCTTGACTCCTGCTGTAGGGGAAAGGAAGCTAGTGTAAGGTAAGGTAGAGAGGGTAGGCAGAAGAGTAGCGGAGAGAGAGGAAGATAAGTCTCACAGCAATGTGAAATATAGACCTGAAAGGAGCAAGGTGGGAAAGGGGGAGGCCAGTGAGGAGAAGGTTACACTAATCAAGATGGGAAATGATGAGTGCAAGGATAATGGTTTTAGTGGCATCCTGAGATTGCAAGGGACGAATACGAGCGATATTGAGGAGTTGGAAGTGACAGGATTGGGTGAAAGATTGAATGTGGGGGGCAAAGGAGAGGGAAAAGTCAAGGGTGACGCCCAGGCAGCGGAGTGGGGGAACAGATGACATGGTGATTTTGTGAACAGTGATAGAGAGATCAAGATGGGAAGAAGATCTAGAAGGAGGGAAGTCAATTAGCTCAGTTTGGCAAAGTTAATTGCCAAAGTGGGATAGGAGGGGGAGCAGAGGAGATGGTGGTCAGAGACTGGGAATGGTGAGTTAGCGAAATCAAAGAGATCACATAGATGAGAGAAAACAAGGTCAATGGAGTCACCAAGACAGTGGGTGGGGGAAGAGGTTCACTGAGTAAGACCAAAGGAGGAAGAAAGGGTGAGAATTTTGACAGAGGCAGGGTCAGTGGGGTTGTCAATTGGGATGTTAAAATGTCCTAGTATGATGGAGGGAAGGTCAGATGAAGGTAGTGGGGAAGCCAGGCTGCAAAATTGTCGAGAAGGAGGGAAGTGGGGCCAGGGGAGGGTAGATGACAGAGACACGGAGGTGGATGGAGGAGAAGAGACAGATGGAATGAACTTCAAGGGAGGAGAAAAAGAGTGAAGGCACAGTGGGAATAACCCAAAATTTACAATTAGGGGATAGGAGTAGGCCCACACCACCTCCTGGACGGTCATCCAGTCTGGTGGAGTAGGTGAAGGACAGGACCCCATGGGAGAGAGCAGCAGGAGAGGCAGTGTCAGAAGAGGTGAGTCAAGTTTCAGTGATAGCAAGAAGGTAAAGGGAGTTGGAGATGAAAAGGTCATGGATAGAGGGCAGTTTATTACAGATGGATCTGGCATTCCAGAGGGCACAGGAGAAAGGAAGGGAAGGAAGTGAGGAAAAGTGGATAAGATTGGCAGGGTTGCTGGAGCGTGGGGGAGGGTAGAAGTTGGGGCGGGGGAGTGGGCTGGGGGAGAGGATGGCTATAGGACATAAACGAGGAGGCATGATGGAAGACTGGAAGAGAGGAGCGTGGAGGGGAGGAAGAGATAAAGGGGCAGAAGACAGAGGAAGAGTATAGAAAGCAATAATAAGCAACTAGTAGTGAATCACACAAAAATGAACAAATGAGTATTGAAGATGCTAAGCTAACAGCAGCACACATCAAGCAGGTGAAATCAGCAGCCAGCGGATAGAAAATGTATTCGCTTGCATTACTTAAAAGTATCAGCTGATCATACTATGATTCATGCATTCACGCCCTGCTCTCAAACTAAATTTTTACAAAGAGGTCTAAACGGTAACTAATCCTAATGTATGTTGCTTTCTGTTGCTTACGAGCAGCATTAAATCACCTGTAGTTGCACCTGCTATAAAGTATTATAATAATTTAAGAAGCATCACAGAAGCATTGCCTTATCTTAGCATATTAGTACCTGCATCATGCTACATTAAGAAAGTATGAATAAAGATGACACTTTATATTTGAAGAGTTATTTGGAAAATATACACTTGTCTGGATACTGGCTCCAAAATTAAATTATCAGTGACAATGTAATACCACCAGACCAAATTTAATTTTCATTGAGATTATAGCACTTCTATGTGGCCATAAAAATGCATTTTTTTCCTTTCAGATTCTATGGCCTGATTCATTAAGGATCTTAAATAAAGAGGATTCTCATTTCAGTCTCCTGGACAAAACCGCGTTACATTGCAAGGGGTGCAAATGTGTGTTCTGTTTTGCACATAAGTTAAATACTGACTGTTTTTTCATGTAACACACAAATACTTGATAGCTTATTTGTACACTGAAATTTAAATTTGATATTTGTGTGCTACATGAAAAAACAGTCAGTATTTTACTTATATGCAAAACAGAACACACATTTGCACCCCTTGCAATGTAACATGGTTTTGTCCAGGAGACTGAAATGAGAATCCTCTTCGTTTAAGAACCTTAATGAATCAGGCCCCTAGTTATCTTTTGTCACTTGTGAAGATAGGGCAATACAGTACCTGTGTCTTCACATTTTCAATCTCAGCCTTTAGCCTCTGGACAGTACGGTTCAGCTCAGAGATTTCAGACTTTGTGGTGCGCAGATCATACCCATAACTCTCAGTGATGACCTGGAGCTCTTGGAACTTTAGAGGGAAAATCAAGGACACATTTAGAAATCTCCTAAGAGGCATATGCACATATATAATTGGAGAACTAATAAATTAAGCATTGTAAAAGCAAGGTCACAGCGTTCACAATGATTCTCACATGCTTACCTTGTTCTGGTAAACAGACTCTGCTTCAGCACGGCTCTTGTTGGCAATATCTTCATACTGAGCTTTAACTTCAGCAATGATCCTGTTCAGGTCCAAAGCTCTGTTGTTGTCCATGGATAGGACAACTGAGGTGTCTGAGACCTGTGCCTGCAGCTCACTCAGCTCCTGGAGAGAAACACAGATATCTGGTTTTAGTGCGCTAGCAGACACACTGCGGTTATAAACTCTGAATGTCTATATTGCTATAATAACATATTTAGTACAGAAACTACTACTTACAGCTTTATATAGTGCCCTCAGGAAGTTAATTTCATCTGTTAGACCATCAACCTTGCCTTCCAGCTCCACCTTGTTCATGTAGGCTGCGTCCACGTCCTGTAAAGACCAGAAGATTTTATCAAAATATACCAAATTCCACTGAGCTACAATGCTACGTAGTATGTATTAGGTATCCTTTTCAAAACTAGTGGCACCTAAGTTTTGACCACCAGCTACACGGGGCGTCTTCCTACTATTTATTCTCCCTTTTCCACACTACTTTAGTCTGCCTACGTTTTGTGCAGGAACATTTGGCAAAGCTATGTAAGCTTTTGTTTTTTGTTTTTTGTGGGATGTCATTTTAAACATTTTAAGTGTACAATTGAAGTAAGAATATTGTTTTCTTTATGTGCATTGTAATACTTATTTCTGGCAATCATGGGAGAGACAGTTCAGCTGCAACACATAGTAGATTAACATTTGCTTCATCCAGGGGCTGGGAGTGTTTTCTACATAGTAAATGGCCTGGCTGTTTTATTGTTATGCAAACAATCTGCTGTGCAGGTAAAAGAGCTCACCTTCTTCAGAACCACAAACTCATTCTCAGCTGCAGTACGCTTGTTGATTTCATCCTCATACCTGCAAAGATGAAATGCGAGGGTTATAGTACACTTAAACTGAATGAAAAAGAGAAGAATGACCATGTGATGCACTCAAATGGAAATAAAGAAAGTATGTTGTATTCAGATGTACTGAATTCTGTTAAATAAATCTTTATTGTTTATATTGTTAAAAAAATCTAGTAGCAAAATATTAAAAGTTGCAATTAGAACACCCACTGAAATGGATATAAATACTGTTAAAATAGACAATGATTAATTGTCTGGCCGCGACACTGCTCTGGATTGCTTATTACACTGATCTAATATACCATGGCTTAATGCCGTTAATAACACCTATATGTACTTATCATACCCCTTCAACAAATTAATATGTCATCCTCTTTGATACCATTTACACACCACCTAACTAATATAAAGGAGATGTGTTTGGCTGCTCATAAATAAGATTACACTGCTGGTCGTAAATAATAGTAACTTGCTAGGGCTGGTTGAATTCTTAAAATTATCCACTGAAATCTGCAGAGTCTTAGAATATAAATTTCTGCCCTATTATATTGTTATAAAGATTATTCCCCTTGATTCGGGTCCTTTTAATCTACTAACGCTGAGTCTCATATCCACATTCTAATATCATGATTGTAGACAGCTTAATATCTCAAAATCTCCACCCTCGGGACCGTTGATAGGATTAACCCACTGAGAGGCTGATAATTTGCCAACTTGAAATCTTATATGAGCCGGTGTGCCTCCCTATAACCTAAACAGCGCTAATATGCCCTAGCAATGTTCAGAGCAAAGCGACACAGCACATAGTTATATTAATCCTTCCTTAATTATTCAAACAGAGGACTTAAATTTAACAGAGATTGAAAGTGCCAGAGCAGCGATCGCGGCGTCCGCCAACGCGCGTTTCGCTGCTAGATTTTTTTAACGATATAAACAATAAATATTTATTTAACAGAATTCAGTACATCTGAATACAATATACTTTCTTTATTTCCATTTGAGTGCCCCACATGGTCATTCTTCTCTTTTTCTTTCAGTTTTGGTTGTACAATTATTACAATGATCGGGTGCACCCTTCCTCTGTTAACATTTCTTACTGTTGAAGTAAACTAAGACTTAAACATTAAGAGGAAGGTGAATGGATTGCCTGGTGCAGTCTTCTTTTTTGTAAATAAGAATCTGGTTATAGTACACTTGGCAGAGGCGTTGGGTACTATATAACAATGCTGGAAATTCCGACACTACTTACCTTACCTTAATTTTGGATTACACTGAAGATCTCTTTGCAACTCACTGGAAAGACAGGTAGCTTGAAATGCAGACTTCAGTAAATTGAGACAGATGAAGAACCCGGCAGGGTCCGATTAAGTCAGATTGAATGGGCACACTGTCAACTGAGCTGTTAAGGTACTAATTTAAGGAGGCTCCGCCTGTAGAATGTACATGGCTTAGTAAAGAACCTTTTACAGGCGGAGCCTCCTTAAATTAGTATCTTAAGAGCTCAGTTGACAGTGTGTACATTTAATCTGACTTAATCGGACGCTGCCAGGTTCTTTACCTGTCTTAATTTAATGAAGTCTGTGTTTCAAGCTAACTGTCTTTCCAGTGAGTCAGCGAAGAGGTCTTTGGTGTAATCCTGCCGGGGAAAGTAGTGTCGGGATTTCCAGCATCGTAAAAGTGAGTACCACCGTGGCAGGGAGAGTTTCCACTGTAAAACAAAAAACAAATGTAAAAAGAACTGCGGACTGCAGAACTAAAATACAGTTTATTATATTAAAAATTATATAAAAACTTCATATACGTATAATAGAAATAAAAAAATTTGAAAAGTTAATGATATGGTATAAAACATATATATTCAGTTTATATTTTGGTTTTTTTGCATTTTTGTTGTTGATATCTCTACTTGTTACTAGTCTTGGTGAAGCAGATAATAAAAATCCACAAAGAGTATTATGTAGTTACACTGTATAAAGTATAAGGAGCGATGGAGAAATGATTAAAGAATGCTCAACGTGGGTAAATATTGGAGATGCTCACTGGCCCCTGTGTTTTGGTTTTGGTTTTGGATCTGGATTACCCTCATGTTTTGGTTTTGGCTTTGGTTTTGCCAAACCGTCATTGCGTGTTTTGGTTTTGGTTTTGTTTGGTTTTGTTTTGCTATTTTGTCTAAAAATTAGGGATGTGCACCGGCGACTTTTGGTGTCTCGTGTTTTGTGTTTTGAATTCGGATTTTCTTGATGTTTTGGGTTCGGATTTGTTTCGCAAAACACCTGCCGAAAGCTTTTGGTTCGGATTTTTTTTTAAAAAAGCAAAAAAAGTAAAAAAATCAAGTTTTTGGGCTTATTTTCACTCCTACGCTATTATTAACCTCAATGACATTCAATAACAATCATTTCCACTAATTTACAGTGTATTCTGAACACCTCACAATATTGTTATTAGTCCAAAATGTTGCAACGAGGTATCTTTCTGGACTGCGTAGAGGAGTGGTCACCACAATATAATTTAAAAACCCTGAACTTGTATGAATCGCACCAGAAAATGTACCTGGACTGCGTAGAGGAGTGGTCACCACAATATAATTTAAAAACCCTGAACTTGTATGAATCGCACCAAAAAATGTACCTGGACTGCGTAGAGGAGTGGTCACCACAATATAATAAGAAAACCATCAACTGGTCTGAATCGCACCAAAAAATGTACCTGGACTGCGTAGAGGAGTGGTCCCCACAATATAATTAAAAAACCCTCCACGGGTCTGAATTCCAAAATAAAAAGTTTCTGGACTGCGTAGTGGGGTGGCACTGGTACACAATTTGATACCGGGGCCACAATATAATAAATACACCCTCAACTGGTCAGAATTCCACCAAACAAGTATCTGGACTGCGTAGTGGGGTGGCCCCGGTGACCAATTTGATACCGGGGCCACAATATAATAAATACACCCTCAACTGGTCAGAATTCCACCAAACAAGTATCTGGACTGCGTAGTGGGGTGGCCCCGGTACTAAATTTGATACTGGGGCTACAATATAATTAATACACCCTCAACTGGTCAGAATTCCACCAAACAAGTATCTGGACAGCGTAGTGGAGTGGCCCCGGTACTAAATTTGGTACCGGGGCCACAATACTTCCTCCAACTTCCAAGTGTAGTGTTTATAACATATTAACACTACACTAATTCTAGCACGTCAATACCTCTTGTTTTAAATAATGACAGGACATTTAACTTTTGATTTAATTTTTTGAATTTGTTGACATTTTCTTTTACTTTTTGAACATGGCAAACGACTGTTGAATGGTCACATAATGCCAAAAAAAGAGTTGCAAGATGGAATTGTCCTTGGGCCCTCCCACCCACCCTTATGTTGTTGAAATAGGACATGCACACTTTAACAAACCAATCATTTCAGCGACAGGGCCTACCAAACAACTGTGGCTGAAATGATTGGTTTCTTTGAGCCCCCACACCAAAAAAACAATTCATCTCTCCCTGTACAAACTAAACAGGCTCTACTGAGGAAAGATGTCGTCCTCATCCTCAACCTCTGATTCCTCTCCCCCTACAGTGTGTATTTCCTCCTCCTCACACATTATCAATTCGTCCCCGCTGGACTCCACAACCACAGGACCCTCTGTACTATCTGGAGGGCAGTGCTGTACTTCATTGAGGAATTGATTATTCATTTTTATAAACATCATTTTTTCAACGTTGTGAGGAAGCAACCTCCTTCGCCGCTCACTGACCAGGTTCCCCGCTGCACTAAAAACTCTTTCCGAGTACACACTGGAGGGGGGACAACTCAGGTAAAATAGAGCCAGTTTGTACACGGGCTTCCAAACTGCCTTTTTTTCCTGCCAGTAACAATATGGACTGTCTGACATGTCTACTTGGATGGTGTTAGCAAAGTAATCCTCCAACATTTTTTCAATTGTGACAGCATCCAATGCAGTGACAGTAGACATGTCTGCAATGGTTGGCAAGTCCTTCAGTCCGGACCAGATGTTATCAGCATCCCCGCCAGCGCCTCTTTTAGGAAAACTGAGCTTTTTCCTCGCAGCCATAGATGTGGAAGAAAATGAGGGTGGAGCTGTTGGCCTGTCACGGTCCTCTTCAGAGGACAATCTCTTGACCAGCAGGTCTTTGCACCGCTGTAGACTTGTGTCCGCCGGAAACAGAGACACAACATACGCTTTAAACCGAGGATCGTGCACGGTGTCCAGAATGTATTCCTCTGACTTTAAAAGAGTGACCACCCTCGGATCCTGGCAAAGCGTACGAAGGTCTACATCCACAAGAGCTAAATGCTTGGTGTAATCGCAATGGTTTACCAGCTCCTCCCTCACTTTCTCCAGCTGCTTCTGCAACAGCCTGATCAGGGGAATCACCTGACTCAAGCTGGCAGTGTCGGAACTGACTTCTCGTGTGGCAAGGTTAAACGGCTGGAGAACCTTGCACAACATGGAAATCAGTCTCCACTGTGCTTGACTCAGGCGCATCCCCACTCCTTTGCCTATGTCGTAGGTGACTGTGTAGGCCTGAATGGCTTTTTGCTGCTCCTCCATCCTCTGCAGCATATAGAGGGTGGAGTTCCAGCGCCTCACAACCACTTGTTTGAGGTGATGGCAGGGCAGGTTCATGGTTTTTTGATGTGCCTCTAGTCTGCGGTAGGCACTGGCTGAATGCCGAAAGTGTCCAGCAATTTTGCGCGCCACCGCAAGCATCTCCTGCACACCCCTGTCACTCTTGAGGTAATGCTGCACAACCAAATTAACGGGGTGGGCAAAACATGGGACGTGCTGGAAATTGCCCATATTTAATACCCGCACAATGTTACTGGCATTGTCTGACACCACAAATCCCCATGAGAGTCTAAGTGGGGTAAGCCACTGGGAGATAATTTCCCTCAGTTTCTCTAATATGTTGTCAGCGTTGTGCCTCTTATTAAATCCTGTAATACACAATGTTGCCTGCCTTTGCACAAGCAGCCATTTTGTAGATGCTGCTACTGATGCAGCTGTTGCTGTTGCTGCGGAAGGGGATGCATCTACCCATTGGGCTGTCACAGTCATATAGTCCTTCGTTTGACCAGAACCACTTGTCCACATGTCCGTGGTTAAGTGGACAGTGGGTACAACCGCATTTTTTAGAGCACTGAGGACACTTGATCGTACTTCTCTGTACATCTTTGGTATCGCCTGCCTAGTGAAGTGGAATCTTGACTGATTTGGTACCGGGGACACAATACCTCCATCAACCCTCTAAATCCCACTCCACTGATGGCGGACACCGGGCGCATGTCTAACACCAACATTGCAGTTACAGCCGCAGTTATATGCTTTGCAATAGGGTGACTACTATCGTATTTTGTGGTCATGGCAAACGACTGTTGGACGGTCAATTGTTTTATGAAAGACTTAGCGGTCTTACGACTTCCCCTCTGGGAAGATGACCGACTAACAGCAGCAACAGCAGCAGTGGCAGTAGTTGGCGTACCGCTGCAGAATTCCTGGAGGAAGTTGACGAGGAGGGTGTTGCTGGTGTGTATCCAACTGGACCACGGGATTTAGGTGTCCCTGTACCGATGACGGTCCTAGCCCCAGTTCCTGAACTAACCACTGAACTATGAAGGTTATTCAGGTGACGTATAAGGGAGGATGTCCCTAGGTGGGCAAAATCCTTACCCCTGCTTATTTGAGCTTTACATAAGCTACATATGGCCATACATTGGTTGTCCGGATTTGGATAAAAATAACTCCAGACCGAAGAGGTGCAATTTTTGGTCTTTTGACCAGGCATGGCGATGGGCTTTTTCATCCCATCGACATCAGCTGTTTCCCCCCTGGTGCCTCATTTACAATAACCACATCACCATCCTCATCATCAAGTTCCTCCACAGCGCCAGCTACATCATCAATAGCCTCCTCCCGAGCCACCTCTTCCCGTACAGTGATGGGAAGGTCAGGCTTGACAACCACCAACACCCTTGGACTCGCCTTGGGGATTTGTGATAATTTCTCTTTAGAAGGCAGAGTTGTTTGCTGTTTTGTTGCTGACAGCATAACTCTCTTCAATTTTTTGTAGGGGGGGGAGGAGGGCTAAGATCCTTGGGTGAAGCTGAACCACTAGTCATGAACACGGGCCAGGGCCTAAGCCGTTCCTTGCCACTCCGTGTCGTAAATGGCATATTGGCAACTTTACGTTTCTCCGCAGATGATTTTAAGTTTCTATTTTTGCTACTTTTTCTTAACTTGGGCTTTTTGGATTTTACATGCCCTGTACTAGGAGATTGGGCATCGGGCTTGGAAGACGACGTTGATGGCATTTCATCGTCTTTGTCATGACTAGTGGCAGCAGCTTGGATGGCTTTGCGCTGTTCCTTCATCCTCTGCAGCATGTACAGGGTGGAAATCCACCTAGTTACCACCTCCTGCTTAAGTTGGTGGCAGGGCAAGTTAAACTGCTCTTGGAGCTGCTGCAATCTCCTACATGCTGTGGCCGAATGCCTGAAATGGCCTGAAATCTAACGGGCCACCGAAAGCATCTCCTGCACCTCACAGTTAGTTCGTAGGAAGCTCTGCACCACCAAGTTGATGGTGTGAGCAAAACAGGGAATGTGCTGGAAATCACCCAGCTGTAATGCTCGCACTATATTGTTGGCGTTATCAGAAATGACATATCCTGGGGAGAGTCCAAGTGGTATAAGCCATGTATCAATCACATCTCTTAGTTTGCGTAACAAATTGTCAGCTGTATGCCTGTTAGTAAAGCCGGTGATACAAAGAGTGGCCTGCCTGTGACAAATGTTACGTAGTGGTGCACATGCTGCTGCTGTTCCTGCTGGTAAAGGTGTATGACCAACCCAGTTGGCTGTCACAGTCATATAGTCTTTGGTTTGACCACTTCCACTTGTCCAAATATCTGTGGTTAAGTGGACAGTGGGCAGAATGGCATTTTTCAGCGCAATCTCTACATTTGTACACACTTTTTGGTATAGTTGTGGAATAGCTTTACGGGAAAAATGGTGTCGCAATGGAATTCTGTAACGCGGACACAAAACCTCAATTAACTGTGAAAAACCAGCTGCGTTTATTGTGGATATTGGATGCAGATCTAACACTAACATGGCAGCCATGGCGTCTGTGATTCGCTTGGCGACTGGGTGACTGCTGTCATATTTGCTTCCCCTAGCAAATGATTGTTTCACAGTTGATTGTTAAAATGTAGGACTGCTCTTTTTCTTGGCCTTCCTCTGGGCTGACGATTCACCCCCAGCAGCAGCAAAAGCAGCAGCAGTGGGACTAACGCTTTCTTCAGAGGAATCAATAATAGTGCAGGAGTCATCCAGCCTTAATAAGTGGGATGCAGGGCTAACTCCGAGCGCTACTGAGGATATTGATGAGGATGGTGTGCTGGGTGTATTTTGTATTTTGATGTCGGTGAGCGGAGGGTCCTAGCTGATGATCGAGTGCTTGTAATTTTTTTGGAAGAACTTTCAGCTTTTCCCAACACTTTGCCATGAACTCTCGTCAAATGGCGTAACATAGACGAGGTTCCAAGATGGTTAAGGTCCCTCCCTCGACTGACTGTGGCTTGACATATACTACAAATGGCTATACAGTTGTTGTCTGGATTGGGGTAGAAATAAATCCAAACATAAGAAGTGAATTTTTTGGTTTTATGCCCAGGCATGACAATGGCCTTTTTCTTGTCACGTGCCAGAACTGCTGCCACTGGTGCAGGACTGACATAAACAACCTCATCCTCATCAACATCCTCATTAGCGCCCTCGTCGCCTCCACAAATCTCCCCCTCATCCTCTTCTATTTCCAAAGTGGCATCCTCAATTTGTGTATCCCCGGCTACACTCGGGCTGTTCAGGCACACTTCAGCAGAACTACTGAAAGGGTCCCTCTTTATGGGTACACTAACAAAATGCTCACAATTAGACATCCCACTGTTAGATGGACTCTCCACAGGGTGTCAGGATCTGACTGCAAGCTTATGCATTACATGCTGCTTTGCCTGGCAGCTCCTGCCTTTGTCCTTATTATTGTATTGCAGCAGTACCTCTGATTACCAGAGGTGCTGCTATTGTGCCTTTCTTGTTTGCTTTAGGGGTTAACTTGTTCACTAATTATTCCATGCACCTGGGTGTGTTCTCATTTCCCTTTATATACCTGTCACTCCCAGCACACATGGCTGGTTATCGTTGTCATATCCTGTTGTTACACCCTGTGGTTTTTCATCTGTGAACCTGGTACTTTCATGTGCATCTCCCTGTACTTGCTGCCTGGAATCTTTCCACACCTCCCGTTTACCTGCAACTGTGTATACCTGGTAATTTCTACAAGACCATTATTACATCATCTGTTCAGTCTCTTCAGCAATAAACTTGTATGTTTTTCACCTTATTCATGGCTCCTCAGCTGTATCTCTACATTGATTCGTGACAGTATAACCAGCCTAAAGAAAAAACAGCTTAGGAGTCGTGTGGAGGATATTTTCTGGGATCTTTTTCTGCAATTCTTTTTTCATTTGTTTTTTGCAACATGTCTGTTTCACCAATCTTGGAATTGCCACTGCTACAAACTTTACAGATGGACATTATCTTGCTACATTCTCAGCTTGCTAGATTTTCCGCTTTACTTGTGGACCCTCTCAGGAGACTGTCTGATTATGTCTCTTCTAATGCAGAAGCTGCTGGTCTGTCTCAATCCACATTTACTGCTGCTGAACCTGTGCAAACAGTACCTCTTAATGGTGTCTCCTGTTCCGAGGTGCCAGCCTCTGTCTCCTGTTCCGAGGTGCCAGCCTCTGTCTCCTGTTCCGAGGTGCCAGCCTCTGTCTCCTGTTCCGAGGTGCCAGCCTCTGCCTCCTGTTCCGAGGTGCCAGCCTCTGCCTCCTGTTCCGAGGTGCCAGCCTCTGCCTCCTGTTCCGAGGTGCCAGCCTCTGCCTCCAGCTCTGAGGTGTCATCATTTGCCTCCAGCTTGGAGTCTGCTGCCACTGTGTCCGGTCCTGAGTCTGCTGCCACTGTGTCCGGTCCTGAGTCTGCTGCCACTGTGTCCGGTCCTGAGTCTGCTGCCACTGTGTTCGGTCCTGAGTCTGCTGCCACTGTGTCCGGTCCTGAGTCTGCTGCCGCTCCCTCTGCACCCGAGTCTTCTGCCACCGTGCTGCCTGGTCCTGAGTCTCCTGCCACCCTGCTTCCTGGTCCTGAGTCTCTCGCCACCGCGCTACCCAGTTCCGAGTCTTCAGCCGCTGTCTCCAGTTCCGAGTATTCAGCCGCTGTCTCCAGTTCCGAGTCTTCAGCCGCTGTCTCCAGTTCCGAGTCTTCAGCCGCTGTCTCTCTTCCTGAGCTACAGCCTGCTCCAGAGGGGGCGCTGCCCTTAAAGCCTGCTCCAGAGGGGGCGCTGCCCTTAAAGCCTGCTCCAGAAGAGTTGCCTGTCTATGCGGTTCAGCCCAAGTTGCCTGTCTATGCGGTTCAGCCTGAGTTGCCTGTCTATGCGGTTCAGCCCGAGTTGCCTGTCTATGTGGTTCAGCCCGAGTTGCCTGTCTATGCGGTTCAGCCCGAGTTGCCTGTCCATGCGGTTTAGCCCGAGTTGCCTGACCATGCGGTTCAGCCCGAGTTGCCTGTCCATGCGGTTCAGCCCGAGTTGCCTGTCCATGCGGTTCAGCCCGAGTTGCCTGTCCATGCGGTTCAGCCCGAGTTGCCTGTCCATGCGGTTCAACCCGAGTTGCCACTTGGTGCTGTCTGCTTTGAGGCTTCTCACAGCGCTGTCTGCCCCGTGGCTTCTCACAGTGCTGCCTGCCCCGTGGCTTCTCACAGTGCTGCCTGCCCCGTGGCTTCTCACAGTGCTGCTTGCCCTGTGGCTTCTCACAGTGCCGTCTGCCACGAGGCTTCTCACAGTGCCGTCTGCCACGAGGCTTCTCACAGTGCCGTCTGCCACGAGGCTTCTCACAGTGCCGTCTGCCCCGAGGCTTCTCACAGTGCTGTCTGCCCCGAGGCTTCTCACAGTGCTGTCTGCCCCGAGGCTTCTCACAGTACTGTCCCCGCGAAGCCTGCCGCCCCGCTCGGGCCTGCTGCCAAGCCTGCCGCCCCGTCCGGGCCAGCTGCCAAACCTGCCGCCTAGTCCAGGTCAGCTGCCAAGTCCAAGTCATCCTTTGCTGAGAGTGCCAAGTCTGAGCCGTTGCCTTTCTTTGAGGGGCACATTTCCCAACTTGGTGCCCTTTTGAGATTTGCTGTGTCTTATATTCCCTCCCTACCTGAGCTTGTTAACAACCCTAAGAGACAGGTACTGTTCCTAATTTCATATTTTAGAGGGGAAGCTTTGGAATGGGCAAACCCACTTATTGAAACGGATCATTCCATCCTATCGGACTTACAACTGTTTGTTGAGGCAGTAATCAAAAAGTTTTCTCCAACCCCTGCAGTGCCATCTTGTGGGTCACCTGTGCTTTCGGCAACACTACCCAGCACTACAGTCTGAGAACTACCTTTGTGCTCCACCCTGTTGGCTCAGGTCTCAACTCCGAGGAAGTCCCGTAAGAGAGGAGGACGTAAGAAGAGAGGTGCTTCTGCAGTGCTTGAATTGACAACTGGCATGGTCTCTTTTGCGTTTCCGCCCATGGACGAGGACTTTTCTGCCAGGCCCCCTATTGTGGACTATGATTCCGATGAATTTAGACATTTCTGGTAATCGGGCGTCTGAAATCCGCCCTAAGGGGGGGGTACTGTCAGGATCTGCCTGCAAGCTTATGCATTACATGCTGCTTTGCCTGGCAGCTCCTGCCTTTGTCCTTACTATTGTATTGCAGCAGTACCTCTGATTACCAGAGGTGCTGCTATTGTGCCTTTCTTGTTTGCTTTAGGGGTTAACTTGTTCACTAATTATTCCATGCACATGGGTGTGTTCTCATTTCCCTTTATATACCTGTCACTCCCAGCACACATGGCTGGTTATCGTTGTCATATCCTGTTGTTACACCCTGTGGTTTCTTCCTCCTGCTTGCTCCTGTGATTATGCTGCATTAGGATCTCAACATACATTCTGCTGAACTGTTTTCATCTGTGAACCTGGTACTTTCATGTGCATCTCCCTGTACTTGCTGCCTGGAATCTTTCCACACCTCCCGTTTACCTGCAACTGTGTATACCTGGTATCTTGTACAAGACCATTATTACATCATCTGTTCAGTCTCTTCAGCAATAAACTTGTATGTTTTTCACCTTATTCTTTGCTCCTCAGCTGTATCTCTACATTGATTCGTGACACAGGGATTGGTGTCATTTGTGATTCATAGCAAATATTATCCTCTAATGCCTTACTGTTATCTTGCAGCTCGGCTTTGACGTGTAACAATAGTTGTGCACCACTTGTAGGCTCGGTAACATTTTTTGATCTGCCACTAATAGACAAAGGTGAAGGCCTCATTCTCTCTTTGCCACTGCGTGTGTAGAATGGCATGTTGGCAATTTTTTTTTTTATCGGCTCTTAACTTTTCCTCAGTTCCTTAGTTAGTGTTTTTTTTACAGATTTCAAAAGACTGTGTAGTTTTACATCGCCTTTCCCAGATGACGTACTGGGAACACTACCATCAGGACTGGTGACAGAACCTGGTTGGTCTCATAATGGATTCAAAGCAGTACACATATCAGCAGAATGAGCAAAGCACTTGTAGTGCTACAAATTGTTTTAGATACTGCTGACAAACAGGACTTTTGACAGCCAGAAATATTAATGCAAAAGAACACCCCAAAAGCACTTGGGAGTGCTAAATATTTTATTTGTAGTCTGCTGACAAATAGGACTTTTGACAGCCAGAAATATTAATGCAAAAGAATGGGGTACACCCCAAAAGCATTTGGGAGAGCTAAATATTTTTGTTGACACTGCAGACAAACAGGACTTTTGACAGCCAGAAATATTAATGCAAAAGAATGGGGACACCCCAAAAGCACTTGGGAGTGCTAAATATTTTTTTTAGACACTGCAAACAAACAGGACTTTTGACAGCCAGAAATATTAATGCTAAAGAATGGGGACTCCCCAAAGCACTTGGAGTGCCAAATATTGAAAAAAAAAAAGACTCCTCTATCCCCCTCTCTTCTCTATTAATTGTTATCAGAATTGTAATCAGAATTGTTAGCAGAATTGTATTCTCTGTCCCTGCTCTAATCAGCCTGTGACTACACCCTGCTCTCTCCCTCTGTCAAATGCTCGGCTCGGTACTCGGATAGGCAAAGTTCGGGTGGGTTCGGTTCTCGGGGAACCGAGCCCGCCCATCTCTAGTAAATATGAATATCCCCAGGTCCCGGATCCTACCCAGCTTTGTGGGGAAAGAACAGTTGTCTTACTGGACCTCTAGAAGACGGCACCCGCAATCTATTATTATTGTTATTATTATCATTTATTTGTTAGGCGCCACAAGGTATCCGCAGCGCCACACACAGTACTAACCAGGGCCATCTTAACAACATTATGGACCCCCGGGCAAAGCAGTGCACCGGGGCCCCTAGATATAGATGTATACAGATACAGATATAGATATAGATATAAAGAGATAGAGATAGATAGATGTACTTGCTCAGTGACCGTTGAAGGTTTTTTTTTTCCAGGTTTTTTTCTTTTGCAGGATTATTTATTCTCATTAAGAGCCGTGCCTATGGGGCCCCCTTGCCCGTGGGACCCCTGGGCAGCTGCCCATCATGCCCAATGGAAAAGATGGCCCTGGTACTAACAGTAGACTATACAGGGTGAAACCATACAGAACAATGAACAAAAAGTACCAATACTTCAGAAACTCCGGCTAGTCATATGCAGTAAAGACGGAGCGGAAGAACAGGTATGGAGACAGGAGGGGAGGGGGCCCTGCTCATACGAGCTTACATCCTAAGGGAGGGTAAACAGACCAGGCAGGGCCGTCTTTCTCATTGGGCATGATGGGCAGGTGCCCGGGGGCCCAAGGGGAAAGGGGGCCCTGGCAAGTCTGCTGTAAAAGGTGACGATCCGGCTCACTCCCTGGTCTTCTCTTCCGTGATGCGCTCGCAGTGAATGTCGGGTGTGATGACGTCATCACGCCCGACATTCACTGCCAGCACAGCATGGAGGAGCATAGCGACGAAGTACAGAAGAGGATTCGACGCAACGCGATTGAAAGGTAAGTTAAGAGGGGGATTTGAAAAAGAAAAAGTGACTAATTTTATATATAAATATATATATTCACTTTTTTTTCCCCCACACACACACATACACTAATGGTACAGAAAATCATGTATAAGGTCATATAAAGATAAATTCCATATATATATAATCTTTTTTTTTTTTTTATACTTCTATATTTATATATAGGGGCGCCGGTGCACTGCTGTGCCCGGGGGCCCATACTGTTGTTAAGGTGGCCCTGAGAGATTTGTACATATATTTAGTATAAACACAGTCTGTGTTTCATTTGTAAACACAGTACAGCTAGCAATATGTATGAAAATAACAGATGCTGATTAACATTCTCAGATGAATCAATACTCAATAACTTAGCAATACAATAAGTATTATGTACTAGTTTTCAAATTTTGGAAAGTGTCACTATCATATCTGTTGTGAAATTCTTATTAATTTAATACTAAATATGACTTCACTAATTGTAATATTTCTATTTAAGAGTTAGATGTTCTAAATGACCAAAAATAGTCAGATGTCAACATTGCCTAAGGTGGCGGTTCCCAAAGTGTGCGCCGCGGCTCCCAGGGGTGCCACGGCGCTGTCACAGGGGTGCCGCTGGAAAGCCAGAAAAAAACAAAACAAAACATAAACTTACCAATCCGCGCGGCGCCGGAACCCAGCATCCTCTCCTCCTCTCTCACGCAGCTATAGTGACAAGCTGCGTGAGAAAGATGGAGAATGCTGGGTCCCAGTGCCGCGCAGATTGGTAAGTTTATGTTTTGTTCGGTTTTTTTCTGGCTGGCCACGGCAGAGGGGACAGAATGAGAGGGAACGTGACAGAGGCCAAAGGAGGGGACAGCGTGACAAGAGGGCAGAGGAGAGGGGGCAGCGTGACAGAGGCCAGAGGAGGGGGACAGAGGCCAGAGGAGGGGACAGCGTGACAAGAGGGCAGAGGAGAGGGGACATCGTGACAGGCCAGAGGAGGGGACAGCGTGACAAGAGGGCAGAGGAGAGGGGACAGCGTGACAGAGGCCAGAGGAGGGGGCGAGAGGCCAGAGGAGGGGACAGCGTGACAGAGGGCAGAGGAGAGGGTACAGTGTGACAGAGGCCAGAGAAGGGGACAGCAGGACAAGAGGGCAGAGGAGAGGGGACAGCGTGACAGAGGGCAGAGGAGAGGGGACAGCGTGAGAGGGGGCAGAGTGACTGGATGCAGAGGGGGCAGTGTGTCTGGATGCAGAGGGGGCATTTTTGCATACAACTAAATAAGTATTTCTGTCCTGACCTAAATACTTATTACATTTTTTTGACCCAACTACTTCTAAAACAGGACTACTCAGTAATTATTTTGGAGGGGTGCCTTGAAAAAATTATGGAGAACTGCAAAAGTTTGGGAAGCACTGGCCTAAGGGACCAAAAAACAGCAGAGGGCATTTTCATCCGCCCAGAAAAGACAGAGCTTATTGCATATTGTAATTGATTTATTTTTGGAACATTGTATAATACTGTGATCCTTTATGTACATTTGTGAGCTGTTTTTTATTGTGCAAATGGTATCAAAACTTCCCTTTGCTGACTATCAGTGGAGAGTTCAGTATTGAAACTCCGTACCAACATGTTGGCTGCGCTGCGTAATTCAATCTTAAAATAATGTTTCAGAAAATAAATATATTCTTTTTTTTTGTAAGAAATTGGATCGGACAATCAATTATTTTTCCACTTTAATAAGTGCTTGCGCTAGATGGCTGAAAGTGTAATCTGACAAGTATGTATAGTTCTAAGAGTAAATAAAAAGTTACGTATTTCAGGTACATATATATGGGTTTAAAGGTAGATATGTGTGCGTGTTCCTGTGCACTTTTGGATAATGTACTGGATGAAAGTAGACAATAATGATTAAATTGATATGATCTTCTTTGTGTCTGTGCCCAATTATTAATTCTGGACTGGACATTTAGATTTAACTTGATAAAGATTACCTACTAATTGACTTTCCTGCAAGTGACACACTCCAGGTTTACCTACTTTGTTTAGTTCCTCTCTTCTTGGCCAGCAAACCCTCCCCTTTTTCCACTTTCTCTAGTCCGATAAGGGTGTAGCAGTAGCCATAGAGAAAACCTTTGTAATACTTTAGTTACAGTAACTTATGAACTGTCTGACCAAACTATTTACAAATTCAGATTCTACTTTGATACATTTGTGAATTTACATTTAAATGTACTGCAAACAAATTAAACCCTTCTCTCACACACTTTCTTTCATAGCCTGATTTTAGGACTTACTTGTTCTTGAAGTCTTCTACCAGGTCCTGCATGTTCCTAAGCTCTCCGTCCAGTCTGCCTTTATCATTGATCAGGCTGTCCAGCTGCCTCCTCAGGTTGGCAATGTAAGCTTCAAACAGGGGTCCAATGTTGCTGGTCTTGGATGACTTCTGGTTTTGCAGAAGATCCCATTTTGTCTCCAAAACCTTGTTTTGCTGTTCCAGGAACCTTACCTGTTACCAAAAAGATGCCCAGTAGAAAATGTAAATGCAATCGTTACTGTCTACAGATTTAACATATCACCTGCATGGGCGCACTACACATATATATATATATATATATATATATATATATATATATATATATATATATATATATATAATCACTGTAGTAACTTTTCTCCACTGTGGCGAGAGGTAGCTTATATATTTTTATGCCCGTGACTTTAAGAGACAACAAACGATTTTGTCACTCAACATACACAAGGTATTTTAGTTGAGCATTAGTGTAATAACAACATTACTAATAGAACCATCATGATAATATTGTGATGTTAAAATACACTTACCTTGTCAATGAAAGAAGCAAACTTGTTGTTTAAAGTCTTGATCTGCTCCCTCTCCTCCTTCCTTACAACTTGGATGTTGGGATCAATCTGCAGGTTAAGGGGTGCCAGCAGGCTTTGGTTAACGGTCACCTCAAGTTTCTGAGGCGCAGAAAACATGCAAGCTCTCTGGCCACCTCCAAAGCCACCTCCAAAGCCACCTCCAAAGCCACCTCCAAAACCACCTCCAAAGCCACCTCCAAAACCACCTCCATAGCCACCTCCAAAACCACCTCCAAAACCACCTCCACAACCACCTCCATAGCCACCTCCAAAACCACCTCCAAAACCTCCACCATATCCAGCCCCAGCTCCACCTCCATTACTTGGGCAAACAATAAAGCAATTTGGGTTGGGTTGACAACGTAAGACACTCTTCTTCACTGAGCCCAAATTGGACAAGCTGGAGCTGCTAAATCCTCCTGACCTTCCAAACCCTGCACCAGCTCCCCTGGATGTATGGGTCTGGCTGATTCTCAATGAGCTAACACCCCCCTGGGGGATAGCAGAGCGAGCGCTGAAGCTTTTATTGTAAGACATTGTGTCAAGTCAAATAGAGAAGATAAGAGAAGTTGGTGCTGCAGGTCAGCTAGAAAGATCCAGTGTATTTGGCAGTTGATTACCTTTTTATGTTGGTTTGTCAGAGGGGGGTAGGGGCACAGCTAGGTGTGGCTGGCTGCCATCCATATTCAGTTACCTGCAGCTAAATCCCCACCTCCTGCATGTCTCCTCCCTTTGACCACTCCAGCAATTTTTCATGTGATCTGGATGCACAGATTAACATAATAATAAATACCCTGTACATAATGTATGTACACTTGGATGTCATCTTTCACTATTGCTTGATACCATACATACAGTGCAGAGCAGAGTTATAAAGTAACTTTTTATATGTAAGATAACTGCAGTTCTCTGCAAGTTTTCCCTCGAACAATAAGGAAATTAAAGATACATATATTTGCATAGTTCAGAACTTTATTCACACTATGACTCATATTTAGATAAGGATAAAGCATTTACAACTGAAAGATTAAAACAATACTATCAAATGATTTTAATTTGCAACTCAAAGTCCATTGAAATTTTCATTTCAATACAAAAAGTGGCTGACAGAAGGACCACAGTCCTAAAAGTAGCTGATTAATGTTCCCTTTGTTATTGTCAGGCGCCGCTCGGCGGCCGCCCGCCCGTCCATACAAGAACGTCTGGTTGCCTAGCAACCAGACGCGTCATTTCCCCTTCCGCCCGGCCGGCCAGCCCAGACCCAGAAGCGTCCCCGTTGCTAGGCAACGGGACGCTGCAGGAAGAGAGCGCTACGGCGCTGCCTAATGACTAGCGCTACGGCGCTACAGCTATTACAGCACCACTAGTGCTGAGGGCATTGGTTAGCAGCCCTATTTAAGTCCCTCTGACCTCACCTCCTGTGCCAGAGTTTCAGGTCCTTTCCTGTCCTCCAGCGTTCCAGTGTTCCTGTGTCTATCTGTTTCCTGACCCTTGCCTTCCTCCAGTTTATTGCCGTTTGCCTGTGACCATTGTGACCCGGATTGGCTTGACTACCCCTTTGGATCTCCCTTTGTACCTCGCTGTCAGAACGTTATCGACCCGGCTTGACTCACACCCCGTTTGAATTCTCCTTGTGTACCTGCATTACCCGCATCATTGCTGAACCCGCCTGTCTGATATCCCTCTCGTGCTTCGCTATCTGACTCGTGGAAGGACCGCGACCTGCGTGTTTCCTGCGGCCAAGTCCATACCTCCTTGCGGGGGTCCCTGGTGAACACCAGGGGCACGTTAGACTCCGCGCCTTCCTCCGAGTAGTGCCAACGATAGCAGGTACGCTATACTAGTCGTGACAGTTATTTAGCCATTAAAAGGTTTCACACTCATGCAACCTTAGTTTTTACACTTTTTTTTTGTTTAAATCCAGTATTTTTATTGAAATTTTTTAAGATATAAACATATTAAACAACAAAAAGAAAAGAAAAACAATCGCATACATATCGGAATTAAATGACGTAATTTACAAGATTACATTAAAGCATAATAATAATAAATGTGCTATATTCATTCAGGATCATACATCGTAAATGCTTATACATAAGTATGTTACACATGCAGGGTTTATTACATGGACTCAGATACTTATTATAAAAACTGCGGTAGCCATAAATTTAAGTAGATAGAGCATCTGTACTAGATGACATAGGATAGAATGGAGACTCTAACCATCTGTACCATATATTCTCAAATTCCTTCAGAGCCTGTCTGCTAATATAAACAAATCTCTCGTGCCTTATGGTGGTATTGACCAGTGCCTTCCAATTTTTAACCGTGGGACTCGTCGGGGCCAACCACAGCCTCGCTATACAGACCTTAGCCAACATCAATAACTGTGAAATGTACATTTTTGTCAGTTTATTAACTTTCCCCTTCAATCGGAGCCCAAAGAGACAAGTGGCCGGTGAACTAAGAGACACTTCAATTCCAATAACCTGAATACATCTCCTGATCCTTCGCCAGAAGATTTGTATACATGAACACTCCCATAGAAGGTGCCAAAAGTTAGCATTGATCAAATTGCATTTCGGACAGTTAGGTGGTAGCATCCGGGCGAAATTTTGCCAATCTAATAGGGGTAAAGTAGGCCCTGTGTAAGATAAACACCTGTATTTGTTGAAATTTTAATGATGAAGTATAACCTTTAGTACTGTCTGTAACCATTTCCCACTCCTTGTCTGATAAAGGGCCAATATCTATTTCCCACTGATTCCTCAAATTATCCAAATCATCTGCAGTGGATTCATACAGAAGACATGAATACATTCGAGAGATCAGACCTCTATAACCCAAGGCCTGTAATTGTTTCCTCAGTGAATCCACCCCAAACACCAAAGTCTCCCCTTTAAATTGTGTGTTTAGGGCGTGTCGTAACTGAAGGTAAGAATAAAACATTGTTCTGGGTACAGAGAATTCCCCAACCAACTGTTCGAAGGATTTAAGTACATTTGTATCATAAAGCTGACCTACCGACACCACACCCAACCGAGACCACTCCCTGGCCCTCTTCACTGTATTCTACTTCTCAAATTTATTTGCCCCCCAGATAGGAGTATATGGATCAATGTCAGTTTGTTTCATTATTTTATTACAGATTGTCCAAATCTTAACTGCCTGAATCAGGAGCGGAGGAGCCCGCATACCAAGCCGCCCCGCCAGCAGTGACTGTAAGGGAGTGTGATTAGAATTAAATTGGTGTACCAACACCCAATGTAGCTCATGGTAATCGGGGTCCGAAACCCATGCCCTAAGGTGGACCAATTGAGAGGCAAAATAATATAATTTCAAGTTAGGAAGTGCAAATCCACCAGAAGATCTGGATCTATACAGCGAGCTGAGCTTGACCTTAGCCCTTCCCCCTCTCCAAACCAATGAAATCAAATAGCTATCAATGCATCGGAAAATGGAGGGTGGAATATATACAGGTGACTGCTGGAGTATATATAAAAACTTTGGCTGCACCATCATCTTAATTAAATTTATCCTACCGGAGACAGAAAGTGGGAGCTTCTTCCATACATGAGTTTTTTCTTTAATGTATTTGATATGGGGCCGCAAATTAAGTTCTACATATTCAGCGGGGGTATTAGAGATCCATATTCCCAAGTATTTGAATTTCGATGCCCATTTTAACTGTAAGCCTTCTGGCATTGTCATGGGACACTCCCATCCCAGAGGGAACACGCTAGATTTATCCCAATTAATTTTTAGGCTGTATTTAGGCATAATTTTTATACTTTTTAATAAATTTATAAAGCAACAACAGTTCCCACAGTTCTGTAAAGAGTAAGGCTAGGTACACACCAGAGCTTTTTCATCCATTCATCATGCCAAACAGCCAACATACAACATACAACTGTTCGGTCAGGTTAGTGTGTATAATTACTAGAGATGCTCACTGACCCCCGTGAAGTGGTTTTGGTTTTGGGTTTGGATCTGGATTAGCTTCGGGTTTTGGTTTTGGATCTGTAATTTAGAAAAATTGCTAAAATATGTTAAAATCACATAATTTTGCTCTTATTTGATTCTACATTATTATTAACCTCACTAACACTAATTTAAAGTAACTTGCAGTCAGTTTTGACCACCTCACAGGTCAAAATATTATTTTCATACACTTTCGGACAAATACTGCAGGACCCTGGCTGGATGCTAAGCGACAGAGCAATGACTCACACACGGGAGTTCCTAGCACATCTAGGAAACATTACCACACAGCAGTGTTAGTTAAGAAAAGTGGTGCAAGATGAAATTGTCCTTGGATCATGACATCAATTATGGTTCATTTGATCGCTCTACCCGTTCCTTTGATAACTGGGGTAATTCTACAGCTAATACATGGACAGAGTGAAGTGGGTGGTCATGTACAAGGAGACCCTAAAAGGTGGGAAAGGGATCCCGGATATCACCAGCATGCTGCACGCCTTCTTTGTCTGCAACTGCATCTGCAGAACTCTTATTGAAAAGAACATTTGCTCTGCTGGGAAGTCCATGTCTCACTTTTTCCTCCTGCTTATTTGGAGGGCCCTTCGTTGGGACAGGTCCTTTTCTTACAACTGGACTACACCTTGGTTTTACCTGGATTTTGGACAATTTGTGAGGGAGCACCATCTGGAGGAACTTAAACCAGACCTGTGGAAGCCAAAAACTGTCCACAAGCTCATCAGAGCTAAAGACATTATGGAGGCTGTTCCAGGGCTTCCTGCTGCAACAACAAAATACATGTGGGAGAATGTGGCATCTAAGAGGCTGACTAATAGACACAAAGACATTGCATGGATGGCTATCCAGGGGGGTCTGCCTCTCAGGACTTTCATGCACTCCCGGAATCTGTGCCGATATGTCCACTGCCCCTTCTGCATCACCAGAAGGAAAACAGCACAGTGTATTTTTTTGGGACTACCCCACTGCACAGGCACTGTTGGATGCTTTGGAACATGAACTTAAGGACAGTGTTCCCAGAACTTGCCTTTCATATCATTCAGTATTTTATGGATTATTTCCTGGGACCCACATCATTGGGGCAATCCAGGAGGCCTGGAGCCTAATGAACTGCTTTAAGGACGCTATTTGGCTTGCCAGGAATCACCTCATCTTGAAAAGGGAGAAGATGACCATCCAGGACTGTCGCAGGCTGATCCACAACCTGCTAAGAGACTATAACACCATTGACAGTCCTGAGGAAGAGGAAGATGATTAATTTTCTGTCTCCTTCTTCTCCTTCTCCCCCTATGTGTCTGTTTATTCAATATAACACAGTCCAATTTGCCTGCAAATTCAGAAGACAAGCCTGCTAGCCAGGGTCATCTTTTCCTTTGGGCACGATGGCAGGTGCCCGGGGGCCCCACATATATATATATGTATGTAGGGGCCCCGGTGCACTGCTTTGCCCGGGGGCCCATAATGTTTTTAAGATGGCCCTGCTGCTAGCCCTCCTATTTGTATTTCAGCAATGACAATTAGCAATGAAGCTCTTCTCTTTGGGTGTATATAACACCCTACAGTTTTTGGTGCAAATTCAGAAGAAAAGCCTGCACGGATTAGTATATTTGTATCTCAGAAAAGACAATTAGCAATGGAGCTCTTGTCTTTGGGTGTAACACCCTATAGTTTTTGGTGCAAATTCAGAAGAAAAACCTGTAAGGACTAGTATATTTGTATTTCAGCAATGACAGTTAGCAATGGAGCTCTTGTCTTTGGGTGTATAAAACACCCTACTGCTTTTGGTGCAAATTCAGAAGAAAAGCCTTCAAGGATTAGTATATTTGTATTTCAGCAATGACGATTAGCAATGGAGCTTTCTTTAACACTGCTACCACCCTCCTCTCTCTATTCTCTAACTTTGCCTGCCCAACTGCTCTACACTCTATGCTACCCTTTCTGTGTCCCTCTCTCAAATGGCACTAGATCGCCGTGGAGGGCGGTATTTATAGATTTCAAAACTCGCGAGTTCCGACGACGTCACAATAACGTTTTGCCTCATTTTCGATTCCGAAAAAGCGCAAAGATACCGAGCTGACTCGGCTCGGAACTCGGATCCTTTAAGTTCGGGTGTGTTCGGTTTCCGAGGAACCAAGCCTGAGCATCTCTAATAATTACACGATGGTCGAAAGTCATCCCAAAGTGTTGATTATCGGTTCTTTTGGTTGGTCATACTGTTTAATAATCTCGTTCAAATCACTTTGCAATCATATAGCGTGTATAAATTCACAACCAATCCATGACCAACTGCCGATAGTTTCTCAAACTGTGACTCCTTTGGGGGCGTGTGTATGTAAATTTCTGATGCCTGTAGCTCTCCCTCGTGGTGCTGTGTCCACATGTCACTCAATTGGTAAATAGGTGCTCCTAATGGAAAAGCAATAGTAGTTGTCTATTGCATTTATGTGTATATATGTCTGCTTGCCTAATTATACACCTTTGTCAGTAGGGTGTACAAGAAAAGCAAGTAGCTATGTTTTAAATAGATGTGTATTGGATATGTCTGCCTCCATAATTATGCCCCTTTGTCCATCTAGTATAGAATAAAGGCACATACATTTGAAATACAAATGATGTGTATTTGATTTGTCTGCTTCCATAATTTTTCACCTGTGTACTATACAAGAAAAACACGTTTCTATGTATTATATAGATGTGTATTGTATATGTCTGCTTGCATATTTATACAACTGTGTACATGGGAATGTATCTAGTAGATGAGTTTTGTAAGACCATACATGTATATTCAACATGTTTTATACTTGTGACTTTATTTAGTAATAAGTATATATAGTTATCAATAAGTCACAAAATTAATCGAACACATTTATTGTTGAGCAATATCCAAAAGTTATCCAGTTAAAAATATAGAGGTATGCAAAAAAATAATAAGTTATACTACCACTGTAAGCTTTAACGTTTTAACGCTTAACTTGGCTACTGCTTTGTGACATATCCTTCACATACACTTGAAACAATTCCATGACATTTTTTTAAAGTTTCTTGACTTTTTTCCTAACACCAATGATGGTTGCCCTTAATTCAGTAAAATATTCATTCAGCATCTCTACCTTCTCGACCACACCCAATATTCTTCCCTCCTTCAGAACTTTCGTCTGATATGATGATGGTATCTATGAGAAAAGGATAAAAAAAAATGTAATTTTAATTATATCGCAAGAAGAAACGGAACACAAGTTTTTTTTCCAAAACATTGCAAAGTACTATTTCCTTACCTTGCACACTACTCAAAATAACTTTATGTTGTGGTCCCTCTTGGTGTTTCTGTACAAAGCTGCTCTTTTGTTATAAGGGTACAGTGTGCTCCAAACATTTCTGACAACTTGCACATGTCATTGCAAATACCTTCTTTTATTGAATCTTTAATATCTCTGATTTCTATATCAGTTTTTTTCTTGTTTTATAACAATTTGTTTTTCTTGTACGTTAACTTTTTTAGTACCTACGCAGAACATGCCAACAAGCATTCTTCTTTCTGTTAATAATAGAACAAATTTTTATAGAATTAAAAATCATCCTTTCTCAATAGAGATGAGCGGGATCGGATATCTGAAATCCGAGCCCACCCGAACGTTGCCGATCCGAGCCGGATCCGAGACTGATCCGGGTATTCCCGCCAATTGCAAAACTGAAACCGAGGCTCTGAGTCATAATCCCGCTGTCGGATCTTGCGATACTCGTATTCTATAAATTCCCCGCTAGCCGCCGCCATCTTCATTGATCAGGGTAGAGGGAGGTTGTGTTAGGTGGTCCTCTGTCCTGCTACATCTCGTGCTGTGCTGTGCTGTGCTGTGCTGTTCAGTTCTGTGCTGTGCTGTGTTCTGCTCAGTCCAGTGGTGCTGTGTCCTGTGCTCTGTCCTTCTGAGTTCAGTGGTGCTGCTGGGTCGTGTGCTGTGTCCTGTTCAGTCCAGTAGTGCTGTGTCCTGTGCTCTGTCCTTCTAAGGGCATTGTTATTTCCCCATTATTCCCAAGTTATAAAAAAAATTAAAAAAAGTTATAAAAAAAAAAAAAAAAAAAAATGATTATAAAAAAAAGAAATTAAAAAAAAAATATCCAAAAACAATCCTGCAGTATAAGTCCATTGGTACTGCTATATTACAAATTTCACTGATTCAGCAGTATAAGTCCAGTGGTACTGCAATATTACAAAGTTCACTCATTCTGCAGTATAAGTCCAGTGGTACTGCAATATTACAAAGTTCACTGATTCTGCAGTATAAGTCCAGTGGTACTCTCCTGTGCCGCATATAATTTTTAAAGGCTTTGCCGAGTGTGTGTGGCTTAGGGGTACGCTCTCTTGTGCTACATATAATGGAAAACAAAAATTTGGAGGATAAAGCTGCGAGGAAAAAGCTCAGTTTTCCTAAAAGACCTGCTGGCGGGGATGCTGATAACATCTGGTCCGGACTGAAGGACCTGCCAATCATTGCAGACATGTCTACTGTTGCTGCATTGGATGCTGTCACAATAGAAAAAATGGTGGAGGATTATTTTGCTGACACCATCCAAATAGACATGTCAGACAGTCCATATTGTTACTGGCAGGAAAAAAAGGCAGTTTGGAAGCCCCTGTACAAACTGGCTCTATTTTACATGAGTTGTCCCCCCTCCAGTGTGTACTCGGAAAGAGTTTTTAGTGCAGCGGGGAACCGGGTTAGTGAGCGGCAAAGGAGGTTGCTTCCTCAGAACGTTGAAAAAATGATGTTCATAAAAATGAATTATCAATTCCTCAATCAAGTACAGCACTGCCCTCCAGATAGTACAGAGGGACCTGTGGTTGTGGAGTCCAGCGGGGACGAATTGATAATGTGTGAGGAGGAGGAAGTACACACTGTAGGGGGAGAGGAATCAGAGGTTGAGGATGAGGACGACATCTTGCCTCAGTAGAGCCTGTTTAGTTTGTACAGGGAGAGATGAATAGCTTTTTTGGTGTGGGGGCCCAAACAAACCAATCATTTCAACCACAGTTGTTTGGTAGGCCCTGTCGCTGAAATGATTGGTTTGTTAAAGTGTGCATGTCCTATTTCAACAACATAAGGGTGGGTGGGAGGGCCCAAGGACAATTCCATCTAGCAACTATTTTTTTGGCATTAAGTGACCATTCAACAGTTATTTGCCATGTTCAAAAAGTAAAAGAAAATGCCAACAAATTCAATAAATTAAATCAAAAGTTAAATGCCCTGTCATTTTTTAAAACAAGAGGTTTTGACGTGCTAGAATTAGTGTAGTGTTAAGATATTATAAACACTACACTTGGAACTTGGAGGAGGTATTGTGGCCCCGGTATCAAATTGGGTACCGGGGCCACCCCACTACACAGTCCAGATACTTGTTTGGTGGAATTCTGACCAGCTGAGGGTGTATTAATTATATTGTGTGCCCCGGTACCAAATTTAGTACCGGGGCCACCCCACTACGCAGTCCAGATACTTGTTTGGTGGAATTCTGACCAGTTGATGGTTTTCTTATTATATTGTGGTGACCACTCCTCTACGCAGTCTAGATACATTTATTGGTGCGAATCATACAAGTTCAGGGTTTTTAAATTATATTGTGGTGACCACTCCTCTACGCAGTCCAGGTACATTATTCGGTGCAATTCAGACCAGTTGATGGTTTTCTTATTATATTGTGGTGACCACTCCTCTACGCAGTCCAGATACATTTATTGGTGCGAATCATACAAGTTCAGGGTTTTTAAATTATATTGTGGTGACCCACTCCTCTACGCAGTCCAGGTACATTATTCGGTGCAATTCAGACCAGTTGATGGTTTTCTTATTATATTTTGGTGACCACTCCTCTACGCAGTCCAGATACATTTATTGGTGCGAATCATACAAGTTCAGGGTTTTTAAATTATATTGTGGTGACCCACTCCTCTACGCAGTCCAGGTACATTATTCGGTGCAATTCAGACCAGTTGATGGTTTTCTTATTATATTTTGGTGACCACTCCTCTACGCAGTCCAGATACATTTATTGGTGCGAATCATACAAGTTTAGGGTTTTTAAATTATATTGTGGTGACCACTCCTCTACGCAGTCTAGGTACATTTTTTGGTGTGATTAAGACCAGTTGATGGTTTTCTTATTATATTGTGGGGACCACTCCACTACGCAGTCCAGAAAGATACCTCGTTACAACGTTTTGGACTAATAACTATATTGTGAGGTGTTCAGAATACACTGTAAATTAGTGGAAATGATTGTTATTGAATGTTATTGAGGTTAATAATAGCGTAGGAGTTAAAATAAGCCCAAAAACTTGATTTTTGAACTTTTTATGCTTTTTTCAAAAAAAATCAGAATCCAAAACCTTAAATCCGAACCAAAATCTTTCAGCAGGTGTTTTGCGAAACAAATCCGAACCCAAAACATCGCGAAAATCCGAAACCAAAACACAAAACACGAGACACCAAAAGTCGCCGGTGCACATCCCTAGTTTTAATAAAATTTGTATTAACTTTAGTACAGATATAGAAGCGAAATGGTAAAACCTTTGTATTTTCTTGCTTCATAGATACCATCGTCATATCAGACGAAAGTTCGGAAGAGGGAAAAAATGTCGCCGAGCTCTAAAATCATTTGAAAAAAATGAAAGCCAATATTGCGAACATTAAGAGAAAAATCAAAATCCTTGATAATACTTTCGATGATATGTATATGCTGTTTGCAACTGTTGTGCCACAAACCAGTACCACCATTTCACTATAATACTACTTTTTGTTCACTTTTCATATTGTACTAGAGAAGTTTGACATTGCTATTTTTTTTACCAGCAATAAAAGTGTTGCGTTAACACTGTGTGGTTTATTCCGAGTATTTCAGACATATTGGGGCATATTCATTATGTAATAAAGGTTAATATGGCGTTATAACTTTAATAGTTTGGAAACTTTATAAAGGTTAAATGAGAAATGAATGCCAACATACATCCAAAGGGTAATAACCCACGTGCTTTATACACGTGTAACGGTCTGCAGCCAGACAGGTGCAATACACATCTATACAAAACACAAGTCTGTGATGTGCGGATTCTGCACCACGTGGTACTGGGATTGACATCAAAAATTTACATACACATACCCCCCAGGTCGAGGAAGTATTGGAGGATTGTCGTGGATCTGTCTATACACACTACACAGCGGAAACGAGATTGGAACGAAAATATTAAACGGTACGACCAACCGAATGAGGCGAGAATCGTCCATTTGGGCAGACTTTCGACCCTCGTGTAACTGTACACACTGACCAGACTTTTGAACGAGCGGTCGTATGTCGGCTGTTTCAGCCGATTATTGGATGAAAACAGTGTAGTGTGTACCCAGCTTTAGGATATTAAGAAATAAGAATACAATACATGTTTTGTAATTAAGGTGCTTACATCAGACACAGAAAACTACCATGTCTGGTTTGTGAATACACTACTAAATATTATCGTTTGCCTACAGATGTAGCTAAAAACACAATACAGTTTTTAATTTTCAGCCTGTGATGTGTGGTTAACTAACAATGTAAATAGCAGGATTAACTTCAAGTTTTGTATTTGGTTTAGGTTCTGTAAAAAAAAACGCCCTTGTGTGTTTTGGCTTTGGATTTGTATTTTTTAGAAAAATAGCTAAAATATGCTAAAAATCACATAATTTTGCTCATTTTTTTGTTCCTACAGTATTATTAACCTCAATAACACTAATTTCAAGTCATTTGCAGTCAATTTTGACCACCTCACAGGTCACAATACAACAAAGACTGCAGCAGTTCTTGCCAGTGATAAGAAGGACATTGTCATGCCTAGGCATAAGACCAAAAAATCCACCTCTTATGTGTGGAATTATTTTTACCCAAATTCTGACAACAGTTGTCCAGCCATTTGTAGTATTGTAAAGCAACAGTCAGTAGAGGTAGGGATCTTAACCATCTAGGATCCTCATCTATGTTATGCCATTTGAAGCGAGTTCATACAAAGCTATTGGGAAAATCAGAAACTTATGCTAAAAAAATAACAACAAGCAGTCCAGCGTCAGCTACCTCCCTTCTATCATCTAGATCCCAGCACCTGAAATCTACACCCCCAACATCGTCAATATCCTCACAAGTGATCGGAGTTAGTCCTGCATTCAAGTTGCTAATGCGAGATGACTCCTCCCCTATCCAGGACTCCTCAGAAGAATTCTTGAGAGTTAGGCCCACTGCTGCTGCTGGGGGTAGATCTTCAACCCAGAAGCAGAACAAGAAGAACTAGTAGTTTACAACAATTGACTGTTAAGCAATCCTTTGCAAGAGGAAGCAAGTAGGAAAGCTGTCACCCAGTCGGAAAGTGGATCACAGACGCCATGGTGACTATGCTAGTATTAGATCTGCATACAATATCCACTTTTAAGGCAGCTGGTGTTAGACAATTACTTGAGGTCTTGTGTCCCTGTTACCAAATTCCATCACAACACCATTTTACTAGAAAAGTTATTCCTCACCTCTACCAGAAGGTTCGTAAAAATTTAATTATTGGGATACAAAATGCCATACTACTCACTGTACACTTAACCACAGATATGTGGACAAGCGGAACTGGGCAAACTAAAGATTATATGACTGTGACAGCCCACTGGGTTGGTAAATCGCCTTCAGCAGCAGCATGTACCTAAGTACGTCACATTTTTCTGAGGCAGGCTACTCTGTATATCATCTGCTTCACTAAGAGGCATATTATTATTATTATTATTATTATTATTATCGTAGATTTGTAAGGTACCACAGTGCTCCACAACGCCGTACAGTAGGGAAGACAAGGACATACATAAAACTGTTATGAGCCCAGCAGCCGCGACTCACTCACCTGCGTCCCGGCCGTCGCTATGGCGACCGGGACGTCATTTCCGGCCATCGCCGGGGCAACGGGCAGACGCCTCAGCGCTACGTCCCGGCGATGAGGAAGCCGGGCGCATGCGCTCATTATAGATTCTAGCCTGCGGGCTGATTATCCTGCTCATTAGCTAGGCAGGGGGCTGTATCTAAATTCAGAGCTAGGCTCTGATTGGTGGCCATTAGTAATTAAGGCAATGAGGTCTGCTTCCTCATTGCCGGTTATAGCTTCTGTGCTCCAGTCTGCTGACCTGCTTGTTCCTGCTCTAGTCTTCTGAGACCACTTCTGATTTACTGTGTATGACCTTTGGCTTTGAACTGACTCCGCTTGTGTATCCTGTGACCCTGATCCCTGGCCTGTTTACCGTTTCTGCTATCCGCCTGTGACCCCTGACTTCAGCTTGTTTACTGATACCGCTGTCTGCTGCCGGCCCTTGACCTCTGCCTGGACCTCACTCCGCTTGCCTGGGTTCTCCCCAGCCGGTACACACTTCACGACCCTCTGTCAGTCTGCAGCCCAGTCTGTCCCCACCATCAGGGGCTCCAGTGAACACCTGACTGGCAGAGTAGATCCCGGGTTGTGTTGTGCTGGCTGGAGGGGTTCCTAACAAAAACAAGACATGCATAAAACAAGAACAGACATGGTAGAGAAAATGAATGGAGACATGAAAACAAAGGAGTACCCTGCTCATTAGAGAGCTTACATTCTAAAGGGAAGAGGGCACAGCTGAAACATATAGCACAGCGTGGGATAATCCCCTAATACTATAAATAGACCTCGCGCAAGAGCTAAGGTCATTGCGTATTGGAGCTTCTATACTGTACAAGCTGTTTGCGGTGTCTCTCATAATTTACATAAGTATGTTCCGGATGGGATATTACAAATATGGGGTCCTTCTGGCTGAAGAGAAGAAGACTTCAAGCAACAAGGGGGCCCTCCTGGCCAAGAAGAAGTGAAGACTTCCAGTAACATGGGGGACCTTTTGCCCAAGAAGAACAGTAGACATTTCAAGCAGGGACTTTGGATTTTCAAATTATTTTGGGACATTTCAAGCCGGACTTTTGAATACAAAATTTTTGGGGACATTTACAAGCCAGACTATTGGTATTACAAATTTAATTGGGACTTGGTCAAGCCGGACTTTGGATACAAATTTTATAGGAACTTGGTTTACACTCATTTTAGGATTAAAAGCTGCTGACGACAGATGAAAACATAAGTGGTGAGTATATTGGGAATTTATTTATTTTTAATAAAAGTATGTGGTATAAATGAGGGTGTTTAGTGTCTTTATATGGGTTTTATTATTTTTATTAAAAGTATGTGGTTTTAATGGGGGTGTTGTGTTTTTTAAAATATTTTGTGGAACTACAGGTCCCAGCCAGCCGTGGGTGTCAGGGCCTGTTGGAACTTGTGATTCTCCAAGTGCCAACATGCTCTGGCTGCCATGGGTATACTGGTACTTGTAGTTATAAAAGTATCAGCATGCCCACACTGTCTATGGCACCCTGGCTGGCTGGGACTTGTAGTTCCACAAACCAAAATGGCGTCCGTTTATTTTTTATAATTATATCGCCATTATTACCCTACTTCTCACAGCCCATGGAGGTAGGAAGAGTCCTAGTGCTTTCAGCACTGGGTTGTTGTCCCTAGAGGGGGGGCCCGCTCATTTTTATCGACGGACTCCATTCCCTAGGGAATCCAGCACAGCGCTGAATAGCCTGGGATTAGTTTGCCATTATGGCAGGGGGACCCCTGCCACGTGTCCCCCTGCTATAGTGCCACCCACCCCAGGCTGGTTTGCCTAGTGCTGGTTAAGTAAAAATCGGGGGGGACCCCACGCAAATTTTTTCCCTGATTTTCACATAACCAGCAGTATGTTGGCAGCACTAGGGTTAATAGTGAATAGAGGGGGGACCCCACGCTTTTTTTTTTTTTTTTTTAACTTTTACCTATTTTTAACAGTTTTGACAGCTGCCGGGACCTCCAGCACTATATGCAGACATAGTAACAGTGATGTGCTTACTGAACACTCTGCTAGAATGCAGTGTGTTGTATCTGGCGTGTTTTAAAGCAAACTGAGGAGATTTTGCTTAATCGCAGCTTCATATATTTGAGACTTGTATAGCTAGAGTGGCAAACAGTCGGGAGTTCGATCTCTATAGATTTTGCATATAGCGCTTTTGACAGAAACACATCTCTGGCGATTTTACATGAAATCTCAGGTTCATACATCAGCGAGTGTCAACACTCCCGAGAAAATCGCTAAATTTTTAAAATCGCACCTTGATACATTTACCCCCAGTGGTGATGCAGATGAGTCTGCACAACATTTTGACATTTGGTCTGGTCTAAAAGAATTGGCCAAAAATCATGACAGCTCTTCCGTAAAATGAACTAAAATTCCATGAAGAAGGCCATTACTGGCAATTACATCAAAGTACAAAGACTTCTGTGATGGTGGATTCCAGCGGGGATGAATTATTATTGTTTGAGGATGATGTACACACTGATGAAGGTGAATATGATGACCTTGTAGATTGCAGGTGCTGAGATCTAGCTGAGAGAAGGATGCTAGCTGATGCTGGTATGCACTATCTACTATGAAGGGTAACAAGAAATACAAGGGGTATATTTACTAAACTGTGGTCTCTGTCTGTATGTGTGTGTACATTAGGGAATTTAGACTGTAAGCTCCAATGGTGCAGGGACTGATGTGAATCAGTGGCGCTATATAAATAAATGGTGATGATGATGTTGCCTATAGCAACCAATCAGATACTTATTTAGTACATCCTACAAAATGACAGCTAGAATCTGATTGGTTGCTATAGGCAACATCTCCATTTTTTCAAACCCGTAGTTTAGTAAATATACCCCTAGGACTTTTGACTTACTTGAGATATAAATGATTACAGATCACAGCTTCACTCCCTACTAAGACCTTCTAAAGTGGCCACATCCACATGCAGATTCAGTTTTAGCTTACTGCCAAGTGATCAGGAGCTAGATTTGCTAAAGGGTGGTTTGCTCAAACTGACGCTTTTTGTGACCAAAAATTAGTCAAGACTTACAAAACATACCAAATAAACTTATGGAATATGCTAACATCATATGGTAGGACTGGTATAGTGCCAAATCTCAAGTTTGTGTCTAAGGCCCTGATTAATTACGGAAAGTAAAGTAAAAAAGGATTAAGTGTGCTCATTTTCAAAACCATGTTCCATCTGCAATCACATTTACAATGTGATTGCAGATATATAGTTGGGGGATAGCATCAGAACTGTAAATTACATTGTAAAAATAACACACAAATCAAGTGAGCTAAATTAAAAAACAGGCACATTTTCATTTTTGAGCCAAATTACAACCAGATTAACAGGCAATTTATTTTTTATGGATTCCTAATGATAAACTTGGCTTGGCTTGCTTACATTCTTTAATGAATCCATCCTTATGTGCATATTTTTAGCCAGTAAAGCATCCAAAATTGGGTTATTTGCATCTTTGCTTGATCACGTGGGCTTGGAGAGGTAACTACCTTTAAAATGTGTGTACATATTTCTATTTTGGTTTGAGCATGTACCAAACTATGTAGGTTTGCTATTTGGTAAACATGATAAACTGATATTATTCTAGCAAATGTATAAGAAAACCACAAAGAGAAAACCAACCCTTGCATTGTAACATGCACAATATTACAGAATGGTGAGATTTAACATCAGAGGGAAAACTACCATTTCTGACTACAGTGTACAGGAAGGTCTGAATGACCCCAAAAGGTTATTACTACGCAATGATCAAATGAAATTAAAATTACAGAGCAGCCACACGCCTCCATGTGGCCTTGCACCTCCTTGCCTCTCTTCTAATCTGTGCCACATCCCTGATTGCCTGAAATGGAATAAGTCATGGGTTCTCCCCTGCATACAGCAACCAGGTCATGAATGAGGAGAGATGAGTCACATATAGCCTAGACATTGATCGAGTGGAACTGCTTCCTATTAAAATAAATGGAAGCATTCCCATCTGAAGGTACCAGGGCTACATATGTCCCATCTACTGCCCCTATGACGTGGGGAAAGCCGGCTATGTTGGCAAACTGCTGCTTTATGGGCACAAGTGACGCCTCATCGAGTGGTAGATATAAAGATTGTCGCAACAGGAATTCCCTCAGCACAACCTTCAGTACACGACTGAAGGTGGATTGGGACATTTCTGCCGCAACTCCCACTGTTGTCTGGAACTAACCAGTGGCGCCCACCTCCCACTGATATAGTATTTCTTCCACTTCACAGATTGGCTATATGAGAGAAATATTGATGAAGGTTGCAAATAAATAAATTACCTCATCCCTTGCAACCTTTGTAGTCTGCGTGTACACTAATGAGTTAAAACTTACACCTACTTCTGGCATCATAAGGCTTAATTTTGTGAAGTTAAATATACACATACAAGCATATTTCAAACAACCATCAGAAATGGAACTAAAAACAGTCACAAGAAACAGAACAAACATACCTGGTAGAAAACGAGCGACGAGGCAAAAAATACAACATAAATAAGTCACCTTGATCAAAACAAAATCAAAGATGCTGATCTGTTTGAAGTGGAGGGAGAAAGAAAAACAAAAACAAAAAAGTCTTTCATTTTTTAAAGTTAAAACATACACATACAAGCATCTTACAAAAAAAGTACAAAAAAAAAAACCAGATACACAGGCAAGACGATAAACATAACATTTTAAAATACAGAAGCATTGTTAATGTGACACATAAATTATTAAATATAGTTTAGAAAAAAAAAAAGCATGCAGTGCATTAGACACAGAAAGCATACCTCCCAACACAAATGTACTAGGTCCAGTATAAATCATCATCATCATCAACATTTATTTGTATAGCGCCAGCAAATTCTGTAGTGCTTTAATTGGATACAAACGTAGTTATAGACAATACTGGGTAATACAGACAAAGAGGTAAGAATGCCCTGCTCACTAGCTTACAATCTATGGGACAATGGGAGTTGGATTCATGAGTTTAAGTCTACATATTGCATTTCGGTCCGGCCAGACTATAAAGGTAAAAAGTGATTAGTATGCTATATCCAGTCACACAGTAATGTTAGTTAGGGGATCAGAGTGTTGTTGTCTTGTGTGAATTGTGTAAATGGTGGAAATAGGGTAAACTAGTGAGGTGAAGAGGGTGGTTGAGGATTATTATAATGTTGCCTGAAGAGGTGGGTTTTCAGAGAACACTTGAAGGTTTCTAGACCAGAAGAAAGTCTTTTTGTGCATGGGAGAGAATTCCATAGAGTAGGTACAGCTCGAAAAAAGTCCTGTAAACAAGAATGGGAGGATGTAATGAGAGTGGATGAGGGACGCAGATCTTGTGCAGAACGAAGTTGTCGAGATGGAAGATATTTTGAGACAAGTGAGGAGATGTATGTATGTGTAGTTTTGTTGATGACATTGTAGGCTAGTAATATTTATATTGGATTCGACTATATAAATAAAAAAATATCCAATATTCACTATAAACTCACACAATCAAGTATGCATGATTTAAGTCTTTTATAATGTTTTATAATGAGAGAAGTGTATGCTTGAGAAGTGTATGTTGAGCTTTTTAAGTAACTCATGTACATTGTACAGCACGCAAGTCCTTCCATCGCCCCTTTAACAGCTACAATGACACTGTCGACGTGGTAACTGACGTCTTCCTGGGAGGCGACATGTTCAATCGTCGAAATGATTGCACTTCACTTTTTCCAACAGCCGTGAATGTCAGTGTCTCATCCAACCGTGCTTTGGGATCCTGCAGTCATGGTAAGTCGTGTCGGCTTTTACGAAGCCATAATTTAGTACCCAACCCGAATCTGACATATCTGGAAACTGGTAAACTCCCACTTTGAGTATTTCTTAGTGCTGTCCACCCATCACACGCTCCTTTTCACTCCCAAAGTCGAGGACCATTGCAAGTGTCTCTTACGCTCACTTTCGCATGGACATACGTGCATACATCTTTGTTACTCTCTGTTTCTCGGACGTATCTCTCAGATCTGGGCATTCACAGAGTGATTTTGCGCATGATACGCACAAAATCAGTTGATACATGCACTAATGAATCAGGCCCATGTGTGTGCAATCATATAATACATTAATGATCTTAAATTGATAAGTGAGAAAAACACACTGTCGGATATTCCCCCCCCCTCTCTTTTTTGTGGTATGGGAGATTAGAGACCCTCAATAAAGTAAGGGGGATCCAACTACCAGATACATGAGGAAAAAATATTGCATAAAACACATCGATGGTGTAAAATTGATAAATGAGAGAAACATATTGTAACCATATAATGTATTAAATTCTATAATCGTTGGAATACGCTTGGAAGAATATAATACAAGCATAAGAGGAATAATGTAAAGTCAAGACCTAAGAAATATAATAGATGAAGTATGATGAGCTAGAAATTGATTTTCTTCCTTTTTCCTTTGCATAAGGTATAGTTTGATTTTGATAAGAATCACCAAACTCTTTTCCTTCTAAAGTACGGTTCCCACATAAGGGTTTGATATTTTTAATTTTGCACATTATTTCTTTAGCTTCACTTCTTTAACTATATCTTTTAATATTTCGCCAAAACTTACCTGACATACATTGCAACTTTTATTTTTTTATTTTTAAGATTGATAATTAAAATTGACTTTTTAATGGTAAGATTTATGAATTAGTGGACTGGAGTGCCTTTGTTTGTCTGTATCCAACTCTGGTCTTTACGTAATGCTAATCTACCTAGTTGGAAGTAGATGTTACTCTCTCTTTGATGGATTACCAGAGTTCACACCTAATACAAGATGGTGCTCTGGGCATCCAGGGGACCGTACTTCTATAGGTGTTGATAGCATTCCCAATATTAAATATTATCTGAAGATTTCTGCCTTAATGCAGCCACTGATTGATGAGCACCAGGAGGATTTAAGGAGCATGTGGCTTGAAACTAACCCAAGGAGTCACACTAGAAACAAGCTCTATTGATGTTGATAGTGAATTTAGGTGGTTGAAAGGAAGGGTTGGTCATACTAGATAGTATAATTCCTTTTCCTATGAAAGGCCATTCTACTACTCTCCACTGTGCTTTTCCCTTTCCTCTGCTGGGATCAGGCATCTGTAAAACTGGTTGCCTATCTAGCAACCTCCTCTTAAGTCTTTGGTTTCATGTCCATCACCCGTTCCTTCAGATCCAGGGATCATTAATTAGACATAGTTGTTTTATGTTGTCTATCATTTTAGCATTCTCTCCACCTATCCACTTTTTGAATACTCAAGTTAGTTTACTACCAGACACTAAGGGGTTTGTCAGGTTTATCTGCGGTTCGTAAATCGAGAGATCTAATAAAGGCAAAACTGCACATAAAACCACTGGATTTGAAACTGTACAGTTTGAAACAATCATCATGAATTTCTCAAATGGCAGGTATATAAACCTCCATAAAATAGACAGAAAGCTTATATTCTGGTAGTCGAGATAGTTCAAACTAGCAAATAAATCAATAACTTTCCAACAGCGCGTCCTATATAATGCAGTCGCAGTATATCACAGATTGCTACTTCATTCTCACACTGTAAACTACGAAAGATAATATGTATACCACAGGAGCAACTATGCCACACCACGTGGAGTAGAAAAAAGGAGAGATTTCTTCTTTATGGGGTAAAAACCTATTGTAACATATAAAACGAGATCCCAGCCCCTTCTCCATCAGTTGTAAACTCATGGCAGGGCATCCATTTAACAACAGAGGAGGATTGCGTCATGGAATATGGAGCATCCAGTGGCTCGATGCGAAAGCTAAAATGAATCTTGGCAACAATTTTATGAATGGTAGGGGGGATGGTTGCTTTCACAGTTGTGCTATTGTTGTGCTAGAAGCCACCAAAGTGTGACCCCAGACCTATCGATAATGTTTGGGCAGTTGTTATGGGTAAGTGGAGTAGTGCGACAAGGGGGGTCGGAGTCTAAAAAATTGACGTAACTTTCTGGGCGAGGTCAAAAACTTCTATCCATAGTGGCTGAATGATGGGGTACGAACATGCATAATGTCCCCGGAGGCCCCACAATTGCGCTAGCAAAGTTTGGAGTGGTCAGGCCAGATCTTCTGAAGGAGGACCGGGGTGAGATGAGTCCTATACAAAAGTCTGAGCAACATTTCAACATGGTTGGCACATTTGGAGACTTTCGAGAGGTTCCTATAAATAATTCCCCATTGGGATGGGGACAGGGAGGTGTTGAGGTCAGTTTCCCATTTACTCTGGGAAGTGAATATATTATATTTAGACAGGGAAAACTATCCTTTCCACAAATCACAATTTATCACACCAGATATTATTCTATAAATCGACTAGATGTTTGTTACAAAAGTACATATATCTCTCCCCTATCTTACTCAACTATAATTATGGCAGATATTAAAGAGTGTACATTAAACCGCATTGCTTCTAATATATGCACTGACTAACAGCTGTTTTCAGATGTTCCATATCCTACTTTATAACTCCTACAGTCTTCAGGACTGGTATTACAGCCTCCACCCCCGTCTGTCATATAAGTACAATTTTACAAAGAATTAACAATCAGTGTTTATTTAATCTGATCTTATTTAGATCTAATTTAAGTTTTGATTTCCAAGGTATTTCTCTTGCAACACCAGAAAAGAGTTTGATCTATAACATTATCCATTATCTTAATCAAAGCTAGATTTCAAAACCTTCGTTCTCCATTAAAGGAAAAATGACAATATAACATTAGGCAGCACAGTGGCCTAGTGGTTAGCACATCTGCCTCACAGCACTGGGGTCATGAGTTCGATTCCCGACCATGGCTTTATCTGTGTGGAGTTTGTATGTTCTCCCTGTGTTTGCGTGGGTTTCCTCCGGGTGCTCCGGTTTCCTCCCACACTCCAAAAACATACTGGTAGGTTAATTGGCTGCAATCAAAAAAAAAAAATTGACCCTAGTCTCTGTCTGTCTCCCTCTCTGTCTGTCTTTGTGTGAGTGTGTGTATATATTAGGGAATTTAGACTGTAAGCTCCAATGGGGCAGGGACTGATGTGAATGAGTTCTCTGTACAGCGCTGCGGAATTAGTGGCGCTGTATAAATAAATGATGATGATGATGATGATTCTGTAATACTTCAATCTTGCAAAAACTACTTTAACTCAAAATCAATGTTCAATGCATCTGGGGCTAGAGTTTATATGGAACTTTTAAGCATTTGTGGAGAACAAAGGAGAGTGTATAAAGGACTTTATAGGAATAAGAACTTATTGAATACCCCTTATGTGATGATTGGTGTATGTATGCTCAATTGGGCTTTAACTCTATGTGGTATATTTGCACCTGTGATATACATATTCTTTTTCGAGATTGTACAATGTTTTTATATTCACAATGAAATTATAGTAGTATGGGGTTAGTGTGGCCTGCTGCGGAAACTGCAGGGTGATGACATTGAAGTTGAGGGAGTGCTGTCAACACTACTGGCACTGAATGGGGTAGATAGTCTTTCCACGAGGTCATGGCATGAAATTCCTGCTATACATTTGTTGCTCAACTCACGAATTGAGCAGTTTAATGTAATAAGATTGGTCATATATATCTCCATTGGTGTTTCAATATGCTCTTGTGCATTTGTGTTTCTGACCCTGAAGTTTGCCTTCCTCAGTTCCAGATGAACTAGGTATATTTGGTGACTTTGCCTGTTCATAAATTCAATCTCAACACAACAGAAGTCTGCCACTGCTGAATCGATAGCTGTGATGTATTGTGTGTCAGCCACCAGAGACATCTCATGCTGAGGTCGGTGAGTTTGACAGAGTTCAGTTGGAACAAGTCAATTGTCCACTACATTTAAAATAATTATTAAATTATTATTACATTACATTTAATATAATAAAGGTGCCTTCTCTTGCCTCTGCAGGGGCATTCATCATTTCGAAGACAGTGTCCTGTGGAATAGTAATGTTCTGGAGTTGGATTGTAGTTCCTGTAGATACAAGCATATATATAATGATAATGCTTTAAGAACAACAAGTAATTGTTAAATATCTTGGTCCTTTTTTTCTAGGTGGACTCACTGTTCCGGCTAGAGGCTACTGATATAATCTTCCTATAATTCACCTATAGAAGCCGCCTTTCTCGTAGAGCTTGTTGCGCTCACAGGTACTTTGATGCCCCCAGGACTTAAGCTCTTGTGTAGTGGGAGCTTATATGTAATACCGCAGCATGTAGATAGGAGTCAGTAGCCAAGATATGAGCAGATGGTCAGAAGCAAGCAGTAGTAAAGGGTCAGGGCTGGCAGCAAACAGGTATATCCAGAAATGAAGGCTAAGGGTCAGGGCAATCAGAAAACAATCAGAGTACAGAAAACTAGCCAAGGGTCACAAGAGGAGTCAATCCAGAACACAGAAGAAGACTTGCTGGTGGTGGGTCAGGTCTGTGTGACAGAACTGGTGATAGAAACATGCGGAACAACATTAATTTTTTTAAATCATTTTCTATGTTTATCCTGTGAAGTCAAAACATGTCAACACATGACATTTTCACTTCTTACTTTTTACAACCTGTGTGCACACAAATACCATGATATGAAATACAAATACAATAGATCAGATATCTTAACTAAGGGTGTGCACCGGCCACTTTTAGTGTTTTGTGTTTTGGGTTTTGGGTTCTGATTAGCTTGAGGTTTTGGGTTCTGATTTATTGTTTTGGGTTCTGATTTATTTTTAAAAAAGCATAAAAAGTGCTAAAAATCCATTTTTTTTTTGTTTTTTCTCACTCCTACACTATTATTAACCTCAATAACATTAATTTCCACTCATTTCCAGTCTATTCTGAACACCTCACACCTCACAATATTGTTTTTAGGCCAAAAGGTTGCACCGAGGTAGCTGGATGACTAAGCTAAGTGACACAAATGGGAGGCACAAACACGTGGCCCAACACGTGACAGGATCAGTGGACTTAAACAGCAGTACCACTTGACTTATACGGCAGGATCAGTGCCTTGCTTGCAGTCTCCTAGGTAACGCAAATAATCTGTACAAATATGCACACAGGGGCATGGCCAGTAAAATATGGAACACATACTTTATGGATAAACAATGTCACTACACTTCATTCCTGTTGCATGAGGGAAAAACAGGAAAGTCAAAGGCGACAGGAATAGACTACAATTTTTAGGAGACTTCCTAGAATTCAGGAAAAGCTGAGAATATTTGTGCACAATAGGTTTCAGGTATGATTTGTTATAAAACAGAATGCAACAACACACACACACACACCATCACCACAAGACACACACACACACACACACACACACACACAGACACATACACACACCTTTCAGGAGGGACTGTATCCTACTAGGCTGCCCACACTATCTACAAGGGATAAACTCACCTACAAACATTTGTGGACACAAAGTGATCATATGGTCACTTCATTCATAAGAGTTTGCAATGGCATCATTACCTACCATTGATGTATTAAACACTACCTCTATGATACTATTCACTAACTATGATAACAATATTTCCTCTATGGAAACAGAGAAACTACTTGAAAACAGAGCTAATCACACTGAGTGTTATAAAGTGTATTTCATATATGATGAGTAAATGATAACAATAAACATATCAAACCACCAAATCTGAACTCACCTCGCTAAAGAAATTATATTCTCAGGATTAAATTGAAGCAGATTTTGTGCAGAATTGTATAAATCAAGCGCAGACTTCCCGAGCTCTGTCACTGTGCTGACTCTGTGCTTTGCTTCGGCTGCATTGTACACTTCGCTGGAAGCCTGGCCCTCTCCTCCAGTCACAGTGTGAGATCCCTCCCCCGGAGTATGCATGCTCTACCAATCATTACAATTAAGGAGTGGGTGGAGTCGGATCTCGCGAGATCCGACGGCGCGATGACGAGGTTTTGCCTCGTTCTGAGGTTCGTGATCGGCGGGAACCCCCGAACAGTGCTCGGATCTGGGCTCGGATCGGCACTGTTTGGGGGGGTTCTGATTTACAAATTCCGGACCCGCTCATCTCTATTCTTAACCTGCGCTTCCCCCACAAAATAAAGAATGTTGATGCTGCCACAGGAAATAGGAAATCCTATATAAATTTAAACAATGCAAAAAGAAAATCCTAGGCACAAACAGAAGGTGTTATATACTACAAATTTAATAAGTGGATTAATAAGTAGGCTAAATAAAGTTCTGACCAGAACACAATGTAAACAAGCAATGAATGCACAGTAGTAAAGTATAAAAAAGACACAAACCTTGAGGTTTTAAATGAAACCTGGCTAAAATAAAATTATTATATTTACATGAAGGCCTATTATAAGTAAGCTTATAAAGAGGGGTCAAAATTTGAGACTACAAGATGAATTCAAGAATGAGTCTTATATATATCTATATATATATATACACAAGTTAACCCGTGCATGATACTCATGCATTCTAGTCAAATCAAGCTACTTAAGGTGTTAAAAAGGTTCTTGTCATGCATTTGGGCCTCTCGCATCTCTTCAGTCTGACTTTCCCTTAACTGTCTCATTGCAACTCTATTTGCCTCTCTTTCCTGCTCTCGCATCTCGTCACTCTTACTCTCTCTTAATTGTGTCATTCCAACTCTACTTGCCTGCCTTTCCTGCTTTCGCATCTGGTCATTCTGACTCTCTCTTAACTGTCTCTTTGCATTTCTATTTGCCTCTCTTTCCTGCTCTCGCATATCTTCACTCTGACTCTGTCTTGATTTGCGCATTTGGGCAGCTTTCGCCCTTCGCCTCTCTTGTTCATTTGCGTATTTTTTTGATCTCCCCATTTAAATAAGAATAAAAATATAAAAAAAAGATAATGAATTTGTTTGCTATTGTTTGATAGTGAGGGCTATAGAAGTTGGATTGGGGTTTATATTTCGCGGACTTATTAGTACAGCGCGGAGTAGTAATTTTTGCTGACTTGTTAGGAAAGCGTCAGTAGTAGTTTTTTGCTGACTTGTCAGAAGAGTGTGAGTAGTAATTTTTGGCGACTTGTTAGGAAGGCGTGAGTAGTAATAGTAGGTGTTTGCCAAGTTGTTAGGAAGGCGAGTAGCACAGTAATATACTACACATGTGTGTTCATGAGGTAAAATGACCTCACGAAAATGATTTTGAGCCCTCAACTCGTAAATTTAGCCTTTACTACCCCTCCCACGGGGGGAAGGGGGGATGATGGAAGTTAACTGACTTCACTATTCTAATTTTTTTGTCAAATAATGTCAGTATACCAAATTTCAGGTCAATTGGATGAGCCCTTTCTGAGAAAATAGTTTTTTCCACAGACACACACACACTAACACACGCCGCTACACATTCAGGGGCGGATCTAAAAAATGTTTGTACCCGGGGCGATGCTAGGGTGGGGCGATTCAGGCCCCGCCCCCTTTCCGACTTCTGAGGCTGCCGGCGGCTGCACAGTATGTGCAGGTCCGCTCGGCAGTGACAGGCAGGGACAGTGTGCTGCCCGGATGCTCTGATTGTGTTTAAAACACAATCAGAGCAGCCAGGCAGCACACTGTCACTGCCAAACGGACCTGCACGTACTGTGCAGCTGGCGGCAGCAAACCCCTGCAAGGGGAGGCGATTGCCCCGATCGCACCCCCCTGGATCCGCCACTGTACATATGTGTGCTCATGAGGTAAAATTACCTCACGAAAATGAGTTTGACCCCTCAACTCCTAAATTTAGCCTTTACTACCCCTCCCACGGGGGAAGGGGGGATGATGGAAGTTAACTGACTTCACTATTCTAATTTTTTTGTAAATAATGTCAGTATACTAAATTTCAGCCCTTTCTGAGTTTTTTTTCCACACACACTAAGAATTTAGTAGGTCAGTGTATAACTCCGCCTAGCAGGTGGCGCTGCAGCTTGTTTTTGTTTTTACACACACAAACTAACACACGCCGCTAGGCTTTTATATTATAGATATAGAAATTAAACCTTACAATTTGGAATAATAAACAGTATTTATAAGAGAGTTAAATTCCATTCCACACAAGATTCATAATGTCAATCCTTAATGAAGTTGTAAATAAATAAAGTATAAAGTTCCAGAATAAATGTCAATGATAATGCCCAGGACTTACTGTTCATGCAGGGTGAGAAGAAAAAAGCTCCACAGACTGTCCCTTCCATCTCCTTCAGCAGCGGGTGGCGGCATGTATCTCTGTCGATGGAGTCTGCAACAAGTCCAATATCTACGCATGCGCAGAACGTAGTACAGGTCCCGGCTGTCGTATTGAGCAGTGTTATAACCGCTCCAGCCCGACAAGCGGGCGTGCGGCTTCTAGACCTCTGCAGCTGTTCAGGTTTTTGTAAAAGCTTGGTGGAATGGATGTAGGTGGTGATTAGTTCAATATTGTTAGATATATCCAATGCTTTTCACCCAACAAATGCAAGGGCTTCCTCAGAGTAAAATGATTAGGAGAAAAAGGGCATGTTGATATAGTGCAATAGGACTGCCCATAAATTAGTTTCTCTAGCGGTGATTGGTACATTAGGTAGCCATTGAGATATAATTCAAAATGCGGGCTGTTTCCAAACTGAAAGAGGTGTATAGTTCAGGAGATGTATACTATACACCTCTTTCAGTTTGGAAACACCCCTCATTCTTAGATGTAGTAGTATCATTGTGAGTCCTGTTGTATATATTTATACAATTATAGCTCTATATTTATGGCACTGATGTAAGGGAATTGTATGACTATATCATACATAGGCCTGTGGTTGCCCTTTGTGGACTATTTTACATCCACTATCTGAGCTACATAGAAAAACTATATGATTACCTGTGTCAATATAACCTACGTTCTGCATATGATTTATGTTTCACAACTAACATTACTATTATTCATTTAAGAAAAAATATGTTTATTTACATGCGAGAAACAGAGCTGTTGAACTTTAATATCTACCTAATGTACCAATAAACGCAAACAGACAGGAGGCCCAATGGGGAGTCAGAAGGGATCAAGCGCAAGAAGAACGAGGAGCAGAACAGGGGAAGAGAGAGGTGAGAAGATCAAGTATGGAGAGAAGTTTAGGTGGATGGCTGGTAGGCTTTCAGGAATAAACGAGTTTTTACGTGTCCGTTTGAAGGTGCACAAATGAGGGGACAGTCGGATGGTGCATGGCAGGTCATTTCAGTGGCAGAGGGCAGTCCAGGAAAAATCTTGGATTTTGGAGTGGGATGAGGTGATCAGGGTGGCGGAGGCCCACACATGACGCCCTTTACCTATCAGAACAAGCCATTATCTACAGCTTGCCCACCGTTATAGGTCTTCAGCATTTGCCTGTCTTGCCCAGGCTCTCCTTCTTCAGAAGTCTGGTCTGGTTTCCTTTGTTGCACAGCAGTTCTGAGCATGTGCAGAACTTTCTCCTTCACACTGAAATTTTCCTTCTGAGGTCATCAATAAGTGCCTATTGTCAATATAAAAGGGACCCTATGTCACATAGGCTTTGCAAGGTGTTTGTGTTAACAGCCGGACTAATTACCTGACACTGACCTTTTGCTTTGGACCCTACTTTAGAGAAACTGGACATGCCTTTTACCTTAATCCTTTGGTATCCTGTTTACTGACCTGCTATACCGTGGATTGACCTAGCTTTGGATTCTGGACTCGCTATTTTTGATTCCTTTGGCACTCTGCTTCCTAATTTGGCTATTACCATTTACCAATTCGGCTAAGACAAGTGGACTTGCTTTTGTTTCATCCTCTGGAACTTGTTTACTGACATTTACTTAACATATACTGACAGGATTTGCATACTGGTCACTCTGCAGTCTGTTTCCTGGGAATCTCCTAACTTGACCACTGCTACATATATCTGTATACACATAGTGCATTGTGTAGCTCTGGACATACAGACTCCGCATATTAACCCCTTCAGGCTGTACTTTCTCAAAGTCTCCTCAGTATTGCGAAACCGACTAGGACTCTGGACAGTGACTTTATTATCATGACATTAGCCCTTCAGCTTTTCTTCACATCTGTTTCTGTGTCTGGAAACTGTCTCCTTGGGATCATCACCTCTACAGCCTCTCGGATCACTTTCAGCTAAGCTTCATCAAGAACTCCTTTCAGAACAGCCAACTTCCAGCCATGGAGATCCGATTGCCAGAATAAGGTAAAAGACATTTTTATTTATACTGTTATCATGACAGATGCTATTAAAGCCTCCCCCATTCCTGTGCTGTTTCTTATTTTATATAGTGGGTGCATGCTGGATGCCCTATGCAGCATGCGACTCTCTCCCTTTGGCTGCTCAACAGCAACTCTAGTCTGCTCACCATTTTGTCCAGCCATCTAAGCCTCTTAGCCAACTTGATGATGATGATTGGCTTCTGTACTGCATGATGGCATGCTTAAAGCGAATGATACACGTATAAGCGCATGATATCTTCATTCACTAGTGAGTAAATATCACGAGCCCGGCTTCACCGATAGCCGCCGTGGCTCGCTGTCTGCTAGTGTCTCGGGACACTTCTGACATCCACCGCCCCGGCGCAGCTAGTTTGACAGCTGGGTGCGCGTGCGCATTCCATGCCACTGATTACAGCCTCCTGAGGCTGATTGCCACCCCTGTGGCTTCCTCTGCTTATTGACTCCCTCATATTTATAAAGCAGGGAGGGCTTAGCCTCCCTACAGGTTATAGCATGGATTCCTGTCCATTGCTGACCTGCTCCTCTGTTCATGTCTGTGTTTCCGTGGATACTCTGATTCACTGCTGTCTGATATATCATTGTGACCCCTGACCTGTTTACTGGATTCTGCTTGTTTGCCTGTTGCCCTGACCTTAGCCTGATTGCTGGATTCTGCTTGTTTGCCTGTTGCCCTGACCTCAGCCTGATTACTGGATACTGCTTGTTCGCCTGTGACTCTGACCTCTGCTGGGTACCGGACTCTGCTTGCCTATCTGCTGCTCTGATACCTGTCTGGTCTGGACACCATTTGTCTGCCTCCCAGGGTTGACCTGGGGGCATCTGAATACCTGTGAGCAAGACTCACTCTACAGGAAAGGCTGCTGCTATAGGCAAAGACCTCTAATCCCTGTTCTAGGAGTTTATGTTTGGAGCGCTGGAATAACAGTAAAGAGTGTCAAGATAAGCCACCCACAAATTCATAGGCCAACCTGGGAACTTGGAGCAAATGTTTCCAGGTGAGTGAATTGCTTTCTGAAGTGTTGGGAGGGAAATCCGGGTTAGTGTTGATGGGTTGAAAGTAAAATTACAATTTTTAAAGTGTGTTGTCCAAATTGAGCGGAGAAATTTTTTAGCTGGGTTATCAAGATATTCTCTTTACCTGGAGTTAAAATTAGTCACCAGGGAAGATACACCTGACCCATTTATTTCTGTTTCTATCACAAGAGAATACCTGGTGGAGTAAACCAAGTTAAAATTGGACTAAAATGAGTAGCACAATGACACTCTCACGTTCCATTAGCGCAGATTGGTTCCTTTTGGGTCTCAGCTGGGATTGACTGTACTTCTCGCAGAGGCGTGGAGTCTAACAAAGCGGAAGGTTGGCGCCAGGGATTCCTGCAAGGGAATTTGGGCTTCGCGGCTTCCACCCTGCAGGTCGCGGCCCTCTAAGGAAGTTCCCAGTGAGTTGTGTAAGAGAACAAAGCACAGAAAGTGAAGGTTGTCACATTAGAGGCGCACAGGAAACAAGAAGGTGCGGCAGTTACCAAAAAGGAGTGGAGATTAGTGAGAGATGATCTGCAGCAGCAAACTGAAAAAATAGAGAGCGATGATTTGCAGCAGTTACCACTAAGGAGTGGAGATTGATGAGCGATGATCTGTAGCAGTACACTGGAGAAATAGAGAACGATGATTTGCAGCAGTTACTACTAAGGAGTGGTGATTAGTGAGCGATGATCTTCGGTAGTACACTGGAGAAATAGAGAATGATAATCTGCAGCAGTTACCACTAAGGAGTGGAGATTGGTGAGCGATGATCTGCGGCAGTACACTGGAGAAATATAGAACGATGATCTGCGGCAGTACACTGGAGCAATAGAGAGCGATGATTTGTGGTAATTTACCACTCAGTAGTGGAGGTAACACAGAGAGCAATGGGAGCTGCTTCCAGGCCAGAAATCTGACTAAAAGAACCAGCACAGAAAAGTGAGGGGAGGAGCCTTATATGGAGCTGGGAATAACAGACAGCGAATAGAAGAGCAGGGAAGGTTTGAAAGGTGAGGCACCACCAAAATGTGACCCCAGACATGTCGATAGTGTTTGGGCAGTTGTTATGGGTAAGTGGAGTAGTGCGATAAGGGGGGTCAGACTCAAGCAAATTGAGGTAACTTTCCGGGGCGAGGTCAAAACTTTTATCCACAGTGGCTGAATGATGGGGCACGACCAAAACACATGCATAATGTCCCCGGAGGCCCCACAATTGCGCCAGCAGAGTTTGGAGTGGTCAGGCCAGATCTTCTGAATGCGGACCGGGATGAGATGAGTCCTATACAAAAGTCTGAGCAACATTTCAACATGATTGTGTGGTGGTCGAGTACTGATGGGATTTCCTTCCTTTACCTTGTCCTCCAGACACGATTCAGGTTCTTTTTCGGACATCTGGTGGTCAGGAGATAAATACTTCAATGAGAGGGACAAGGATTGGTCAAATAACTTGGGTTTATTATTAATGCGGTAAAGATAATTTTGGTTATTTGGTTATTTGGCCACCGCGCCACTGACCCCTTCAACTCAATGGTAATGACAAAATATTCATTTGATCAACATAGAGCACAATAGCATTTAACATATAATAATAATAATAAATCAATTTTCAGGTAAATCACTTAACATTAATATTCCACTAAAACATTTGGTAACGTTACCCTATTTACACTCAGTCCTGGGTTGAACTGTGCACAGGAATTTAGTAGAAGTGCTGCACGTGGTTGGGGCCCATAAATTACTTTTTCACGCCAAATAAGCTGATGATCTTTTGTATTGCACAGTCTCTTTTGTGTGTATTCACAGACCTCTCTATTTTCTCTCCTCTCACACTGTTCTCAGTACATAGCTCAGTCTGTTTAGTGTGATGTCACAGATCTCTATACTGCTTATTTGTTTTCAGTACTTTCCTTTTTACTCACACCTCTCTTTGGCTCATTTCTTATCTTCTTCTCTTCTTACACTTACTTCACTTTTAATCTGCTTATATATCACTTTGTCCGATTTTTATTCTGTCCCTATTTTTCTCTCTCAGTCTATGCAGACACAGGGATCTCTCTCCCTCAGAAGTCTAGAACTTTCCTCTTCCCACTGCCTTCTGGGAGTTCACAGTTATTACCAAAGTTAGTGGACTTGTTGCTAAGCCACACACTCCTCCTTCCTGTTACTCCCGGCAACCACCAACCACTCCCAACTGTCACTTCTCCCTCAAGAAAATATTTTTTTTTATTTTTTTTTTAATCTTTATAAACACTTTTAACAATTAACAAATTAAATTAACAAATTAAAAACATATAGATACACCCCAGGGTATTCAGATTTTGGGGCACCACAATTGGCACATTTGGAGACTTTAGAGAGGTTCCCATAAATAATTCCCCATTGGGATGGGGACAGGGAGGTGTTGAGATCTGTTTCCCATTTACTCTGGGAAGTGAATATATTATATTTAGACAGGGAAAACTATCCTTTCCACAAATCACAATTTATCACACCAGATAAGATCATTCTATAAATCGACTAGATGCTTATCACAATTGTACATATATCTCTCCCCTATCTTACTCAACTATAATTATGACAGATATTAAAGAGTGTACATTAAACCGCATTGCTTCAAATATATGCACTGACTAACAGCTGTATTCAGATGTTCCATATCCTACTTTAAAACTCCTACAGTCTTCAGGAATGGTATTACAGCCTCCACCCCGTCTGTCATATAAGTACAATTTTCCAAAGAATTAACCAACAGTGTTTATTTAATCTGACCTTATTTAGGTCTAGTTTAAGCTTTGATTTCCAAGGTATTTCTCTTGCAACACCAGAAAAGACTTTGATCTATAACATTATCCATTATCTTAATCAAAGCTAGATTTCAAAACCCTCGTTATCCATTAAAGGAAAAATGACAATATAACATTATGCATTCTGATTCTGTAATACTTCAATCTTGCAAAAACTACTTTAACTCAAAATCAATGTTCAATGCATCTGGGGCTAGAGTTTATATGGAACTTTTAAGCATTTGTGGAGAACAAAGGAGAGTGTATAAAGGACTTTATAGGAATAAGAACTTATTGAATACCCCTTATGTGATGATTGGTGTATGTATGCTCAATTGGGCTTTAACTCTATGTGGTATATTTGCACCTGTGATATACATATTATTTTTCGACATTGTTCAAACTGCATGACATCTGCGTGAAGATAGATAAATAGATAGATAGATAGATATGTTAAGGGGGCAATAAAAGTAATGTCAATCATGTATGTTGAAACACACATTTTTCTTGGTAAAAAAGGGCCACTATAAATAATAACTAAAAATTTACAATAATCATAGGTAATGATATTAAAAGAGCAATACTATGAATTGCAAATGTGGCCAATAATATTTTATTTATGACTGGAGCAACATTTCTATAAACATTTTAAAAAAACAGTACCTGTATACAGCAATGGAGCATGGGTTCTCTTACCATCTATCGATTTTAATAATACACACAGTTAGTCATGGCTCACAATGAATAAATGACAAATATCTCAATGTTTTTAAATTCACAATAAAATTATAGTAGTATGGGGCTAGTGTGGCCTTTGCCTCATGCAGTCCTGGTGCAGAAACTGCAGGGTGATGACATTGAAGTTGAGGGAGTGCTGTCAACACTACTGGCACTGAATGGGGTAGATAGTCTTGCCACAAGGTCATGGCATGAAATTCCTGCTACACATTTGTTGCTAGACTCACGAACTGAGCGATTTAATGTAATAAGATTGGTCTTATATATCTTCATTGGTGTTTCAATATGCTCTTGTGCATTTGTGTTTCTGACCCTGAAGTTTGCCTTCCTCAGTTCCAGATGAACTAGGTATATTTGGTGACTTTACCAGCTCATAAATTCAATTTGAACACAACAGAAGTCCTCCACTGCTGAATCTATAGCTGTGATGTATTGTGTGTCAGCCACCAGAGACATCTCATGCTGAGGTCAGTGAGTTTGACAGAGTTCAGTTGGAACAATTCAATGTCCACTACATTTAAAATAATTATTATATTATTATTATTACATTACATTTAATATAATAAAGGTGCCTTCTCCTGCCTCTGCAGGGGCATCCATCATTTCGAAAATAGTGTCCTGTGGAATAGTAATGTTTTGGGGTTGGATTGTAGTTCCTGTAGATACAAACATATATATAATGATAATGTTTTAAGAACAATAAGTAATTGTTAAATATCTTGGTCCTTTTTTTCTTGGTGGACTCACTGTTACAGCTAGAGGCTACTGACATAATCTTCCAAAACAGATGACAGAGGTCTTCGCCTATAGCAGCCGCCTTTCTCGTGGAGCTTGTTGCGCTCACAGGTACTTTGATGCCCCCAGGACTTAAGCTTTTGCGTAGTGGAAGCTTATATGCAATACTGCAGCCTGGGCCGGATTAACCTGGGGGCTTTCCTGGCTAGAGCCCAGGGGCCTCATGCATCTGGGGGGGCCCTTGAAACTATTTTAGCTTGATTTTTTTAAAACAATTTCTGTGTACCACCGGTTTTTCCTCAGGTCGGGGGTGGCCCCGCCCCTGGCTCTGACTGTCAGGTCATGGAGAATGGCAGGCAGCTAACAGCAAATGTCATGCTGTTAGCTGCCTGCTGCCACTGTGGTGCTTCTGCGGTGCGCAGTCATCACCGTACTGAGGAGATGTCGTAAGAGTGAGATCTCACACTCACGAGATCTCAGTAAGTAGCCTACTGCGCACAACAGGAAGTGACCGAAAAACGCCTTCTGCAGCCTGCATTGAAGTAAGGACGGATCTGGACCATAAGGAATGGGAGGTATGCGCTCGAGGGGGGGGGGGAATACAGGAAGAATGGAGCAGAGCTATTGTATTGTGCTGTATTACATATATCAGGGGGGCTCACAGTACCCTTAGCCGGGGGGGTCTAGCAGTACCCTTGGCCCGGGGGCCTCCATTCCCTTAATCCAGCCCTGACTGCAGCATGTAGATAGGAGTCAGTAGCCAAGATATGAGCGGATGGTCAGAAGCAAGCAGTAGTAAAGGGTCAAGGCTGGCAGCGAACAGGTATATCCAGAAAGAGAAGGCTAAGGGTTAGGGCAATCAGATAACAAGCAAAGTCCAGAAAACTAGCCAAGGGTCACAAGAGGAGTCAATCCGAAACACAGTAGAAGACTTGCTGGTGGTGGGTCAGGTCTGTGTGACAGAACTGGTGATAGAAACATGTGAGAACAACATTAATTTTTTTAAATCGTTTTCTATGTTTATCTTGTGAAGTCAAAACATGTCAACACGTCAACTGTCAACACATGACATTTTCACTTCTTACCTTTTACAACCTGTGTGCACACAAATAGCATGATATGAAATATACTTTACCAAATACAATAGGTCAAATATCTTCACCTGCGCTTCCCCCAAAAAATAAAGAATATTGATGCTGCCACAGGAAATAGGAACCTCAAATCCTATATAAGTTTAAACAATGCAAATAGAATATTCTAGGCACAAACAGAAGGTGTTATAAACTACAAATTTAATAAGTGAATAAGTAGGAAAAAATTAAGTTCTGGCCAAAACTCAAACAATGTAAACAAGCAATGAATGCACAGTAGTAAAACATAAAAAAAAACATAAACCTTGAGGTTTTCAATTAAACCTTGCTAAAATAAAATTATTATATTTACATGAAGGCCTATTGTAGGTAAACTTATAAAGAGGAATCAATATATGAGACTACAAGATGAATTCAAGAATGAGTCTTATATATATATATATACTAATCTTTCCAATTTGGAATAATAAACAGTATTTATAAGAGAGTTAAATTCCATTCCACACAAGATCCATAATGTCAATCCTTAATGAAGTTGTAAAAAAGTAAAGTATAAAGTTCCAGAATAAATATCAACGATAATGCCGGTGATAAAAAAAAAAAAGCTGTTCATGCAGACTGAGACGAAAAAAGCTCTCCCTTACCTCAAAAATACAATTGTAAGGCGCTGCAATTATCCCTTTTTATAACTTAGTGCTGCAGCTCTCCGATGACAGAGTCTGGATCTGTCTAACATATAGAGAAAAAAACATACAAAAAGGAAAGTGCAAAGCATCAAGTATAATATAAAAATAAACAATTTATTAAATACATATATATTCCAAATTATGATAGCAGTTTAGGATAAGACATATAAATCATTAACTGGAATCAATAGTAATAAAGATCAACAATCAACAGCTGTTAGATTTTCAGACTTTTGTTAAGTTAATCAATTTACCAGGAGTTAAGGCCAGAAAAATGCAATATGGTACCATATGTGGAAAAAATGCACTGCTGTTGCAGATATTCATATCACAGACTGTAGATAATAATGGTGTTCTAATCCTCCTATGGCTCAAACGATGTCAGATGAATATGTCCCCTGTATGGGTGTCCAGATAATTCATACACCAGTAGGTGCAATTAGCACCAATAAAAGTCAAACAGGTACTTATCTTCTCTCAGTGAGCCCGTGGATTTCCAACTACCACAATCAGTCCTGATCCAATATTTCCGGTATAATGCAGGCTGAACCTGAGACGTGCTGTATTGAACGACAGTCCAGATCAACCCCGGGGTATATAAACTGGCCAACGCCTGGTAGATATAGCTCTTCAAGTATATACCCTAACACGTTTCTCGGCGTACCGCCGCTTCATCAGAGGTAGATAGAATTGAAAGATCCGACAGCGCTTATTTAAATGGATAAAAATGATCACATGATCAGCAGCTGATCGTCCGGAAAAATCCGACAGCCTAACATTCTCTTCGGAAATGTCCGATCTCATGTGTTCCAAATCACATGACCGGAAGGTATATTGTTTATCCTTATAAATGAATATCGGGTGAACAATCTTCTTAAAAGGTATAGCAACAATATAGGTCTAAAGATATACCTTCCATTTAATAAGTTTATGAATTAAACCAAACATGATCCACAGAACAAACACCATCCTACATGAACAAATAAAAATAAAAATAAATAGCAATATAAATTAATAAAAATATGTATTAATAAAAATAAATAATAATTGGGCCATTAACTATAACCGAATGACCAATAATAATCCAGAATATTGTTGGCATGTAAATATTAACATATAAATAAACAATCTAAAATATCCAAAACCATATGGATGGGAATAACATATTGGATAAACCCACCATACTCATAATGTTACCAAAATGCATACAATACACATGATCAAGAGAGAACAGTCTAGAATCTAGACTGTTTATATATTATTTAGTTAAATATTATCATTGAGACCAAAGGGTATCAAAGTTTTTAATCTGAAGATCCAAAAGACTTCACGTTTACAAAGAATATTGAAACGATCCCCCCCCTAGTTGTTGAATTGATCTGCTCAATTGCTCAAACCTTTAAACCTTCTACTATCCCTTTTTGACATACATTGATATGTGACGATAAACTGTGTGACTTAATATCCTTTATAATATTACGGCGATGTTGTAAAAATCGCACATTTAGTGTACAGATCATACGTCCCACGTACTGCATACCGCACTTGCAATTAATAAGGTATATCACATATGTAGAGCGACAATCTAAAACCTTCTCAATCTCAAAACTCTCACCTGTTGAGAAAGAGACAAAGTTTGTACATTTATGATCGGCAAATAAACAAGTAATACACCTAGATTTGCCGCATTTATAAAAACCAGTGGCTCTAGTCATCAACCAACACCCTATAGGTGGATTCGATAAAGAAGGTTTATCGCTTGTGTTGTTTCTAAAAAAGCTTGGAGATAATTTATTTTTAAGGTTCTTAGATCTCCTAAATATTGTGTTTCTACCCCTATTAACATATTGGCCTATACAATCAAGTTCTAACAAAGCAGAATTTTTAGTAATGATACGTTTGATCTCTCTTGCATAGCTATTATATTTAGTAATAATTACCATAGATTTATCGGAATTAACCTTTTTAGGACGTGTAGTTAAAAGACAATCCCTATCAATACCTAGAGCTTCAGTATACGCTTTTTGTACAAGCTCTTCTGGATATCCCTGTTCTATAAAGTCTTCAAACAATTTACCAGAGTGTTTGTTGTAGTCCTCTAAATCTGAGCAGTTTCTTTGCATACGAAAGAACTGACTTTTAGGTATACTAATCTTCCAGGAATTAAGATGACTACTTTTATAGTGCACATATCTGTGTGAGTCCACTTGTTTTGAATAGCTTTCCGTAACAATACAGGATTCTTCTATTTGCAGAATAACATCCAGATAATTAATTTCTGCTGGATGCTGCATACTAGTGAAACTTAAACCAAAATCATTAGTGATAAGATGTGACATAAAGGCAGAAATAGAATTAGAATCCCCATCCCAAATAAAAAATAAATCATCAATATATCGGCCGAATAGGACCAGGTTCGTCCCAAAATCAGAACCCCATATGTATCGTTCCTCAAACAGACCCATATAAAGGTTCGCAAAACTCGGGGCAAACCTGGTCCCCATCGCCGTACCTTTCACCTGTAAGTAAAATTGGTGATCAAATAAAAAATAATTCTGATGTAAAATATAATGAATGGCATCAAGTATAAAGTCACATAATGACTGGTCCATAACATTCTGTTGTGATAGATAATATTTAACTGCAGCAATACCTTTTTGATGAGGAATGTTAGAATACAAAAAGATTAGGTTTACTTGCCGGGGCAAATTTAAGTCCCCTTTCAAGTAATTTAAGTTCCGATTGTGAGAGTTTCTTGGATGAAAGATTGAAAACACCCTTGCCCGTTAATATCGGCGTGTGTTTTTTACGTGACTTAGCAGAGCCTCCTCTGGATCCCCTAACTCTTCCTCTATTGTTCTTTTGAATGAGGGAAAACTTTTATGAGTATGGTGGGTTTATCCAATATGTTATTACCATCCATATGGTTTTGGATATTTTAGATTGTTTATTTATATGTTAATATTTACATGCCAACAATATTCTGGATTATTATTGGTCATTCGGTTATACTTAATGGGCCAATTATTATTTATTTTTATTAATACATATTTTTATTAATTTATATTGCTATTTATTTTTATTGTTATTTTTATTTATTCATGTAGGATGGTGTTTGTTCTGTGGATCATGTTTGGTTTAATTCACAAAATTATTAAATGGAAGGTATATCTTTGGACCTATATTGTTGCTATACCTTTTAAGAAGATTGTTCACCCGATATTCATTTATAAGGATAAGCAATATACCTCCTGGTCATGTGATTTGGAACACGCGAGATCGGACATTTCCGAAGAGAATGTTAGGCTGTCGGATTTTTCCGGACGATCACTGATTGTGGTAGTTGGAAATCCACGGGCTCACTGAGAGAAGATAAGTACCTGCTAATTGCACCTACTGGTGTATGAATTATCTGGACACCCATACAGGGAACATATTCATCTGATATCGTTTGAGCCATAGGAGGATTAGAACACCATTATTATCTACAGTCTGTGATATGAATATCTGCAACAGCAGTGCATTTTTTCCACATATGGTACCATATTGCATTTTTCTGGCCTTAACTCCTAGTAAATTGATTAACTTAACAAAAGTCTGAAAATCTAACAGCTGTCGATTATTGATCTTTATTACTATTGATTCCAGTTAATGATTTATATGTCTTATCCTAAACTGCTATCATAATTTGAAATATATATGTATTTAATAAATTGTTTATTTTTATATTATACTTGATGCTTTGCGCTCTCCTTTTTGTATGTTTTTCTCCCTTACGTCCCCTTCAGCAGCTTGTGGCGGCGTGTATCTCTGCCGACGGAGTCTGCAACAAGTCCAATATCTGCGCAAGTGTAGAACGTAGTACACGTCCCGGCTGTCTAATTGAGCAGTGTTATAACCACTCCAGCCTGACAAACGGGCGTGCGGCATCTAGACCTCTGCAGCTGTTCAGGTTTTTGTATAATGCTTGGTGGAATGGATGTAGGTGGTGATTAGTTCAATAGGGTTAGATATACCCAATGCATTTCACCCAACGAATGCAAGGGCTTCCTCAGAGTAAAATGATTAGGAGAAAAAGGGCATGTTGATATAGTGCAGTAGGACTGCCCATATATTAATTTCTCTAGCGGTGATTGGTACATTAGGAAGCCATTGAGATATAATTCAAAATGAGGACTGTTTCCAAACTGAAAGAGGTGTATAGTTCAGGAGATGTATACTATACACATCTCTTTCAGTTTGGAAACACCCCTCATTCTTAGATGGAGTAGTATCATTTATACAATTTTGAATTATATCTCTATATTTATGGCACTGATGTAAGGGAATCGTATGACTATATCCTACATAGGACTGTGGTTGCCCTTTGCGGATTATTTTACACCCACTATCTGGGCTGCATAGAAAAACTATATGATTACCCGTGTCAATATAACTTACGTTCTGCATATGATTTATGTATCACAACTAACATTACTATTATTCATGCAAGAAAAAATATGTTTTCACCGCAAACAGACAGGAGGCACAATGGGGAGTCAGAGGGGATCAAGCGCAAGAAGAACGAGGAGCAGAACAGGGGAAGAGAAAAATGAGGAGATCAAGTATGGAGAGAAGGTTAGGTGGATGGCTGGTAGGCTTTGAGAAATAGATGAGTTTTTAAGTGACCGTTTCAAGGTGCACAAATTAGGGGACAGTCGGTTGGAGCGTGGCAGGTCGTTTCAGTGGAGGAGGGCAGTCCGGGAATAATCTTGGATTCTGGAGTGGGATGAGTTGATCAGGGTGGAGGAGAGGTGATCGTCATTGGCTGATCGCAGAGAACGGGAGGGAGCGTGGATGGAGAGGAGGTTGGAGATGTATGGGGCAGTGGAGTGGGAGAGGGCCTTGGAGGTGAGAGTGAAGGACCCTCACCTACAAGTCTCTTGTCACTCTTTTATTAACCCCTATGTGACTGAAGTTTTTTTTAATACTTTTTGGGCTGCCCACATTCCAACATCAATGTTAGTAATACTTCTTCACAGCTCCCACCACAAGCCATACTTGTTTTTTTCCAGATGGCTTTGTGTTTTCTAAACATGCCATTGGTTTCTTTATAACACCTGAAGAACTAAAGAAAATCTGTCCAAAATAAACCCAAAAAAATGCTAGTGAACTGTAAAGATATGTGTGTATTTTTATCTTTCTAAACCTCCCCAAAAACACTTTGTGCCCAATTCAGTTCGGACATTAGTCCCTTTGTGTGCCGTATATTGTGTTAAATAGCTCTTCGCATGCTCAGAAACGGACTGAACACCAATGAATGCAATTGCATGAAATTCATGTGTGAATGCAAAAAAAGAATTACTACTGCCTACAACTTGAAAGCTGGAACAGAGGAAGGAAGCGGCAATGTACAGTAAGGGTGTGCCGAGGGTGTGCCAACGCGGATGCAGCCAATTCAAGCTCTGGGCATCTTGTACATACATGTTTTTAAGCTGTATCGTTTGCACCAGCTACAGGGCAGGTGTAAGTACCAACTGATAGTGATAACTACACATATGCATGCCTCTAGATAGTACAGAACATGTGTATGCAAGGAAGATAAACTCTAAAAGCGGATTACATGTACAATATGCATTAAGTACATCCTGATTTATATATTTATTGTGTGGTTTTTTTTTGTTTGTTTTTTAAAAACACATTTATTAATAATAATAGAATTACCCCCAGGGTAGGAAAGATCAAGGTGCTGTCACAGCCGTCGAGGACTATAGCAGCGGCATGCCCGTCCTTGGCCCGCACACACCACTCCTTCCCTATTAGGACAAGCCATTTTCTACAGCTTGTCCACCGTTTTAGGTCTTCAGCATTTGCCTGTCTTGCCCAGGCTCTCCTCCTTCAGAAGTCTGGTCTGGTTTCCTTTGTTGCACAGCACTTCTGAGCATGTGCAGAACTTTCTCCTTCACACTGAAATTTTCCTACTGAGGTCATCAAGAAGCCGCTATTGTCAATATAAAAGGGACCCTCTGTCATATACAGGGCCATCTCTTCCATTGGGCACAATGGACAGGTGCCCGGGGGCCCTGCGGGCAAGGTAGCCCTCCTGAGGCAGTGCTGAAAAAAAAAATCCTGCAGAAAAAAAAAAAAAAAATACTTACCTTGCTGTCACGTCAGCTGGCGATCCGGCTCCCTCCCTGGTCCCCTCTTCCGCGAGGCGTTCGCAGTGCACGTTGGGCGTGAAGTCACACCCAACATTCACTGCAAGCACAGCACGGAGGTGCGCAGAAGAGACTCAGCGCGGAAAAAAGAAGAGAAGGGGATCGGACGTAAGGTAAGTTAAGGGGGCCCCTATATTTATATGGAAAAAAAATTGATTTTATATATATATATATATATATATATATATTCACTTTTTTTTACATACATATATATTTTTTCACACACACTAATATATATATATATATATATATATATATATATATATATATATATATATATATATATATATATATAAAATATATTTAGGGGCCCCGGTGCACTGCATTGCCTGGGGGCCCATAATGTAGTTTAGGTGGCCCTGGTCATATAGGCTTTGCTAGGTGATCGTGTTAACAGCCAGTCTAAGTACCTGACACTGACCTCTTGCTTTGGACCCTGCTTTAGATAAACTGGACAGGGCTTTTGCCTTAATCCTTTGGTATTCTGTTTACTGACCTGCTATACCGTGTATTGACCTAGCTTTGGATTCTGGAATCGCTTTTTTTGATTCCTTTAGCACCCTGCTTCCTAATTTGGCTATTACCATGTACCAACTCGGCTAAGACAAGTGGACTTGCTTTTGTTTCATCCTCTGGAACTTGCTTACTGACATTTACCTAACATTTACTGACGTGATTTGCATACTGGTCACGCTGCAGTCTGTTTCCTAGGAATCTCCTAACTTGACCACTGCTACATATATCTGTACACACATATTGCATTGTGTAGCCCTGGACATACAGTCTCTGGATACTAACCCCTTCAGGCTGTACTTTCTCAAAGTCTCCTCAGTATTGCGAAAATGCTGGGACTCTGGACAGTGACTTTATTATCGTGACATTAACCCTTCAGCTTTCCTTGACGTCTGTTTCTGTGTCTGGAAACTGCTTCCCTGGGATCATCACCTCTACAGCCTCACGTATCACTTTCAGCTAAGCTTCATCAAGAACTGCTTTCTGACCAGCCAACTTCCAGCTTTGGGGCTCCAGTTGCCAGAATAAGGTAAAAGACACTTTTATTTATACTGTTAATGTGACAGATGATATTAAAGCCTCCCCCATTCCTGTGCTGTTTCTTATTTTATATAGCATAGTGGGTGCATGCTGGATGCACTATGCTGCATGCGATTCTCTCCCTTTGGCTGCTCAACAGCAACTCTCGTCCGCCCACTATTTTCTCCAGCCATCTCCACCTCCTAGCCAACTTGATGATGATGATTGCCTACTGTACTGCATGAGGACATGCTTAAAGCGAATGATACACGTATAAGCGCATGATATCTTCATTCACTAGTGAGTAAATATCACGAGCCCGGCTTCACCGATAGCCGCCGTGGCTCGCTGTCTGCTAGTGTCTCGGGACACTTCTGACATCCACCGCCCCGGCGCAGCTAGTTTGACAGCTGGGTGCGCGTGCGCATTCCATGCCACTGATTACAGCCTCCTGAGGCTGATTGCCACCCCTGTGGCTTCCTCTGCTTATTGACTCCCTCATATTTATAAAGCAGGGAGGGCTTAGCCTCCCTACAGGTTATAGCATGGATTCCTGTCCATTGCTGACCTGCTCCTCTGTTCATGTCTGTGTTTCCGTGGATACTCTGATTCACTGCTGTCTGATATATCATTGTGACCCCTGACCTGTTTACTGGATTCTGCTTGTTTGCCTGTTGCCCTGACTTCAGCCTGATTACTGGATTCTGCCTGTTCGCTTGTGACCCTGACCACTGCCTGATTTCTGGATACCGCTTGTTCGCCTGTGACTCTGACCTCTGCCTGGGTACCGGTCTCTGCTTGCTTATTTGCTGCCCTGATACCTGTCTGGTCCGGATTCCGTTTGTCTTCCTCCCAGTATTACTTGGGATTCCGTCCGGTCTTCAGATATCCTCCTACCACCTGCACTGCGCTACCAAATATAAGCTTCTACTACTCAGAGTTAAAGACCTGGGGGCATCTGAATACCTGTGAGCAAGACTCGCTCTACGGGAAAGGCTGTTGCTATAGGCGAAGACCTCTAATCCCTGTTCTAAGAGTTTATGTTTGGAGCGCTGGCCTAACAGTAAAGAGTGTCAAGATAAGCCATCCACAAATTCATAGGCCAACGTGGTAACTTGTAGCAAATGTTTCTAGGTGAGTGAATGGCTTTCTGAAGTGTTGGGAAAGAAATCCGAGTTATTGTTGATGGGTATGAAGTAAAATTAAAATTTTGAAAGTATGTTTTTCAAATTGAGCGGAGAAATTTTGTAGCTGGGTAATCAAGATATTCTCTTTACCTGGAGTTAGAGGGGCAAAAATAGTCACCTGAGAAGATACACCTGACCCATCCATTTCTGTTTGTATCCACAAGAGAATACCTGGTGGAGTAAACCAAGTTAAAATTTGACTAAAATGAGTAGCACAATAACACTGTCACGTTCCATTAGAGCAGATAGGTTCCTTCAGGGTCTCAGCTGGGATTGACTGTACTTCTCCCAGAGGCGCGGAGTCTAACAGAGCGGAAGGTTGTCCCCAGGGATTCCCGCAAGGGAATTTGGGCTTCGCGGCTTCCACCCTGCAGGTTAGTCACCAGAGAAGATACACCTGACCCATCCATTTCTGTTTGTATCCACAAGAGAATACCTGGTGGAGCAAACCAAGTTAAAATTTGACTAAAATGAGAAGCACAATAATACTTATTTATATCATATCATTGGAGCTCCTTATTAACATGTTTACAATTTAAAAATAATTGCATGTATATGATTTAAAACCTCATATGGGAGTTGAACTGGATTTGTTTCTAAGTAATATAGAATTCTTAGAAATATATTAATCTTGTACACCAACATCCTTACAAACCATAAAGTTATCTGTTGTCTCCATGCATGTAGATCTGATTTGATTGTTCTCTCCATATTTAAAATTCCTGAAAAGAAAAAATTAGTATGTGACGTTGTGAAGAATTGGATCCAAATTTCCATAAGTTACATGTCAGTTTGAAAGTTTGTGACAACATAAATTGTACAAAATGTGATAATTATGTATACATATTGCATATTGTCTTTACTCCATAAAATTATACAGAAATGTTAAACCTTTAATTTACTGTCTTTACCATGGATTCCATTCTAATCAGGCTCAATTTCTTTAATGTGCAGCCAGCTTTTGAGCAGCAGGAAAGTACACACACTGGGTGGCCCTATTGCTGGTTATGGATCAAAATCTTCAATAGCATAATTTGTTATTAAAGAAAAAACAACACATTGTCTTGTTTCATAAAAATTCAGATACCAGGGGGTAAATGTATGAACATGCGGTTTTCTTCAACACCCGCGTGTTCAGCGTGTTCGGCGATTAAATTTCAAGCGGCGCTGCATTGTAAAAGGAAGTTTCCCTTTACAATGCAGCGCCGCTTGAAATTTAATCGCCGAACACGCTGAACACGCGGGTGTTGAAGAACCCGCATGTTCATACATTTACCCCCAGGTCTCCATTCATATGTTGTATGAAACAGGGGAGGGCTGACAAATTTTGGTCTGGGGGAAACAGGGGTGAACAACACAAGTAAGTGGCCCAAGCCATCCAAGTAGTATTCCGCTACTGATAAATGGGTGTTGCCAAAACCCTGTGGGCCAGATTTGTCTAAGCCATTTAAGTATATGAATTTTTTTTATATATATGAGCTATAATCACGCACAACACAGCCTCATCTGACCAGTATTCAGTGCAGAAGCTATTTTAGTGACTTCTACACAATACATAGAGTATCCTGATGTCTGAAATACAATCCAAAGAACATTCTAGTGACAAGATATAGCAAACAGAGAGCATTCTAGTGACTCATATAAAGTGCAGAGAGCATTCTAGTGACATATAAACAATACATAGTGACTGATTTTCACAAACTAGAGGTCTGATGGATCCTTTTGGGCCTGCTTAGTTTGGTGCCACCTACAGGGAGGCGCGGAGTATAACGACACAAAAGGTGTTCACCAGTGGCCCTTGCAAGGGGATACGGGCTTGGCTGCTTCCGTGCCACAGGTCATGGTCCTTGAAGTAGGTGAGGTAATGGTTCACAAAAGTCCAGGTGAGGCTGCAAGCACTGTAACAGAGGCAGGGAAGTGAAATGGTCTGCAGCAAATAAACAGAGGTCCAGGTATACTAGGCAGCAGGAGGCTGCAGTTTGGCACACAAAAGTCCAGGTGATGCTTAGGAGCACAGTAACTGGAGTGAGAGAGTGCAATGGTCTGCAGCAAGTATATACTAAGATCCAGGTATGCTGGGCAGTAGGGGTCTGCAGCAGCTTGAGGTGTACAGAGCAGCAGCAGTTGTACAAGAGAGTCCAGGTGATGCTTGAGAGCGCTATAACTGGAGCAAGAGAGTGTAATGGTCTGCAGCAAATGTATAGTAAGGTCCAGGTATGCTGGGCAATGAGGGACTGGATAGGCCTGCATGGGCGGCAGCAGTTGTGCACAAGGGTCCAGGTGACGCTTTGGAGCACTATAACTGGAGTGAATAAGTGCAATGGTCTGCCGCGGCATACAGTGTGATCCAGAAGTACTGAGCAGCAGGGGACTGAACCAACAAAAGGTACAATAGGCAGCAGGCAAAAATACATGAGGGTGCAGGCGGTCCTTGGGAGCACCATATCCAGAGCAGGATAGATGTTCAGGGAGCCCGGAGCATGCACTTTTTAACACTGGGAGAGACATAAAAAACTGGCAATGAATGAATGGGCTGGATGCTTTATATAGTGTGGCCAGTAAAGGGCAGCAACCAAAGAGAAGAGGTGTAAGATTTTAAAAGACAATGGCGCTGGCCAGAAGCCGCAGTGCTATTTGCCAGTGAGCGGAGGAGAAGCAAGACAGACAGGTAAGCCGGGAACCGACCGAGTGATCGGCGGGACCGGCGTGTGATACTGATACATAAGAGCCCAGGCTATTCTAGTAGTGTGCCACAACTGAAGCATGGATGTTGCCAAAACCCTGATGGCTTGGTTAGTGTAATTTGGGTGTGGTTTTACACAGCTAATTAAATAGATGGAAAAGTGTTATTTCAATGAGCTATAATCACACACAACAATGTAATATCTGACCACTCTTCAAGGCATAACCTATTATGGTGACCACTACGAGACAATACAGAGACAATTTTAGAGTGCAGTATACAATACAAAGTACATTCTAGGCACTGATATACAATACAGAGAGCATTCTGGTGACAAACAATACAGAAATCAGAAAGTGCATACTAGTGACCAATATACAGTGTAGAAACTTTTCTGGAGGCTATTATACAATGCAAAACACAAATATATTGTAGGTTTGCAATGCTGCTCACCCCCCAAATATCTGGTGGTTTTTAAAATGTGGTCTCCAGTTTTCTTCTGGCTTCATGATACAGACCCCAAAATCACTATTTGATTTATAATACAGATCTCCTAAATCGCTGATGGTGACATAACTCAGACACAAGATTTCTGGTGGAAACACAATGCAGACCCAAATAGATTACTTACCTGTCCTGCAATGTCTCATTGTCTCTCAAAACCCTAAAGAGTAAGCTCGGCTGTGCCTAGTAGACAGCTTCCATCACTCTGGTTAATAACACCAATCATTCACAGATAGCGTGTCAGAAATAGAAAACTTGACAAGAAAAGACTGGCCCTGGGGGAATAATGACCCCTGCAACTGATGCCAAACAAACTCTGGTGCTACACTAGAGTTTGTGACTATGGCATGTTTTCAGTTAAAAAAACAACATTCAGAAGCTGTCACAAATTCCTTTACTAGCATGCTGATTTCAATGTGAGATACTTTTACCTGTCACACATGAGTGCTTTATCTATAACAACTGTATGCAGAGTACTTAAAATAATTTAAAGTATTGAGAAAACAAGTCATGTATTCCATGAAATGTATTATGTGGAATCCATGTTATGGTTACAGAAAAGACAGACCTAGATGGATGTGGGGCGTTTCTTACCCGTGTCTGATAATTCAGGGAGGCATTGGTCTATGTACCTGATATAATGTTTTGTAGGGTATTTACTCCCTTAGCATCCACCCTATAGTCGGTCTATGTCCTGTTGTCCAAGGTGTTATAAAAAAAGAGCATATAGATCTACTTCCCATATGCAGGTGGGCACTTCCTGTAGCTTTAAATTTAATGGGGCTAGGAGAAATTAAATTATTGGTGGGGATATTTATTTAATGGGCAGGGGCTAGTACTTTATTGGTGAGGCATTTTCATTTAGATGTGGGATAATTGTGGCGGTGGGATCTATTTAATGGTGGGATCATTGTGGTGCTTTTAAATTTAAGGTGTGATGGTTTCATTTATTACAGGGAAGGTCTGAGTGCCTCTAATTGACTGTGGAACTGAGTTGGGGTTAGAAGAAGGCCTATTTATGAAATGTGAATACTATTAATTTAATATCAGGTCTAGTAGGGGGGAAATATGTTTATTTGTAACATGTGAATAATACTAATTTAATCTCGGGAAAGAGACCTAATTATAAAACCTTGGGTGGTATTGATTTAATGTTAAGCAGTTTTGGGTGAGTGGGAGTCCTAAGGAATTCACTAGTTGCTTTGCTTTCCTTGAGGTGAATAATAACTATCTAATTTTCCAAAAAGAGTCCCAACAGGATCAAGCCAAGCAGCATCTCAGCTTAAGACATCGGCATCAGCAGCAGGCAGCTCTGGCTCAATGTGAGTACTATGTCCCCAACACAACATTTTAAATGAGTGACCAAATCTAGATTAAATTTAGCTTGAAATAGTGATCTAGTGATAAATGGCATGTCTGCTAATATTAAATCGCTATTACAAGTCATCTTACAATGTTAGTGTGTGGGGGAGATTTGAGTTCTAACTGCATCCCTGGTAGCAAATGTGCATTTGTAGGTGCATTTCGCCCAATATAATAACAGCCATAAAACACACATTTAATAAAGATAGTCCTGGGGGTAAATGTATCAATCTGCGGGTTCTTCAACACCCGCGTGTTCAGCCTCTTCCGCGATTAAATTTCAAGCGGCGCTGCATTGTAAAGGGTTAACTTCCCTTTACAATGCAGCGCCGCTTGAAATTTAATCGCGGAAGAGGCTGAAACGCGGGTGTTGAAGAACCCGCAGATTGATACATTTACCCCCTGATGTATAAATAAAAGAGGGGATAATTGTAAAGTGTTAGTAAATTGGGCTTGAAGTGATGTTTCACTACTTCCACCACAAATTTGATGGTGTATCCGTGAACCTGCAGAGTTAGGTGAAAATAGATTTTCTCAGGGCAGTTCTGAGCACAGTGAAGTGGGCATGCGATGTGTGGCTTTTTGCAAAGTCTCATCCACATGTGGATTACAACAAACCACATATAGTTTATAGCAAAACATAGTTTTTTAGCCCAAAACATTTATGTCTTGCAAACATGCCATTTTACTGTGCATATTTCAATTAGCTCTCAAAACACGCAAGATTGTGACCTCTCTCGTCATCTATAAAAACCTTGACACTACCTCATTGTTTTTGATAGGGTTCAGAGGAGAAAGGATTTCAGAAAGTTGCATTGATTTTTTTTTTTTGTCTTATTACTTATTTTGTGTTATTAATACTATTTGCTGTGGGGAGGGGGGGCTGAGCTCGACTCGTCCATTGGTGGGGGGGGGGGGCTGGATAGTTTTTTATTCAAAAAAATTGGAAAGAAAACATACTCACGTGATCGCGGCATCGGCGTCCCTCCTCTCTGCTCCGTTCACACTGAATGTCGGGCGTGATGTCATCAAGTCACGCCCATGGCCGGATTAAGGGGGGGGTACGTGCCCCGGGCCCCCCTCTCTCTGAGGGCCCCCCGCCGCCTGGGAGGAGAGAAGCGCAGCAGCTAGCTTCTCATGTGGCCTGCTGGCAAGGAGTTTGTCCATCCGGAGGTGCATGCCTGCGTTAGGGAGGGAGGGGGTCTTGACACTTACTGATAAGAGGAAGCCTTAGCATTGTAATAGGAGACGTCTAACTGTCGTAAATACTGTAGACAGATGTAATAAACCAGCACCGCTGCTTTGCAGAGCTGACTCCCAGTGCAAGGAGAAGGGGGTGAGAGAGCTGCCCAGCGTTTGTCCGTTCAATATACAAGTAAGGAGAGTGTACAGCATAGAAAGGAAACAGAGCCAAGTCCAGGGGAGGCTTAAGTCTGTCAAGGACAGCCTGAGAGAGAGGTTATCTGCTGCTCAGTGGTGCCTATGGCGAAGCTTGTTATGTACAGTGGTTTCACAATCTGGCCCAGCAAGGCACCCTGCACCCCGAGGATGCTTCATTTCAGCAATTTGTCAGTGGCAGTCATACAACAAACACGTGCAGCCAGTATACTGGGGGGGACAGTCAGACACTGAAAGCAGAGAACCCTTAGAGTGGATAGTCAGGGGTACAGTAGTCCAGTGGTTCCCAAACTTTCTCAGTTCAAGGCACCCTTAGGGTCACCGTAATTTTTCCAAGGCACCCCAAAGCAAAAATAATTACCAGGTAGTCCCGTTTTTTAAGTAGTTGGGTCAAAATGATGTAAGATGTATTTAGACCCCTTCACCATCACATTGTGCCTCTTTATCACTGCGCCCCTTCACCCTGTGTCCCCCTCTTTGCCATCTCACACCCTGTGTCCCCCTCTTCGCCATCTCACACCCTGTGTCCCCCTCTTCGCCATCTCACACCCTGTGTCCCCCTCTTCGCCATCTCACACCCTGTGTCCCCCTCTTCGCCATCTCACACCCTGTGTCCCCCCTCTTCGCCATCTCACACCCTGTGTCCCCCTCTTCACCATCTCACACCCTGTGTCGCCCCTTTTCAGTGTCTCACTCTGCCCCCCCTCCTTCAGCGTCTCACTCTGTCTCCCTCCTTCAGCGTGTCTCTCTCTCTCTGTCCCCCTCCTTCAGCGTGTCTGTCCCCCTTCACTCTCCGTTCCTTTACTTACCTTCATTCTTCATGTTCCGCTGTCTTTTGTTCTCTCTGCTGCCGCTCCTCACTGACGCTGTCGGATGTGATGACGTCACGCCCGGCAGTCAGTGAGGGCAAGGATCCGGCGCTGGATGGGCAAGTTTTTTTTGTTTGTTTTTTTGGTTTTGTTTAGAGGGTGATCGCGGCACCCTTGTGACAGCACCGCGGCACCCCAGGGAGCCCTGCGCACACTTTGGGAACCTCCACAGTAGTCTGTTCTCCCCATGATAGGCAGGACTGAGCACCTCCTTCCGGGATGCAGCTTAAATGCAGATGCAGATAAATGTTAGGTTTAAGCACCAGGCACTGGCTTGGCTCAGGAGCCTCGAATATGCACTTCTTAGTCACATCAGGATGCTCACTGTGGTACAAGTTGATCTCTTTGTACAGGTATCTCAACAGTGTCCTTCTTGCCACCACCAATGCATGGCTATCATGAACTAGGAAACCCTGATATTCCTGCCACCCTTGGTACCAGGTGTCACCAGTTGCTAGAGACACCACCTCATACATGTCACCATTCATCTCCTTGTCTGAGAGAGAGAGATGTTTTGGGACTATTAATTTATTTTTCAATGTGGGACTAAGTTTGGGGAGAAGTAGGGCAAATTTATTAAACGTGAATAAGAAATATTAATTGTCAGTAATGGTGTGAAATGGGTTTATTTGTTACATGTGAATGCTATTAATTATTGCTGGGCTGTTTTGTGTGGGGGGGGGGGAATATTTTTTTTTAATTAAATTTGTATACTATTAATTTTATTTAATTTTATATTCAGGCCTATTTGCAGGGAGGGAGGCCTACTTATTAAATGTGGGTGCTATTGATTTAATGCCAGGGTTGTTTTAGATTTTCACGAACATTCCAGGATCTACACAAGCAACAACTGAGTTTAAGACACCAGCAGCCACAGGTGATGAAAGTGATAAGAACAGGCAGGAGAGAGCAGGACAGTCTGCCAACTGTCCTGAATCTGGTGGGGCAGTCCCGAATTTGGGTGACTGTCTCGCTTAGTCAGGATTTGGTATAACTTCAAGGACAGTTGGGAGGTATGTCCCGCTTCACACTGTACTACTGGTGAAGGCAGAGCTGCGTGCACCTAACAGTAGTGGACACAGTAATGTTTGTGTATTTATCTAAAATTATAGCCATAGTACACTTTAGGGGCCTCCCTGTCTAAAGTGCCCCGGGCCCCCCAGAGCCTTAATCCAGCTCTGGTCACGCCCAACATTCAGTGAGGAGAGGCGCAGAGGGGACCAAGGAGCAGAAAGGGACAGAGAGATAAAGAAGGAGTGGGAGAGAGGCACAGAGTGATAAAAGAAAGGGGTGAGAGAGGCACAGAGTGATAAAAGAAAGGGGTGAGAGAGAGGCACAGAGTGATAAAAGAAAGGGGTGAGAGAGAGGCACAGAGTGATAAAAGAAAGGGGTGAAAGAGACACAGAGTGATAAAGAAAGGGGTGAGAGAGGCACATAGTGATAAAAGAAAGGGGTGAGAGAGGCACAGAGTGATAAAAGAAAGGGGTGAGAGAGGCACAGAGTGATAAAAGAAAGTGGTCAGAGAGAGGCACAAAGTGATAAAGAAAGGGGTGAGAGAGAGAGGTACAGAGTGATAAAAGAAAGGGGTGAGAGAGAAGCACAGAGTGATAAAAGAAAGGGATGTGAGAGAGGCACAGAGTGATAAAGAAAGGGGGAAGAGAGGCGCAGAGTGATAAAGAAGGGGTGGGAGAGAGGCACAGTGTGATAAAAGAAAGGGATGAGAGAGAGGCACAGTGATAAAGAAGGGGGAAGAGAGGCACAGAGTGATAAAGAAGGGGTGAGAGAGAGGCACAGTGATAAAGAAGGAATGGGAGAGAGGCACAGAGTGATAAAGAAGGAGTGGGAGAGAGGCACAGAGTGATAAAGAAAGGGGGAGAGGCATAGTGTGATGAAGAAGGGGGGAGGCAGCATGGAGGGTGCACTGTGATCATAAGGGGGCACAGCGTGGTTGTGACGAAGGGGCACATAATGCGTATGTGATGGCACAGGGGGCTTGTGGCAATGTAGTGTGTGTGAGGTAGGTGGTGGCTAATTAATGGGTGCTATTTTTCTTGTGGGGTGATGGTGGGGTAATTTAATAGTGGGGACTATCAATTTAAGATGGAGTGGTTTGGGGGCTATTGAATGTGGGGTGAGTTTGGGGAGAATAAGGTTTCTTTATTAAATGTGAGTATGAATTATTTAATGGCAGTGATGGTTGCGGGAAATACGTATATTTCTGAAATGTAAATACTATTAATTTATTGCTGGGGCTATTTGCAGTGAGGGAAATAGGTTTATTTATTAAATGGGAATACTATAATTTTAATGGGGCTGGCGGAAGGCCTAATTATTACTCGTGGGTGGTATTGATTTAATGCCAGGGCTGGTTGTAATTTTCTAAATGTACCCATTTTTTTTCCAAATAGGGTCCTCAAGGATCCTGACAAGCCACAACTAAAGAAAGCAGCAGCCACAGGTGGTGAAAGTGAGAAGAACAGGTAGGACAGTGTGTGAAATGTTGTGATTCTAGTGGGACAATCCTGATTTTTGGTGACTGTTCTGCCCAATCTAAGGGGCAGGCCAAGACTGTGAACTGTTTATGTACACACTGCATTCTTTCTATACTACACTATGGTGCTAGATGTCCTGAAAGTCAGGAATGCTGGGACATATGTCACGCTCCGGCAAGCGGACACTGCACCCTTGTGTCAATGGTGTAAACAACAATGCAGGATTTTTTTTGTGTAGGAGGGTGGCCTAGCACTTTTCACCTGCTAGGCACACCCCAATGATGCATAGCCACGCCCCAAATAGTACGACAACACTAACATCAAATTTTTCGGGGGGCCCCATGAAGTTGTTGTACCGGGGCCCTGAATTCCTCTTGGCAGCCCTGCATGTGTGGGGGGGATGTCACATGTAGGTGTGTTTTTAATGTAAGTGGGCGGATTTAATATATAAGTACAAACGTTCCATTGTGAAAATAGGCTTGGAAGGACTTTAAATATAAGTGTGGGGGAGGGGGGAAAAGGGATTTTGATGCAAATGTAGGGGGTGTATTTTATGTGTTGTGGATGGAGTTTTAAATATCGATTTCATAGAGTGGTAGCTTTTAATTTTTTGGTGTTGCAAAAGTTGGGGTTTTAAATTAATAGTGGGGTTATGGCATATCTATTAAGGGTGGGATGATGGGATTATTCATTTAATGCTGGGGTGGTTTGAGTGCTATTAATTGAATGTGTGTCTGAGTTTGCGGAGTAGGAGAGCTATTTCTTAAAAGTGAATGCTAATTATTTAATGTTTGGGAGGAAATAGGTTTATTTATTAAATGTAGATACTATTAATGTAATATTGGAGTTGTTTGGGGGGAAATGGGTCTTTCTTTTAAAGGTGAATGACATTAATTCACTGTCCAGGTTGGTTGCTGGGAGGCCTAATTAATAAACATAAGTGCTTTGATTTAATATCAGGCTGCTTTGGGGGAGGGAAGCCTACTGTGTTCACTAATTGCTGGGATTTCTATATCATGTACCTGTAATTTTTCCAAACAGTGACCCAACATTCCAGGATCCAGACAAGTAGGAACTGAGCTTAGGACACGAGCAGCAGCAACAAGTAGTGAAAGCAGCAAGAACAGGTAGGAGAGAGGAGGACAGACTACCAGCTGTCCTGAATATGTAGGGTGTCCTGGGAGGTCCCAACCCGGGCTGTCAAGAGGAATTCAGGGCCCCGATACAACAAATTCATGGGGCCCCCCTTATAGTCGAGTATGCTAAAAAAAATTGCGGAAATTTTTTCGGAGGTGTGGTCATGCATTTGGGGGCGTGGCAAATGCACCATTGGGGTGTGGCTAACACATCAAAATCACTAGGCTCTGAATTCGCCAGAGCGTCACATATGTCCAAGCACTCCTGACTTTCAGGACATCTAGCACCACAGTGTAGTATAGAAAGAATGCAGTGTGTACACATAGAGTTCAGTCTTGGCCTGCACCTTACATTGGGCAGAACACTCACCAAAAATTGGCATTGTCCTTACTAGAATCACAACATTTCACATACCGTCCTGCTCTCTCCTACCTGTTCTTCTCACTTTCACCAACTGTGGCTGCAGGTTTCTTTAGTCGCGGCTTGTCTGGATCCTGGAATGCTGGGGGCCCTATTTGGAAAATTGCTAAATCAATACCACCCATGATTAATAATTAGGCCTTCCTCCAGCTCCAACATTACAATAATGTGCCCCTTCATCATCGCCATGCCTTATGATCACACTGCGCCCTCCATGCTGCTTTTGCCCCCTTCACCTGGCTCCCCTTTGTCACACTATACTATGCTGCTTCCACCCCCTTTTTTTAATCCCACTGTGCCATGCCTCCCCCCTTTTTAACCCCACTGTGCCATGCTGCCCCCTGTTTTTTAACCCCATTGTGCAAAGCTGCCCCCCATTTTTTAACCCCACTGTGCCATGATGCCCCCCATTTTTCAACCCCACTGTGCCATGCTGCCCCCGTTTTTTAACCCCACTGTGACATGCTCCCCTGTTTTTAACCCCACTGTGTCATGCTGCCCCCCCTGTTTTTTAACCCCTGTGCCATGCCCCCCTCGTTTTTAACCCCACTGTGACATGCTCCCCGTTTTTTAACCCCACTGTGCCATGCTGCCCCATTTTTTAACCCCTCTGTGTCATGCTGCCTCCCCATTTTTTAACCCCTGTGCCATGCCCCCCTCATTTTTTAACCCCAATGTGACATGCCCCCCCCCCGTTTTTTAACCCCTCTGTGTCATGCTGCCCCCTCCCCCCGTTTTTTAACCCCTCTGTGCTGCCCCCACCCCCCCCCCCCCCCCCGGTTTTTTAACCCCTGTGCCATGCCCCCCCCCCTCATTTTTAACCCCACTGTGCCATGCTGCCCCGTTTTTTAACCCCACTGTGTCATGCTGCCTCCCCATTTTTTAACCCCTGTGCCATGCCCCCCTCATTTTTTAACCCCAATGTGACATGCCCCCCCCCCCCCGTTTTTTAACCCCTCTGTGCCATTCCCCGCCTCCTTTATTAACCATTTTGTGCCATGCCCCCTCCCCCCGTTTTTTAACCCCTCTGTGCCATGCCGCCCCTCGTTTTTTAACCCCTCAGTGCCATGCCCCCCCTCGTTTTTTAACCCCTCTGTGCCATGCCCCCCCTCCCATTTTCCTCCCTTTACTTACCTTTTACTTTTCTTCTCTCTTCTTTCTTGGTCTTCTCTGTCCTCTCTGTTCCATTCAGACTGAATACTGGACATGACATGATGATGTCACGCCCGGCATTCAGTCTGAATGGAGCAGAGAGGAGGGACCCCGGCGCTGCGATCACGTGAGTATGTTTAAATTTTTTTAACTACCCTGCTCCCCCCACCAATGACCGAGCCCCCCTTCCCCTGCTGCTGGGAAAAAAAAAAAACACAAAAAAATGTAGGTTAAAAAAAAAAAAAAATACTTAAAAAAAAAAAAATAGTTTGCACGAGGGCTCGGGCTGGGCCCCCTGGCATGCCCCGGTCCAGGTAATCCAGGTAATTAGTACCCGCTCCCCCCCCTCTCGGAGGCCCTGGTCCCAACAGAGCCGTAACTTCAAATTTTAGCGTCTGGGGTGAGATACAGTAATGCCGCCCCCCAGCCCTCAATTTTAACCAAATTAACCTAAAATATTCAGGAACTTCCCAGCCCCTTCAGCGTGGCGCCCTGGGCAGTCGCCCCTATCTCACAGCCCTAGTTAGGGCCCTGGGTCCCAATTTTAGGGATTGACACACTCAGTGGACTTTGTCCCAACTGTATATGTAGATGGGGATAGGAAGAGTTGGATAGCGGCGAAGCACTGTCTAAATTATAGCCACGCCCCCATGCATTCTGGTCACGCCCAGTGGTGGTGTGGCGTGGAAACCCTTCTCTACAAATCCTGCATTAGCGTCTGTGATGTAGTAAATGGAACAGTTTACAAAACGCACATCAAAGCGTAAAAAAAACATGTGATTCTGCAAAACCACACTATAGTACATAACTCTTGAACTGTGTTGCATTATAGACTTTTATGACTGGATTATTAATATCTTAACAAAAATCAAGGTTTTGCAAAACAATTAATAAATATTGAAGTGAAATATATATAAAACAAACCCACCCTCAAAAACACATTTTATTGTGCATACCAAGAGATGATATAAAGAAACTGGTAGAAGCTGTATTAAAGATAGTGTTGTTCAATAATAGATCTGAGTGACTAGGTGTCTTCCCTTGCTGTTAGCTCCAGTAAATAATAGAGCCTCTCTTGACAGGATAAATAAAAAGAGTTTTTAATACTTCACCAAGCCCAAGCTTTTATTACGTGGCTACAAACACAAGCCACTCTCATAGACTAGTCATTCTAGTTAATTTCATGTTATTGCCTTTCAATCAAAATACACCACAGACAATAGTTAAGGGAAAACCACAAAAGAAACCTAAATATGATCAGCCCTCTGGGAATTTCATTCCAATGAGAAAAAGCAGAAAGTAATGGAAAACAGAGTAATGCACAAGATCAAAGTAATAAACACTGCCACTCAGTTTTACAAATCATACCTGTTGTATGAAATTACATATTATTCTATTTGACAGAATTTGTTCTGTGCAAACATGATATTTTGAGATTAGGAGTTAAAGGCTGAGGTCCATTCATACATATTGTTAACACTATTTTCTTTCTGGGTTTAAAAATAGGCGTGTAGCACAGCGGAATGGCTCAATGCAGAAATTTAAAGCAATATGCACGGTTTTTAGCTCTGGAAAATGCTGACATCCTGCTTTTACAAAGATGTGTGTTAAAAAACCTTTAATTGCACTTGTCAGATGCACTTTAGTAATAATGTGACAATATTCACTGATTATAATTTATTTGGCCTGGGCAGCACGGTGGCCAAGTGGTTAGCACTTCTGACTCACAGCGCTGGGGTCATGAGTTCAATTCCCGACCATGGTCTTATCTATGTGGAGTTTGTATGTTCTCCCTCATGTTTGCGTGGGTTTCCTCCAACACTCCAAAAACCTACTAGTAGGTTAATTGGCTGCTATCAAAATTGACCCTAGTTTCTCTCTCTCTCTGTCTGTATGTTAGGAATTTAGACTGTAAGCTCCAATGGGGCAGGGACTGATGTGAATGAGTTCTCTGTACAATGCTGCGGAATCAGTGGCGCTATATAAATAAATGGTGATGATGATTCATTAAGGGATGCAGGTCTTGTTGCGTGCCGTATTTTGTGTGAAATTACTCTGCGCATCTTCAGAAACTGACTTTACGCCAGTGAATGCAAGTGTAAGTTCGAATGCAATAGACACTTCCAGGAGGCTTACGATTTGAAGGGTGGAACGGAGGAGGGAAGGGGTGTATGCACATAGGCAATGTACAATACGGGCATGACAAGATCGAGTGCACTCACATTCGTCCAGTTCAAGCTCTGTGTTAGGAACCCCTCCAGCCGGCACAACACAACCTGGAATCTACTCTGCCAATCAGGTGTTCACTGGAGCCCCTGATGGTGGGGACAGACTGGGCCGCAGACTGACAGAGGGTCGTGAAGTGTGCACCGGTTGGGGAGAACCCAGGCAAGTGGAGTGAGGTCCACGCAGAGGTCAAGGGCCGGCAGCAGACAACAGTACCAGTAAACAAGCCGAGGTCAGGGGTCACAAGCGGATAGCAGAAACGGTAAACAGGCCAAAGGTCAGGGTCACAGGATACACAAGCGAAGTCCAATTCAAAGCCAAGGGTCATACACAGGAAATCAGTAGAGGTTCAGAAGACAGGAACGGGAACAAGCAGGTCAGCAGACTAGAGTACAGAAGCTATAACCGGCAATGAGGTAGCAGACCTCATTGCCTTAAATATCAGTACCAGCCAATCAGAGCCTGGCAGTGGATTCACATGGACAGAGGTCCTAATACAAATTACCTACCTAATTAGCCCACAGGCTTGCCTATTCCTGCGCCCGGCTGTCCCCAGCCGCCGGGACGCGGCGCTGCTGCAGTTAGCGTCCGGCTGTTGCCTAGGCTAACAGTACCCCCCCTTGAGGAGGGGTCAAGGCAACCCGACATCCAGTTTTTTTTGGAAATTTCCTAAAGAACTCCTTCAACTGTCTGGGGGCATGGAGTTGTCTCCGCGGAACCCAAGACCGTTCCTCTAACTCGCGGTTCCTCCACTGCACCAAGAAGTGCACCTGCCCTTGCACTTTTTTAGAATCCAGGATTTTCTGAACAATCTATCTCTGTGGCTTGCTTGAAGACTGGGCTTGAGCCGGATAAAGTACTGGCTTCAATAGAAAACAATGAAATGTGTTGGGAATTCTCAACGAGCCCGGAATTTTTAACCTAAATACGACGGGGTTCACCTGCTTGATGATGGGAAACGGCACGATGAACTTAGGACCCAACTTCTTGCAAGGCTGTCTGAGCCTGATATTTTTTGTAGACAGCCACACTTTCTGGCCAACCTTAAGGGAGCAGGTGGTACGGTGTCGGTCCGAATTTTTTTTTGCAACAAGTGAGGCTTGTCTCAATGATGAGTGTACTTTCCTCCAGATAACTCCGAGATCCCTGGCAGTGGAGCGGATCTCCTGGATACCAATGGACTGGAGTGAATACAAGGAGTTAGATCTGGGGTGAAAACCATAATTGCAAAAAAACTGAGAGGTTTTGGTAGATGAGTGACAGGAGTTGTTACAGGCAAATTCCGCCCAGGGCAACAAGGAGGACCAGTTGTCATGGAACTCCGATGTGTAGCATCGTAAAAACTTCTCCAAAGACTGGTTAACCCTTTCAGTTTGCCCATTTGACTGAGGGTGGTATGCGGATGACAAACTGATCTTGATTCCAAGGAGGGTACAGAAGGATTTCCAGAACTGCGCTATGAACTGAGAACCCCGATCGGAGACGATATCAGTAGGGAGTCCATGGAGACGGAAAATATGTTGAATGAACAAGACGGCCAAATCTCGAGCAGTAGGAAGCCTGGTTAACGGAATGAAATGCGACATTTTGCTGAACCGGTCTACCACGACCCAAATGGTATTGTGTCCCGCAGAGGGTGGCAGATCAACTAGAAAGTCCATGGACAAATGTGGCCAAGGTTTTGCAGGAACGGCCAACGGAACTAACTGACCTACCGGGCGAGTCCTGGGAACTTTGTTCCTGGCATAAACTTCACAAGACAGGACGTGACTCTTGACGTCAGCAGACAAGGACGGCCACCATACAGTACGGGAAAGGATTTCCAATGTTTTGAAGACTCCAGGATGTCCAGCAGACTGACTATTGTGTGCTTCTGCAAGGACTGCCTTTCTTAGATGAACTGGGACAAACAAGTATCCTACCGGAGTATTATCAGGAGCCAACCTCTGGAACCTTTGTAAGGTACAGCTCAAGTCTTGGGTTAACCCGGCATGGATCATAGACACAGGAACAATAGGCTCTGGACTAGTAACCGGGGCATGGTGTGCTAGGAAACTTCTGGACAGGGCGTCTGCCCGGACATTTTTAGAACCTGGACGATAGGTGATTATAAAATTAAAATGGGTGAAGAACAGTGACCAACGAGCCTGTCGAGGGTTCAGTCGTTTGGCCGACTGTATATACTGTAGATTTTTATGATCCGTTATAACGGAGATCTGATGCGCAGCACCTTCCAACCAATGCCGCATTCCTCAAAGGCCCATTTAATTGCTAACAGCTCTCGATTTCCAACATCATAATTGGTTTCCACTGAAGAGAACTGACGGGAAAAATAGGCACATGGATGTAGGCGGTGAGTATGGGAATCTTTTTGAGACAAGACGGCCCCGGCACCGACGTCAGAGGCATCAACTTCAAGACTAAACGGTACCTTAGGATCAGGGTGTCTAAGGACCTGAGCAGACACAAAGGCTTTCTTCATGGTTTTAAATGCCATTATTGCTTGTGGAGACCAATTAGCTGGATCGCCTCCCTTGCGAGTCAAGGTGACGATAGGGGCCACAATATAAGCAAAGCCGCCAATAAATCTCCTGTAATAATTGGCAAATCCCAGGAATCTCTGGACCGCCTTGAGGTTATTCGGCTGTACCCAGTCCAGGATTGCTTGGACCTTGGTTGGGTCCATGGAGAAACCTTCTGAGGAGATTATATAACCTAGAAAGGATACCTTCTGGACCTCGAACTCGCATTTCTCGAGTTTAGCGTAGAGATGGTGTTCTCGCAATTTCTGTAGAACTTGTCTGACATGACCCTGGTGTACTGACAACAATTCTGAATATATGAGGATGTCGTCCAAGTAAACAACAACGAAGTGTCCCAGAAACTCATGTGACACCTCATTAATCAAATCCTGGAATACTGCAGGGGCATTACTAAGACCAAACGGCATGACCAGATATTCGTAGTGGCCCGAGAGCGTGTTGAATGCTGTCTTCCACTCATCACCTGCTCTAATACGTATGAGGTTATAGGCACCACGAAGATCAATTTTCAAGAAGATAGTTGCCCCTCTTAGTTGGTCAAAAAGTACAGAGATGAGGGGAAGGGGATAAGTGTTCTTGACAGTAATGAGATTCAGCCCTCGGTAGTCGATACAGGGTCTGAGTCCACCGTCATTCTTGGATACGAAGAAGCACCCTGCTCTTACTGGAGACTTGGATGACCTGATGAAGCCTTTCTCCAAGTTTTCGTCAATGTATTCCTGCATGGATTTGGTCTCTGGACCGGAGAGAGAGTACAAGCGTCCCTTGGGTAATTTAGAACCCAGAATGAGCTCGATGGCACAGTCAAATTTCCAGTGCGGTGGTAGAATGTCAGCAGCCTTTTTGGAGAAAACATCCCAGAAGTCATGATACTGTGAAGGAAGTTGCTCCAGAATAGGCTGAATCACACGCAGAGGTAATGTCAAGCAAGACTGTGTACAATAAGAGCTCCACTGGACAATTTCTCCTTTTACCCAATCCATGACAGAGCTATAACGGGATAGCCAGGGGTGGCCCAGAATCAAAGGAACTGACGGACATTCGATAATGAAGAAGACGATGGATTCCGAGTGGAGAGCGCCAATGTTCAATTGTAGTAGCGGGGTCTCCCAGGTAATCTTGCCGCCTGGCAATGGACTGCCATCTAAGCCACATTTCGTGATGGCAGATTTGAGTTTAACACGCGGAATTCCAGCAGAGCGGGCAAACTCGAAGATAAGGAAGTTGCCTGCAGCTCCACTGCCAATGAAGGCTGACAGGTTCACCGAACCGGCACTAGACGTGAGTTGTGCAGGAATTAACATAGCATTTTTTGAGGAAACAATTTGCAGACCTAGGTGAACCTTCCTTTCGTTCCCTAGGCATGCTCTTTTCCCAGCTTATTTGGGCAGGAACGGGAGAAGTGGCCTTTAGTGCCACAATAAAGACATAGGCCTTGTGATCGCCTCCTGTCTCTTTCCTCAGAGGAGAAACGATACGCTCCAAGTTGCATAGGCTCTTTGTCATCCGTGACAACCGGAATCAAGGCGGACGGAAGAGAAGCTGTCTCCTTCTCAGACTTGCGTTCCTTAATTCTTCTGTCAATTTTAATGGCGAGGTGCATCAGATCCTCCAATGAGGTAGGAGTCGGGTATTGCACCAAAGAGTCTTTAATCCGTTCCAACAGACCTAGACGGAACTGACTACGTAAGGCGGGATCATTCCATCCACTATCAGGTGACCATCTACGAAATTCAGCGCAGTATTCATCTGCCAAGCATCGGCCTTGCTTCAAGGCCCGTAGATGAGCTTTAGCGGAGGCCATACGGTCCGGGTCATCATATAGTAGACCTAATGCCTCGAAGAAAGCGTCCACTGACTGCATGGCAGTACTGGTCTGCGGCAAGGAAAAAGCCCAGGACTGGGGGTCACCCTGTAGAAGGGAAATGATAATCCCGACTCTTTTCTGCTCCGAATCGGAGGAACGGGGTCTCAACCGGAAATAGAGCTTGCAGCTCTCCCTGAAATTTCGGAACAGGGATCTATTTCCGGAGAACCGGTCCGGTAAATTCATTTTGGGTTCACAGGTGGAATCAGGAGTGGATTGCGAGGTTTTTGCAAGTTCTTCCTGAACGGACAAACGCTCAGCCAATCCCTGGATCATCTGGTACAAGGACTCAACATGGCCTGCTAAGGCTTGCGCCGGAGACGGTGTGGATCCGCTTTCATCCATCACAACCTCGTCTCAGTGTGAGGGCCGGTTATAATGTTAGGAACCCCTCCAGCCGGCACAACACAACCCGGAATCTACTCTGCCAATCAGGTGTTCACTGGAGCCCCTGATGGTGGGGACAGACTAGGCCGCAGACTGACAGAGGGTCGTGAAGTGTGTACCGGCTGGGGAGAACCAAGGCAAGCGGAGTGAGGTCCACGCAGAGGTCAAGGGCCGGCAGCAGACAACAGTACCAGTAAACAAGCCGAGGTCAGGGGTCACAAGCGGATAGCAGAAACGGTAAAAAGGCCAAAGGTCAGGGTCACAGGATACACAAGCGAAGTCCAATTCAAAGCCAAGGGTCATACACAGGAAATCAGTAGAGGTTCAGAAGACAGAAACGGAAACAAGCAGGTCAGCAGACTAGAGTACAGAAGCTATAACCGGCAATGAGGTAGCAGACCTCATTGCTTTAAATATCAGTACCAGCCAATCAGAGCCTGGCAGTGGAATCACATGGACAGAGGTCCTGATACAAATTACCTACCTAATTAGCCCACAGGCTTGCCTATTCCTGCGCCCGGCTGTCCCCAGTCGCCGGGACGCGGCGCTGCTGCAGTTAGCGTCCGGCCGTTGCCTGCAGACAGGAGGTGAGAGTCGCGGCGGTGCATGGTACAAGATTTTTAGCTGTATCACTTGCACCAGTTACAGGGCAGGTATAAATGCCGAGTGATAGTGATGACGCATGCATATGTATGCCAGAACATGTGTTTGCAATTAAGAACAACTGCAAAAATGCATTTTATGTACATTAGGCATTAGGAACACCCTGATATATGTATTTCATGCTAAAAAAAATGTTTAAATGTATTTTTATTAATGATTATAGCATTAACAGGCGTTAATGTATTTATTTATTTTTTCCTGTGCGTTCCGATGGGGCTTTATATTGCACATATGCATTGTGCATATCCTGCAGTGTGTTCTGTGTGTCTGCATACGGCAAGTACTGTATAGCCAGAGCGTACTTATACCTGTAGAAATCATCCAGACAAAACGAATATGGCCCACATCCGGGACTAATTTCTATCTGCTTTTTTGGATCTTCTCTTAGTGGATTGGAGACACCCCTTTTCTGGCCAAGCGGTTTCCCCACTTTGAACACCTTACTAAAACACCTCTACAGATAAGCCTGATGTTTTCTATTGAATGTATGCCTGTAGCACTAATGTTTTTATGTGGATATTACATCTCTTGTTTTTAATTGTAATCTGGCAGTTATTTTAATATGAGTTCCTTCAATTTGTTTTACAAGCTGTAGTATCATGTATTTCTGGAACGCAATATCTCTTTACTTTGAATGAGTTTCTAAATGTAGTGACATACACTATGATATATTATATTTTATCTTGAGCTCACTAGTAGATCAAGTGCCATATGTATTTATGAAGAAGACTTTTGGAATCCTTTAATACCCAAATAAGCTACACATTTATTTTTATTTTGGCACATGACTTTAAATTGCAACTTTTATTGCTATCAAATTTCTACTACAGCATGTTTGGCACTTCTGTTTTTTCTTATTATTTATTTTAGATATGTACTTGAAACGGGTGTTTAAGAGAAAAGCAGCCTCCCTTTGTAATGATTTGTAATTTATTCAATTATCACGGTTGTTTTGTATGTTTTACCACTTTAACGCTAGAAGTTTAACACTACATTTTGTATTTTACCTGTAGTGAAATGGAAACTTTTCTTCAGATCCGCTTGTAATTTAATCCGAGCGTAAGTGCATTCATTTTCCGTCAGTTTTAAAAAAAACTTAAATTGCGTTCCATGATGAATCAGGCCCATTGTGTATCTTTTACATAACAGCCTAATTTTCACATCTCACTTAATGGAGATGTGGAGGAGAGGTATGAAAAGAAGAGGTGGGCGTGACTTGATTATGCCATTCTTGTGATAGATAGATAGATAGATAGATAGATAGATAGATAGATAGATAGATAGATAGATAGATACTGTCTAATCTAATCACCCAATAATCATAGGACTTCCACCTGTGTGAGTTTACACTCAATGGGGGAAATTAATTGGCCACGTTACTGTAAAAAGTAATGCAGCCTGCGTACTGTTATCGATATTACAGCAACAGTGAGCGTAATTATATTAATGTGGTAATTTCAATGCCGGCTCAGGGAGCCGCGAGCAGAAAACCGGGTTAAATTTACCGTATTACCGGGAATATACTTACCATGACGGTATTCTGGGGGGAATTTAATTCTCCACTTTGTAAGTCTGTGTAAGGCAGTCTCTCCCCACTCTGCTGTCTGTCACACATCCCTTTCAGCCTGAAATGCATTTGGGGAATGCTCTCTTTGCCAGATAGCCCTGTATGGTGGCGCATACTTGACGGAGAGTGCATACTTCATTGATAAGGCGTCTGCATTCTTATTCAGAATGTCTATGCTCCATCGTGAACTGTAAAGATTGGAGGGCCAAGAAACTCCGGATCACCTTAGCATTCACCTCCCTGTTAGCATGCATCTAATGTAATGATGCATGATCAATTACTAAGGTGAATTCCTTGCCCAGCATAGGCTGATACTTGCAAAATCAGGGGTCAAAAAGCCTTGTACTATAGCAAGGGAACCCACTGTGTAGGGTCCCCCACCATAATGACAAGGCTAGCCAGGCTAGTCAGCAATTGGCTCTAGTCCATAGGGATTGGGTCCACAAAAATAAATAAGGACCCTCTCGCCTAGAGGTACCCAGCCCCATGCTGAATTCACTAGGGCTCTTCCCACACCTTTGGGCGGTGGGTGTGAGGTAACACCACTTTGTTCCTGGTACACTACAGGTCCCAGCAAGCCTAGGCTGCCATTAACAGTTTGTGTATGCTGGTGCTTGTAGTACTACAAGCACCAGCATACCCATGGCTGCCAGGGAATGCTGGCACTTGGGGAACCACAAGTGTCAGCATGCCGCGGCACCCAAGGCACGCTGGGACCTGTAGGGCACCAAGACAGAATGAAAATAAAACACACATACCATTTTAAAAATAACTTTATTTGAATTAAATAAAAAACATACTCACCAACATCCAGGGTCTTCATCTGTGATAAATCTATGCAAAATAAAAGAACACTTTGGGGGGAATTCAATTGGCTGCGTTACTTGTGAAAGTAACTCCGCCTGTACAATGTACAAGCCTTTGTAAAAAGCATTGTACTGGCGCCGCCTACTTGTATTGCCCCTTTAACACCAGCAATACTACTGTCGGTTCAAGTTGTTAAAATGACTACCACCGGCAATACTTTCACAAGTAACGCAGCCAATTGAATTCCCCCCTTAGAATGAGGCTAACTAGCCTTTCATAGGAATAGCTGCCAGCGCATAGTGACATAATTACCTCGCTAAGGCTATTTATAATATGGAGATTTTCCATGTCCTCAGTGCTGATTTCGCAGTGATCATGAGAAATCCCCATGTTATAAATAGCTCAAGAGGCGTAATAATGAATATGCTGCATCTTGAATATCGACATTTTAACGTTCTGATTTTCCACAGTATGGTTTCACCATTTTGAATGGCAATATTTTCATAGTGACCGTTTTGACTACATCCCATTTATCAGGGCCTCTCTTTTGGAACATCTCTGCGAGTCGAGCACTGATTGTGGCATAATGACATACAAGTCTCAATAATAACCAACTAACCCCAAGAAAGTTCAAAATTGTATTTTCTAAGTGGCTTCGGCCAGTTCTTTACAGCTTCCACCTTGTCCAATTGGGGTTTCACCTGTCACTGCACCACTATGTAGCCTAAGCACTTAGGGCTAGATTTACTAAGCTGCAAGTTTGAAAAAGTGGGGATGTTGCCTATAGCAACCAATCAGATTCTAGCTGTTATACTGTAGAAAGTACTAAATAAATGAAAGCTAGAATCTGATTCGTTGCTATAGGCAACATCCCCACTTTTTCAAACCCGCAGCTTAGTAAATCTAGCCCTTAGTCTCTTTTATAGCTGCGCATTTTTCTGGAATAGCTGTAACCCAGCAGACTTTAAACATGCCAATATGGCCTCTACCTTCAGAAGATGAGTCTCCCAGTCCTGGGAATGAATGACAATATCATCCAAGTATGCTGAAGCATGAGTAGCATGAGGCCACAGGAGCTTATCCATAGCTCATTGGAAGGGGGTAGGAGTATCGTGTAGGGCAAAGGGAAGAACCTTATACTGTAAAAAGTCATGCCGGATGCCGGTGAAAAATGGTTTGTTTTTTTTGCTTGACTGAAAGGGTAAGAGGGACCTGCCTGAAGGGTGGTCATATAATTACTACCGCTAAGTTCTCTAACTCATCTACCTGGGGCATGGGGTAGGAATCAAACTGCGAGACGCTATTTAATTTGCGGCAGTCATTGCAGAATCTTATGGTCCCATTGGGTTTTGGTACAAGTACAATCAAACTATTCCACTCACTTTTTTTGGTCACATCCATTTTTGGCACATTCCCCTTTACTGCCAGCCATCTTGCTTCCAAGAAACGATATGACTTCTGTTTGACTACCACCCTCAGAAGAGAATTGATACCATGTTCAATTAGGGTGGTATCTCCTGACAGAGCCAAAAAAGTTCCTGTTCCAACATATCATGTCCTCAGCTTGCTGCCTTTGCTGGGGAGACATAGAGTACCCAATTGGCATCTTGGTCTCTTAAACAATGGTACCGACTAAACCAGTCTCTGTGTTCTCATCATGCCAGGGTTTCAGGAAATTTACATAATAGAGCTACTTTTCCCTTCTCCTACCCAACTGCCGTGCTTTGTAGTTTAGCGGTCCTACTGCCTCTGTCCCCTCATATGGACCTTGCCAGTGAGCAAACAGCATACTCACTTCAGTTTAACCAGTACCAGGAGTTTGTCGCCCAGCTGAAAAACACAAACTACTGCAGACTTATCATAGTTCCTCTTTTGCCATTCTTGCTCAATTTGAACTTTGTTGGACTAAGGGACCTCTTTTTGCCAACCTTACATACAGCTGTGAAACAAACTGAACAATATTTGGTTCTTTAGGCCACTGTTGCTCACAACCTTTTTAAGGACATCTAAAATATCTCTCGGGTGCCTCTCATACAGAACTTCGAAAAGGACTAAAGCCTGCTGATGCTTGTGGGACCTCTCGTACCACAAACATTAAGCATTACCGTCTTTCTTCTCTGTTTGTGGATGATACAGAGAGGTATGAAGCAGCTATACTTTTGGAGCCGACAAAGATCCCTCATGAGTTTAGACATGAATAGGGTGCCCCGGTATGTTATAATCTTCTTATGGTATAACAGAAGCAAGTTTTTAGCAATGGTACTGGATTTTATATTTCTTAGTGGAATGGCCTCGATATCGGGTGGTATAGTCCAGGATAACTAGAACATATTGATGTCTGTGAGCAGACCTAAGCAAATCCATTGCTATACGTTCAAAAGGACCTGAATTACTGGATTGGGAACAAGGAGTGCCCAATAATCAGGTTTAGGACAAGTTCTTTGATATACAGGACAAGAATGGCAATACTTCTTTACTGCCATATACATTCCTGGCCAATAAATATTAATATGATTCTTTTGTAGTTCTTATCCTCTCAAAAATGTCTCCCACAAACATGTTTTCATGGTGCCTTTAAGAATAATGAAACATATTTTCAGTGCCAACAATTGTGCAACCATTTTCCCCTGCACATTAACTTGAACCACATTTTTCAAAACATTTCCAAGAGTGGCATCATTTAGCTGGTCATGTGCAAAGTCTCTTAAAGGTAACAAATTGGGTATTACCGACCAGTCAGGATCCCTTGTCTGGAGTTGTGGAGACCCCATCTATGACATCCCCCACCAGCGACAAAGATGGATTATTTCACCAGAGCAGCTGCCCACTCCTTCTATGATAGCGACGGACTCTTGTACAGCATTAAAGAATGGCAACTCCACAATTTCAGAAAGCATATCTTCTATCCTCAAGTATGTCTGTCAAGATTGGATTTTCTGCTTTTGAGTCAATTGCCGATATATCCATCCGGACTTGCTGTTGGAGGACTTCTTTAAACAACAAAAACTCTCTGCCCGAAATGAGCGGGTTAGGATGCTTTGGTGCAAAGGCAGCTAGCCAAGTAAACGTCTCTTCTTTAACAGTGACCAAGCAATTCATATTCTTCGGTGTACCATGGGTGTACAGTACTTTAACACTGGACAGCCTGGTGTTTGTTTATGCACTCTGGCATAACAGAGTTAGAGACTAAAGTGAGTTCACTGCCGAAATACATCAAAGCTAAAAATACATTTTAGGCCTGGCTTTAACTGGTTTCCTGTCTGCAGTAGCTTTCCTGTTGACTCCCTTCAAAAGGACACATAAACACAGCTTTCATTGATGCATTGGCTTTGAAAGTCACTCAGAAGTTTGGTCTGGTGAAGAGCTCCAAACCTTCACCACAATATAAAGTTCTTCAAAATCTCAGACTGCAATACCCGCATTTGCAACACTAGGTCCAAACCATGGATACAGTGGTCTATGGCCAGAATGTTGATCATCTGGTTGGAGGAGTGTTTCTCAGGCTACAGCCACTTTTAAGAATCTTGGAGAAATCGGATAGTTGTGACTGACCTGTTTTTCTGCAACAAAGTGCCAATCATGGAAGCGCTGGGCTCTGGTCAGCCCTGTAAATCCAATGCGGGCTAATATTTCAGCCTTCAAGTGCAGATAGTCAAGGTGTCTCAGTGGTTAGCACTTCTGCCTCACAGATCTGGGGTCATGAGTTTGTTTCCTGACCAGTGCGTTATCTGTGTGGAATATGTATGTTCTCCCCATGTTTGTGTGGGTTTCCTCCGGGTGCTCCAAAAACATAGTAGTAGGCTAGTTAACTGGGTGTGGTAGGACAGTGTGACTGAGAATTCCCCGACAACACTTATAGCGACATGGTAAACGCAAAGTCTGTCATACTGCAAATACAGACTGTTTGAAAAAGTGACAGGCAGCAACTGCGATACATGAATATACCATCACACAGACCGACATTAGTTTGAAGAGCGACACTTACATTCCTGCTGTTAAGGGGGAAATGCAAGGAGCCGGCAGGTGCATAATGTTTTTTACAAAGGCTCGTACATTGTACACCCACCGGCTCCTTGCAATGCCCCCTTAACAGCAGGAATGTAAGTGTCGCTCTTCAAACTGACGTCCATCTGTGTGATGGTATCTTCATGTATTGCAATTGTTTGCTGTACCTTTTACAAACTGTTTGTATTGGCAGTATGTCGGGAAAGACAGCCTTCGCATTTATCATGTCGCTATAAGTGTTGTCAACGTTTTCTTATTCGCATTAATGACTACCACCGAATTAACTGCAGGCAAAATGTTCAATGGGACAAGGATTTATGTGATTGACAAATATTCTCTGTACAGTTTTGCAGAATTGGTGGCGCTATATAAATAAATGATGATAGTCAGAGGCCTGTGCCTCGTCTAAGTCCATGTAAGTTCTAACACCATTGTAATAAAGACACCAGGTAGATGACAGTACACAGTTCATTTGTTTTTTTTGTTCATTAAAGACAAAGTTGCAAACTAGCACTGACTAACACAGCCACACTGTTTATATACCGGCCCACTAGTTAGGTATCAGTCACCCCATCCCCAACAAAGGCACACACTTATATACCTAACTACCACCTAAGCACTAACCTAATCGCCCATTAAACATAGGACTACCATCTGTATGAGTTTATGTAACACTGCAGACTGTCACACAATCCTTCCAGTCTATACTGTCTTGGGGATTGCTCTCTTTGCCCACAATATATATTGTAACAAAAGGAGGCATTTAGCTGGCAATATGCAGAGAAAGCAGGAAAGTAGAGTAAAACATTGGCACAGTTATGTACCTAGGTGGAGATTAAACCAGGTAAAAACATATGTGTAGTTTAAAATTGGTTTACTTACATGATTTAAAAGCTGCTTCCTCTCAGCAAACAGACACGGTGGGTCTGATAGTCTAAACAGAGCCAGGGATGGGCGTTTCCTTTTAAAGAGAAGGTGGGTGTGTCACCTGTCCATCAAGCTAGGCCTGTGGGAGGAGTGTCAGGTATAAAACCCTGCTTGTTTCATTGTTCAGGGAGATCAACGCTGGGCTAGCTGGTTGATCTGTTCAGAGAGCTGGACTATGTATAGTAAGCGTTGAGGGTCTCCATAATTGCTGTGCAAGTATACAGTGTCAAAACATTATTACCATCCTGACAATAAAGAACCATAAAAAAGAAGTTGTACGCGTGTGCTTCAGCAGTAGCGGGCTCTTGCCACAAGTGGTGTCAGGAGTGGGATGCTCCGGGAAGCAAGTTTCCGCTACCCAACCCGCTCAGACGTCAACATGGAGGAAGTACTGAGAACCCTCGTGAATGTGGCCGCTGCGCAGCAACAGCAGCAAGCTCAGATGCTACAAGTCGCTGAGGCACAGGTGGAAAACACAAGGCTCTTAAGAGAAGAGTTAAGCCAGGTGAGGCATGACAGAAATGAACCACCTAGTCCTGTTCTCCTGAAAATTTCACCAGCTGATGACGTAGAAGCATATCTGGTGTCTTTCGAGAGACTTGCAAAAGGGCAAAATGGCCTCCTAAAGATTGGGCTGAGAGACTGGCGCCATATCTGACTGGTGGAGCTCAGCGAGCTTATATGGATCTAGATGAGGAACGGGCCTCTGATTATCTGTGTCTAAAGTCTGAGATATTGGCTCGCATTGGAGTTTCCGGGCCAAGCAGAGCCCAGCGCTATCACCAATGGCGCTATGATAAAGAAAAACCGGTCAGAGAGCAAGTGGCTGAGCTATCTAAAATTTTAAAGAAGTGGCTGCAGCCTGAGGAGAATTTGTCTTCTCGGATTATTGAAGTTCTGGCGATAGATCACTGCATCCGGGGGCTGAACCGCGATTTGCAAAGGTGGGTTCTGCAATCAGACCCACGAACTTATGAAGAGCTTGCCACCATGGTAGAAAGGTTTTGTGCGCTACAGCAAATGACTAAAGAACCTGCATTTGTGCCAAAGCCGCTGCCACGCCAAAAGCCAGGTTTGACAAATCTTGTCACAGGGCCCAATGGAAAAACTGCTTCGGACAGAGGGCCAGGTGCAAAGCTGTCTAATCTGAAGTGTTTTGAATGTGGTGAGCCAGGCTACTTTAAGGCAGAGTGTCCTAAACTACAGGAACCCATGGACTGTTCTGTAGCACATATTGGACCTGCATCTCCAAGCTGTTTTACCATGAGTTCCACATCAGGAAGTCCTTGTTTGTTCCGGGTGACTGTGCTAATCAACCAAAACCTTGTTCTGGCCTTGGTTGACTCGGGGAGTGAACTCTCATTGGTTTCCAGCTCTGCTTTACCCGAAACCATAATTTCTCGGTTGCCCAAAGTGAAAGTTCTTTGCGTACATGGCACAACAGAGGAGTATGAAAGAACAATACTACCAGTCACACTCAAAGACAAAACTGTTATGGTGGTAGCTGCCATAGTACCTAAACTCCCATATCCACTCATTTTGGGGCGAGACATCCCACTGTTTAATGATGTCCTCGGTGAGCGGATCCGGCCGGACATGCCGGCAACTGATGCAACGGTCGGAAGCCCGGTTTTAAAGGCATCGCCTAAGAATCCACAACATCTGGAGATCGATCTTTGGGAACCGCCAAACCGGAATGCCATCCTGGGAGTCACAGCAGGAGTTCCACAAAAGCATCCAACTGTGGGAAACATGGACAGTCCAAACTAGCATTGGTCGGTGATGTCGCAGATGAGCCCACCCCGCCTGTCAGTGAGGATACGGACTGGTCCACAATACCAATTTTGTTTCCTTTGCAGGACTTTGCTCGAGACAAACTTAATGATGCCACTTTGGAACATGCCTTTAAAAGTGTGACTGAGGTAAATGGGGTAGCGAAAGCCGCCCAGCCTGCAGAAGGTATAACATATTTTATTGTTAAAAATAATTTCCTGTATAGAGTTGCTAATGTACAGGGGGAAAAAGTAGAACAATTAATGGTTCCTTAGGTCCATGTACCCCTAGTGTTAAAAGCAGCACATACACATGTCTGTGGGGGACACCTAAGGGAAGGATAAAACACGGGAACGAGTTCTGCTTAGGTTTTACTGGCCCGGTGTACACATGGCAGTGAAAAAGTATTGCCGGTCATGTCCCATTTGTCAGAGAACCTGTCCCAAACCCATGTACAGGGCACCTCTCATTCCAATACCAATAGTACAAGTTCCCTTTGAACGGATAGCTATGGACCTTGTGGGGCCCCTGGAAAAATCTGCACGTGGACACCAATATATACTAGTGGTGCTTGACTATGCAACCAGGTATCCAGAGGCAATTCCCCTACGAAACATAAAGTCCAGCACCATAGCTAAAGAACTTGTATTGATGTTTACATGCTTGGGAATACCCAAAGAAATTCTCACAGATCAGGGTACTCCATTCATGTTTAAACTGATGAAGGACATGTGCCAGTTGCTAGGGGTTACGGCGCTTCACACCTCTGTATACCATCCACAAACAGATGGCTTGGTGGAACGCTTTAACCGCACATTAAAGCACATGCTCAGGAAATCAGTGGCTCAAGAGAAAAAAGAATGGGACACTCTTATTCCCTATTTAATGTTTGCCATCCGTGAGGTACCTCAAGCTTCAACAGGGTTTAGTCCCTTTGAGTTATTGTTTGGGAGACAGCCCAGGGGTATCTTGGGTATTTTAAAAGAAGTGTGGGAGCAGCAAGGTCCCAGGGAGCCAAATCTGGTACAATTTGTGTCCCAAATGTATGAAAGGCTAGGAAAGATAGGACCATTGTGCAGCAACTTGTAAAAGAGGCTCAGGAACGACAGAAGAAAAGTTATGACAAAAGTGCTGTTGTTCGATCTTTCAAGCCTGGGGACAAGGTCCTAGTCCTGGTTCCTACCCAGGAAAGCAAACTTTTCGGTCCATATGAAGTTCTAGAGGCTGTCGGTCCTGTCAATTACAGAGTCCACCAGTTAGGTAGGAGAAGGGAGGAGAAAATATATCATGTGATCCTCCTTAAACCCTGGCATGATGAGTAAACCTCTCCTCAGGTAGTGAGTACTGCCATTGAAAAGTCTGAAGTGCCCATAGAGCCAGCCTTGTCCATTCAGCAGAGACAACAGACTGAAGAAATGATTCGCCGGTACAGGGATGTCTTCTCTTCCATTCCTGGGCGCACTACCTTAATTGAACACGACATTGTCACTGCGCCAGGAGTCATTGTCAAGCAGAAGCCATATCGTACTTCAGAAGCCAGACGGGTGGACGTGAGAAAGGAGGTCGAGAAGATGCTCCAGTTAGATGTAATTAAAGAGTCCACTAGTGAATGGAATAGTCCCATTGTGCTTGTCCCGAAACCCAATGGGACAATTAGGTTCTGCAATGACTTTAGGCGCCTAAACAGTATGTCGCAGTTTGATGCCTATCCGATGCCATGTGTGGATGAACTAGAGGAAAATCTTGCTGGTAGCAATTATTTAACAACCCTTGATCTAACAAAGGGTTATTGGCAAGTTCCCCTTACTTCCACGGCCAAGCCAAAGACTGCATTTTCCACCCCTGATGGTCTCTATAAATATAAAGTCCTACCATTTGGGTTGCATGGGGCACCTGCCACCTTCCAAAGGGCTATGAATAAATTGCTACGACCTCACACAGCTTATGCAGCTGCTTACTTGGACGATATAGTGATTTCTACCCCAGACTGGGGATCACATTTAGCCAAAGTTGAGGCGGTCTTAGCTTCATTACGGTCCGCAGGGTTAACAGCTAACCCAGAGAAATGTGCCATAGCCATGAGAGAAGACAAATATTTGGGGTACATTGTTGGTCGAGGGCATGTAAAACCCCAGCTAGACAAAGTGGAGGCAGTCAAAAATTGGACAAGACCAGAGAAAAAGTCACAGTTAAGAACCTTTTTAGGCTTAGTAGGTTACTACAGGCGGTTTGTAAGCCACTTCGCCACTAGAGCTGCTCCACTTACGGACATATTAAAAAAAAGTTGTCCAGATAGATTAACCTGGTCTGACTCTGCAGAGACCACCTGGTCTGATCTTCGGTTAGCTCTTTGTTCCTCTCCAGTTCTACAAGCACCAGATTTTACCCGGAGGTTCTTCCTCCAATCTGATGCTTCTGGTGTTGGCTTAGGTGCAGTCTTGTCACAGGAGAAGAATGGAGTAGAAAATCCTGTCCTGTACCTAAGTCGTAAGTTGCTTCCAAGGGAACAAAAATATACCACTGTGGAGAAAGAATGTCTCGCCATAAAATGGCCTAAAGAAGCTCTGCGCTATTATCTCCTAGGCAGAGAGTTCACCCTAATAACAGACCATGCACCATTAAGATGGATGCAGAACAACCGGGAGGTAAATGCCAAGGTAACCCGCTGGTTCTTGGCACTACAACCTTTCAAGTTCTCAGTAGAACATAGGCCTGGGATTCTACACAAAAATGCAGATGCGTTGTCAAGAAAATATGCGCTCCTCGCGAAGTCCGCGTCCCCCTACTTGGAGACGCTAGGGGGAGGGATATGTAACAAAAGGAGGCATTTAGCTGGCAATATGCAGAAAAAGCAGGGAAGTAGAGTAAAACATTGGCACAGTTATGTACCCAGGTGGAGATTAAACCAGGTAAAAACATATGTGTAGTTTAAAATTGGTTTACTTACATGATTTAAAAGCTGCTTCCTCTCAGCAAACGGACACGGTGGGTCTGATAGTCTAAACAGAGCCAGCGATGGGCGTTTCCTTTTAAAGAGAAGGTGGGTGTGTCACCTGTCCATCAAGCTAGGCCTGTGGGTGGAGTGTCAGGTATAAAACCCTGCTTGTTTCATTGTTCAGGGAGATCAACGCTGGGCTAGCTGGCTGATCTGGACAGAGAGCTGGACTATGTATAGTAAGCGTTGAGGGTCTCCATAATTGCTGTGCAAGTATACAGTGTCAAAACATTATTACCATCCTGACAATAAAGAACCATAAAAAGGAAGAAGTTGTACGCGTGTGCTTCTGCAGTAGCGGGCTCTTGCCACAATATATATATATATATATATATATATGCATATACATACATACATACACACACAGACCAGCCACAACGTTGAAACCACAGGCAAGTGAAGTGAATAATATTGATTATCTCCTTACAATGTACCTGTCAAGGCGTGGGATACGTTAGAGAGCAAGTGAAGTCAGCTCTTGAAGTTGATGTGTTGGAAGCAGTAAAAATATGTGAACGTAAGGATCTCAGTGACTTTGACAAGGGCTACATTGTGATGGCTAGAAAACTGGGTCAGATCATCTCCAAAACGGCAGACCTTGTGGCGTGCTCCTGATATGCAGTGGTTAGTAGATACCACAAGTAGTCCTTGGAAGGACAACCAGTGAACTGGCGACAGGGTCATGGGTACTCATGTGGGGTATGAAAGCTAGCCCTTCTGGTCCAATCCCGCAGAAAAGCTACTATAGCACTAAATGCTAAATGCTTTCTGTGATAGAAAGGTACAAATACAGAGAAAATCCCCCAGTACACTACTACACCAGTAAAAGAGCTGTTATTTCTACTTATCATAAAAAATGCGTTGGTGGGGGGAGCTGGAAGAAAAAAAAACAAAAAACGATACTCACGTGATCGCCAGCGCCGTGTCCCTCCTCACCTCTTCTCCATTCACACTGACTGCCGGGCGTGACATCATCAGGTCACGCCCGTCAGTCAGTGTGGAGCGCCGCAGCCAGCATCAAGAAAGAAGACAGAAGAGGAGACAGAAGAGAAGAAAAGAAAGGAAAGAAGTTGACAAAAGGTAAGTAAAGAAACGGAGAGGCAAGGGGAGGAAAACAGAGAGGGACAGTACTATAAAGAAAGGGGAAAGAGGAACAGAGGAGGAAAAAAAAGTGGGAGAGAGGAACAGAGGAGAAAAAAAGTGGGAAAGAGAAACAGAGGAGAAAAAAAGGAGAGAGGAACAGAGGAGAAAAAAAGGTGGGAAAGAGGAACAGAGGAGGAAAAAAAAGTGGGAGAGAGGAACAGAGGAGAAAAAAAAGTGGGAAAGAGGAACAGAGGAGGAAAAAAAGGAGAGAGGCACAGAGGAGGAAAAAAAGGAGAGAGGCACAGAGGAATAAAATAAAGTGGGAGAGAGGCACAAAGGGAAAAAGGAGGGAAGGCAGCATGGAGGGCGCAGTGTGAGCATAAGGGGCACAGTGTAGTTGTGAAGAAGGGGCACAGTATTGTGTGTGTGATGGCACAGGGGGCTTGTTGCAATGTAGTGAGTGTGAGGTAGGTGGTGGCTAATTAATGGGTGCTATTTTGTTTGTAGGGTGATGGTGGGGACTATTAATTTAAGATGGGGTGGTTTGGGGGCTATTGAATGTTGGGGTGAGTTTAGGGAGAATGAGGTCTATTTATTAAATGTGACTATGAATTATTTAATGGCAGTGATGGTTGCAAGAAATAGGTACTGCTGGGGCTGTTTGCAGGAAGGGAAATAGGTTTATTTATTAAATGTGAATAGTATTATTTTAATGTTGGGGCTGGAGGAAGGCCTAATTATTAATCGTGAGTGCTATTGATTTAACGCCGGGGCTGGCTGTAATTTTCTAAATGTAGCCATTTTTTTTCAAACTAGGTCCTTCAACATTCCTGGATCCGGACAAGCCACAACTAAAGAAACCAGCAGCCACAGGTAGTGAAAGTGAGAAGAACAGGTAGGAGAGAGCAGCACAGTGTGTGAAATGTTGTGATTCTAGTAGGGACAATGGCAATTTTTGGTGAATGTTGTGCCCAATGTAAGGTGTAGGCCAAGACTGAACTGTTTGTGTACACACTGCATTCTTTGTATACTACACTGTGGTGGTAAATGTCCTGAAAGTCAGGAGTGTTTAAAACATATGTGACGCTCCGGCGAATTGAGAGTCTAGTAATTTTGATGCTAGCCACACCCCAATGGTGCATTTGGCATGCCCCCAAATGCATGACCACACCTCCGAAAAATTTTGCGCCGCCGTTAGGCTAGCCACGCCCCAACAGCGCATTGCCATGCCCCTGAATGTATGACTACATACTAAAAAAAAAATTATGACTATGAGGGGGGGCCCCATGAATTTGTTGTACCCGGGCCCTAAATTCCTCTTGGCAGCCCTGGGTAAATTTAAAATGTGATGGCAGATTTATAGTTGGAGTAGGATATGTCCTACATCAACTAGAAATTTCATTGTAAAAATAAAGCTATCACGTATTTGTGTGCTTCATGAAAAAGCAGTATTTAACTTATGTGCAAAATAATAAACTAATTTGCACCCCTTGCATTGTAACATGGTTTGCCCAGGAAAAAACTTACTTGTTTTGTGCCTTACTTTTCTTAATGAATCAGGTCCCGAGAGTCCCTATTTTTGAGCCATACATATAGGTGTTTTTAAACTTACCAAGAGGTACCCCAAAAAGCCTCAAAATGACAATACAGCCCCAGCAAGTCCTACTTTAGTTCAATTAAACAAACTCTTGTATCTGCAGATCTGGTGCCTAGGCACCAAATACATATTTCTCCTCAACCAGGTCCATCCTGCAGATATACACATTTCACAATGGCCAGCATCTTCAAGAACAAATCCATGCGCATTAGCCTGTTAATGCTTCTCACAGACTCAGACACACCGCTCTGAGAGCAGCTTGTTGAACTGGAGACCAGTTATGTCAATTTGTAAGCATTACCAGATGCAAAGAAACACAAACTCTAGTATGCCCATTCCTACTTAATCAATTTGGGAATTAGGTTTTCTGGCCCCTTAATATTCAAATGTGCCACATCGGATATATCCTATGATGTAGCTTCTGCTTGTGAGGAGATTTATACAGTTCTTGTGAAATAGCTTCTTTTACCTGTCCCAGCGTGTACTACTAACACTTAAAGAGACTGATTGTTTTTGCCTACCGACTGCGTTAGAACACTTATAGCAAAGAATTGTGTATTGCATTGTACTTATATTTAAAGTGCATAAAGAATGGGCATGTAAAAATCAATGTATTTCACTGTACATACATGTGAATGATTTTTGTGTATGCCACATTAGCATACCCAATGGATGACACCCTGCTGTATTTTTCAGACAGCTGGTAATTGCAGCCTCTCCCTGTGTCAGGCACACCCAGGCTGTGTTCTCCCGCTCTGGAAGACAGTGCTTCTCACAGAGTACTGACAACAAAAAAGATTTTGTTACCGGAGTTCACAGCAAGTATACTAACTAGTCGAAATGGCTACTTTCTCTAATTCCTCTGGCTATGATTTGCCTCCATGGCAACCAGGTTGTTTAAGTGGCGAAAATAATTTGTTTCCCAGCCCATTTCCATCGGAAGGATATTCAACAGAGTCTTGTACTACTGATGGTTCCTATACTCAAAGCTTTGAAAAGACTTTTAAATCAAAACTCAGAGTGACTTCCGATACCCAGCCAGCCTATTGTTTAGAGGATGGAGAGGCAAAGATGAGTGCATCACTGACCTCCATCAGTGACAAGGTGAGTACAGAGGGAAGGGCAGATCATGACAGGACTATACATTCCTACAAAAAGTAAAACTGCATTGTTGAATTTAAAGGAAACCAGTATAGAGAAGCAGTGATGGAACACTACATTCTCTATTATGTAATGTTAGAAGGTATATACTGTAGTTTTCTGACTTTTCTCACACAATAGCTAAAAGTGCAAGCATAAAGTGTCTTAGCAAAACACTGTCATACTATCATTGCAGATTCTATTGTGTTTAAAGGATATTGTGCTGACTTTACACATGGAGCACATACGACACACTACTTTGTTAGAGAAAGGTCTGATTGTCCTATTGTAAAAGCTGCATTATGATAGATTGTTTCACTGGACATCATGGTCACAATGAATAGTGCAAATAGTGCACAGTTCACAGCTCTATCTGTCCACAACTACAGAGCGCATGTCAGAGGGCATGAAAGTACAGTTATTTGTACTGGAATAGCTCAGATTGTGTTCAAATACAGGACCATGGACTGCATTAGCCCTGCCATGGATTCTGTGGCCCAACTCACGCAGATCATTTAATGGCTCAATGTAAAGATTATTTTTTATAGGCTCTAGCCTGCAAATGATGACCAGAGGTTCCCTGGCCCCATCTGCCTTTAATTTCACCTGATGGATCTTTGTACAGAGGTACTTTGCAGCTTTGCAAAGGATGCCATCCTTCTGCAGCAACAACGTACATCCAACTCCAATAGGTGCAAAAGCAGTCGCATGCGAAGGAAAAATGTTTTTCTGTCTTCATAAATTACCACCATTGTTTTCTCTTGGCATTATGCAGATATGCATATCATCATTTCTGTATCATGATGCAAGGGCACAATTTGTATTTGCAGACCTCTGTCTGCCAGCAAGTTTGGTGTCAACAGCACAAGCCTCTATGATATTCTCAAATACAGAGTGAGAGTCAGTAAATCCTTCCTTCTTCCTTTCATATTTACAGTTGTGGCTAAAATTATTGGCACCCCTTTTTTCAAATTACTCACTATTTCCTCTAAACATAAGGTGAAATTAACAACAGAATTTTATGTCCACAATGCTTTCTTTGTTAATATACAGAACCTCTGTTTTTGATTCTTAACTGAATATTGTATATCATTTTAAATCAGAAAATTAAAGGAAATGGCATTGACAAAATTATTGACACCCTAGACTTAGATTTTATAGCAAAGCCTTTGGCCGAAATAACTGGAATGAACCGCTTCCTATAGCCATGGATGAGCTTCCTGCAACTCTGTACTGGCAGTTTGGTCGACACTTCTCCAGTTCTTGCAGATTTGAGGGATAATTTATCCCAATTTAGATTTAGATCAGGACTTGTTGCTGGCTATTCTGGCCACAGAATAGGCCAGCATATTATCTTGAACCATTCCTGGGTGCTTTTAAAGTGTGTTTCGGTTCATTGTCCTGCTGGAAGACCCATGACCTCGAAGCAGGACCAGTATTCTAACACTGGTTCAACATTGAGCTCCAAAATGGCCTGGTAATATCCAGATTTCCTGATGTCATGCACACGTTCAAGGCACCAAGTGCCAGATACAGCACAGAAACATCACTGAACCTGCTCCATGCTTTCCACAGAGGGAATGTCGCTTATTTAGGTGTATTTTTGCAAACTCCAGTCAGATTTTCTTATTTCTCTCTCCCAGTAGTGGGCTCCTCATGGGCCACCTACCATATAACCTCCTTTTATTGAGTTGGTGACAGATGGTACAAGTTGAAAGTCGTATCTTGTGTCTGAAGGTCAGTCTGAATCTGTTTGGCAGGCAAAAGAGGCGCTTTCTCCACCAAACAATCCTGCTCTATTAACTTTGATCAAGTTTTCTCTTTCTAGGGGGGTTGGCTACAGGGCCATGGGCCTTAAACTTCCTTATAACATAGCATACGCTGGAAATGGAAACATCAAGGTCTCTGGAGATTGGTTTGTAGCCTGGAGATTGTCCATGCTTGGCTACAATTTTCTGTCTGGCCTCCTCAGACATTCTCCTGTTCTGTGTCACACAATGACACATAACAGGAGAATGAGTCCCTTTTTTCTATTTAAGCTTGTGTAATGAGTGATCTTTATATTGCAGACACCTGCTACTCACCACATATAACTTCAGTTCCAAAGTGAAGGAGAGTCTCATATAAACATTGCATTTGATGGCAGATAAGAACCACTTGGCCCATCTAGTCTGCCCATTTTTTAACCTATTGTAACCTCAAGAGATATTTGATCTATAGTTCTTTGTAAGGATATCCTTATGTCTATCCAAAGCACGTTTAAATTGCTTTATTGTATTACCATCTCTGATGGGAGGCTCTTCCACTTATCCACAACCCTTTCTATGAAGTAGTTTTTCCTCAAATTTCCTCTGAACCTACTTCCCTCCAGTTTCAGTGCATGTCCTCATGTTCTAATATTTCTCTTCCTTTGAAAAATGTTTACTACCTGTACCTTGTTAAAACCCTTGATATATTTGAAAGTTTCTATCATGTTCCCTTCTCTGCTCCAAACTATATATATTAAGATCTTTTAATCTTTACGGGTAAGTTTTGTGCTGTAGGCCATGCACCATTTTAGTTGCCCATCTTTGTACAGTCTCCAATGTATTTATATCCTTCTGGAGATATGGCCTCCAGAATTGAACACAGTATTCTAGATAAGGCCGTAACAATGATCTATACAGTGGCACTATTGCCTTTTTCTTTTTCTTTCTGCTACTGATTCCTCTCCCTATGCAACCAAGCATCTGAATTGCCTTTCTCATTGCTTTGTTACATTGCTTATCGCCTATAAGTCACCTGAAATAATGACTGAAATAATGACTCCTAGATGACTTTCTTCTCAATAGTTTCTATTATAGTGCTTTTAATGCTATATTTAGTCTTTTGTTTTTTTGTGTGCATGATTTTTAATTTTTTTTTTTGCATTAAACAGTGTAGTTGCCACACTCTTTGCCATTCCTTTAGTCTGCCTAGATCATCAATCATTTGTTTTACTACTCATGGTGTGTCTACCCTATTGCATATCTATGTGTCATCTGCAAAAATGAATTATTTTCCTTCAATGCCATTTGCAATGTCATCATCATCACCATTTATTTATATAGCGCCACTAATTCCGCAGCGCTGTACAGAGAACTCATTCACATCAGTCCCTGCCCCAATGGAGCTTACATTCTAAATTCCCTAACACACACAAACTAGGATTAATTTGATAGCTGCCAATTAACTTATCAGTATGTTTTTGGAGTGTGGGAGGAAACCTGAGCACCTGGAGAAAACCCACGCGAACACGGGGAGAACATACAAACTCCTCACAGATAAGGCCATGGTCGGAATTGAACTAATGACCCCACTGCTGTGAGGCAGAAATGCTAAGCACTGAACCACCATGTCAGCAATACAGATATTAATAAGCACTGGTTCAAGTACAGATCCCTTGGGTACTCCACTGGTAACCTTTCCCTCCTGTGAATGCATTCCATTTACTGCAACTCTCTGCAATCAAGATCTTATCCATTCAACCATCTTAGAATCCAATCCCAAGCTTTGAAGTTTATTTAATAGTCTGCAATGTTGGACAAGAGTATCAAGCCTAACTAAAGTATAGATAAGCTACATCTATTCCCTGTCTTGATCTATTGCTTTAGTCACCAGGTCAAAAAGTCAATAAGATTTGTTTGACATTATCTCCCCCCAGAATCCGTGCTGTTTGGCCCCTTCCCCTCTCTTTCTTACTGAACAAAAATAATTATGAAGATGATTTGCTATTACCTTGTCTTCCTCAACAAGAATCTTACTCTCTGTCTTTAGTCTTATTATTCCTCCTTTTGTTTATCTCCTTTCATTTATCTACCTAAACTAAAATTAAGAATGTGCCCCAATTACCTACTAACTGGGCCATTTGCACATCTGATTACCTTCTTAGCCTCCTTCTAACAAGAAACACCTCTTTGTCTTTATTATTCTGAGTCTGCATATATTTCCTAAAGGCCATCCTTTTTGCTTTCACAATACTTGCTACTTCTTTTGCAAACCATACCGGCTTTCTTTTCCTTGGGCTTTTTCGATCCCTTATGATACATATTTCTGTTGCTTTAAGCATTGCACTTTTTAATTTCTCCCACCTCTACTGAACTACTTTTAAGTTCCTCCACTCTGCCATTTTCCCCTTCTACAAAGTCAGCCTTCCTAAAATCTAACACCTTTGTTTTTGTGTGGTATGAATCAGTCTCTATCTTTATACTAAACCATACTGTTTGATGTTCACTGGATCCTAGGTTCTCACCCACATTTCCGTCTAATATTATGTCACCATTTGTAAGATTTAAGTCTAATATTGCCTCTTTGCGAGTGGGCTCTCAACATTTGCTTGAGGGATGCTCCCTGCAAGGAATTCAGAATGTCCATACTTCTAATGGAAATGCAATAAGTTCCTGTCCAGTCCTTCTTCCTGATCTGGTGGTCTATAGATCCCCCCAATGGTCACCCAAAGAGTCTCAGATTTTTCTTGAATACCTTGTATTAATATAGTATTTATGCTTTTTTTCCACACACATTGCAACCCCCTCCTTCGATTCTTCCCATTCTGTCCTTCCTAAATAAAGTATATCCCTGTATAGCTAACTCTCAGTCATGGTTTTCATTGCACCATGACTCAGTAATGGCCACAATATCCAGATCATCCCTTGTCATTATGGCAATTAGTTCTTGGATTTTATTTCCTAAGCTCCTAGCATTTCCAGACATACCTCTAATACCGCTTTCATACTGCTGCCCCGGCAATATCCCGGGTTTTTCAAGCCGGGTTTTTGCCGGGGCTCGGAGGGTCCCAGCTCAGAAACACCATTCATACTGCACCTCGGACCCGGGAATTTCCCGGGTTGACCCCATTCATGCTGCACAAGTCTGTGCCCTGGCAATTTGTGGGAGTCATCACCAAGGCAGTTTTCATTGGCTGATTTCATTTCATCCACCATTTCTCCTAAGCTCCTTCTCGAATCTTCCACGGGCTCCCACTGATGACATCATCCTCCAGAGACAGGCAGACAGCCAATCAGCTTGTTTTCTGTGCAACCCGGGTTGAAAAACCCGGGTTGCACCATTCATAGTGCAGGCAACCCGGGTCCGACCCGGGAATTACCCCTCAATAAATCCCGGGGTTAAAGACCCGGGTTTTTAGACCCGGGATTTTTGACTTGTACCATTCATACTGCACCAAGACCCGGGTCGTTTGAGCTCGCCCTGGCAAAAACCCAGGATTTTGGTGCAGTATGAATGGGGTATGAGAGGGTTTTTTTGTGCCTCTCCTATTCCTAGCTATGTTCATCTCTCTACTTACGTATATTTGATTTTGATCTCCTGCTTGAAATCTAATTATTTCTAACTATTTCTAAAATTCTCAATTTTGTCCGGCCCATTTAAACATATCTATATGGAATAAGCTACAACTTGGCAAATGATTTTTTTAATTTCAAACATTTTCTGGAAGAAATTGTGTATTATTAGAGAAAAAAAACTGCAAGGGTGCAAATATTTTTGGCCACAACTATATTTAGTGAACATAATAATATTAGAACCCTGGTTCGAACCACCAAGAGAGGATGGTAGTCCTATTCCCAACTTTCCATATGAGAAGTGAGACATGTCTTACTTTGTAACATTCACAAATGTAAGCATCTTTGCTATTTCTGCATACACTTACAGTGTGCATTCTGAAACCATGTGACCTGATTACAGCTTGTGCAGATAGATACAACTAAAGGAAGTGCCCATAGCTTTGTTTTGTATAGTTCAGTTTTCTTTATCTGAATGCGTGGTATAATGGAATAAAAACATGTGCAGTAAATGGTGCCAGTGTTATCCAAAGCAACTGCATTTGTCTTGGTTATGAAGTGCACTTACATTTACTCAGTAATGGGAACAGGGTCCCAAAGCTCTTGTGCCACAATAGTTAAGTGATCAACAGTTAGGTTAAATGATCATCTTACATGGATTAGATGCTAAATTATAGAGAGAAAAGTGAGGTCAAGGATTTATAGTAAATGGATTAAATTAATGTCACAGCTAGTAATGCTTTATGATTAAATGAATCCACTTTGGGTTACTGAATGCCCAATATACAAGACAATAAAGTAAATTAATGCATTTTTAGGTGGTCCTAGATTGAGGTCAGAGGGCAGGGAGATATAGCTACAGATCCATCAGCCTCTTTGTGTATACAGGTGGAAAAGTTTGCATGTTGCCCCATTTAAGAAAAAATATACCTTTATTAGAACTAAGGTAACTGTACCTGAAGTACTTACAAAGTGAACATATACAGGTTGTTTAAGGACAACATTGCATACCTCTTGCACAGTGACTAATAGTTTTTGACATAGGGGGATCTGATGATGTGAATCTGATAAGAATGTGAGGATGCGCTAAGCCGTTGATTTACAGCATAAACTATGAGGGTGTATGTATGCTTCTACATTCAGAATCTGATGGATAGATGTGATATGAGGTACAGTTCAGACAAATGTAATAAGAGAACAACATATCACTAAATAGGATAGATAGGATAGACATACACACTAATGTCCTAAAAATGCTTTAACTCTCTTGTCATGTTTTGCAGATTAAATATTTGGAAAAACAGCGTGAGATTTTGGAGGACCGCTGGTCTGTGCTGCAGGTAGAAGATAATTCCCAAAAAGACTTGGAACCTATTTACCTGTCGTACATAAGTCGTATCCTCGCACAGGTTAACAGTGTAAACAAGAAAAATCACCAAACCCAGAGGGGCCTCCTGGACATGATGGATTCAGTCAATGATAGAAAAGACAAGTTAGTTTGGGTTTGCTGGGAATGGGTGTTGGTTAAACTTATCATTGATAGTTTGGAAAATGTTGTCAATTATTAGCCTAATCATTAACTTTCACCTAATCATCACACGCGTTTCTCTCACCATCATCGTCATCTCCTCCCTTGTATTTTGTTATAATTGATTAGATCTTGACATTTGAGAAACTAAATTGCAAAGTGCCCCTGTATTCCACACATGCATTGTCATTCTGAACAATCAAATCAAATCCAGTCTGATATTTTGATTTTGAATGTACAGATTAATAATTTTTGGAGCTGCAAATGTATAAATGTTGGAGCCAAATATCTTAAAGATCCTATTTTTTTAAGTATTACACATTATTACCAGCTAGGGGTGTTGGGAGAAGTGCCAATGCTATTTGTAATGGACTGTTTTTTCCTAGGGGGTGAAGGTCTGCATACTTTGCAGGCCGATTTCTTTGCAGATGTGCCCATCTCTGATTTAGTAGCTGTTATGTGAGCATGCCCTTACTGTACTTGGTCATTTGCTCACCCCTTCTCGCTCATGTTCCACCTCTCTTATCATAATAAGTTGTAGGTGTGAAGTACATTTGATCTGCACATATTTGTACACATCTTGGTGCACATGTATAGATAGTATGGAAATGGAGATTTTACTCAAAACGCTTTAAGCATATCATCATACGGTAGCATACAAGAGACACCATTTATCATTATCAACAACTTGATACAAAATGGCATCTTTCTAGTAAACAAAAATGAATAAATAAGATAATTATTCGGTGTAGCTCATTCCGTTCATTGGTGACTACTAACCAATACTTAGTGGCTTATCCACACTCTGACCAATCATAGTGAAGCCCCTCTGTATTGATTAGAAGCTGATAGGCTGCATGGCCTGTCATTCATACCGCAGGCCCTGAAGATGAAAGTCCTTGTCAGCTATATGTGTTGTTTTAAAAAAAAAGTTTCCAAATGAATTGAAAGCTGGAGAAAAGGAATGGATCCTCACTGAATGTAGGAGAATAATAACTGAGTAAAAGAGGGTGTGTGGGGGTGAGGTGGGGTGTGCAAGTCTTTTTTTAAAATAAAATATTTTGTTATTTAGGCAGGGTCTTTTTTCTGCACTGTAGGTCCCTCGTAGTTCATACCAATACACTTTAGGCATGCCAGGACATGCTGGGATCTGTAGTGCACAGGGACAAAATACTGATTTCAATATTCAAACTTTATTACTACACATCCACTGCCCCAGGAGTTGGGTAGAACCATTGGGGTATATAATTATAGCTTGTCATAGCCTATTGCTGGTACCAGCTTGTTTGAAGGGACCCCACACTGCCCGTCCACAGTCCCACTGCTGGGAGCACCTTGGGGTGGAGCACTTGAAAACTGACAGACGTATCTGTGGCTGTTACAACCTTTAAATAGAGGACAAGTACGTAAACACACTTTTACTGTACTTGCCCTATGTTGAGACACCCCTTCCCTCTCCATTACGGTGGTAGTCATTACAGCGACTACCGAAATGCAGACAAGACATATCCCGACATGATGAGCGCAATGCTGTCATTACCAACAGAGTGTTAATCCTGAGTGTTTGAAAAAGAGATGTGAAACAATTGCTACCTGATCCTGACAGGGAAAAATTATGTCACTTTCAAGGGCGACACTATCATTCGTGCTGTTAAGGTGGTAATGCAAAACCTGTACAATGTTTTTTCCAAAGCCTTCTACCTTGTACAGCCGGCGTCTCTTTACATTACCACCTTAAGAACATGAATGATAGTGTCGCCCTTAAAAGTGACGTAATCTTCATTGGTCGCAATTGTTTCACGTGTGTTTTTCAAACACTCAGGATTAACACTCTGTTGGTAATGACAGCATCGCGCTCATCATGTCGGGGTAAGTCTTGTCTGCGTTTTATTAGTCACAATTAAGTACCCAACCCCTCCATTAAGCATCCTCACACATAAGGAGGCACAAGACAGGGATATGCAAACGGCTTATTACAGACACACGTATGTACGGTACATAAAAGCACTAGTAAAATATTCTGCACAACTAAAGTGTTTTGAGGCTCCCTGCAATGTTTGAAATGCCTTCAATTACATTCTCTGTCCTCTCTGTCCTTTTAATACCCAACAAACGGAAACACAGCACTTGTCTTAGTGATTGCATTGCTTAATTAGGCACAACATTGTGACCATCTTGCTAGTTACACTGCCCAGATTTACCCACTTACTAATCACAGCAATTTGCAAGGCATCATCTTGTCTCACAACTGTATGTAGGTGCAAAAGATGTAAAGTCTTTCAGTGGCGCACGCAGGGGGGGTTTCTGGTTCTCCAGAAACCCCTCCCCTCCGCGAACCAATGGTACTGTACAGCAGCCACGGCGCTGTCAAAGAAGCGTCCGCGGCAGTGCTGTATTTTTTTTCGGGGGGGGGCGGAAACCCCCCCTTCTAAATCCTGCGTTCGCCCCTGTCTTTTATACTGCTCTCCCTTGTTTTATAAACTCACTTATACATTGTTCTGTCTGGATACTGAGTTACTCAAATATAGATAAAAAGACAGCCTCAGTCACAAAAGGAACCAATCACAGAAATTCAATGTGATTACTGATACATATCACTTCTAAAACAAGGAGGTTTTCTAGCTCAGGTTCAGGTTGACTAGTTTACATTTCAGTGTTATGACTTATTGGTAGTTCTGCTACAATGTTGTTTTCCTTAGCATAATCCTAATTGATATACAGAACATACAAACACCCAGGTGAGGTTATGTGGGATGAAGGAAGTACAAAGGAAATTACACAGATGGAAGAAAAAGATAGACAAGTGCACAGAGACTAGAGAGTCCATAAGGGATGCACAGGTGCAGCAGTCTTTGACTAATAGAGCAGCATTTGCTGGTAAAGGTTCGGTGGTATCAACTGCAGCACTGTGTCCCAGACGTGATAGAAAAGGCTCCAACATTTTTTAATCAGAACACACGGGCACATAAGTGTTTGATCCACGCATCATACTCAGGCTTGTCCTCAGCAGCATAGAGAATATCCTGCTTACATTATTACAGGCATAACTGGCCCGGCCAAGTTGGAGGATCAGGGAAGCTCTGAGAAGTACAATGTATTGTGGAGTTTTCCCCATGTTTGTGTGGGTTTCCTCCTACAGTCCAAAAGCATATTGATAAGTTAATTGGCTTCCAACAAAATGGAACCTAGTGTGTATGTGGGGATGGGGGGCATTTAGAATGGTGCAATATAAATAAACAATTGTAGCATATGTGTCAGGTTTACAGCAGGTGTACTTACATCCAAATATACTTACATTTAACCAAGTCATAAGCATGAGAATATTATTTTTAGAGATGAGCGGGCTCGGATTCCGCTAATCCGAGCCCACCCGAACAGTGCGGATCCGAACGGGATCCGAGCACTGTTCGGATATTTCCGGCGGGCAAAAAATTGAAAACGAGGCTCTGTCGTCCAAGTCTCGCGTCGAATCTCGCGAGGGGTGGGAGGGAGGGCCCAGAACAATTCCATCTTGTACCTCTTTTTTTGGCATTATGTGCTCAAGCTACCTCGGTGCAACCTTTTGGCCTAAAATCAATATTGTGAGGTGTTCAGAATAGACTGTAAATTAGTGTAAATGATTGTTATTGAATGTTATTGAGGTTAATAATAGCGTAGGAGTGAAAAAAAAACCCACAAAACTGGTTTTTAGCACTTTTTATGCTTTTTTAAAAATAAATCAGAACCAAAACCTTTCGTCGGATGTTTTGGCAAAACAAATCAGAACCCAAAACCTCAAGCTAATCAGAACCCAAAACACTAAAAGTGGCAGGTGCACACCCTTAATTATTTTGATACCAAAAAACAGATCCACTCTTAGGTTTGATTTAAATTAGAAAACCTTCTATAATAAAGCAGGTATAATATTCTGGTGTACAAATGAAAGTAGCCAAAAAAGTATTTTAGAAAATTTCCCGAAAAACATGAAATATATGTACAATCAGCACCTAGCAGCTTCAGAGGTGAATTTGCGCTCAGAAACAGCTAGATATCACTGGTGACTGTAATCATCTTCAGCGCATATTTTCCCCACCCATCAGGCACCCACAATTGATATAGTACTGACAGGGGTAAATGCTTCTCTGTGTGCCTCAGTTCACAAATTAAGCAAACATGTACTTAGTGTACTCGGTCTGCGATTGTGTGTTCCTTCCCTCCAACCCACTTTTCTAACCTTAATGAGGTGCGAGTCCCAAATCTTCGTACAGATGTAGACATTTTTTTTTTTTTGTGGTCATGTGCAGTACTAATTTGCATATTTTATGCTAAGCAAACGGGCAAAAAATAACAGCATGAGCCCCATTTAGTTTTGCATTGCATGTCAGTGCTACTGATTTTATTGGCATATCATGCATACTTAGCTACTTTTAACAACTTTTTTTCTTGTAGAAGGCATATAAAGCAGACGTGGCAGGTATTTGATGGTGTGATTTGCATCATTCAGAGGGCGTGGAAAATCATGGTGGTGCAAATCGTTTAATTTACCCCCTGCTCATTCAGTATTCACTGTGATGGAAGGGGCGGCACACATTACTGCCCACTTCACATACCGATGAGCAGCCTTCAGGGAGAAATGTCTGCTCTCCCAGGAGTGTGGGAGGCATTACAATAATATGGGATTTTGCCAGAGACATTCTAGGAGAGGATGCAACAATGATATCATGGTCACCGAGATATTGTCACAAATTACATGGAAAGTAATATGTCACCTTATAATTGTATATTCCTTTGCTGACCACACTCACAGTGATATCAGCAAATATGGTCACTATTGCCGCATGTGTGGCCCCACAACATCTCCCGAGAATAATCCTGTAGGAATTAAATAGGATTATTTTTGGGGATTGCTGTAAATCTGATCAGCAGATGACCACTCCTGTGTGTGGTGATCTTTGAAGGGCATTTTAAAGCCCATCTGACTCATCTGGATTTGTCCAATTTGGCCAGCAACACCTGTGGCCGTATTGGAAATTGAAATTGAGTCCTGGTGCTTGGGACAAGTGTGGCCAGCTTTACTGTACTATATGGTAATGAGCTAGTATACTTAGGAAAATAAAAGAATCATGGTATATCTAAATAGATAAATTTCAGATAATCCCACACTAATAATATAATGTATATTAATTATGTTTTCATGCTAATTTTCTCAAAATTGTAATTTACTGAAAATCGGTTTATTATCCTGGTAAATTAGGTCAGGTCTATCTGTTGTCAGTGCCCTATAGGCTGTGGCCAATCAGATGTTGAGAATTTTCACAGTAGCACACAACATTTTAGGAGACAACTGTGTTGGTTATGTGGACAGCAGTGATCTCTCTGCTCCTGTGATTATGTTAGTGAGGACAGGGCTCCACGCACACTTTTTGACCTTGGGGTTCTACATCACTTAGGATCATGTGCAAAACGAAGATGGCAGCGCTATAAAACTAATTGACACTTTGTAAAAAATATAATCTGGGTCACGAATAAAATATATAATATATAAAATATACTTTATTCTATGAAAACATAAAAATACCTATACTGCTACACATTCAATGTATAATGTATCAATCCCCACATATATTAAATCACAGTGCACTGTGAGATGTAATAACACAAAGAGATCTTATATCGAAAATAGTAGCGCTACTATATCAAATATTGGAAACGACAGCTGTCTCGATACTTGCTATATAGGCAAAAAACATGTGAGTATCCAAAAGTGGTTGTCTAGACAAAGGATAGATACACTAGCACAATTAGCCGTGATATAGAATAAGCCGTGGTTAGATATACAATGATGTCCGGATATCAGGATAGAGCTGATACGGCTCTATACTCCACAGATAAACGATATAAAGTCAGTGTGCAAACTTGTACTTCAATATCAACTGGAACAATCTTCGTATGTACAAGTGTAAAACACTATATTGGTCTGTGTTATACAATTCTCACACCACATCGATGTTATACACGTTGGTTGTCTTTAGCTGTTTTATGAATGAAAGAAGGACGGAACCATTCCACACTGCTGCAATATGTTTCTGCTCTCTTATGGAGATATACTCCTATCTCGCTAATGATGATAAGTTTCTCTATGGCTGATATAAACGGCTACAAAAGTGTCCGTGTTGTGTCAAAATTGCTTTGATCCGTAGAGCCGGCGTAGTCCGCACCTAGCAGATGAGTGAGACCGTCCAAATAAGCAGCTCTTAGTATAGTTCCAAGGTGCACATTTATCATTAATCGGCAAAAGTGAGAAATAGTTATCAATCCTTATCGCAAGGATAAGGATTGAACTATTTCTCACATTTATTAAAAAGGGAACACAGAAACAGCAGTTCCGAAAAACTGCTGTTTCTGTGATAGAAAAAATCACACTTACCCCCCTCTTCGGATGCACTGTCTCGGGATCTCCTCTTCGTTCCTCTTCTTCCTTCAATTGCGCATGTGCAGTGCACATGCGCACAAAGTCCCCACTCTGTCTCTGCAACTATCGTTGCAGAGTGAGCGCACTGAGTGACAGAGAGGGATCATGTGATCCCTCCACACATGCGCTGTCCAGCTCTGCTCTTCGTAGCAGAGCTGACAGCAGTGGATGTCTTCAATTCGGATGATGTACGCCAGCTTCAGCTGGAGTACATTATCAAGACAAGTTCCCGAAAACAAATATTTTTCGGGACTTGTTAGATTGCGGCCAGAGCAGTTACCATTCTGTTGAATGGTGACTGCTCGCAAAAACGATCAGGAGTGCAAAGCAGCAGATATCCATGATATCTGCTGCGATGCACCTTTAATAAATTTGCGGAGGGCACATCGGGACTTTAATTCCACGGTAAGTGCACAATAGTGCACTACCGTGATTTGTTAAATATGCCCCCAAGTCTGGTTGGAGTTGGATAATCAAACCAGAGTGAGATAGTATGTGTCCATCCGAAATCCTCCCGGCTTAGAACACTGACTGAATCAGCTTAGATGACTCATTTATCAAATCACGGAATCCAGAATAAAGGATGTTTGAAATTGTTCACATATCCAATTTCGCAGATAGGATATCAAGTAAAAGCACTTAAAAGAGTCAAAATACCCCTAACGTGTTTCATTACAGGTTGTAACTTCATCAGAGGGAATATACAAATCCTTTAGAAGCTCCTAGGAGCCTTATATATGTTGCAACTTCAATTAATCAATCAATGATAATATCGCACATCCTTGATTATTCGTGACCACATAAATCATGATGTACTAAGAGACAAGTTCCACCCTAGAATAATCTATTTGAAAACATATCTCATATATTATACAATACATAATATTATACAATACATGAGATATACTATACCTCAATACCCCTATGAATACCTCTATATATAGAAACTCATGCAACAATCTAACCAATTGTTGCATTGGTTAGGCAAGTATGGGGAATGGAAGCAAGTGGGAGACAACAGACTGAGATTTAGGCAGTGGAAGGAGGAGGAGTCAAACAGCACCATAGTTGTCAGCTATGCTTAATTTCCAGGGGCAGACGCTGTTTTTATTAATTTGTTTCTGGAAATTTCCCTATTTTTCAATACTGACCAACTTCGCAATAAAATTCATCATGTTAAATACAGTTCTTATAATGTATTTTTTATTATCTGGCTTTATCAAAATCAAAATTCAGTAAAAAATGCACAATGGGAATTTTAGTGCTCCAATGTCTGCAAAAACAGTATATCACACAAGAACTGCTTAGATGAACCATCTCAACAGCAAAGAGTCCATTGAAACTATTTTGAAACTATGGCAACTATGTAGCACAGAGCAATGAAGTGAGTGGCAATTATGTAGCAGAGAGTAATGATGTGAGTGGCCACTAAGTAGCACAGAGTAATGATGTGAGTGACCACTTTGTAGCACAGAGTAATGATGTGAGTGGCCAATAAGTAGCACAGAGTAATGATGTGAGTGACCACTATGTAGCACAGAGTAATGATGTGAGTGGCCACTATGTAGCACAGAGCAATGATGCGAGTGGCCATTATGTAGCGCAGAGTAGTGATGTGAGTGGCCACTATGTAGCACAGAGTAGTGATGTGAGTGGCCACTATGTAGTAGAGATCAGTGATGTGAGTGGCAATTATGTAGCACAGAGTAATGATGTGAGTGGCCACTACATAGCACAGAGCAATGATGTGAGTGGCCACTATGTGGCACAGAGTAGTGATGTGAGTGGCCACTATGTAGTAGAGATCAGTGATGTGAGTGGCAATTATGTAGCACAGAGTAATGATGTGAGTGGCCACTACATAGCACAGAGCAATGATGTGAGTGGCCACTATGTGGCACAGAGTAGTGATGTGAGTGGCCACTATGTAGTAGAGAGTAATGATGTGAGTGACCACTATGTAGCACAGAGTAATGATGTGAGTGGCCACTATGTAGCACAGAGCAATGATGTGAGTGGCCACTATGTAGCACAGAGTAGTGATGTGAGTGGCCATTATGTAGTAGAGATCAGTGATGTGAGTGGCAACTATGTAGCACAGAGTAATGATGTGAGTGGCCACTACATAGCACAGAGTAATGATGTGAGTGGCCACTATGTAGCACAGAGTAATGATGTGAGTGACCACTTTGTAGCACAGAGTAATGATGTGAGTGGCCAATAAGTAGCACAGAGTAATGATGTGAGTGACCACTATGTAGCACAGAGTAATGATGTGAGTGGCCACTATGTAGCACAGAGTAGTGATGTGAGTGGCCACTATGTAGCACAGAGTAGTGATGTGAGTGGCCACTATGTAGTAGAGATCAGTGATGTGAGTGGCAATTATGTAGCACAGAGTAATGATGTGAGTGGCCACTACATAGCACAGAGCAATGATGTGAGTGGCCACTATGTGGCACAGAGTAGTGATGTGAGTGGCCACTATGTAGTAGAGAGTAATGATGTGAGTGACCACTATGTAGCACAGAGTAATGATGTGAGTGGCCACTATGTAGCACAGAGCAATGATGTGAGTGGCCACTATGTAGCACAGAGTAGTGATGTGAGTGGCCATTATGTAGTAGAGATCAGTGATGTGAGTGGCAACTATGTAGCACAGAGTAATGATGTGAGTGGCCACTACATAGCACAGAGTAGTGATGTGAGTGGCCACTACATAGCACAGAGCAATGATGTGAGAGGCCACTATGTAGTAGAGAGTAGTGATGTGAGTGGCCACTATGTAGTAGAGAGTAGTGATGTGAGTGGCCACTATGTAGCACAGAGTAATGATGTTAGTGGCCACTATGTAGTAGAGAGTAGTGATGTGAGTGGCCACTATGTAGCACAGAGTAGTGATGTGAGTGGCCACTATGTAGTAGAGAGTAGTGATGTGAGTGGCCACTATATAGCACAGAGTAATGATGTTAGTGCCCACTATGTAGCACAGAGTAATGATGTTAGTGGCCACTATGTAGCACAGGATAGTGATGTGAAATTCCTGTCAAACTCACGAAGGGAGAATGTGGTGTTAAATGCTCCTCTGTACGACACCATATTTATATGTTCACCTTGCTGTTCCAATGAAATATCTCATTCTGTTATTGCTGTGTCTTGGGTGTGAGCATGGTACATATTTAGGAAGTGAATAAATCATTCATTAATTCATAATTATACCTATTAAGCTGATTCACAACATATTGGTTATATATAACTTCTTTAATTGGCAAAACTCTAAAGTGAAACACCAAATTGATGGGAGGAACCAGCAATATACTTTTTATCCAATCTGCCATTACCAACATAAAGCTATAATCACTCGGTTATGTGGTTACACAGTAACCAACGTGTGTGTATTTTCCAAATAACAAAGCTGAATTTGTATATATTTCTTTAACTGTTAGTGAAGACATTCATAAAGAACAGCAAGAAGAGGTCTACATTGTCACTTCATAGAGATGCACATCGCATTCTAATATGTTGCCAAATCTGAAAGGTCAAACTGCTGAGCGCTTGTTCTGAATGGGAGCATCATACAGGACATAGTGAGGACCAACAATGACTTCATATACTGTCAAATGCAGTCTAACTTGATGTGCCAGCTCCAGTCAACAGCTTAATGATCCCCCTGAGATGTTTATTGGGGCTCTCTCATGCACGCTGCAATTTTTGGCCAGTTAGGTCTAAAACAATCTAAATGGCTGTCAACATTTCTCCATGTACACGTGTAATAGGGCGGATGGTTGGCACCTCAGAGGTAGTGTAATGAAGAATTCTACAGATCCGGAGGTAAAGTAGAGAGGTCCCCCAGTAGCAAAACGACAATACCATCCATATGCAAAATTATTCAACTTATCGCAAAATAAATAACATTTTAGGAATCTTGTTTCCATAATATCAGCAATATGCAAACATAAATCACCACAAAACATAGGTCACTGAATAGATATATCTCACTTTAAAGTTTAAGCACTGTGTTTCAGTGAAATGGATTTCACTGGATAAATACTTTGGGAGACAAGCAGTTGCTAATGAGTTAATTAGACCACTACACTAAATGCTGCTGCAGCAAATTGAGCTCAGTGTAAACAACAATTCTGCGAAATAACCGATTTTCAGAGTAAAGAACTGTGTACACTTAGCAAGCCATCTAATGTACTAAGCAGACTGTTTCCCAGCAACTGTACAGTTAAAAAACTTGCAACTGTCTCTTTAGCAACAATTTTAGGCAGAATCACAATAAAATCAAACTTCTGATGCAATATAGGCAAACTCTTGTGATAAGTGATTTTTCTCTAGCTTGCAGATAACTTTAAATACAGCAGATTTGGTTGGAATAAACTATTCCTTCAGACTGTGCTATAATAACAACTTTCAATAATACAGTTTGATGTCTTTAATAATACAGTTTGATGTCTCACTTAAATAAATTGAACATAGCAAAGAAAGATATCCATAAATTTATCTGTGTTCATATGAGTCCTGATGACATTGCATGGGCAGTGGCAACCTAGGTCTTCTCCTGTACTCTAAAGATGTTTCCTTCTGGGCTGGATTTTAAGTCTAGAAATTTAGCTGCAAAAATCCCTCAGAACAAAGCAATAACATTCAGTGGCTCTTTGTGGGAAGATCCTACATTATCACAGGCAGCCATCATAGCACACTTCACACCAAAACATCCATTAGTCTCCAAAAGTCTGTTTTTGGCTCCTCCGCTATCCCCCCGAAGAATCTACTGTAGCCTTCTAGTAGTTTCTTGGGCTCTAGAGAGCAGCCTCTCTGGTACTTTGCAGTTTGACCACTCCAAAATTGCAGACACAATTTTCATTTAACTTCCCAGAGGTACTCTGGGTAACTATAGTTTTCTGAATGAGTGCATGCAGTAATATACCTGTGATTTACAGGGTATTATACAGACACCTTAAGTTCCAATGATATCTCATATTGAGTACAGGGAACAGTTCCAGAAAAAATAGAAGATCAAGTGCGCAAAAATGAAATATTTTAAGTTAAACAACATAGAATATCATATGGCCACTGCTCACTATTAGGGTAACTGCTAGTCCCCGGCAAATAAACCATACAAAGATACTTAAGAAGAGTAATCTATGATCAAATGATAAACATTCCCAAAAGTTGATATAGTTATATTTAGTAGAGATGCTCATGCTCGGTTTTCTGAAAACCGAACCCACCCGAACTTAGGAGATCCGAGTAGGCTCGCGAACCGGCTTGTTATTTTCAAGCGTCCTCGGATCTGAATCGAGGCAAAATGTCATTGTTGCATTGTCGGATCTCGCAGGTTTTGGATTCCATAAGTACCTCCCTCCCCAGAAGATCCAGCGCCTTTGCTCACACAGAAACAGGGGTAGCATTGCTCTTGTCCCTTGACAAAAACTGACTGGAAATTAATGTTATTGAGGTTAATAATAATGATAATAATGTAGGCATAAAAAAAAGAGCCAAATTATGTGATTTTAGCAAAAAAAAAAAGGGATTTTTGAAAAACAATGGGATCCAAAACCAAAACACGCAAGGGCGGTTCTGCCAAAACCAAAACCAAAACACGGGGGTCAGTGAATATCGCTAATATTTACTAATCCACATCAATTGATAAAATACTTACAACCTGTTTATATATGATGATTGCCAGTAATAGTACAGTAGTTCAACAATAAAAAAAAAAGTATATGACCACTATTTCATAGAGCTCTCTAAAATTCATCACTATATAATACTGAGAAAAATTAGGAACTCTTATGAGTAGTCTCACTGTGATATATCAACAACATTCAAAAACCATGGACAGTATAATCGATATCCATAATTTAGCTGTCCGTCTTTATATATTTCATTATCAAATTGTATTACTAAATATAAACTGTGTATACTTTTATGCTTGTGGGAACATTATTTATTGTTTTTATCATAGATTACATTGGACCAGCGCTGTCTTCTTAAGTTTCAAAGAGACATTAAAGGGGTAGTCCATATAAATCTAAAAATGATAAAAAATATTAAAAAAAATATAAATATATATAAATGTGAAGATAGGGGTTTATCAGATCACTCCATACTGACACAGAAATACTCCAACAATATTTTATTTTGTAACAAGACAGTAAAACAACAATAACAGCAAGGTAACAAGTCCAGTACAGGCAGGGCCGGACTGGGACTAAAAATCAGCCCTGGCATTTAAAGCACACAGGCCCACGTGTTGTGGGCTCCATGCACTATATTGTTGCACACTGATGCTGGCGCAGTGCACGTTGCTGGTGCAGTACAACATGATGTAGTATTAGTGTGTGTGTGTGTGTGTGTGGGGGGGGGGGGGGTATTTATTTCTCCTAATGACCCTCAACATTACATTGTTAGCACCCCAATTACATCAATAAATACCATGACAATACATTATTAGTACCCAAATTACAGCAATAAATAACCTCACACACACACACTCATACTACATCAATCACCCCCACATTACAGCAACCGGCATCACCCCCCACATTACAGCAATACCCTATCATACTTATTAGCAATACTAAGCCCCAAAAACACTACAACATTGCCACCACCACGCCACCCCATACTACAGCAATACCACCAATTTTGTTTTACTACAGTAATTGGATATGCATCTTTTCTATTCATTTTAAATAACACAGTATATAAATTAAGGGGGATAGAGGAGGTGGGTGAGAAATAATTGGATGTGATCCATCAGTTTGATTAGATAGGAAACATTTAGATTATTTACCTGGAGACGTCTACACCCTTGACTCACAGGCAGGGCTGACTAGAGGAATTTTGGGCCCTGATACAGCAACTTCTTTGGGCTCCCATCATATTCAACAATGAAAGACTTGCCTTTGGCAGAAGTTCATATGATGCCACACCGTAGTGTGCCCAGTTCATATTATGCCACATCGTAGTGCCCCAAGGTCATATTATGCCACATAGTATTACCCTCAATTCATATTTGGTCATGCAGAAGTGCCCACAAATCATATTATGTCATAGTAGTGCCCCCAAAACATATACCATACAGTAGTGCCCGCAAATCATATTATGTCACAACAGTGCCTCCAAATCATATTATGCCACAATATTGACCCCAAATAACATTATGCCATAGTGGTGCCCCCAAATCATTAGTAAAGCCCAGACAAAAACTCATTCACAAATAAAAATTGGTACAGCATATCAGATACTGAGTGTGAGTCCCAAGAGCAGCTTAATACATCATTTACAATGCAAACAAAAATAGATATATTGACACAATTACAGATAAAATTTATGACAAGCAATGTTTTTCCTCTTAATTAAAAATCTCTGTACAGATAAATATGCAAAAAACATTACAGCGCAATAATGAGCAATACATAGTGTTAAACATTATTGGATACGCTGTAGTGTCCCCAGTTCAAGAAAGGATGGTTAAAAACATATTGCACACGAGAAAATATATGAACTTACCTGATTATGGCATCCTGTGTTCTGTTCTCCTACTGGGCGCTGGGCGAGCAGGGATCAGCAGCTGTCAGCTCACACAGGCAGTCGGGAGCAGGAACAGAGGGCAGTGGTCGAAGCAGAAATTTAGGAGTGGGGGTATAGAAAATATAAGTGAATGGAGTATGAAGGCTTTATTTTTTATTTTTTTTTAACACTTGTCCCCTCTGTGCATTTCCATTCTTCATTACTACTTGTGTTTTATGATAGCTGCATCCCTGACATTCGAATTCTTAAGATGTCTCTCCCTTTACACTTTCTTTTACCTATGCCCCTGCACCATCTTCTCCTTTGTCCTTCTCACTTAACCCCCTGCACCACCTTCTCCGCTGGCTCTCACACATCTTCCTGTACCACCTACCACCCTGGCTCTCTCACCCCCTCTCCCAGTGCCCCTTTCTCCCTGGCTCTCTCACCCCCTCTCCCAGCACCCCCTTCCCCTTTGGCTCTCTCACCCCCTCTCCCAGCGCCCCCTTCCCCTTTGGCTCCCTCACCCCCTCTCCCAGCACTCCCTTCCCCTTTGGCTCTCTCACCCCCTCTCCCAGCACCCCCTTCCCCTTTGGCTCTCTCACCCCCTATCCCAGCAGCCCCTTCCCCTTTGGCTCTCTCACCCCCTTTCCCAGCACCCCCTTCAGCTCTCACCCCCTCTCCCAGCACCCCCTGGCTCTCACCCCCTCTCCCAGCACCCCCTGGCTCTCTCACCCTTCTCCCAGCACCCCCTGGCTCTCTCACCCTTCTCACAGCACCTCTTCCCCTTTGGCTCTCTTAACCCCTTTCCCAGCACCCCCTTCGGCTCCCTCACCCCCTCTCCCAACACCCCCTGGCTCTTACCCCCTCTCCCAGCACCCCCTGGCTCTCTCAGCCCTTCACCCAGCACCCCCTGGCTCTCTCATTCCTCTCACAGCACCTCTTCCCATTTGGCTCTCTCACTCCCTTTCCCAGCACCCCCTTCCCCTTCGGCTCTCTCACCCCCTCTCCCAGCACCCCCTTCAGCTCCCTCACCCCCTCTCCCAGCACCCCTTGGCTTTCACCCCCTCTCCCAGCACCCCCTGGCTCTCTCACCCCCTCTCCCAGCACCCCCTGCTTCTCTCACCCCTTCTCCCAGCACCCCCTGGCTCTCTCACCCCCTCTCCCAGTGCTCCCTTCCCCTTTGGCTCTCTCACCCCCTCTCCCAGCGCCCCCTTCCCCTTTGGCTCTCTCACCCCCTTTCCCAGCACCCCCTTCCCCTTTGGCTCTCTCTCAACCCCTCTCCCAGTGCCCCCTTCCCCTTTGGCTCTCTCACCCCCTCTCCCAGCATCCCCTTCCCCTTTGGCTCTCTCACCCCCTCTCCCAGCACCCCCTTCGGCTCTCTCACCCCCTCTCCCAGCACCCCCTGGCTCTCACCCCCTTTCCAAGCACCCCCTGGCTTTCACCCCCTCTCCCAACACCCCCTGGCTCTCTCACCCCTTCTCCTAACACCCTCTGGCTCTAACCCCCTCTCCCAGCACCCCCTGGCTCTCTCACCCCCTTTCCCAGCACCCCATGGCTCTTCCACACTCTTGACCCCCCCGACCCCCTGAGCGAGAATGACGGCACCAGCACGACACCCCCCCCCCCCCCCCGAAAATCGCGGCACGCCCTTGGGAGGAACCAGCCACCAAGAAGACGGGAGGAGTCGGGCCGGCCCATCCAGCCATCGGCCCTTCTGGCATTTGCCAGAAGTGCCAGATGGCCAGTCCGGCCCTGAGTACAGGTGTAGAGTCCCAACAGTCCAGCAATGTATAATCTAAGGGTTAATTACTCCCATCAGAGTATTACCTCTAGGGATATATTTACTAAACTGCAGGTTTGAAAAAGTGAAAATGTTGCCTATAGCAACCAATCACATTCTAGCTGTCATTTTGTAGAATGTGCTAAATAAATGATAGCTAGAATCTGATTGGTTGCTATAGGCAACATCTCCACTTTTAAAACCCGCAGTATAGTAAATATACGCCCTAGTCTCTGACTTTACCCAAAATAAACACACCATTTCTCTCAGAACAGGCTCTTTTAAGCCCCATCCCTGGACCTCTATCTGTGGACATCTTCGGTTTGGTTTAGAGCCCTTACTGACCAAACCCTCCTTACCTCCCCCAGGTGACATGGGCTAGGTATCCCCCCTATTGGGACAGCTCCTCTAGGTCTGGAGATAGCCACAGTAGCACAAAAGACTGCATGGAAAAGAACAAAGCTCAGGATAATTACATTAGCATGGTATTATCATGTGTAGTCCACATCAAATTAACCCCTTACTTGCTTTTGGTCAGTTTTTACCCAACGTACCACCTGAGTGTATTTGATTTTCACCATCTTGTCATGCATTACCCACCTGGTTTTATTTTAATACAACAGGCCGTTCTTAGCTATAGAAACATACCACAATATGCATATTGAAACATATTGTGGCATCAACACTGTAACAAAATAAGTCCGCTTTCTTCACAATAAACTATGTACTCTCTGTGGGAAATTCAAGTAAATTTGCATAACTTGCTTCTACTGTGCTGTTTGTTCAAACGCTGATCCCACCATACTCTCCTTGCACCTAACAATCACAGTGAAGTACAGTTCGACATTATGGCCTTATGTTCGTGTCTTCAAAATTCATCTTCCTTTCTACCTAGCTCATGAATTCCTCCCTTGTCAGTCCATACTGATGATGTGAGCAGTAGGTGCATGGATATTATTTCTAATAGCAAGCGAGTAATAGTCTTGGGGATTAAAGACTAAGATAAAACAGGAGGGGGAAGGGGGCTCCTCCTAATTCCTTACCTACCAATATATGTATTTGTCAAGCCGTGTAGTGTATGGGCAGCACGGTGGCTAAGTGGTTAGCACTTCTGCCTTACAGCACTGCGGTCCTGAGTTCAATTCCTGACCATGGCCTTATCTGTGAGGAGTTTGTATGTTCTTTCTGTGTTTGTGTGGGTTTCCTCCTGGTGCTCCGATTTCCTCCCACACTCCAAAAACATTCTGGTAGGTTAATTGACTGCTAACAAATTGACCCTAGTCTGTGTTAGGGAATTTAGATTGTAAGCCCCAATGAGGCAGGGACTAATGTGCATGAGTTCTCTGTACAGTGCTGCGGAATGAGTGGCTCTATATAAATAAATGGTGATGATGATGATGTTGAAGCAGTAAAACACATGTAGTTTTTTATGAATTTTGTAGTCAAGTGATTGTTCCAAAGCAACACATCCAGTATCTTCTAATAGCAGGCCCTGGTTCCAGTGCTCTAAGCCCTGAAGGAGCATCCATATATCTAAATTGGTTGTGGAGCTGGTCCCAATCTTTTGAGAACTAGTGACTATCCTGTATCATATTAATCTGATATTATATTGTATTTAATGTACACAATGTATCATCAGATAGTCCACCTTCCAGAATAAATAGTGCCGATTTACAATGTACCAGTGTAGGGTTACTTACCTTGTATAACTTTTGAAGCATATTCTATCCACTTTCCCTAGGTATGAAGATGAACTGAGTTTACGCACAGATGTGGAATATGCCTTTGTGAATCTGAAAAAGGTAAACGTGTCACAATTTCACATTTCTGCTTAACTCTGCAAAACTGTATTTAAAGTGTAACTGCTACATAGACTGCAAATTAGAATGAGTTGGTTTGTAAATTGGTAACCTTTCATTCAGCTAATAAGATTGAAGAGTGAGACGCTAAGATCATTTACAATATATTTTCACAATATAAGTTATAGTTTTAGTTATAGTGAGGATTTTATAGTAACGATTGGACTGGCAGAAAAATAGTCAATAAGAGAAGACTATAGTTCATACCAGTTATGTCAATCAGTATGATGGTTTCACTCAATTATTATTGTGTTGGATGGATTAATTGCCATAGAGCACTACTTGTGTCATTTATGAATGGACCACACAGCGCAAATTAAGTTGTCACATTTTTGTGCTAATTATACAGTTATGTTCACCCAAAAGTGCAATGAAAACGTTCTCCTTGTTAGCTGATTTTGCATGATCATTGACCTCAGCATAATACGTTAAATAATTTATCAAACGTTTGTAAGGGCATCTCCAGACAAATATTCTTTACTTTTAATAATATCTGTTGTTCAAGAGGGCTTCAAAAAGTTGCACTCACCTTGGAAGCTATTCAGTAGCTTTTGAGCCTCCCCAGTTTTGGCACTCACATGTCAGGAGTTGGGCATGTGAGGTTTGATGCCACCACAAGACAAGACACCAGAATGTCCTTACGCAGTGAGTAGAGAAGTCCTGGAAATCAGCTTACAAAGTGTATTGGGTTGTCATGCATGCACCTGCATAGCACTCCATGGCATATGGGTGCCATGACTAACAAAGAACCGCAGAAGGCAGATGAAGATGACATCTGAGTAAGTTGAGTACAACTTTATTGAAGCTTCTACACGCACACTTTTTGTTAAAAGAATAACATTTTTATATGGGGATCTCACTTTCATAGATGTAAATAAGATTATTTGCACTGAATAACTAATGTTGATATATTTTGCTAAACGATTAAACCAAATATAGTAAAGTTTGACTACATCTATATATTCCCTTTGAGACTATAATTAAAGGTAAACACAGGGGCTGATGCAGTGTGAGTGCTATGGCAGTTTGTGCAGTCTATCCTGTGTGAAATCACACTGTGCAAGCCCAGAAAAGGGACCAAATGCATATGCACTTGTGCAAATTGCATTCTGGCACTTAACCATGGTTGTGTCTGTAGAGGGGAAGGGAAAGGGCGCTGTAACGGTGACTGGGTTTTGTGTGGGCTCGTTCGTGCAATTGAGAACAGGTGCAGACTAGGGCACAGAGGCATACATGCCTGTCAAAGCCATATTATTTTTGGGTGTTCAAGGGCAGGTGCAAATAGCAGCTGATGATGATGATGGTCGCCAGCAATAGCAAACCATTTGTGATTGGCTGTTTGTGAATATTTAGCTGAAGTTGATAGGTGCGTTCTTCATTGCATGAGCATATATTATGTTTTTGTCTGCGTGTTTAAGCAATTTATTTTTTCACATATGTGCCATAGGGAGTTGTTTCTCCTGTATTAGAGAGTTATAAATATGGGCGTAAGTGTATGTGGCCTATGCCTGGTGTAAATTGGGGAATATGCTACAGGTGCAGAATGCATATATCTTGTGATAGTTGTACCTTTACATATGCCTGTAATTGTTGCTTTTTTTTTAGGCAACACAATTTGCAGTTGTGATTTGCGACCATCGCTGCATAGGCTCCATAGACTACAGCAATATGGCCTAACACTTAAAATAAATTGAATTACAAAGTGGTTATGTTAAGAAATAAGGATCTCTCCTGTTTGGCTGATCTGTCATTTGCGCAACTAGGTCTGCTACTCTGTTAGGATCATTCCTGAAGTTCACTCATTCAGCTGGTTGCTAGGTAAATAGTTACAAGCTTCCTTTAGCTCTCAGTCTTGCAGCTTCAGCTGTGCAATCACTTAATACACCCATGCAGCTAATCATCCTGCACCTTCTGTTGGTGCTGCTGCCTTTATAGTGTTCCTTGTATCTCAATCCTGTTCTGTGATCAGTGTTTGACTCGGATAGTTTAAAGGATTCTGTTTTCTTCTCCACTCCTGACTCTTGGCTTGTTAAACAGATCTGCATATATATCTCGATCTGATCCCTGGCTTGTGTATAGGAACTGCTGTCTTCTTTACTCCTGACCATGGCCTTTTTGTTATTGCATTAACCCCCATCTGTCTGATTGTCAGTTTGAAACACTACAGCATCTGTATGCTGTCCACTTTATCAGGCAAGTGCCAGATCAATCCGTGTTAACCTCTGCCTGTCTGCCTTTGAGTTCTGTTAATAATATCCTGGTTGCTCACTACCTGTGTGCTGTCCACTCCACTGGGCAAGTGCCAGTCTGATTCTCAGTTTACTTTATGAAACCATCAACGTCGCTCATTACCTACTACTGCGTTCTGTCCACTCCACCGGGCATTTTTATATCAACAACTGCTACTACACGAGCTTAAGTCCTGTGGGTAACTAAGTACTTTGGAACATAACTAGTTCCTCAGAAAGGGGGCTGCTAAAGGCGAACATCTTGAAGTAGTTCTAGTAGTTGAGAATTACATACACCTTGCCCATAACATGTTAACAGGAGATATAATCTGACATATTAAACAGCACCACCAACATTATAATAAATATCCAATAAAGCTGCCAACATTACAGACAGACCTGTTCTTCCAGTCATTGATGGCAGACGTGCTGTCTGAGAAATATGTGAGAAACCTCTGAGTAACTGCTGCTCAGATAATTGGTGCCAATCATTGAAGCCTGGCAGGATGATTTACATCAACCTGGCATACTGTCTTAGAGAGGAATTAACAGAAACTAATACTTTACAGTATGCTATAAATTTGCATTTATTTAGTACTGTTATTATGAACTTGTGCATACTAATGTAGAGACTATTATAATATTTAACAGTACCTGCACTTTCTGAAGTGTCTTCTCAGTCTCACAATGAGGCGTCATAAAAATAACCAGTATACACGTTTATCTGAACATGTATTTAAGCTAAATTCCAGTATTATAAATATGTGTGATGAACATGAAAACGGATTAATGTTTATATTTAAAGCCATATGCGCAGTCTTTAATCCGGCATGGCATGAGCCTGAAAGCCTGTGTTTTGCTTTGCATTGCACTGTCAGATGCTTATCATTTCTGGCTGTGATTTCACAGCTATCAAGTTAATGTGACAATCATGCTTTTCAAAATCACACACTCAACATGAAAATCCAGAATTTGCAATTCATTGTGATTGAATTGTAACTGCAAAATCATTTTGGTACTGACATTAATGGCTATGCCTGCTTGTGTAACATCATATGGACACCATAATTAAAGTAAAACACTCACCTACAACGCCTAATCATGGCCTTGTTGCTTAACCATGGGATCTTCCTCTCATGTTAGCCAAACATTCGCCAGTCTCACCTATGATATTTTTATTTTTAGCGTTTGATATTTTTAGCCAGCATTAGCTGAAGATGCATCGTTCGATTTCCTGTAATTTATACTCTGGAGCAATGGTGAGAACATTCAGCACTTCAGCAGTTATTAAATTTAGACCCTTAGATGTAGTCCAGTTGTTGAGTAACATAGCATCTACTAGTTGCACAGTAGTATATAGGTGTCACAGGCAGACAATCCCCCCCAGCAACTTACTTAATTGAGCAGTCATAAGGCTGCTCAATAAGTCATACCTGTCTCTTACTCTAGTTAAGATCTTTGCTAGAGGCAGTATGACAGGAAACAAAACCACTTGTTGTCTGTCAGAAAATCATCATTAATATTTATGTTCATGGCTCTTGCAGTTGAGCATAGGAGGAAATAATGCATTAAAAAATAAAAAGGTAACCATATTGTGAATAGTAGTGTAAAGTCTAGAGTTTCCTCATGACAGGTGTAAGGGCTGCTAAAATAGCTAAGCAAATCCTGAAGAATACTTTCAAATATAACAAATATCTTTTGTTATGTGCGTATTGTCGCTAACCAATAACGGTTGTCGAACCTCGATTTGTGTTTCCAACGCACAAAGATTTATTCACAAATAGTAGAATAATATGCTCAAGCGAATTGATAATAAATACAGCCATTACTTATTGCAGGCGCTCTGGATCCAGTGTGCAGTCATTCAATCCTGAAGTCTGGGGACAAGATGTCTGAACACTAGATGTGAAGCTGCTGCTTATATACACACAAAAATACAGTAACACAATGAAGATGGTATAGCTTGCATCTATTGGTCCAGGTCTCAGGAAGGTCCAAGGGGTTGTCAATCATTGGCTAGTTCATCCTAAGGAATCCAAAGGAGGGGGTCACCTCTCCAGGGGGTATGCTCGGCTCTTCCCGCCAAGATTCCTTAGTCTTAAGTAGTTCAGTTTCCTATCATTCATAACTTGTGTATGCACTCTGCGATTCCCTCGCAGAGTGAACCAAACAGTAGGATATGTAAAGAGGTTTATTATGATACTACTCATGATATGATTCCTTCAACCTGTTCCGTGTATTTCACTAATATGCATGTAACTCTAATATAACATATAAATACTACTATATTTCGACATAACTGACTATGTGTTGCAACTACCATTAATGTGTGCTATTTTATTAGTATACGTGTTTGTGCGAATGTATGGTAAAAGACCAATTATTGTTGCTGCCACGTGTAGTGGATGTGTACGCCCTTTCACGCCGTAGCCTGCCCATGTACGTCGTAGCGTACCGTACGCATCTTTTCAGACAAAGACAACCAAGTTGGCTCGACTTTAATTGAAATGACTTTATCCAATTTGCTGACTTCGACACTTTTGCTGGAAATTTAGCCAAAGAGAAAACATTAGTCTGCAGTGTCTGATAAACCAGAGGTTTCTACTCCCTCGGAAGATAGCTAGTGAGACTAAGATTGGCTGTTCTTTGTCCTCTTGGTGTCAGGTTTTGCTTCATTCCTTGAGCTTCCACAAAATGAGTACATGCTTGGAGATGTGAATGATTGGGTGCCATCTGGAGTATAAAACTGCTGGGTATATCTGTAAAAATTTGAAGTTTTTCTTGTGGAATAGAATACACATAAGATTACTGTTACGAGACGCGGCAGCCGAGCACGTGCATTAGTTTCAATACACCGTTATCTTTGTGGCATAGAGTAGGAGGGTGTAGGGACATCCTCCAACTCCAGGGGGAGCTCTCGCATGATTCTATTTGTCATTTATACATGTTCCTGGTTTGTAATATGACATATGCTAGTTCCCAGATAGTAATTAATTAGCAGCCTCCTGAGGCTCATTCTCAGCCCTGTCCTCCTCCTTTCTGATTTGTTCATCATAGTATTTAAGGCAGCGAGGACTGGGCCTCACTGCTGGTTATAGTTCCTGCTCTGTGCATACTTACCTGCTCCCTGCTCAGTTTCCCTTCTCTACCTTTGGATTGATCTTGCTGTGTATGAGCTTGGACCGTGTACTGGACTCTGCTGTATTGCCTGTGACCTCGATCTCTGCCTGTTTCCTGGATTTGTTGTTTGCCGCCAGCCCTGACCTTTTGCCTGGACTTCACCACCGCTGTATACTATTACACAATATCCCTGGGTTCTCTCCAGTCAGTGCACATCTCACGACCCTCTGTCTGTCTGCAGCCAAGTCTGTCCCCACCACTAGGAGCTCCAGTAAACACCAGACTTTCGGAGCAGATTCCGGGTTTTGTTGTACTAGCTGGAGGGGTTCCTAACAATTACATTTCCATTCTCTCTGAGAGAAATAGGCAGAACAGTGATTAGAAAGCAGCATGGTTATTAGAGGTGGATCTGGAAAATAATTTTACCGGGGGCAATATAGGAGGGGAGGGGGGCAAATTAGTCCCCGTCCCCTTTTTGACAGCTAAGGCTGCCTACGGCTGCACACTATGTGCAGGTCCATTCGGCAGAGACAGGCAGGGAGAGTGCGCTGCCCGGCCGCTCTGATTGTTTTCAAAACACAATCACACAGCAACTATCGGGTGTGATGACATCACGCCCGACATTCTGTGAGCATGGTCTGAGCGGGGAGGAGTGCGCTGGTGCTGGCTGTCACTTAGGGTTTTTTATTCATTTATTTATTTTTGGATAAACAATGAATTCAGCAGACATTATGTGAAAATAGTTTCAACTCATTATATACATCAATACACTGTCTAAGTACCACTAAACCATGAGGAATATGATTTGTTAATATGATTTATATGGAGTATATATTTATTTATGACATTTATTAAGGATCTGTTAAGAATGTTATATGGTACAGATGCATTGCAGGGCTGTCAGTAGATGTACCAATCAACAAAGGAGGGCATATACATTGACATCATAAGGTGCTGACTATATAACAGACTAGCCTGCATGAAAATTCACAATCTCTGAGGAAGCCTGCATAGATGAAACGCGTTGGAGGTGAATGCCCACAGTCTGCTTTTTTGAAGACTACGGCAATACAATCTGTAAACTGGTGTAAAATATAGACATGGATGTGCGAACTTGTTGCCAAACCGGAAGTTGGAACGCTTTATGCGTTCCAAGCAACCCGCATGTAGGTAGCGGTCTCCATAGCCTGATTTTACGAGAAGGCTGACCAATGATTCTTTTCGTCCAGGGAGGAATACTGCACTACAGGACAACATTGTCTTAATACCGCAGAGGTATATACTGCAACCAGGATTTTCTTGAGTACTCACGCAACTGATGATGAGTGCACTAATCTTACAAAGGATGTTTTGACTATAATACTGACGAGTGTCAATCATGTATTCAGAAGTACAGACTTGAAACCCCAATCTTACTATTCAACAGCTGTCTTTTTATTGACGGGCAAAGTCTTTTAAAAAAAAAAAAAGTGCCTCCATACTGATCAGTCCAAAGATGAAGTTTCTCCCCCTGTTTATCTTGTGGTTTCATCATAGATGTGAAACTATCATCGGAATCCATTTCCTTAAAAAGTCATCTAATCCAATAAAATCCTTCAAACAATTAAGCACAGGTGGTTCAATCAGACACAATCAGAAAAAAAACATGGGCGCCAAAATACAGATGTTCAGGTGACAGATATATTATAGAGATTGCAGGAGCTCAGAGCAAAATGTCCTACTCTGGTAGAACCATAACTGGTCTTTCATTTGCTGCTTTCCTGTATTTGCACATAATTTATGTGCAAGCATTTTTATAAATAGATGTTTTCCTTTAGTTTTCTAAACAATTTAAGAAAACACTTTGCATTTCCAGTGAGTTGTGTGGCTGGAGCCTCAAAAGGTCAGTGTAGGTTAGACAAATGCTTTCTGTTCAGACTGTAGGCTATATTTAACAACCATTTGCATTTGATACAAATTGCAAAGCATCAAGTAGGCAAAGCATATCTTCTTTTTGTGATGCATGTCACACCTGCTGGGTGCACTTTATGTGATATCGTGCACATATCTACCCCATGTAATAAAAACATTCAAAAATACGATAGTAACACAAGAAATAGTCCCTTTGTCCTCTCACTCTGTTGATTTAGACAAAAAACGAAAAGGCTAAATTACTGGAGGGTGCGTGCAAAAATGTTACCCGGCTAAACATTTGTAACCTTTCCACCAAGATCATTTCCAGCCAAACCTACAAATGGTCACACAGAGCGTTTTTGCGCAGGGCAATCCCAAAAAAGCAGACTCTGGGCATGCCCGTAGATACGCGCTCGGTGGACTAATAGGTGGGTTTGCAGAAAATGAAACGTTCTGAGCACTTACATGTTCATAAATTACTCTTTTTAGAAGCTAAAAGTCACCACCTTCCAAAGTAAAATAGTGTTTAGTATAATGGTTCAGTGTATCTGGCCACTGAACCATTAGATCTCTTGGATGGTCACCATTTTTTTTAATCTAAAATGATTCTTCCCTTCATTCATTTACATAAGACAAACCATAGAGGACAAAGGCTTAGCAGGTGATATGTTACAGGACTATTACAATACCACAGACATCACTTGTCTAATGTTTGAAATACTAGCAGCAAACACTTAATACGTTGCTTCTGCTGCAAGTAACAATCTCACAAGAGACATTCGGATATTTATCTGCTTACCTTATGCCATACTTGCCAACTTTATTAAGTTGGCTTCCGGGAGCCTGCTGGGAGAGGTGGGCGTGATGGGGCTACAAAATTGACTGCATTTTGGCCCCGCCCCCGTGACGTAATGACGCAAACACGTCATTTGACAGTAGGGGGCGGGGCCAAACACTGGAGTTCCCGGTGAATTGCGGCGTTTTGGACCTAATTCTGCCCACTTCACTAGGAAGTGGGCAGAATTCTGCCACATGCGGGAGATTGCCACACTCTCCCGGGAGTCCGTGAGACACTGGCAAAATGTTTATGACACAGGCGATTTTATGGTGAAATCACAGAATACAATGGATTCTCAAAATCTTTCCCCACACTAACTACCAACTCTAATTCTTGTTTCCCACTTAAACCTATTTTCCCCCTGATTTCATACCTGAGATCTCAGGAAACTAATGACCGCAAGTGTAGATTTCGGAGATGGACTCACAATCTTGTCCGAGTAGAAAATGAAATTAGGATCCCTGAATTAACTTGATTTGTAAGAAGGGACACTCTTATTCAAGAGAATTCCAGATAAGTGTTGTTATAGGCCGACCTATCTTCATACTGTATCTAATTGGTGCCTTTGTATTTAGATTAAAAATAAACGGTAGCCCAGGATACATATTAATTCCTGAGGGGGGGGGGGGGGTTACTTCACAATAGTGCATTAGTCATACAAAGTTTCCTAAAATATTAGAATATCTTGGATCAAGAAGAATTGTTTTCAGTGGATGAATCATTCTGTGAAAACAGTTAACTAGAATTGAATGCTTGTTGCTGACAGACATTTATAAATGACGGGAACTGTGATCACAAAGAATGTATATTGTTATAATCACTATAAAGTTGAAAAGTACTACATAAATACGTGGCTCTCAACATTTAAAACTGCCCAAAAAGCTTTGTCAGATAAAAGTTGTACTTTTCTTCATTACATAACGAAATGCACCTCTGCAGACTTTCACATACATAAACATACACAGCTAGAGACACTACAAAGAACTAAAACACAAATTAATTTATAGGGTGGATCTATTGTAAATAAAGCCAAAATTTGGAAGCTAATGAATGTGTTAATGCTGATAAATCTGTCCCTAAATAAGGACAATGTGACAGTTTGCAGGTTTTATATTTTAGTGACATTACATAACATGTCTACGGCATCTTACGCACTGGGATTTAAAATATGATTTTTAGCACTAGTGGAAATGCATTTCAGATGCTCATTTGATTGAAATGATCCACATTTGATAGACTTTTTGTGTGTGTTTTTTACAAGCATTTTAGAGATGATTGTAGGATTTGATTAAATGCAGTGGGAATTAGAACAAGTAGCTTTCTGACAAACCACTAATGTAATGGAACAGAACACAAGTAATATCACCAGCGGGTATGGTGACACTAGGATCAATGATTTCCTGTGTCTGACATGTGTATGAGCATTTTATTTGCTTTACAAACGGATGTAAGATGCATAATTCAAAGCCAGTAGCTATGTGACCTTAACCACCTAGTCTCATCACATGTATGTATATTATGTACAGGACGTGGACTCTTGTAGCTTGGACCGTACAGAACTGGAATTAAAAAAGCAGGAGCTAAAAGGGATAATTGAGCTGATGAAATCTGTCTATGAGGAGGTGAGTTCATTTTACCAATGTGCCATTGGAGGAGGGAAGTTTGCCTACCGTTCCATGTACAAAGAGTCATGCGGGACTGTGAATGTTTCCAGTGTAATAATGTCATCACTCACAACCTTCATACCTCGTTACTGAGCCTTATATACACACATCTGGTCCTTTCCTCTATAATCATACTCCTACTATTGCACACTCTCTGTCACATATACTAACCCCACTATTGAACTTCACTTTATATTTCTGTGACTAACATACACAATATTTGTTGCACAATTAGGCTTGAATGTAACAGAACTAAGCCAGCTAGTGGTTGATCCAAAGTCCTCTTTGCATTGTGTCCCCTGATGACCGTACATACAGCAACCCATAACAAAGAAATAAAGACACGGGAGACTTGCTTGACAGAGAAAGGTCACAAATTTATCGAATTAAGTCAATTTGAGTGGTGGCAAAGAAGCATAGTCCAATCAGACCCGCCATTACTAAATTAAAAGGGAATGACCAAATGCCCCATACGTCTTTAGACCCAACCCCTCCTCTTCTTTTGGCTTACTTGCTGGGGCCTGCCCGCACAGACACCACCCCATTAGAGGAGAAACTTTACTAACAATGAGCCTCTTTCAGGGAGAGTTCTCCACTGCCACACAATGTGCCATCTATGGCTGCTGATTGGCTTGTTTCACCACCACGCAGAGACCCTTCTGAAAGAAGGATTATGTCAAAACAAACCTCATGGACTGCACACAATATTAGAGAATGGATAGGAGGGACAATTTCCAGTGACCTGAAAACAAACCCATCTAGGCTTTAGTTTATATAACTTCTTGCTGTTCCAGACTGTCCTTCATATCCTCTTGTGAACCCCTGGCAAACACCCACTACCTTAAATATTAACTCTTCCATGACCCAACTGCAGGATTCCAATAATAGCCCACAGATAGCTTAATCTTCAAAATAATCAATTTTCATTTATACACCTCTATCTCCCCTGTCCCCCAACTTCGCTGCCTCGGGGTCATCCTCGACTCCTCTCTCTCCTTTGGCCCCCACATTCTCTCTCTTGCTAAATCCTGCCGCTTCCAGCTGCGTAACATCGCACGCATCCGGCCCTTCCTTTCCCAAGATGCCACCAAATGTCTTATTCACTCTCTGATCATCTCCCGCATAGACTACTGTAACCTCCTCCTTACTGGCCTCCCCCACTCTCACCTCGCTCCCCTTCGATCTGTACTTAACGCTGCCGCTAGGCTCATCTTCCTTTCTCGCCGCTCCTCTTCTGTCTCCCCCCTCTATCAATCCCTTTACTGGCTCCCCTTACCCTACAGAATCCTGTTCAAGCTCCTCACTCTTACATACAAGGCCCTCGCTAACTCCACAGCACCCTACATCTCCTCCCTTCTCTCTATTCATGCTCCATCCCACCCTCTCTGATCGGCCAATGACCGTCGCCTCTCTTCCCCCCTGATCACCTCCTCCCACGCGCGTATCCAAGACTTTTCCCGTGCTGCCCCCCTCCACTGGAACCAGCTCCCCCGCTCCATCAGAACTTCCCCTAATCTGTCCAGTTTCAAACGGTGTTTAAAAACCCACCTTTTTCTTAAAGCTTTCCAGTCTCCCACTTAACTTCCTACCTTTTCTTCTGACTGTTCCCTCATTCCCCTTCCCCTATCCTTATCCTCCATTCCTCCTTCTCTCCCTCTCTCCCCTGTGTCTCTCTGTCAGTCTTCCCCTCCCCTTAGATTGTACGCTCCTTTGAGCAGGGTCTTCTCTCCTCCTGTCTTCACCACTTTTAACTCTGCTCGCCAGCTACCTAGCCTTCTCCTTCAGGACCCTCTTCCCCCATCCCCTCTCGCTTCCTCCTCTTCCCCTGGGGTTCTCCCTTTCACCCGTGCCCTCCCTCCTTGGTGCCGTTGTTGGCTGACCTTCCCCCGCCCCTCTAGCTGTGCCCTGAGCTCACTGAGTTACTGTGATTATTGTTTACTGTTCTGTGCCGTCTCTCCTCGTATTGTTATTTCGTTTGTCCCTGTACGGCGCCGCGGACACCTAGTGGCGCCTTATAAATAAAAATTATTATTAATAATAATAATAATAATACTATGCTTGGCTTATTTTTAAAGGAACTAAAAGCAGTGATGGAGGAGTCTGGGGACATATCGGTGCTTGTGAACATAGAACAGGGCTGTCCGTTAAACCTGGAGAGCATAGTGCAGGAGGTGAAGGAACGTTACGAGAGTATTGCAGCTCGGAATCGTGAGGAGGCACAGGCGCTCTCCAAGAATAAGGTATTGCTATACATAGTTACACAAGGTACAGAGCACTCACAAAATCTGAAAATATTTAGTATGTAATCTTTCATTTGGAAACCCAGCATCTAGAAAATTATGAAAGCCAGAAAGAGAAAAATAAGTTAAAATAAAATATTCCTGCTGTTCGATTATATTGTCAAACACACTTGTTCATATCATATGATGTCTTGATCACTGAGCATGTCCTTCTACCATCACCGTAAGGAACCCTGATAAAGTTTAAAAAGAAGGGGCCTCATGGTGAAAGACTGAAATAATTTTTAAGCACCATTTAATTTTGTAAGTCCTGCTGCTTCAAATTCTGAGTGGGGGTTGGTGATCCAGCAATCTCTTAAGTCCCATTCTGGATAATCAATACATAAATAAATAATAAAAACATAGTTTAGCTTGTTCTCAATTGAAGTGGAGAGTATCCAGGCCCGGCGCTCCCATTAGGCAAGGTTAGGCACTTGCCTAGGGCGCCGGGCTCTGGAGGGCGCCACAGAATACTAAATGACTTTAAAACTGTGCGGCGACCGCTGACCATACCTGTCACGACCGCCGCACAGCATTCAGATGCACGGGGAGGGGGAAAGAGGCTATTTTTTCACCACCGCCGCCTCTCTGCTCCGTCTCCTCCCCTCCACTTACTAGTGTCAGTGAGTGGAGGGGAGGAGACGGAGCAGAGAGGTGGCGGTGGTGAGACAAGGTAAGGAGAGACGGGGGGAGGGGGGAGGCGATTTTTGCAGGGGGGGGGGCACCGCTTTTTTAAAAATGCCTAGGGCGCCGTGGACCCTAGCAGCGGCCCTGAGAGTATCAGAATGTATAAATTCTCAATATATCAGTACAATCACCCTGAGCTCTTTGAGTATGGATTTAAACACATATCCTCATTTTAAAACTGCCATTGAAATTGACATTAAGATAAAACTGGATTATATTTAAAATCTTAGAAGCAAGCACAAGTGTAGAAGAGCAGATGAATGAAACTATGCTATGTTCAGGGCCGATGCGACCAGTAGACGAACCTCGGCTTGCTAAGGGCATCTAAACCTTGGAATGAGCGACATAATGTCACACTCATTCACTCATTTTAATGCCCCCACAGTGCTCCCACACAGAGCGGCAACTGCTTATGTGGAGGAGACGCAACTGTCAGCTGCTGCTGCTCCTCCACGTTCAAGTACCACACTTCCCCAACCTCCCACCTGCTAATGCAAGAAAGCTCCACACCCGAGGAGGGGGGGGGGGTCATTTTTTGAGGATGCAGAGAAGGTGGCGCCTAGGGCCCTGGCTATCTTACACATTTTACATTGGTTGTAGACAGGCAAGTATCAGGAATGTAGTACCATGAGTTTACCAAAAATAGATGTTTTATTAAGATAGACACAGGCATATCTAACAGTAAATCTGAGGAACAGACACCATTGTTATGTATGAGAAGTTTAAGTATTCAACCAAATCCATTCCGAATTATGATTGACAGGTGACAGGTCAAGTGCATGTTCTCACTGCAGAAACTTGGGATTGCTTGATGACTCAATGCACTGTTTACTTAAGAACTGTTGCTAAGGCGATCACTGTTTTGACAAGCATTCACTTTTATAATGTTATGCAGTGTTGAAAAATTATTAGTACATCCTGAGTGATAACCTAAATTCAATATATATTTATTGACATACATGAAATTCTTCAGAAAACCAGTTGTAGAAAGGTGTTCTGACTTTTTTATCTTTAAATACTTGCAATTATCGCTTAGGCAGTGCAAGCCATAAGAATTTTGGGCCTTCTGACAATTTTTGATCCTGGGCCGACATCTGAGACATACTTGACCACTTACAGTTTCTCAAGTCAGGTGACAAGTGTAGGAGGGGGCATGGTGACGCCACCGAATTAGAGTAACCATGCCCCCCTGCCGCGAATCTCATATTTGAACTGTGGGGGCAGGGCTTAATGATGACATTTGAATCATTAGCCCCACCTCCCTGCTCTTCCAGGATTCCAGGAGGACTCCCTGGTGAAGCCAAGTATGCCATGAGAGAGGAGTTTGAAAAATGTTATATCTCAACATTTAAGTTTATAAAATGATGTGTCATGGAGAGTAAAGCAAACAAGTGGGTTAGAATGAAGCTCTCTTTAAGAAAAGTTTCTTCATAAAGTAAGTTCTTGCATTAGCAACCCTGATAGTAATAGTCACAGACATGTGTTCCCCCATGTCCTCATTTGGGCAGCCCTGGTACTAGGCATAATGCAGTTTATCCAAGGGCTAGCATAATCCCATGTGGTCCTTCACAGCCAGGATTGTATGTAAACTGGAAGTTTATCTTCTAACACCTCCTACAATTTGATGATGTCAGGGAAAGTTTTTCAGGAGCACAGTGAGCATGCTCCTATCAGTACATGTGATGGTCACTCGTTAATACTCATGAATTGTTCACACCTGCTCAGAAGATGTGGAATAGTTGCCATCTCCTAGGGTAGATGGTAGTGTACAGCTGCAGAGAAGTCACACAAGACCAAGGTTTTGATACAAATGGCCTCAGCCAGTTTTATTAAGCAGAAAAAAATAAAGTAAACTTCAGAATAAACACCTTGCCTCTCCGGCACTAACTAAACACATGTCGCTCCTGACTGTGAAACTAAACAAAAGCATTAGAAGTTCCAGCACATATAGTTTACTCACAACAGATGTCAGATTATTTCCTATAGAGACCCTGCAGTCCCATTCCCCAGGCACAGCAAAGACTCAGACTGATCACACTGACATCCCTAAAATGGAGCCCATCCTTCTCTCTCCATTTATACCCCAGGGGCTCTTACCAGCTTTTTCCTAAAGCTGAACACACTCTTTTAGGAAGCTCTTTCCCACACAAAACAATCTGGGGTTTTTAAAACATAAGCCTGGGACATATATATCTGTGATTTACCACTTGCCCAATGCCTTATGAAATTGTGAATTCTGATAATGTTCATGCATTTCTTTAAATAAGAACATTGTTTATTATTCCCAGTGCTATAAAATACAATATCGTATATAATTAGTGAGAGTTACTATGTTCTAATGTTCATATTGGCTCAATAAAAAAAACACTATTGTGTTGTCATTGTATAGTTACAACAAGGGGTCCTAAAAGCTGGACGCTGTGAAACAGAACTAGAGAGCAGCCGCAATCAGATTACCCAGCTCAACAGCAAGATCCAGCACCTGAGGTCAGAGGTTTTAAGCATTCAGAACCAGGTAAGAGTATAGTGTTGCAAGGTTCATAGCTGCCAAGGATGTGTGGGTGCCAAAATATTTCACTCTCGACAGCCCAGACCATGGGCTAGTCCTTAAAACAAATATTCCCCTTTGTACACTTATTTGCCTTAATTACACTTAAGATACCCAAACAATATTATTTTAAAAAAAATAACCCGACCATATACCCTCCCCTCCCTCTCCCACTTCCCCTCTAAACCCTCCCCCTTTCTTATTTGACCACTATGTGTTATATCTTCTCCTGATCTTTCCCCTCCTCGCTGCACATGGGCCTTAGAGCACTTTCTTTTAATGTTAAAGGGCTAAATAGCCCCCAGAAAAGAGGTAAGCTTTTCGCTACCCTAAAGCTTCATAAGGGCGATTTAATTTTTCTACAAGAGACACACACTTTCAACATAACTCCCACCCAGAGCTCCACTCCAAAGCATACCCCGCCTCATTCCATGCTTGCGATCACTCAACCAAAAAATGAGGGGTGGCGATTTTGTTTGTCCGCCATTTGACCTACAAACTCATTGACTCCCTTGCAGACAAAGAAGGCCGATACCTCATCTTGGTAGGTAGACTTAACAACAAGCTATGCACGTTAGTTAATGTTTATGCTCCCAACCAGCAACAGAACCGCTTTTTTTCCAAAATAGATGTTTTGCTGTCCCGTATTCGGCAGGGGGACCTTATTGTAGCGGGAGATTTCAATGCTGTCTTGAACCAATCCTTGGATCGCTTTCCCCCTGTGGCCATGCCCCCTAATGCTTCTGACCCTTTATCCTCTAAATCTCTCCTCAGTCTCATGAAATCCCAGCTTCTCTACGATTCCTGGCGAGTGAAGGAACCGTCCTCTCGGGACTATACATATTACTCCCCACCACACCATTCATACTCACGCATTGATATGATACTGCTCAGCCACAACTTTGCATTAAACCTCCAGGCGGCCCAAATTCACCCAATGGTCTGATCACTCCCCTATATCTATAAACCTCTGCGGCCTCCCAGACCGTGCCCGCCCCGTGACCTGGCGACTCAATGACTCTCTGCTCCATAATGCGGATATAATTTCCCAGCTCGGGGCTCGCCTCAAAGACTATTTCGAGCTCAACGACCACCCAGATATTTCTAGGGCCACTTTATGGACAGCGCACAAGGCTGTCCTGAGGGGGCACCTGCTTAGCATCGTTTCCAGAAAGAAAAAAGAATCCCTTACCAATAATTTATCTCTTAAACTACAATCTCTAGAAGCCCAACACAAGGCTACTCCGAACCCTTCCATTCTGCTAGCCCTCCGCGAGACTAAGGCCCAATTAGATCTTCTTTTCTCCAAGCAGGTAGCCAAACGCCTTAAATGGCTCCAGCAATCCTTCTATGAAAAGGGGGATAAGGCAGATAAAAATCTCGCTGCGCGGCTTCGTTCAGAAAGGACCCACAAAAATATTATATCAATCCGTGATTCTAAAAACCAGCTCCTTCATGACCCTACTGCTATCAGAGAGGCTTTCCAGCAATATTACTCCGCCCTGTATAATCTTCCACCTCCCCCTGCCTCTAACCCGCAGCAGTCTAACGCCTCATTGATATCAGATTTCCTTGTTAAATCTAAACTTCACCTACACTTCAGTTGTTTTCTCCTTTTAAAAATCAAATGGAAATTTTACATCCTGCAACAGTCCAAATGGAAATGTCAATTAGTCAATACAGATAGACAACAGAGACTTCATATATTTGTGATGCAAATTATTTAAAAACTGGAGGGGAGCAATATACAGTCAACCAATCAGAACTGACTAGATGGTGGTTCATCATCATCATCATCATCATCGTGTATCGTTGCACAACAAATATGCCTCTTAAAAGGCCGATCTGCAAATGCATCCACATCTAATTGTGTTCTGCCCACCTATGCTCACCCCTGTTCCACCTTCAGGTGTAAGGGGACACACTTCGACAATGAACAAAAATCTAGATACTTATGTATGCATTGGCAGTACAGAAATTTGTTTTACACAAAAAAATGGCATAAAACTCTTAATGAACCCCAAATTGCATATCTGTTAAACCATTGTACAGACACCAAATAAACAGTATACTGCAATATATTGTCTATAGTATTACAATGTGGAGCATATAGTTTGTAACTCTATATTTAAGGATTAGGGTGTTTGACTTTCAATGGTTGTTCCCCCCTATCAAATGTGCAATTAATTATCATTAGAGGATATGATTCCATTATTTACATGTTCATTTTAAAAGACAGGAAGATGTTAAAATTTGATGTTACAATGTGTCCACTACAAGAATACAATGTTTATGATGGACAACTTGAAGCAATTATTGGTCAAACTATTCAGAGAGAATATCCCATTTTGTTAATAAGTGCTGAACATTTTCATTAGTTAGTGCAAGGTGTTTCTGCTGTAAATTCAGAAATAATATGGACTTTATTATTCTGCTCTGTGATTATTTGTACATGTTAAAATTTGAGGGCAGATAAGAACCATTTGGCCCATCTAGTCTGCCCATTTTTTATCCTATGGTAACCTCCAACCCTATTTGATCTTTTGTTCTTTGTAAGGATGTTCTTATATCTATCCCAAGCATGTTTAAATTGCTCTACTGTATTAGCCGCTACCACCTCTGATGGGAGGCTATTCCACTCATCCACTACCCTTTCTGTGAAGTAGTTTTTCCTCAAATTTCCTCTGAACCTACTTCCCTCCAGTTTCAGTGCATGTCCTTGTGTTCTAGTACTTCTCTTCCTTTGAAGAATGTTTCCTTCCTGTACAGGGCCGGATTGGGACTAAAAATCAGCCCTGGCATTTAAAGTACACAGGCCCACCTCAGTTCCAGTGGGAAAGAAACTATGTGCCGCCGAGCAGCTGAAAAGGGCATGACCACATTGTGTTGTGGATGTGGCGAACATGGGGCATTGATACATACATTATAATAAAACATTACATTTATCATGCCCTCCCAGCCACATCACGCCACCCCCTCAGGCACATTATGACACCCCCAGCCCACTGTACTTATTTATGCTTCTGGTGCTACTGACATCCATAAGGGTGGGAACTTCCTGTAAAGTGAGCCAGGAAGCTCTTTGCCTCACGAGATTACCAAATCTTGTGATACTTAGAGCTCAGTACGTTGTGAAGCAGGACATACCTCCCAACTGTCCTTGCAGTCGGAACAAATCCTGACTAAGTGAGACAGTCACCCAAAATCAGGACTGCCCCACCAGATTCAGGACAGTTGGCAGACTGTCCTGCTCTCTCCTACCTGTCTTGGTCACTTTCACCACTTGTAGCAACTGGTTTCTTTAGCTCAGTTTATTCTTGTCTTGATCCTGGAATATTGGATGCCTTATTTTGAAAAAAATGGGTATATGAGATTTAGAAGACTCCAACCAGCCCCGGTGTTAAAACAATAGCACTCACGTTTTATAATTAAGCCTCCCTTCAGTCACCACAATAATAATATTCACATTTAATAAGTAGACCTATTTCCCTCCAACCAGCCCCAACATTAAATTAACAGTATACCCATTTACTCAAAACATATTTCCCTCCCTCCAAACAGTCCCAGCAATAAATGAAATCACATTAAAGACACTTACCTTGTTACATCCGATCCCGAGCAGCAGCACCAACTTCTTGCGCGTTGGTCAGCGAGCGGAGAGTCAGTGACTGCCGCCTATGCAAGTAATCACATGGGACGGCACCTGTCATGTGGTGCCGACCCAGGTGATAACTTCCATAGGCTGCAGTCACTGACTCTCCGTCCGCCGAGCAGCGCATAGAGTGCTGCTGCTCGGCGGGCATGCGGACTGGCCCATCTGACCATCGGCCCTTCTGGCATTTGCCAGAACTGCCAGTCCGGCCCTGATCCTATACCTTGTTAAAACCATGTATATATTTGAAAGTTTCTATCATGTCCCCCCTTTCCCTTCTCTGTTTCAAATTATACATATTAATATCTTTTAGTCTTTTCGGGTAAGTTTTGTGCTGTAGGCCATGCACCATTCTAGTTGCCCTTCTTTCTACAGTCTCTAATGTATTTATATCCTTTTGGAGATATGGCCTCCAGAACTGAACACAGTATTCTAGATGAGGCCGTACCAATGACCTATACAGTGGCATTACTACTTCTTTCTTTTTGCTACTGATTCCTCTCCCTATGCAACCAAGCACCTGACTTGCCTTTTTCATTGCTTAAATTTATAGTAATATGCGCTCTACTAAAAATGTTGATCAACATTTTAACTACCATCATAAAAACATTCAGACATTTACACATAATTTTAACTAAGCATTATTAAAATAAATACAAATTGAATATTTTTTGCACAAACCATATTTTAGTAAGTCTATTCATAGTTAATCCATTTAAGATCCATTGGTTTATTCTGATTGTCATAATAATTTGGTCACAAAGTTGGTAGCCAAATTGAACATACATGGTCATTCTGCAGTTAGGCTGAACTACCGAATCACATGGCATCCAATGTGATCACATTTTTATCATTCTTTATGATCATTAAAACCACACACACACGGGTCAATTTTTACCCAATTTGGTTTAAATTGCCTGTGTGCAAATTAGCAATTAAAATCTTTAAAAGGTAACAATCATAAAAATGTATCTATTGGATTTGGACAGGTAATGTAACCTGCCTACCTCAATAAAATCTAATACTCCTTTTTTTATTTTACTCTCAGATGGGTTCATTACAGTGTCCTTCTTCACATGAGGTCAGCGCATAGTATGAAATGCTTTCCTCATAATGAAAAAAATATATCTCATTATCTTCATATATGATAAGCATACATACATGCATACATAATTGTAGCTTTCTGATATAAAGCAACTAGAAGTTAAGGCTTAGTGGTCCTTTAGATACCATGTGCTGCTTTACATATCGTCCCTCAACCTCACTTTAAATATTCTTGTGGCAAGTGTCTAATACAATAATCCCTACAATTATGTAATAGATGGTCAATACATGCCTACGACTTGTCTCTATTCAAGGCATCCTTGACGTAACACAATATGAGTTTAAGATGGAACCATTATGTCACTGTTAGCATTCTTTTGGGACACACCTGAAAACTGTTACAAGCCCCTCATCTGCTCTATTATTTTTTTCATAAGAGTCAACCAAAAGTGAGAGTGGAAGCAATTAAGTAACATGATACAAAAGTTCTATAACTCATGGCCACCAAACAGACATTAACTAGTTTAACTTAAATTGGACCAATTAAAGCTTATAGCTGATTAGTTGCTATGAGTAACTCTAAATTTACAGCATGTTAGTAAATCCCTCCCAGGGTCAGGGCTGAATGTGTCATGGAGTGAGCTGAGTAGCTTGAACCAGATGGCACCATGAGGGCAGTGCTGTACATGAATATATAACACACACACACCTCTGGAGCCCTCTTGCCCTTGTTCCCTGAACCAGGGATATGCAGCTCTAGTTCATTGAACATATACTGTAACAATTCAAGCTCTGTGAGGCACCGAGGATAAGTTGCAGGTATGAGCAGTAGTTATTCATCACTTTTTAATTCAATGAGAAAAACTGTTCAACTACAGTAAAAAAAAAAAAATTGGGTTATGTGCAAAGGTTGGTTGGTGCAGTGCAGTCAGTATAATGTAGCTGGCAATGTGAAACTGCACCGCTGGTCCAGCATTCACTCTGTAGAGGGCACCACCATTAATTTAGTCCAGCGCCCCATTTTATTTTAAACTGGCCTTCACCATAAGTGCTGGTTGGCAATTAAAAGCTGGTGGTGCCCACTCTTACATCACTGCGCTCTTCCAGGCTTTATTACTGGTGTATTAGTGGGTATTAGAAGATATATTAATGGCAAATAAATATCACTAGAGGCATATTATTAGATATTGCTAAGTGATTGCTATTGTTATAAAACAGCTACTATTGCTGGTATATTCCTGGGCATTCCTGCTGGCATATTGCTGAGTAAACTGCTACTGGCATATAACTTCTACTGCTGGCCTATTATTTGGCAATACTGCTAGAATATTACTGGGCAACTACTACTGTCACACAACTGCTGCTGGCATATTATTTAGTATTACTGCTAGCAGCACTTTAGCCTCACCACTACTGTTCATGTTACTGGCATACCACGACTACTGATGGTATATTACTGGGCATTAATCCTGCAGATAGCATAATACTATTGATGATGCTGGGTGAGGATGGGTGTGGGAGGGCAATTCCCCACTTTGTCTCAGATAGCTGAAAAGCTAGAATCAGCCCTGCACATGGATGATCTAATACAATACAAACAATATGCAAAATTGCACCATGTTAAACTGTACTCGCATACTATATTGTACATGTATATAAATCAAATTTATATTGACTAAAAAACAAGCACTATGAAGATGTATTCTTTGCATATTTTATTAATAACTGTGATGACTGAAACCATGGAAATGTTCAGTGAAAGTTTGGAAATATTTACATAGGGCAAACACCAGGCGCGGGCTGACGGACGTCAGCCCGGGGGGCACACGCCGCACAGGCGGCCGCACCACATGACACGTGATGCGGCCGCGTCATCAATGACGCGGCCGCATCACGTGTCATATGATGCGGCCGCCTGCGCGGCTGCATCACATTTATATTACTTCCGGGGGGCGGACGGCCCTAAGAGCCGTGATTGTGAGCGGCCCGGGGGGCCGATGCCCCCCTGCCCCCCGGCCCAGCCCGCCCCTGGCAAACACTGAAATACTCAGTTCCAGAACTCTGTAAACATTCAATAAACTCTTGCACTGTTAGGATGCTTGCTATAGTGTATAGGGTAAGCATCACATTTATATTACTTCCGGGGGGCGGGCGGCCCTAAGAGCCGTTATTGTGAGCGGCCCGGGGGGCCGATGCCCCCCTGCCCACCGGCCCAGCCCGCCCCTGGCAAACACTGAAATACTCAGTTCCAGAACTCTGTAAACATTCAATAAACTCTTGCACTGTTAGGATGCTTGCTATAGTGTATAGGGTAAGCATCCACCAGTACATTTATTGACAGTTATTACAAAAAAAAATAAAACTTTCACTTATCAATAAGGGGGGGATGTAGACCAGTAAAAATCAGACAGCCACTCACAATAAAGGATTTTACACTTGTATTGGGTATTAACCCCCACTGCTTACAATCCCCAAGTTGTCGATACTGCTTCTACTTTAAGTTCTGAACATATCTTGATAAAGAATGATAATGAGTCACTAAAAATACTAGCCATCAGTACATTTTAGAAATTTTTTAGTAAAAGATATAAAAGTCTTATGTCTGATACCTTAACCTCTTTACCTCCTTCATCTTATCACTTATAACCTGAATTAATGACACGAGACTTGAAATAGGGCACAAATAAATGATTTATTCATAAACATGGTGGAGGTGAAATAAGCAGTCAGTCCGACGTGTGCCAGGCAAAACCCAACTGTCCTAGCATATCCTTAGGACTACAAACTGGGGAACAACCAAACCCCTGGGTTCAAGTGGGGGACCAACCAATCAAACCCCGGGCGCACATATCTACCTGGACGGGGCACCATGTCCTGAATCTACCGAACCCCCCACTCCTCTAGGCTATACTGGAAGCAACCACAGGGCAGCCCACAAGGGCGGTGCCTGAAACCGAGACTAATAGCCGATTCACTCGAAGGGAGGCGGGTTCACCATGCCCAATACCGTAATGTGGGCCCAAACCACTGGCCGTCGACTGTACTGCTTTTCCTGCCATAACTCCATCCGTCTTCACTGAGAGATATGCTGTTGCCAACGCTGATATCCATCAAACAGAGCATCCAGTCGCGTCCTTTTCTCATCAAACGTAACAGGGAGGGTGGGTGGGCAACTTCCAAACTGCCAAGGACTGAGCAAACTCCGCCCATCCAACTTATAGTCCTAAACCCCTCCCCTATGACACCAGATGGGCGTACCCAAAGATTAACTGTTAACACTCCAGAGAATAGTTCAGTTAAAGATACAGCAAAGCTTTTATTATCCTTCGGTCCTACGCAGATCTCAGTTCTTATTATTACCACATTGTTAGTAATATAAGTTTTCAAGGGTTAGCAAAGAAAGTGAAATTAATTCAGCAAATGGAAGTTTGCTCAATCAATTTAAAAGATTACAGCAGGTGCTAGAAAGGGGAGGGGTTACCTAGAAAAGAGACACACCTAGAAAATCCCCCAGCACACCGCTGTGAACCAGTAAAACCAGCTGCTATTCTAATTGTACACTTTACTGCACTGTGAACGGTGGATGGCTTACCATTTATATTTGCAAATGTATGTAACTAAGATTCCTGCATTTTATGTACAAATAGATTTTTTTTTACTAAATTCACCTGCTACACCTCTGCTGCAACAGGCTTTATATAGATGCCAACCTATAGCATACCAAATGTGAACCAAAAGTAAAACACGAACCAAAATTATAGTGCCACAATTGCGCTGGTGAAAAACAGTAAGAGGAAAAAAAAAGGAATATATAAAAATATATGAAACTGTCTCTATAATGAGAGTGTCTCTTTAAATAAAACGTGTTCTTTCTTCGTACACTGTATATTCTTCTTTTATCTCTCTCTTGACATATAAAATTAAAAACAGAAAAAAACATAGTGTAACCTGTTTACATACTGCATACACAATAACATCCAAGTAGGAGATAATTTAATATATCATAAATGGAATTTTTTCCATTACAGGAAAGCAGATCTTATAATAATGGCAGATAATTAATAAACAATTATCTTCTATATCTGTTATACACCAGAGAAATCACTCAATAAAAAAACTATAATCTTTACTGCCAGATTTAAACTGGCTTACAGTATTTGAGGATGATAGTCTTTTTTGCCCAAAGCTCAAAGTGAATAACATAAAACCTATAGCATAAAAATTATCAAGGATGTGATTTAATAATAAAACAGAATCTTTATTACCAGACTTTGACTGACTTTAAACATATCACAAATCTTTAAAAGACAGCAACCTCCAAATGCGATATCCAGAAGTCCCCTAAGGGTATCTGCTTACCCCATATTGATGAAACACAAGCATATAGAAACTAGCAGATGTCAGCAGACAATCATGTTATTCAGCCGGGCATAGCAGTTTCTCCAGCTCCTAGGTACGGATCACACAGCTGCTGTCAATTCCGCACTCACCCAACGCGTTTCGAATTGCTCTTTTGTCAAGGTGTTAGCAAAATCTCGTTTCCAGGACCATGTAACACTTATACTACAGTATATCCTTTTCATTAAAGACCTCAACTTAATGTCTGTTATAATATAACAATATCCCACCCCACTTCCATAAATTTGGGCTTCCCATGTCCAGAACCACTAGAGTTCCCAATATACTTACCTCTGCCTCATGATACGAACTGCAGGGGTCGACACCCTGCAGAGCTTTTATAAAGAGAATAAGTGATACAAGTGCACCCAGAGCCCTCTTTGGATATGTTCCGTGCCAGACATCGGACCCCACAGTTATGGTATTTGGAGGTAGGGAGATTGTTGTATAAAAACTATTTATGTGATGTTCTTTATTAAAAATGCTCCTGTTACCTACACACGGTGGAGGCAATCATTTATCAGCTCACTAGGAACTAGTGAGTCACTGAGACATGAGGTACACAGAGTATATTTCCTAACCTCTTCTTTTGTTTGGTGATTTAGTGTATATATTTGGAGCAGCAGGTGTCATTGGCCAAGACCAACAATAATGCCTCCCTCCAAGATGCCAATGCAAAGCTTGCTGACGTACAAGAAGCTCTGCAGAAAGCCAGGCAGGAAGTTGCCCGGCAGCTGAGAGAATATCAGAAACTGTTGAATGTCAAACTAACTCTGGATATTGAGATCGTCACCTATAAAAAACTGCTGGAGGGAGAGGAAAGCAGGTGAGGCCATGTCATATGTGGTACATATCCCCAGCATGCTCTATGACTTTCCTAAGTTTTGTATTAGAATTATAACCAGTGTACGACTTCATCATTTTGATTAGATGCAGATATCAACTAAGGTATTTGGTAAATATGACCGGTTTTTACAATCAATGCTCAAGGAAAGAAAATACAGTATATTGCATGCAATACTATTGTGAAAGAAGTCTTGTGAGCAATAACCCTTTGTGTTTCATACTTAGTAAGATAACTTAAAGAACTACTACCACCAAACCTTAGATTTCCAGGGTTACCCATCTTTCCACCAACTAGAAGAACGGTTGGGTCCTGTTATTTCCTCTCCATCCCTATCACCCTCTCATCCTGATGCAACAACAACACACCATTCTTCTGCTAAAGCAAGCAGAAGAATCTTGAATTCCAGTACTGCTGAATCGTATGTGCTGGTTGCAACTAATTGGATAGCAGAGGCAGCCATTCACATAGCTGTAATGGTTGAGGCAGTAGACTAATTACAAATAATGTGGGTCACTTGTGATTCTTTAAGTTTGGGAGTTGGGGTAACAGTGAAAATTTAAGTTTGGGTGCAGTCAATGAGGGAGCTTCACCTGTTTTTGGCCATGCTGCTCCCAGGCCGTTTAAAAGGTTTGCAACTATACAAATAATGGTTTTGAATAAAGAATACATTATAATAACATAATTAAGCCACTACATTTTTTATAACTGTGTCATCTCAATCAGAAGGTCCTGGTTTTCTGATGTAAGTTTTATTTTACAGGCTACATTCTCCTTCTGTTGTTCACTGTGAAACCGGTAAGTCTCTTTTTATACATCCTAAGGAAATGTTGCTTTGCTGAATATTACAGAAAAACTACATTTGCCTGTTTTTAGAAAATGCCAATTTCTATTCTTCTGCCACTCAGGTTAACCATATCTCTTCCATCCCAGAGCCTTCAGAAGCATTTTTATATCGATGTGCAAAGAAGTCACTAGCCGGTATTAGCCCTGATAGGTGGGCTGTAATTGGCAGTCAGACACTATGACCGCCGGCAGGAAGCCGAATAGCGTCCCATTGACTTGCAATGGGACACGAGGCTCACTGCGCATGCGTGCGCAGTGCAACAAAGGAAACATGAAGCGTCCCATTGCTAGGCAATGGGACGTGAAGATCGGGGCAAGCAGGCGGTCGTCTCTCGTACCTAGTGTCAGTGCTGAGACGGCGCCTGACAGTTTTAAAGGCCTTAACTCCATAGATACCCATAGCAGGGCAAAATCAGTGACATGTATTGGTATGGGGACCAAAAACATAGTGGGGTGGGATTAGTTCCCTCTCCACCAGTTGATACAGTAGTTATACCGTGGAGGTAGCCAACATTCTGCTAAACTGTAGAACAGACCTGGTTCATGTTTTGTACATGTACCCATGCTCCCAGTGACAGGGTAATGGTCTGATGTTCACAAAAAAAAAGTATTGTTCACCATCCAGGAACAAATTATAGTAAGTCCCTTATTCCCACAATGGTCAACTATGCCTTCAAAGATATTTGGAATATTCTTGCAGGTTGGCTATCATTACTCTATACTACCCAGTTGATGGGTTCCCTACCTAGCTGCCATGGCATTACTGGAGATTACATTTGACAATAAATCTGCTTGTAGCAGAGGGATTTAGTGCCGTGAATGCCAGGGATAGCAGACCATAAGGAAACAAGGAAGTGATAGAGGTGTATTGTGGTATTCAAAGATTTGGAAACTCCCTCCGTTCCAACCATACACACATACTATAGCATTGCGACCAATGGAAGAATGCAAGCTTGTGTCTTTTCCTGGTCCAAGGATAATATATAAATGCTGCAGCAGCGATGATAATTTTTCATCATATAAGGCAGAATTAGTGGGAATCTTTCAATAAAACACATATGTATACATGTAACTCAATATTTCCCTTTTTATTCTGCAGAAGTGAGGGGACCGGATTTCCGAAGGACTTCTCGATCTCGAACCAGCAGTACCTGGAGCAATACATCAGATAACTGAGTTCTGTCTGTATCATAGTGAACCGTCCTCTGCCTGCCAGCTGTCTATCATTCTCCTTCCTGCCATTTCAGAGCTAGATCTCAAGTCAGCATTAACGGGAAACATATAAACAGGTCATGTTTAAGGATATCCAGACATAAGCACAAATTATTTCATTTTTAGTTGTATCATCTAGATAACCTATGAATTGATTGAGCAACTTCCACTTCTGTATCATCTAGGTATGCAACAGATATTTGTTCCCCTTTTTAACAAAACTATGCCCTAGTATACAGTACCAGAAATAAGAAATGCACACAAGAAATTGTGCCAAAAGCCAAACTTTGTTCATTGTAACTTATTTTTCAGGTGAAATATTCCTTTTTTATTTTATGTTTCCAAAACATGTTTTTTTCGTTTTGCCCATATAAATTACCTCTGTGATTTGTGCTATAATACCATTTTATCCAGTTCTCTAATTAAGTATTTGACTTTCCATGGAAAGGTATATTGTATGTACAGTCTGATAGCCCCTACTTAAGTAAAACCTGCAGGCTCTTTTGAAGGGCAAATAAACCTAAAATAAAAGTTGATCTAATAAGAAATGTCACCTTGTAAAAGTTACAAATATATCTGAAAAACTTCCTGATCACAATACAGAACCTTTGTTCTAATGTATAGTGTCATTAAATTATGTACACGGCTGTTATTCACTAGAACTGTTCACTGGATGTTCTGTGTTCTTCCATAGATTTACATACAGGAACACTGTTGTGCATGGAAAAAAAAGCCTCCCGCTAAAATCCGCTTTATGACAAATATCTTCTGATCATTCTGATATGTTTTTAAAATGCCTGCATATACTGTATATTCCTGATTGTTACTAGTAGCTCTTTAATATAAAGCAAATTGCTTTTTAGATTTAGTGGTCTGTCACAAACGAGGTTGCAAAATATAGTAAACATGAGAATTTAATAAAAAAATATCATGACATTAATGGTTTGCTTTCTTATTTTAAAGAGTAACAGAGAATGGGCTAACTGGTTTGACATGAAAGGAAATGTCAATCTTCTGTCTAATACAGTTAATTTTGTTATTTAGGGCTCTAATAATCTAAAGTGTAGGTGTAGATCCTCGGGGCTGAACTTGAGCACACCTGCTCTCGTATTCTAGACATTCCTTGAAAATTCTACAGGTGATTATAAATGATTCTTTCATTCAATACTAGCAGGATGCTTGTCTTTATGGCTGTAAGCATCTCCTCTCTCATACATCAAGAAATAGGGATGACAAGGACTGGCAACGATGTGTAGAATAAGCAGCACAGGAAAGACCACCACTTCCCAAAAGAGATAAATATATAAACAAAAAAGTGTACCTTTAGGCGCTCACTCTTCCCAATTACAGTCAAACGATATTCCGTATAATAGGTACATAATGATCTTCAACATAAACGCACTATAAAATAACTCCAAACATAAAAAAAATAGGGTAATAAAGTCTAAACAAGACAATGACAACATGAATGAAGATGTGAGTTACAAATAGAGATAGACCCTTATTCCAGGTGCATGTAATCATAAGAGACCTCGGGCTAGATTTACTAAGCTGCGGGTTTGAAAAAGTGGGGATGTTGCCTATAGCAACCAATCAGATTCTAGCTTTCATTTATTTAGTACATTCTACAAAATGACAGCTAGAATCCGATTGGTTGCTATAGGCAACATTCTCACTTTTTCAAACCCGCAGCTTAGTAAATCTAGCCCCTCCTCTTAAGTGAACAAAGTACACAGATGAATCCCTTAGGAAAACTGCTAACGGAATCTAGGCATATCGAATATGGGGCTGATGATGTCTTAGGATGCTTCAAACACCAACTCCTCCAGCACTCTCAGCAAACGAGCCAAAAGGAATAAACATGTATAAAGTGTAATACCGTTGTAATAAAAGGATAAAATAGACACTAACAGGTGTCAATTCTGCAGGTAATACTTTTCTTTATGACTTTAGGCATCTCCTCTCTCACACATCGTTGAAGTCAAACATACAATGAAAGAATCGATCCGCAGACAAAATGTACATCTGACAAAATCTGCAAGAGACAAAATCATAGAATAGTGGTTGGAAGAAAGGAGGGTGCAGCAAGCTTAGATGACCTGTGGCTCTACAGCTGTTTTTGGAATCACAAGTCCTGGCTGACTGGGCATGCTAGGACTTGTAGTTCTACAACAGCTAGCTGTGGCTTTAGACAGGGGAAACCATCATGGAGGCAGACATGTAAAGTAGCATACATATTATATTGTAAATATGTGTTTCATCATTCATTTTCCTATGTAAACCAATGTTATGTATTTGCATACAATTTCCGCTGCTTATTTTGTTGAATAAATAAATATCTGAAAAAAAAAATAAATGTATTTAGATGAATGAATTACATGCCACCATTCATTCTTTAACTTCCACACCACTAAAAATAAAACAATAGGTATATTATAAACATCTTGGGCCTGAGTCATTAAAGAAAGTAAGGCAAAAAAAATGGAGAAAATATTCTCAGGGGCAAACCATATAGCAATGCAAGGGGTGCAAATTAGTTTATTATTTTGTACATAAGTTAAATACTGGCTTTTTTTTCATCTAGTACACAAATACTTGATAGCTTTATTTTTACACTGAAATTTTAAGTTGACCTAGGACATGCCTTAACCCAACTATAAATCTGTCCCCACATTTAAATTTACCTCCCCCTCCAATGCAACCCCGAACTCCTGGCACTCTGCTGCCCTTAGTGCAACCCCGAGCTCCCAGCACTCTGCTGCCCTTAGTGCAACCCCGAGCTCCCGGCACTCTGCTGCTCTTAGTGCAACCCCGAGCTCCTGGGCACTCTGCTGCCCTTAGTGCAACCCCGAGCTCCTGGGCACTCTGCTGCCCTTAGTGCAACCCCGAGCTCCTGGGCACTCTGCTGCCCTTAGTGCAACCCGAGCTCCCGGCACTCTGCTGCCCTTAGTGCAACCCCGAGCTCCCGGCACTCTGCTGCTCTTAGTGCAACCCCGAGCTCCTGGGCACTCTGCTGCCCTTAGTGCAACCCCGAGCTCCTGGGCACTCTGCTGCCCTTAGTGCAACCCCGAGCTCCTGGGCACTCTGCTGCCCTTAGTGCAACCCGAGCTCCCGGCACTCTGCTGCCCTTAGTGCAACCCCGAGCTCCCGGCACTCTGCTGCTCTTAGTGCAACCCCGAGCTCCTGGGCACTCTGCTGCCCTTAGTGCAACCCCGAGCTCCTGGGCACTCTGCTGCCCTTAGTGCAACCCCAAGCTCCTGGCACTCTGCTGCCCTTAGTGCAACCCCGAGCTCCCGGCACTCTGCTGCTCTTAGTGTAACCATGAGCTCCTGGCACTCTGCTGCCCTTAGTGCAACCCCGAGCTCCTGGGCACTCTGCTGCCCTTAGTGTAACCATGAGCTCTTGGCACTCTGAAGTCTGACTGCAACTATAAGTTAACAGTGTGGTCTCCTTGGTGCTTAGAGAAAGAGATAAGGGTAAGTATGTAAGTAATTGTAGTGTATATAACCAATGATATAATGTTCCAAAATTGTAAAAGTGTAAAAAAAAAAAGATGTAATCCCGGTTAACAGCAACCATGAGTAGTTCACACTCTGCTACACATGTATTATCCTAACCTCAGACACCCTGTTACCAGTATACAATCCTGATATATATTTGTGGCCTAAAACAATTGTCTATTCTTGTCTGGTTACAAGTGTAATAAAGATTTATGCATTTTCACAAGATCTCTGACTCAACTTGTAAATAATTCTTGACATCCCTGACATGATCTATCCTTTCCTGATCTTTCATCATCTGTATTGTTTGATTTTGCTGAATTTCTTTCTTCTATCTCGTTTTGGATGTCCTATCTCAACATCAAACTCTAATAGTCTTCACCACCAGTTAACAGAAGATACCAACCAGACATCTTCATTTTTGTGAACAGCACAACAATAAACCCCGCCAATCAAGCACACTGCCTAGGTGTCATTCTTGTTCCCATCATCCAGTTTGTATTCAAATCTTGTTACATACACCTAAGAAAACCTAAGAAAACTCTCCAGAATATAGATTAATGCTGCGCCATCTAATATAAAATACTCCCCCTAACCTACAAGGCCATTAAAAAAACTCTTAGGGGCATATTTACTAAACTGCAGGTTTTGAAAAAGTGGAGATGTTGCCTATAGCAACCAATCAGCTTCTAGCTTTTATTTATTTAGTGCATTCTATAAAATGGCAGCTAGAATCTAATTACTTGCTATAGGTGACATCTCCACTTTGTCAAAGCAGTTTAGTGAATATATCCTTTTAATCTCTTCACTTTATCTCTCCCAAACTGACACCTAAGCAGTGCCAAGATCTCTGCCTCTCATCCACACTCATTACTTGTTCCCATTCCTGGTTACAGGATTTTTTTTGGCTGCACCATCTCTGTGGAATTCCCCTAGCCTCCAAAATTTCAAGCATTTCCTGAAAACACACATTTTTAGATAAGCTTGTCAAATTCCCAAGCCACCTTAGCTACAGCTATTCTATCTAATTGCCACGCTACTTACCAAACTTAGTCATTCTCTTTCTATATTCCCACAAAATGATGACACCCAAACCAAAGTAGCTGTGTGACTGGATTACTAACGAAGCAATTTTTCTTTTCTGGCAAGGCCAATATGTAAAATGCAGCACTTAACTAGATCATACTTGCCAATTTATGGCAAGTATGATCCAGGAGCTGCCAATGGAAGGTGGGCGTGCAGGGGGCGGGGCTCCAAAAAATCGCATCATTTTGGCCCCGCCCCGTGACATAATGACGCAAAACGCGTCATTTTACAGCAGGGGTGGGGCCAAATGCTGCGATTCCCATTGAATCGCGGCGGTTTGGACCAAATTCTGCTTGATGCGGGAGATTGCCATACTCTCCCGGGAGTCCGTGAGACTCATCCGAAATATGGGAGTCTCCCAGACATTCCGGGAGAGTTGGCAAGTATGTGAGGAAGGCCCTCTTAACTCCTTGAGTCTGTTAATGCCCAGTCTTGTTTCATTATTGTGTTTGTTTCCAAAAGCACTGTGAAGAAGGCTGGTGCTATATAAATAAAAGTAAATAAATAAGGAAGCATATAGAAACACAGAAATTTAATTTATCCAATAGTGGGAAATTATTTTCTATTGGTTCCCTTGGAACACTGACTCCACTGGCCAAATAGTTACAGAAAATTATAGAATACTTATACTTGCTTATTGTTACCAATTACTTCTCTTTAATCAAAGCATCTCACAGACATTTGAGCACCCTTACATTATTCAACAAAAACATCTGCAAATTACTTTTTTACAATAATATAATAATATTAAAAATAATACTGTTTCATTCTTTCAAGTTGTGTCATTTACGCATCTTTCACCAGTAGGTCAGGAGTTTGTTAAAGACTTCTGGGGCCACTTTTGCAGATTGCAAAAGGCACTACATACTGTAAAACAAAATTTAATCAAGTGTGCATAACCTAGACATCCTCTCTGCAGCAATTCTCTAACTTCAAATCTATTATTTAAACATGTCACATCTGTTCCCATGGTGGGTGATGGTAGTGTGTTCTGCACAACTTTTATTCTTGTAGTACCCTTAGGTCAACCACCCAAAGTGTCTGTCAGAATCTCCAACTGTCGCCTGTGGATAGGGGCGGACCTAGACATTTCTTCGGGGGGGGGGGGGGGGGGGGGGGGTCACTCTCTGGTTCTTTGGGGTAGGGGGGGGTTCACTCTGTTTCTTGGAACGTTGTACAGACCATGTGACATCATCCTACAATAGGTAGTGAATTCTACCAATTGACCAGTAACTGTGTGCTGCCAACAGCTTGGCATAACATCTTCTGCCTGCATCTCAGCCACCAGGCATATATATATATATATATATATATATATATATATACAGAACGCGTCTGCAGGCATCCGACTAGCCCTTAAAAATTAGCCCGTGGGGCAGACGCAGCAGGTGAAATTATGGTCTCATATTAATTGAATAAAACAAATGAAGCAGATTTACAGTGACTAATTTACAGTATCAGTAAGATCTGTGCTGATCATTCTCATCATGGATCTTCGCTCCTGGAGTAGGACACCTACAACACATACACCTCCTGATAGTTCTGTCTGCGGCTGTGCTTACCTCCAACTACATGCACATGCCCTTATTGTACATGGCTTCGCTTGCATAATGTGGAAGCAGAGATAAGAAATTTTCATGTACATGTGCTGTGTTTTGCACTTAAGAACTGGCCTTGTGTCCAGATAGGACATAATTGCAGCTTTATTAGTACTCCAGTGTTATTTGAAGATCCTGTGTATATAGTATACAGAGCTGTTGCCAAATAGAGCAGAGAAAGCTGATGAGTCACATTCTTTGACCATCAGGTAACACCACCTGCATGAGAACACAAAGCAGCACAGAAGGTTTAGAGGTTTTCTCCTCTCTGTAGTTGTGGTATAGAGGGTGTGGCAGCAATGTTATACTGAACCATTGTAAGACTCAGTGCTGCACTGGCAACCTGCTCTTCTCTGTCTGTCGTGCTGGGTTATAATTTCTAACAGCCAATTGGAAGAAGACAAGTGTAATATATTCATATTGCTTGAGGCGAGGGAGCGACCTGAAACAAGATGAACATGTATATGTCTGTCCAATATTAAATAGAAGGCGTATTTTATGAGCATACACCTTCCCCTCTATCTTTCTACTATCACACCCATACTTACTCATGAGAAATGGCATTGCTCCACCTGCTGGCCAAATGTGAAACATACAGTTATAGAAATAAGCCCACAGGTGGAGTGCACAGGGCAGATGCAAGGCAAATCTCCAGTACACCACCCCTTACCCCCCCAATACCCACTTCAGAGGCAATAATATTTGTACCAGGCCTCAGTGCAGCCCCCCCACAGACCAGCGCACTAGCCAGCTGACTAATAGGGACAACGACCCTGGATGCCGGATCAATTAAGTTTTTGAAAACTATATATAATATAATGCCTATTTTCATGATCAAGTTATTCCATAGATTCAAGTTTTCTTGATACAATGTCTCCTTCAGACTAGAAAAGCATTCTCACAGCTTACATCATTTACAGTGATGAAAGTAAAAGGGAACAAATATTTGCACGCAGAGGAAACCCACAAAGACACAGGGAGAACATACAAACACCACACACATAGTACACAAGGTTGGAATGCTAATAATTCTGGCACTGTGTCACACAAATGAGGTTTCAAGAGCTCCAGTTACTGTACTTAATAGCAACGCAATACCTTTTGTGATTGGCTGATTTGATGGTCAGAGAATTAGACAGGATTTAGGTGATTATCTTAACATGCAGGATAAGGGCTTATTCAGACAAACAAGTATTCAGCATTTATTTGAGTTGCTTCATACAGAATGCAGGTAAGGTTAAAGGGCTGGTAAAAAAAAAAAGAAGCTATCGTTGACAAGAGCAGCAATTAAAAACAGCACTGACAAAAGTGCAAGAAAATCATGCACACATGATCTTGCAGAGTGTTTGTCTTGCAATGTAGACATCTATAAAGCTGCACATTATTATTATTAATTTATTTATAAGGCGCCACAGATCCCGTAGCGCTAGATACAGAAGCAAGTAACAAATAGATGAGGTAATACATGTCAGCAGCACAAATGAGTGTGAGTAATGCACAGAGCGCAGCAAAAGACGTGACACGATGTACGAGGGACAGGAACATGGCAAGATTTTGCAGCAAATGCAGAAGGTATGTGCACCGCGGTGGAACTAGCATTGGCGCGGTAGATGCCATACACCAGGATCCCACAGCTCACTAGTTCAATCTCTGTATGTGCATATGTGTGTCAGTGTTCTTATTTCTTCAGCAAATGCAAAGTTAACAGAAGCAAAGAGAAAAATCAGAACATGTAGGGTTAGACTGAGTGAATGTTATGTGATGGAGAAATAAATTAGCAGGGCAGATAACCTGAAACAGGATTTAACTGGGGAAGCAGTGGTGTGGCTAGAGGTCTGTGAACCCTGGTGCAAAATCTGAGCTGGGCTCTCCACATACCTGTCCTCACCATCATACCATACAGCCCAAATGATGGCACCTGATATGTTTTATTTATTTTATTTTAATACTGCTTTATTATTATTATTATTATTATTATTATTATTATTATTAATGTTAAGATTGTTTGTTTTTTTAATTAATATCTTTGATTCAAAAGTTGAGCTATATGCCCAAGGGCCTAATTTTTGCTGGGACAGATCTAGATATAGTCTGCCCCAGTGCATAGTACAGCCACAGTTTGTAGTAGCCCCTATCTATAGTACTCAAACCCTTCGCCTGCCCCAGTTGGTGTGTTACAGTGAGGAACTACCTAAATGCTATAGTATATTAGTGCTCAGATGCTTGTAACCAGGGCTGCGATCAGAAACTGTGGGGCCCAGTACTAATTAATCTGGCGGGGCCCCCCCTCCCTACACATGTGCCCCCCTCCCTACACATGTGCCCCCCTCCCTACACATGTGCCCCCCTCCCCACACATGTGCCCCCCTCCATCTTCGCCATACATGCACCCCCTATCCCTCATCACAGTACATTCCCCCCCACTCCCTCATCACAGTAAATGTTCCCCTCCCCCCAAAGTAAATGTCCACCTCCCCGCAATCACAGTAATTGTCTCCCTCTCCCCTCCCTGCAAGCACAGCTAATGTCCCCCTCCCCCTCCCTGCAATCAGTTATTGTCCCCCTTTCCCCTTCCCGCAATCACAGTTAATGTCCCCCTCTGCCCCCACAGTTAATGTCCCCCTCTCCCTCTCGCCCCCCCTCCAAAATTAAGGTCCCCTCTTTCCCTCTCCCTCCCTCCACAGTTCAGGTCCCCCAGGCTCTCCCTCCCTCCACAGTTATTGTCCCCCAGGCTCTCCCTCTCCCCCCTCCCTCCACAGTTAAGGTCCCCCAGGCTCTCCTACCCCTCCCTCCACAGTTATGGCCCCCCAGGCTCTCCCACCCCTCCTTCACAGTTAAGGTCCCCCGGGCTCTCCCTCTCCCCCCCTCTAAAAAAGGATAGCTAATTAACATACCTTCTACTCCGCGATGCTGCAGCTCCCAGTCACTGATACACTGGGCGCGACACGGTGACATCATCACTGCGCGCCGCGCTCCCAGTCTATCAGAGTCTGAGAGGCGGAGCTGCAGCATCACAGAGAAGGAGGTAAGAACAAAAAAGGGGCAGCACGGTTGGTGACTGCGGGGCCCGGACAGTCCAGGGAGTCCGACAGATGGAGAGGTCTGTCCGGGCCCCCTAGTCTGTCCGGGTCCCTCACCGCTGTACTGGTCGTACCCCCCTGACGGGGGCCCTGCTTGTAACAATTTAAACTGAATTTGTCCTTTGCAAGTTTAAAAAAAAATTGCAGCAACTGCAGCAGATGAAGGGAGAAAAAGGAAGAAAAGCAAAAGTGTTACAAATGATATGTAAAATATAACTATAAATATTTACCACAAGTAGAAACTGGGTATGTTAATTAAGTATAATGGTAAAAATCACAAAAATATTTAATTAGGGGAATGGAGAAACTGGAAGTCAGCCCACCAAGCAGATACAAAAAAGGGCCTCATTGCCACAGCCCAATCACAGGCTTACTATTCAGGATCAATCACATTTTGGTTGTAGCTCTGCCCCAAGCCAACAGCTTGTTAATGATTGACACTAATGACTTTTTCAAAGCACTGGTCTTCTCATGTAGGAACAGCCTTGCATCTGACACAATATATACTCATGCTGTCTCTACAGTGAGCCCACGTGCGTTCTGGGGTGACATCTGGCAGAACTTCACACATAGTCAGGGGCCAATCGGCTATTTTGTATTAAAAATAGTTTGGTTTTTTTTCATACCACCCAACATTAGTTTCTCTGGCAGCGGGACTGGGGGGGGGGGGGTGGCCACTGAACAATGGGGACATGGCCATGGCCCAATAGGGCATGGTCACATCCCTGGGGAATGCCTAGCACTTTTGAAGTGCCTCGGCAGACCTGCATTCCCCTCCAAACACCATTTCTGGCACCCATTCACCGCTGCTCTACCATGCAAATCAGCAGTGAACAGAATACCTTACAGCTTTCCCACCAAATCGGGACAAATCTCGATCGGGATGGCGGAGCAAAGCCCTCAAAATCGGGACAGTTGGGAGGTATGTTTTATTGAGGACCACCATAGTGATTCCAGAAATAACATACTAGAGTATGTTAGTTATTATTTAATATTGTGTCAGTAATATATTTAAATGCAAAGGTCCACTGAGATATAGTGATGCAGTTTGACATTTACAAGCATCATACTTGCAGGAGCCACACCTCAATATTACAGTTCTAAATTATATTTAAATGACAGATTGGAAGCCCAGTTGTGTGAACCACCAAATCTCTGCATACTGTCTGCCCAAACTCAATTTTGCGTGCTTCCGACATGGTTTAATAAAATAATGCAGGAGCCCGTCAGTGGAATAAGGAGTTAACTGGACCATCTTAGAAAATGAGTTTACCACTAACATATAAAGAAATGATCCCTGTAAGTGAGGCAGCAGCAGTAAATTGTAGGTGCCGCAGCTGCCTGGTTCCTATGGTTTGCCTGTTTGTGGCTTGATCTGAGGCAAGGACAGATATGTAGGAAGGAAATTAGCTGGAAGTACCCTCAGGTATTGACCTCCTGTGATTTTCTGCACATCACTTTCATAAACCAGAAGTGTTCTCACATTATTATAATAATGGCAGTTGCAGTACCAAACTATACAGAAATCCCCTATTATTACAACTCCCAGGTGTTAGAATGCTCATTCCACAAATAAATAAAACATGCAGACATACAGCATTCCCCAGAGCAGATAAATATGCATTATGACACCCTGCCTCAGGTGATGGGGTCCATTGTCACTGTCCATGCTCACGTGATGTATACAAATTACTAGAGAACACAGTGCATGCAGAGCAGGGCACATATTATTATTATTATTATCATTTATTTGTTAGGCGCCACAAGGTTTCCGCAGCGCCGCACATAGTACAAACAGTAGACTATACAGGGTATAACAGTACAGAACAATAAACAAAAAGTACCAATACTTCAGAAACTCCAGGCAGGCAGATGCAATAGACACGGAGCAGAAGAACAGGTAAGGAGACAGGAGGGAAGAGGGCCCTGCTCATTCGAGCTTACATCCTAAGGGAGGGTTGACAGACCAGGCACAAGAGGAGCCAGTTGAGGCAATGGGAGAGAGGGGAGAATGAGCGGAGGAGATAGGGGTTAAGTGGACGGGTGGTAGGCTTTGAGAAAGAGGTGAGTTTTGAGTGCACGTTTGAAGGAGCACAGAGTGGGAGAGAGGCGGATGGAGCGAGGGAGGTCATTCCAGTGAAGGGGGGCTGCACGGGAAAAGTCCTGGATTCTGGAATGGGAAGAGGTGATCAGAGTGGAGGAGAGGCGACGGTCATTGGCCGAGCGCAGGGAGCGGGCGGGAGTGTGAATGGAGAGGAGGTTGGAGATATAAGGGGCAGTAGAGTGGGAGAGAGCCTTGTAAGTGGTGGTGAGGAGTTTGAAAAGAATTCTGTAGGGGAAGGGGAGCCAGTGAAGGGCAAGGCAGAGAGGGGAGGCAGAGGAGGAGCGGCGTGAGAGGTAGATGAGTCTTGCGGCCGCGTTGAGTATAGAGCGGAGGGGGGAGAGACGAGAATGGGGGAGGCCGGTGAGGAGGAGGTTGCAGTAATCCAGGCGGGAGATGATGAGTGCGTGTATGATAGTTTTGGTGGCCTCCTGAGAGAGAAAGGGAGGGATGCGGGCGATGTTGCGTAGTTGGAAGCGACAGGCTTGGGCAAGGGAATGAATGTAGGGGGCAAAAGAGAGAGAGGAGTCAAGGGTGACACCCAAGCAGCGGAGTTGGGTGACAGAGGAGATGGTAGTGTTGTTAACGACAATGGAGAGGTCATGGTGGGATGGGTGGTTGGGAGGAGGAAAGACAATGAGTTCAGTTTTGGAAATGTTGATTTTGAGAAAGCGCTCCGACATCCAGGAGGAGATGGCGGAGAGGCAGTCAGATACCTGAGCGAGGAGGGTGGGGGAAAGTTCAGGTGAAGAGATGTAGAGTTGAATGTCGTCAGCATAAAGGTGATACTGAAGGCCAAAGGAGGATATGAGAGCACCAAGGGAGGAAGTATAGAGGGAAAAGAGTAGAGGGCCAAGAACGGAGCCCTGCGGGACTCCTACTGCGAGAGGGTAGGGGGAGGAGGAAGAACCAGACGTGGATACAGAGAAGGAGCGGTTAGCGAGGTAAGAGGTGAACCAGGCGTGGACAGAACCAGAGAGGCCGAGAGAGAGAAGAGTTTGCAGCAGGAGGGGGTGGTCCACGGTGTCGAAGGCTGCGGAGAGGTCAAGGAGGATGAGTAGGGAAAAGTGACCCTTGGATTTGGCCGATAAGAGATCATTAGTAACCTTGGCCAGGGCCGTTTCGGTAGAGTGGAGGGGGCGGTAGCCGGATTGGAGAGGGTCAAGGAGGGAATTGTCCGAGAGGTGCCTGTACATAATGCACGTACATCTGTGGTGGTGGTGGGAGCCCTGGAACATGTACTTATTATAAAACAATAGGTATAACCTATCTGCATGCATGCAAGGTCTGGCTATATTTAGTGATTATGTATTTCGATTTCAAGGAGATTAGATTATTTTCTTAATGGTTCTCAGACGCGCCAGTCGTTCAGCTATATTATTCAACAACTAGATCTATGGCCATGATGGTCACACAGCCAATCTTTAAGGGAAAATTAAATTAGCCGCGAAGTGCCTCGTGAACATTCAGGACAGTTCACGCCGGAGATTTCTGCAAAATCTCTGCTCATTTTTCCTCGTACCCCATAGAGGTGCAAGAAAAATTTTGAGATTTTTACCGTAATTGCCAGCAACAATTGTTGGTGGCCAGTAGAAAGTCAAACATATGTCAGAGCAATTAAATTACTCTGATTATTATTATCCTTAGTTAATATAGTGCCAACATATTTAGTAGTGCTTTACATAGAGCTGTATTCAGGCACTTTATGAAAGCAATGCTTGTGGCTATCTTAAATGGCGAGCTTGAGGAGTGAAAGCGATTACTGCCAGAAAACCACTGAATTCCAACATGTTTGCTTGTTTCATGGTTTAATAAGTAATCCTGCAATTAAGCAAACAAGCTTCTTGCATGTACATTATTGCTATTGGATTATATAAAAACAACGCACATAAATAGTGACAGAAGAAACAGGACATTTGTAAAAACACTTAAGCACAAGTTACTATCCTGAGCCCAGTTTCATTACGGTTGGAAAATATTTCTGTTAAAGTCACTGCTAGATTCTAGTCACCTACAGCAACTCTTAGCTGATTTGTGACACTCACAGCACATACCATTTGGAAATAGGGCATAAAGGAAATGGCTACCACAGCATAGTTTTAACTCTTGGTACAAATTATAAATAATCTCCTCTATGTTGTACCTAAGATTGCCAGATCAACCATTTAAAACTGTGTCACCAAACATAGCATTTTTTCTATTTAAGTTCTGTCCTGTATTCTCACTCTTAACAATACCCATCTAAAGTGCATTTCTGCTTCATACATTAGGCGAAGGAAACAGCACAGACAGAGGGCCAATGTTGGGAATGACCCTTGTGCACGAATCCCTACCCTGAATACCTGGCTGCAGTGCAATTAGTTTAGGTGCAGGTTGAACACTCACATACTCAGGGGGCAAATGCGGGTTTCTTCAGGGGGGTTTGCAAATTATTACAAAAATAATGAGGGTGCTTTGACAGTGCGTGCGTGCGTGCGTGTATGTATGTATGTATGTATGTATGTGTATATATATATATATATATATATATATATATATGTGTACAATGTAAAGGCCCCATACTTTCATTACCCCCCTAAAAGCAGCGGTAACAGCGTCTGCGAGGTCCATCACATCATACAGTGCAGCCGGCGTCTTCAGTGTTCTGGATTGCTTGAAGTCGTTAGGATACAACAGTTGTGATGTATCCTCGTCGTGGAACCAGGTAGCCAGACTACAGACGTCGTGGTAAGTGGTGTCGGTGTATTCAGCATCGATATGCTGACTACCACCAATATAAACATGTTTATATAATATACCTTCCTTTTTTCTTCTTATCTGTCAGGAGTTCCTCCAAGTGCAGCTCCTCACTGACAGCGTCGGGACGTGATGATGACATTGCGTCCAACAGACAGTGAGGAGGAGGGCACAGGGAGCGAGGCACTGTGTTAGGGGGGAGGCAATCGACACCCCAGAGACAACCCCCCCCCCCCCCCCCCCCAACCTGCATCCAGCCCTTCAGAAACATGAATGGAAGAGAAGTAACTGCTCTGCTTCTCTGAGAGTCAGTATTGTGACCAGTGCAGTGCTGACTGTTCATTCGATGTTAAAATGAAGTTTCAGGTCACTGAGGGGGGAGTTTACAGGCAACTGGAAACCCGGAAACCCTGCCTAAGTGCGCACCTGACACTATCAGCTGAACTCATACAAATTGCAATGGTACTAACTGCAACACAGTCAGCCAGCAAGTGTGTGTCATACATTCCCAGTTTACATGGCTGATCCAAGAACCCTAGTTGTATTAAGCTGGGTACACACTACAGAAAATTACTGCAGATTTCTGTATTGATTTTACCAACGACTGAAAGTCCTGATGAGCATACAGATTTAAGTGTACACACCTAAATGATTTACCTTCAGATCTATGCTTTTCATCTCTCCTAACCATCTGCTGATAAGAATATGACTCTGCACACTCTATGGAGATCTACCTACACTGCTGGTCGTGAGTGCATACACACTTCCACATTTGCCCGACATTGTTCCATCATTGATAGTGATTTTTAGGAAGTTCATAAAATCAAACAACACGATGTGTACAGTAAAACATGATGGTGGGAGCGTACACACTAATGCGATATTTTACCAAACGGTCGTTTATCATGTGATCGGCACAATAATTGGGTGTGTACCCAGCTTTAGACTGCAGTTGCTATGCTACATTTTGTATGTAAGTGGAGATGTGTTGCTTTAATGGTGATGTGTCTTTAAAACTGTGTTTGTTCTAGTAAATCTCCCACAGGTGACTCATGCTGCTGGAGCAGAGTTAATCATCTGCACAGAAATGATGAAAGAATGAAAGCGGAGTCCTAGGGCGCGGTCAGTGCAGAAAGAAGGGAGTACTACCCAGAATGTTCAAAGTGCTGCTTCTCACCAGCGTGCGAGTCAGGGAAAGCTAGACTCTGAGTTCTGTCCAATAATCCAACAAATCTGAAGCTATCTACAACAATGCAGTATGTAGTCTTGTCAAAGCAAATTTATGGGTCTATTTATTTAGTGGCGTTAACTGAAAACTCAAAAAAAAAGTTCAGAAAACACTTCGTCCCAATTAAGAAAGTGCCAACGTTGAACAGCCACAGATTTCTCTGGTGTTATTAGGTTTTATTTATAAAGGCTCCACAAGGGGTAAGCAGCAATGTACAGATAGTATGCCGTAAGACATTACATGGGAAAAAAGCACAACAACATTATAGGCAAAGAAGTATAATCTAGACAGAACAATATTCTGGCAAGGATTAGTGTAACCAGAACAGAGAAGGTAAGAGGGGATAATCTCTCACTAAAACATAAGGAATGGGGAGAGAGGGGGATAAAAGGGAGTAAAACAGCACAAGCTGAACCTGAACCCAACAAAGTGGGTGCAGCAAACAGGATCAGAATCCTTGATGAGAAATGGAGGGAATGCACTGGCATGCTGGTGGTAACAATAGTGGAGAAAGGGGGACACGAGGGAAGAGGCCTATTGCTTGTGAGAGCTTACAATCTAAACCGAGGAGCAGACAAACACGGGTGATACAAAGAGAGCGAGACAATGGGAGAAGAGGTGAGTTAACAGGACAGCTGAACTACGAACTATATTAACAGTTTTCTGCACTCATCACGGCCCCCATAGAAAACAAGGCTATTTAACAAGCCCCGAAGAGCTTGGCCAGTAAACTTAACGCCATCTCTGGATCTCGTTAACCAGCATTCAGCTTCCTTTGCAGCCTGGGCAGAGAGAGGAGGCAGTTCTTCATGGTCCCTCGTCGGCAGGCTTGATGCTCCTCCCCTTCATACTGCATTAAATCAAAAGTGCAGTAGTGCATGTGTATACAGCATCCTGTAATAGGTCTCCGCTATCTTAAAGTTGCATGTCTTGGTAACCGCCAACCAATCCGAAACAGAGGTCAATTACTAGGCTTTGTTTTGTCTAATCAATCAGGGAGGGGTAGGGCAATCTGCCAAAGATTATTATGCGGTACAGTGTACAAGTTGAGCCACGCATGCACAGTACAGAGAAACAGTGCTGGACCAGGGAGACTTTGCCTTTTGCCACAGCGTTACGCAATCGATGGAAGAGATCACAAGGGGGTAAATTCTTCGCCAGGACAGACAGTTTTTGGCAGCGCTGTCCCGCTAGACGTTTTTGATAAAGAGCAATGATACTTCATTTCTTCTCTGCAATAAGAAATTATACTTTTCGGTATTTCGCAAATAATAACAATTAGACCTCTAATTGCTTAACAGGAATAGTGACAGCTTTTGAGTTATACTTGGAATGTTTTGTCCTAAATAGTGTCTGTTATTTAATAATGACCAACTGCTTAGTACAACTTCTCAGGATCATGTCCAATAGTCATGTTATGTTGGAAGGTGTAGTGCCTAACTTCGTGTGCATATACTAAAGCTGGTAACAATGTGGTTTTGATTAATTTTGCTCAATCACCAAGTGACTACATGCTCACATGGAGCAGTGTCATATTTTGTAGTACTAGTTAAGTGACCCCTACCTAAGCAGTCCATGGCATTCTGCTTGGCCAAAAATACTACATAATAACTTACCAGTCTGACTGGATTTTTTATCAGACAGAATGATTACTATAGTTATATGGGGACACACTCCCCCAACTCCCCCTCTGGTTGAAAATTGCCCAGTAAAAAGTACCATTTTAGCATTTAGCAAGTACTATTTATTCAAGGCTGAATAAATAGGCCCCTTTATCTGTGTAAGGCTCACCAGAGCTGGGGGGCACAAAGTTCAACACAGCAACAATTCCTCAGGTATTTCAGTCAACTGGCCAAGAATTTCATTCACAGTGTATTAAAGACTGTGTACACAACAGTGATCATACAAGACAGTCTCCCATTTCCCACTAGAACAAGTATGAGTCACCAATACCATTCGGCACTGTTAATCTTGCTGTTACCCTGGATACAAAATAACCAGTTGTACTGACCTGGATAGTCCCGCTTTACCCTGACAATCCTAAGCCATCTCATGGTGTCTACAGAAACTGAGCCATAGGCTAAAACTAATAACACTGACCAAACCAGTTTCCCTGCCCCACCTCATTCCGCAGATACTATAGATATCAACCATACTAGACATTCAAGCCACGGGGCACACACACAATAATTACTATCTTGATCAATGTTTGCAAAACCTAAAAAAAAAAAATATAATACTCATTAAGAGGTATATGGCTGTTTGCAGATAATACAGTGTTTATGGCATGGTTTACATGCACCCATAAACTTATTTAAAAATATATACAGATATAATAAAATGTGTCACACATATATCTAATTACCTATACCTTTTTTCTAGAGTGTATCTAAGCAATGTCTGTCTCCCCATTTGCTTTTTCATTTAGGGGTAGATTTACTAAAACTTCAAAAAAGTCAAGGTGTTGCCCATAGCAACCAGATTCTATTATTTTCTAGAATGTACTAAATAAATGATGGCTAGAATCTGATAGGTTGCTATGGGCAACATCTCCACCTTTCCTTTTTAGACGTTTTAATAAATCTACCTCCTAGTCTGCTCATTTCTATCTAATTGAGGTAAGTCTCCCAGTTTAAGAGCCAATAACCTGTCAATTTATGTACTCCAATTCTGTAACACACAGTTTTTGACCACTTCCAAAACTCAACAAGTGGGTGGAGTTCATGAAATTGCAAGCTCCATTCTGTTGGAAAATAATTACACAGACCGTTGATGATAAGGACACATCAATTTGTAAAAAAACAAATGTTTTATTTCCTTTAGTAAACACCAGTCAAGCACATTTAACCAGTAAGGGCAAATGTTGCATTGCAACCAATAATGGTGTTAAGACTGCTTCCACTAGTGGAGCAGACAACTGAGAGTGACAGCAGTAACATAATGTATTCTTCTCAGGTCTGATGTGCACAGTGTTTGCTTACTACATTTCCCATAGACTACTAACACAAATGAAAACAGTGTATACTGTCAGGGCCGCCTTCAGAAATCATAGGGCCCAGTACGGGCCCCCTGGGCCCCCCCCTGATGAGCGCCCCCCCCCACAACACATACTTACCTGGGGGCCCACTGTCTTGCAGTCCGGTGGTCTCCGCTGATGTCTTCAGCCTGAAGACATCAGCGGAGACCAGCGGACTGCAAGACAGCGGGCCCCCAGGTAAGTATGTGTTGCGCTGTTGTACCGGGCCCCCTGGTGAGCCCGGGCCCGATACAACAGTACCCCCCGTACCCTCCTGATGGCGGCCCTGTATACTGTACACACAACCTCTATCACAGTAGTTTCTCTCACATTAATGCATGTGTCCCAACATTTATGTATACCATAGATACACAAATGTGGCCTGCAATTTGTTATTTTGCAGTTCGCATGGAACAAGGCACATACACAGGGTGACCTGGGATAACAATACTGCAGTAGAAAATCTGTCCTAAAGTCACAGGACCCCTGTATCTGTCCTGCCCAGTGTTGTATCCTGTCTCACTGTGGCTGCAGGGATGGGGACTGTGAGAACTGAGCCAGGTAGTCTGGTAGCAAATCGGAATGAATCAGGTGCACTCTGAATTGCTGCCAGATTATCACTGTACTGCAAAAAACTTAGTGCTAGATTTACTAAGCTGCGGGTTTGAAAATGTGGGGATGTTGCCTATAGCAACCAATCAGATTCTAGCTGTCATTTTGTAGAAGGTACTAAATAAATGAAAGCTAGAATCTGATTGGTTGCTATAGGCAACATCCCCACTTTTTCAAACCCGCAGCTTAGTAAATCTAGCCCTTAGTCTTGTGAGTAAGACCTGATCACCGTATTATTTCTCTATGAATTTTTCACTGCCGTAGCCAGGGGCCCAGTACATGCTGACCACTCCAAACTCTTGGTGCTTCTGTGATATCCCAGGACATCGCAACTGGGTCACTGAGCAGGTGGGATAAGTTTGAATGAAGGGGACTAAGGACACAAAAAAATGACAAATTTTCTCAAATATCATACTTACATGTTTGGTATGCAAATGAAGGCACCTGTTGTGTGGATGTAATATTATCTTTATAGGACATTCTCATAAGAAGTTAGTACAGTGTAAATAAACCCTGACTTGAATGGTGTTTGAAAAGACTAAAACTAATTTACATTTACACAAACTTTCTGACATAACAGGAAGGGGGGTGTTGGTACCTGTAGCATGTTTAAAATGCCCTGTAAATCTAACAGATTTGGTCACTTTTGGGAGTCAATTTCATATTGATAAGTGTCCCGTTATTCATGCCCACCCAGCAGACAGAAAACTGATCATGCGTGAGTTTACCATTTCTGCTGTTTCTTCCTTTTTATTTTACAAGAAAGTGTTGTATTATCTCACAGTATGTCATTTTGTTAATTGATTATCATCTTAAGCATTGTGGATTTATTTTCCATATTAAATTACACTTAATAAGTTCAGGTCTCCGTGTTCTTGCGAAATTCACATGTCTAGTCTGATTTTGGGAAGAACAGTAAGGGAATTGCAATAGTCGATGCGGGAGATGACTGCATGAATGCAGTGCAGTGTCTTGTGTGAGATATGTGCGTATCCTGGAAAAGTTTTTTTAGATGTGTGTAACATGATTTAGATATAGTAAACAAAGTATAGCTGTGAGTCAAGGATTACACCTAGGCAGCGAGCTTGCGGGGTGGGATTTATAGTCATGTTATCATAATCAACATTTATTTATATAGCGCCAGCAGATTCCGTAGCGCTTTAAAATTGGGAACAAACAGTAATAATACAATACTAGGTAATACATACAGACAGAAAGGTAAGAGAGCCCTGCTCGCAAGCTTACAATCCATGGGACAATAGTTTGATACACAAGGGTAAGTGCTACATCATATTGAATTTTTGTCCAGCTAGAATGCAAAGGTTACAAAGTATTTAGTGACCTGTATGCTCTGTCACACAACAAGGTTGGTCAAAGGGTTGTTGTTTTGTGTTAGCTGTGTAGAGGGTGGTAATAGAGTAATCTAGGGAGATTAAGAGGTGGTAGAGGAATATTATAAACTTGTCTGAAGAGGTGGGTATTCAGAGAACGCTTGAAGGTTTGAAGAACAGAGGAAAGTCTTGTGGTGCGAAGGAGTGAATTCCACGAAGTGGGTGCCGTCCGAAAAAAGTCCTGTAACTGAGAATGGGAGGAAGTGATGAGAGTGGAAGGGAGATGCAGATCTTGTGCAGGACGGAAGGGTCGAGTTGGGAGATATTTTGAGACAAGTGAGGGGATGTATGTCGGTGCAATTTTGTAAATTTTGTTGATGACCTTGTATGTTAGTAAAGAATTTTATATTGGATTCTTTGAAAAACAGGCAACCAATGTAGAAACTGATAGAGTGACTCAGCAGACGATAAACGAATTGAAATAAAAATCAATCTAGCCGCTGCGTGCAAAATAGATTGTAGGTGCTCGAGTCTTATTTTGGAAAACCAGTGAGGAGTTAGTTACAATAGTCGATGCGGGAAATGATGAGTACATGAATTAAAGTTTGCAGTGTCTTGTACATATTCTGCAGCATGATATAAATATAGAGTTGATGTGGGGAACAAAGAATAGTTGCGAGTCAAGGATTACACCTACGCAACGAGCTTCTGGGGTTGGATTTATGGTCATATTGTCAACAGAAATAGAAATGTCAAGAAGGAAGCTTCTGTTGTTGGGTGGGAATATTATTAATTCTGTTTTTGAAAGATTGAGTTGGCGAGAGAACATCCAAGATGAAATGGCAGAGAGACAGTCAGTAATGTGAGAAAACACAGATGGTGGGAGAGCAGGAGAGGATAGATAAATGTGTGTATCATCCGCATAGAGATGAATCTGAAATCCAAAGGAGCCTCATAGTTTTCCAAGACAAGTGGTGTAGATAGAGAATAGCAGAGGACCTAGGACTGAGCCTTGAGGTTCTCCAACTCATAGAGGAAATGAAGCAGAGGTGGATTCTGAGAAATTAATACTGAAAGAGCAATTAGATAGGTAGGAAGAGAACCAGGATAGGACAGTGCCTTCAAGACCTAGGAATTGTAATGTTTGTATAAGGAGAGAGTGGTCAACAGTGTCAAATGCAGCAGAGAGATCCAGGAGAATTAGAAGAGAGTAATGGTCTTTAGTTTTTGCTGTGATCAAATCATTGACAACCTTGGTCAGCACAGTATCTGTGGAGTGTTGAGAGCGAAAGCCTGACCAAAGAGAATCCAGTAGGTTGTTTGCAGAAAGAAAGCGTGTGAGGCTGGTGTAGGCAGCTCTCTCGAGAAGCTTGGAGGGGCATGAGAGCTGAGAGATGGGGCGGTAATTTGAGAGAGCGTTTGGGTCAGAATTCCATGTTTTCGTTGTAAAATATTTTAGTGCAATAAAGAGTTTATTATTATTATGTTACCGGAGTGACACTCATGAATGTATTGCGTATGTGTCACGCTCCCACAAGCATGTTCCTTATCTCTCCGTTGCTGTCGCTGCCTTGCGTGAGAGAAACGTGAGGACTGAGGTGGGAACACAAAAATTTACTTGTGAGAAAATATTCGGCCAATGATCACAGCTGCTGTCTGTGTTGTTGATTTGATAATTATTTTTTCTTATGGGAGTGTTCTTTAGTGTTAAACACAATATAGATTTTTGTGTAAATTTTTGCGTTTGGTGTGCCACGGAATTCTGGGAATGGCTTAGGTGTCCCGAGGGTGAGAAAAGGTTGCGGCAGAGCACTGGACTACATGATTAACTGCTGGACAAAGCTCTGTGCACTGCCATGAGAGTGATTAATGACACTCCAGTGAGAGATTAGATAGTTGATGGAATGGTACTTGATAGAATTAACCCTCTGTATAACCAGTCTGACATAGAGGCAGACAAAGTGTGATATATTTTCTAGAAAAGTCACAGAAGAGGTCACTACAACTAATTATGAACTTGTCAATTCAATGCTGCAACTGATGAGATAATAGAAATAGTGATTAGCCCACGAGATTTGTGTGAACTTCAACTTATGTCTTATGGAATGTTGTGTTTTGCTAAAAGTAGATAATCATTTACAAATAAAGCTACCCTGTTGTTGAATAGTTTATGATGGTATGTTACAATTCTATAAAATAAACACAGAAACTTAAGGTGGTGGGAATGAATGCTTTAATCACAGAATAGGTAGAGGTAATTGAAGTCATGGCAATAGCACTTGGGTTATCTGAATGATAACGATACTTGGATACTTTAATATAATTATTATCACCAATGACTGCATTGTCCTGTCCAATTTAGGCTGCCTCTTTCTATAACAAAACACTCACTTGAGCCCTAGACAATACAGCTCCAGCTACCAAATTTAGTCTCCAGTGATCCAAACCTCAACCATGGCACAACAAACAGACTCACTAGCTGCAAAAGTGCTCTCTCACTGCAGAGCGCCACTGGAGAAAATCTCGTTCCTATTCTGATTTCCTCCACTATAAATTCATCCTTTCATCTTACAGCACTGCCCATTCAATTGCCAAACAAATATTTTTCAAATCTCTAATATCCACCCAGTCTTCTAACCCATGTCGCCTCTTTGCCACCTTCAATACACTTTTCTGCCCATCTGCCCATGATGTTGCAACCTGTTTCAAACCCAAAATTGACTCCATTCGACAAGATATTTCCTCATGCCAAATTCCACTCACTCCACCCACCTTTACCTATATTCCCCAATCCACCCTTAATTCATTCTCTCCAATAACTGAAGAAGTCTCTGCGCTCATCTTATCATCTCACCCTACAACACTCGACCCTATTCCCTCCCAACTTCTCCACTCCATCACCTGCACTGCATGCCCACCTCTAACTCACCTCTTAAACCTGTCTCTCTCCACTGGCACATTTCCATCCACCTTTAAACATGCGCTCATCTCACGTATTCTAAAGAAACCATCTCTCGATCCAGCCTCTCTCTCCAACTACCACCCGATTTCTCTCCTCCCATTGGCCTACAAACTACTTGAGCGATTAGTGTACAAACGTCTGTCTCACTTTCTCTCCTCTCATTCCATTCTCGACTCTGCAATCAGGCTTACACCCCCCAACATTCTTATTTACCCCTTGTGCGACATCTCTTCATCTATATGTAACGCCCCCTCTAGCATTTTTGTTCACAACCCCCAGGGACTGAATATGCTGATTAGCACCTGTGTGGTGTGAGTGTGACAGCCAGGGACCTGGGACAGTGGGAAGTAGGTCCTGGGATCCTCCTTGCAATTTGGGGAGCTGGTCTGTGGCCTGCTGCCATGAGGGCCAAAGTACACTACAACAGGGAGATTGAGTGAAATGAGACTGATCTGAGGTATAAACTATCTCACAATGTGGCTGTATAACAGAGAGAACCTCAGTCAGAGGGAATTTATCACATTACCTCAGAATATAACCATATGATCGAGAGACACAACATCTGAGTGAGTGAGCACATAGATATCTTGCTGCAAGCAGAGAGACAGCATACATTGAAGGGGCTGAAAGAACACTAGTAAGAAAGTGTCAGAGCCCAAATATGTGAGTAATGTTACCCCCCACAGAGGAGGGGTCAGTGAAACGCTGCTGAGAGAGAATGGATGTGCACTGAGGCACCATTTTATATATTTGACTGTTTTAGTAGCATATCAATATTAACTGTTCAAGAACTGTGCAGTGAGAACGTGAGCAAGTATTTATTTGATTTATTGTTATTGTCGTTCCATGATGAACGACTACTTGTTTTCTATATAACATTCACACTCGTATAATCAGCAGTTTCAGTCCTAGATTGAACTTATACCCGATATCAGTGACAGATCGGGCAGTAGAATGAAGGTTAGCTGTCAGAGACAATACGGCGCTTTCTTGATATAATATTCAATGAACAAAAAATGATATGCTGTTTTCAGACTACAGAATTATTTATGGGACAGCATCTGATGTAATCTGATGTATAACTGTCAGGTTTATGAACAAATACAAATATACCTATAGAGTCTGTAGCCTCATGTAACAGCTTCACCCCGACTTCATTAGGAGATCGGACAGCTGAGAGAGAGGCTGCTCAATAAACACAGTGTCTATACACTATATATGTTAGATTGATTCTTATAAGAAATACATCTAGTTTTAACTACTCTATCTTGACGTCAGAACATAGTGTATGGACTACACCAGTGCTCCGCAACCGGTGTGCCACTGCACACCTGAGTGCTACGAGATGTTACTAAGTGTGCCATGGTGCAATGCTTCTGACAGGAGAAAAAGCACAAGAGTTATGGCGGCACATGCGTCATACTATGGTTAAGGAAGACATTGCGTTAAGGAATTAATTTCACCATTTACTCCATATCATTATCATCAACAAACATTAATAAAACAATACTGGGTAATACATACAGACAGAGAGGTAAGAGGGCCCTGCTCGCATGCTTACAATCTATGGGACAAGGGGAGTTTGATACACATGGGCACGTGCTACATCACATTGCACATTTTACCGTTGCATTTTAGCTGGACCAAAGTATTGAGTGGGCTGTATGATCAGTCACACAGCAATGTTGGTTAGAGGGTTGTTGACCCTAGTCTCTCTCTCTCTGTCTGTGTGTGTATATTAGGGAATTTAGACTGTAAGCTCCAATGGGTTTTAAAGACTAGAGGAAAGTCTTATTGTGCAAGGGAGTGAATTCTACAAAGTGGGTGCAGCCCGAAAAAAGTAACCGGGAATGGGAGGATGTGATGAGAGTGGAAGAGAGACGCAGATCTTGTGCAGAACGGAAGTGTCGAGTAGCGAGATATTTTGAGACAAGTGAGATGTATGTCAGTGCAATTTTTTTGATGGTCTTGTATGTTAGTAGAAGAATTTTATATTGGATTAGTTGAAAAACAAGCAACCAATGTAGAGACTGACAGAGCGACTCAGCAGACGAAGATCAATTGGCAAGGAAAATCAATCTAGCCGCTGCATGCAAAATAGGTTGTAGGGACTCGAGTTTGATTTTTGGAAGACCAGTAGGGTGGAAATTACAATAGTCGATGCGGGAGATGATGAATGCATGAATTAACGTTTTTGCAGTGTCTTGTGTCAGATATTTACATATTCTGAATATGTTCTTTAGATGTATGCAGCATGATGTAAATATAGAGTTAATGTGGGGAACAGAGGATAATTGCGAATCAAGGCTTACACCTAGGCAGCAAACTTGCAGAGTCGGATTTATGGTCATGTTGTCAACGAACTAGAAATATCAGGCAGGAAGCTTCTATTGTTGGGTGGGAATATTATTAATTCTGTTTTTGAAAGATTAAGTTTGAGTTGGCAAAAGGACATCCAAGATGAAATGGAAGAAAGACAGACAGTAACGCAAGACAGACAGATGGTGAGAGATCAGGAGAGGATAAATTTGTGCATCATCCGTATAGAGATGGTATTGAAATCCAAAGGAGCTTATTAATTTGAACTTGGACTGAGCCTTGTGGTACCTCCAACTCATAAAAGAAGCGGAACAAAAGTGGATTCAGAGAAATTAATACTGAAAGAGCGATTAGATAGGTAGGATGAGAACCATGATAGGACAGTGCCTTCAAGACCTAGGGATTGTAGTGTTTGTATAAGGAGAGAGTGGTCAACAGTGTCAACTGCAGCAGAGATATCCAGGAGAATTAGAAAAGTGTAATGGTCTTTAGTTTTTGCTGTGATCAAATCATTGACAACCTTGGTCAGTGCAGTATCTGTGGAAGGTTGAGAGAGAAAGCCTGACCATAGAGAATCCAGTAGGTTGTTTGCGGACAGGAAGCGTATGAGGCTTGTGTAGGCAATTTTCTCGAGAAGCTTGGAGGAGCATGGGAGCTGAGAGTTGGGGTGGTAATTTGTGAGAGCCTTTGGGTCAGAAATCCATGTTTTCTTTGTAAAATATTTTACTGCAATAAAGAGTTTATTATTATTAATATGTTACGGGCGTAACACTTATGAATGTATTGCGTACGTGTGACGTTCCCGCAAGCATGTTTATTATCTCTCTATTGCTGTCGTTGTCTTGCATGCGAGAGACGTGAGGAGTGAGGTGGGAACACAACAATTTACTCGTGAGAAAACATTCGCCCAGTGATCAATCTGCTGTCTGACGCGTTGCTGCAGAGACTATTTAAATTATTATTTTTTCTTATGGGAGTGTTCTTTTGTGTTAAAAACAATATAGATTTTTTTGTATATTTTTGCTTTTGGTGTGCCGCGGAATTCTGGGAATGACCTGAGTGTCCTGAGGGTGAGAAAGGGTTGCGGAGCACTGGACTACATGATTAACTGCTGGACAAAGCTGGGCTGCCATCAGCGTGATTAATGACACTCCAGTGAGAGATCAGATAGCTGAGGGAATGGTACTTGATAGAATTAACCCTCTGTATAACCAGTCTGACATAGAGGAAGACAGAGTGTGATATATTATCTAGGCAAGTCACAGAAAAGCTTTCATTAGCTTTCAGATGATCATAAAGTGTCAAGGATATATAAACACGAACCAGTGATCATACAATATTATGCTAGAATAAGTACAAAATGAATACAAATGGAATGTAAACCTAGCAAACAATGATAACAAGATAAAAGGCACACCAAAGAGGAAAATTGGATCTCAATGTTGATAGTTCTGTTGATCAAAGTTCAAATAAATCCGTTGAGTAGAAATGAGAGATTGTCACATCAGAATTAACCAATATTGCTAGTTGTAATTGTCCCAACTGTAGGTAATGTTTGATGAGTATCTTGAGGGGTATATGTAGACTTGATAGTGTGTTCAATTATTCCATAATGCCACACTGAGATGTGTGTAGACCTCAAAAAAGCACCACCAAAAGAAACTGGATCAGAGACTCATTGATAAATAGAATGAGTATTAAGGCTGTCTATGGCCCAAAAACGATGAACTAGTGCAAATGGTAATACTAAAAATCACTTTATTATTAGATATAAGACAGTCTCATCACACTTGTGCATTTAAAGGATAAAAACAATCTTCAACTCTCAGCTAATACAGAAATAACATAACATAGAAAAAAGGGGGACTGAGAATCTCGCCCTGTAGTATCAAGCTGACAGGTCAGAAACTACATAAGGACCTATAACGGCACGATCAGCAAACCAAGGATTGTAATTCGAAGTCGATATTTAACTCATTTGGTTATAGTGTTTTTGAAGTATAGATCAACCTTGCTTCTTCCTTATTAACTTGTCTAATAGGATATCCTCCTCTCCAGTTTCTTGAAACTTTTTTAGTAACCAGGAAATTTAGTTTTTCTATTTTATTGTTGTGGACTATTCTAAAGTGGTTCGAAAGATTGTGTTTATCGAAACCTGCTGGATGTTCCTTAAATGTTCCCCAATGCGTGATTTGAGTTTTCCTACTGTACTTCCTACATATTGTTTGTGACAAGTGCATTCAATAAGATAGACAACATTTTCAGTGTCACAAGTCAAAAAATCCTTAATTTTGTAAACTTTGTTTGTACATGTAGTACTGTATTCAACAGTGGGTTTTGTGCTTGTGTACTTCAGTAGTTTGCAGTTATGACATCTCCCACAGTGATAAAAACCCGGTTTTTGGCCTTCCGTTGTTAGCCAGTTACTGGCCACATGTTTCGTTTTAATATGATTAGTTACCAATGTTTGCTTAAAATCAGGGGCCTTCCTAAAAACGATGTCTGGATTCTCCAGTAGATGATCTTTCAGAATACCGTCTTTTTTGAGGAGATGACAGTGTTTTTTGATAATGTGTTGTAGTTGTTGAGATTGGTTAGAGTATTCAGATATAAAATAGACTTTATTGTTATCCTTATTTTAAGTGTACTGAGTTTTGTATTGTAGTAGTGTATTCCTATCTGTAGCTTCTATCTTTTTGAAATCTCTTTCAACTGAAGATGGGTCACGCTTTTTATCTAAAAATTGTTTCTTCATAATTGCTTCTTGTTCTCTATAGTAGTCTATATGTGTACAGTTACTTCTAATTCTAGTGAATTGACCTAGAGGGATATTGTTTATCCAACTAGGGTGATGATGACTGTTAGCTACAATATAGTTGTTGACATCCACATTTTTCCTATAGGCCCTTGTGGCTAATCTGTAATCTTGGGTAAAAAATTCCAAGTCTAGGAATTGAACATGTGTCTGACTATAACTGGAAGTAAATGGGAGACCACTATTATTGCTGTTCATATATTAAAAAAAAATAATTTAATGTATCTATTGTGCCATCCCAGACAAAAAGGATATCATCGATATACCTTCTCCAGAGCACCAGGTTTGTCCCCCAGTCATGGTTGGACCAGATGTAATAGTCCTCCCAATGACTCATGAACAAATTGGCATAACTGGGGGCAAACCTGGTGCCCATGGCAGTACCACATACTTGTAAATAGAATTGGTCTTCATGCCAAAAAAAGTTATGGGTCAGGATGTAATGTATATTGGTCAAAATGAAATCAATCTGTTTTTAATCAAGGCTATTATCTTTGCTCAAAATGTACTTTTTACTATCCATACCTAATTGGTGGCTGATAATGGTGTATAATGATGTAACATCACATGTTACTAGCCAGAAATTATCTTTCCATTCTTTTTTGGAGGAGTTGCAGTACATGTGTAGTATCTTTAATATGTGATTTTTGTTGTTTAGCAAAGGGTTGTAGAAAAAGTCAACATAATGAAATAAGTTGGAAGTGATTGCGTTTATGCCAGATATAATGGGTCTCCCGGGTGTTTTTGAGAGGCTTTTATGCACTTTGGGTAAATATTATATAACTGGGATGACTGGATGTTGATTGAAAATATATTTATATTCATGGAGATTGATAATCCCTGAATCACGTTCCTTCTGTAATATGGTTTTAAGTTCTTGCTGGAAAGTGGTGGTGGGGTTGGAAGTAAGAAGTTCATAAGTGGTTGAATCTGATTAAATCCTTTTGATCTGAGATGAATAATCACTTTTATTAAGGATAACAATACCTTCACCCTTATCTGCTGGCTTAATCACTATATTTTCTTGCTTGCTTAAATTGGATAGTGCTACTAATTCTGCTTTGCTGAGGTTATTCTTTTTGTGTATATAATGTTGATCACTGTCTATTTTGGCCAAATCACTTATTACACATGTTAATTCACCTTTATTCTGTGTATGGGACTCCAACCAAGTACTGTATATTTATCTTAGGCTTGTTAGCTTGGGATAATTAAAAAACAACATACACCGTCAACATTTTGTCAATAATACCATCACACACGCTGTCCAATGACATTTAAGAGACAGGTGTATATATAGAGACTGTATTACTAGACTGCCTTAACCTTGAGAAAGTCTCCCTGTGAGACGAAACGCGTCGGTAACACGACTGTATGCCGAATCTTTACACATCCCAGTTGCCAGGAAGTGACATCCGTGCGTCTCAGGCTGGAATGCACACGGACCATTACATCATATAACAGCACGAGCAGCGCTCTCAGGAACATCGCCCGATTATCCACTTACGGTGAGCCATTCACTAAACCGGATTTGCTATATTTACATTATTAGCCTTAATCCTTAGTTTGCCGATGCTGCCGTTATTGGTCCTTATGTAGTTTCTGACGTGTCAGCTTGATACTACAGGGCGAGATTCTTAGTCCTGCTTTTTTCTGAGTTATGTTATTTCTGGATTAGCTGATAGTTGAAGATTGTTTATGTCCTTTAAATGCACAAGTGTGACGAGACTGTCTTATATCTTTTAATAAAGTGAGTGATTTTAATATTACCATTTGAACTAGTCCATTATTTTTGGGCCATAGACAGCCTTAAAACTCATATTCCATTTATCAATGAGTCTCTGATCCGGTTTCTTTTGGTGGTGCTTTTTTGAGGTCTACACACATCTCAGTGTGGCATTATGGAATAATTGAACACACTATCAAGTCTACATATACCCCTCAAGATACTCATCAAACATTACCTACAGTTGGGACAATTACAACTAGCAATATTGGTTAATTCTGATGTGACAATCTCTCATTTCTACTCAACGGATTTATTTGAACTTTGATCAACAGAACTATCAACATTGAGATCCAATTTTCCTCTTTGGTATGCCATTTATCTTGTCATCATTGTTTGCTAGGTTTGCATTCCATTTGTATTCATTTTGTATTTATTCTAGCATAATATTGTATGATCACTGGTTCCTTGACACTTTATTATCATCTGAAGGCTAATATAAGCGAAAAGAGACATCCTATGTTTTCTGTATAATTGACTAGCCAAGGAGGGATACCTTGGTCTTACTGCTGCTGTAAATTAGCTTATGTAGCCTGGTCTGGTTGAGCACAGTGTATAAGAACATTTCCAAGTCACAGAAGAGTTCACTACAACTAATTATGAACTTGTCACTTCAATGCTGCAACTGATGAGATAATAGAAATAGTGATTAGCCCACGAGATTTGTGTGAACTTCAACTGATGTCTTATGGAATGTTGTGTTCTGCTAAAAGTAGATACACAGTTTTAAATATAGCTAAACTGTTGAATATTTTATGATGGTATGTTACAATTCTAAAAAATAACCACAGGGTCATTCCATGTCAGTTCAACCAGGGTTGTCCACCACCCATGTCAGATTTCTATCAATTTTTTTTAGTTAAGAGATTATGTCAAAACAACTCTTTCTGCCAAATATCTCGACTGTCTGACAATAAGTTGATTAAATATTAATTATTCAATTTATTAAATAATTTACTAATCGCGGCTTCTTTATCCAGTTTATTTGAAGTACCGCAGGTGTTTAATAAGGAATCACCACAAAATTTGGACCCCTAAAGTAACTCTTTCTCCCGAATCCAAAAATCCAAACCAAATTACTTTATCTGTCTCATGTTTTGCCTTACGGCAAAAACGCACGTTTTTCGAATAGAATTAAAAACCGCTAGGTTCAATTGACATTAGGGATCCCATTTTTTGGGGGGTGTTTAAAAAAGCTATACATTACTACCACAAAAAAGCCGGGTACTCTGTTTCATAGTGGAGAAAAAAAATAATGAAGTTGATGCTCGATTACTGTTGTACCGCATACTTAATTTACACATTGTTAAAAACCATACCAAAAAAGTGAACTAAACTGAGGCAATGTGATAAAACTCCCATACAAGGAAATGAAACAAACAGAAACTGATGGGAAGGGGATTCCCTTTAGAGAGACCAAAACTGAAACTTTCCAGAGAAAGAGAGAGGGAGACACAGAAAGAGTCAATCATGGCAGCTGCTCATTTGGTAGTCTATTAAATGCAGACTGCCATATTACTATCTACTCAAAAACCATTGAAGTACATAGCTGGGACCACTTTACAGATGAAGACAAAGAACTTTTGATTCTGAGAACTGAAGTTTTAAATGCAGTAACCAATGATCTTGAAACCTCAGTCTGCTACCATCATGAAAAGCTTCTGCTGCTAAGATATGAAGAATTTCAGAAAACATGCTGTAATCCTTTCTTGTCTCACAAAAAAAGGAGCCAGAAAAAGCTTAAAAGTTATGTCACTGAAGTGGACCAAAAAACATGGTGACTGTCAGCTTGTATATTTTAGGCACACTGTGTGAGTCTGTGGGTTATTAGCGATACCCATGACCATGTAGCTATAACTGCGCATACCTTCATTACGGTAGTTATGAAACACTTAGCGAAACTATTGGAGTATATTTACTACTTTAGTGATGGTGCTAGTGCACAATACAAGAACTGCAAAAACTTTTTGAACTTATGCTTCCATAAGGATGACTTCAGCATTCAAGCAGAATGAATTTTTTTGCCACATCTCATGGTAAGCGTTCATGTGATGGCATTGGAGGGACAGTTAAACATCTAGCCACACGCACCAGTCTGCAAGCAGTGGAAACCCATCACATCTTGACTCCTTTGGACCTGGGCAAATGAAAATGTACATGGCATAAAGTTTTTTTTCCGTGTCACAAAACGAAATACAAGTCTGCAAAACCAAGCTGAATAGCCGTCTAGAAGCAGCAAACACTGTGGCAGGACCACGCTCTTATCACAGATTTCGGCCTATTATTAATGATGAGCTACACATATATTGATTGTCATCAGACGACATAAAGACAGCAGGAACCAGAGTTAGTATCACTATGACCAGTCACAAAAAATGTAGATAAAAGTGATCTGCAACCTGGAACATACATAGCAGCAGTGTATGATAACATCTGGTACATTGGGTATTTCATTCAATGTAATGAGCAGGAACAAGATGTGCTGATACACTTCATGAAACAAAACCAATCAACAAATGTGCTGTCCTGGCCTTCAAGAGATAAGTGTTTTGTTCCTTTTATTCACGTCCTCTGTGTAACGGAAGTGCCTACTATCCAAGGAAGTACTGGGAGGCAGTATACACTTTCTGCTGACACTTTAAGGAAAATTACAGACCGTTACAACAAGTTCAAACAAGGGAAAAATAATGAGATTGTTGTCTCAACTTCAGTTAAGGACTTAAATTATGTTAAAGGTTTTAAATGTCATGGTTTCTTGTGTTAATTATGTATGCGGTACAACAGTAATCGAACATCAACTTCATAATTTTTTTTCTCCACTATGAAACAAAGTACCCAGCTGGTTTTTTTGTGGTAGTAATGTATACCTTTCTTAAACAGCCCCCAAAAAATGGGATCCCTAATGTCAAATGAACCTAGCGGTTTTTAATTCTATTCGAAAAACGTGCGTTTTTTGCCGTAAGGCACAACATGAGACAGATAAAGTAATTTGGTTTGGATTTTTGGATTCGGCAGAAAGAGTTACTTTAGGGGTCCAAATTTTGTGGCGATTCCTTAATAAACACCCGTTGTACTTCAAATAAACTGGATAAAGAAGCAGCGATTAGTAAATTATTTAATAAATGAAAAATCAATATTTAATCAACTAATTGTCAGGCAGTCGAGATATTTGTCAGAAATAGTTGTTTTGACATCCTGTCTTAACTAAAAAAAATTGAAACAAATCTGAGATGGGTGATGGACATTTCATGTTTTTTTGGGTGATCTGATGTGGAATGTGGAAACTTAAGGTGGTGGGAATGAATGTTTTAATCACAGAATAGATCGAGGTAATTCAATTCATGGCAATAACATTTGGGTTATCTGAATGATAACGATACTTGGATACATTAATATAATTATTATTACCAATGACTGCATTGTCCTATCCTAATCAGGCTGCCTCTTTCTATAACAAAACACTCACTTCAGCCCTAGACAATGCAGCTCCAACTACCACATATAGTCTCCAACGATCCAAACCTCAGCCATGGCAAAACAAACAGACCCGCTACCTGCAAAAGTGCTCTCTCACTGCAAAGCGCCCTTAGAGGAAATCTCGTTCCTATTCCTATTTCCTCCACTATAAATTCATCCTTTCATTTACAGCACTGCCCATTCAATTGCCAAACAAATATTCTTCAAATCTCTAATATCCACCCAGTCTTCTAACCCAGGTCACCTCTTTGCCACCTTCAATTCACTTCTCTGCCCACCTGCACCTCCTCCCTCACTACCCAATTTTGACACCTATTTCAAACCCAAAATTGACTCCATTCGACAAGATATTTTCTCATGCCAAATTCCACTCACTCCACCCACCTTTACCTACACTCCCCAATCCACCCTTAATTCATTCTCTTCAATAATTGAAGACGAAGGAGTAAATGTATCATACCCCGGTTTTTGCAATTCGCGGGAGATCGGCGTCTTCGCAGCTTAAATTTAAAGCGGCGCTGCCTTGTAAAGGGAGACTTCCCTTTACAAGGCAGCGCCTCTTTAAACATTCACCTCAGAATATAACCATATGATCGAGAGACATAACATCTGAGTGAGTGAGCACATAGATATCTTGCTGCAAGCAGAGAGACAGCATACATTGAAGGGGCTGAAAGAACACTAACAAGAAATTGTCAAAGCCCAAATATGTGAGTAATGTTACCCCCACAGAGGAGGGGTCAGTGAAACACTGCTGAGAGAGAATGGATGTGCACTGAGGCAACATTTTATATTTGACTGTTTTAGTAACATATCAATATTAACTGTTCAAGAACTGTGCAGTGAGGAGAAAGGGAGCTGTATTTATTTGATTCAATGTTATAGTCGTTGTATGATGAACGACTACTTGTTTTCTATATAACATTCACACTCATATAATCAGCAGTTTCAGTCCTGGATTGAACTTATACCCGATATCAGTGACAGATCGGGCAGTAGAATGAAGGTTAGCTGTCAGAGACAATACGGCGCTTTCTTGATATAATATTAAATGAACAAAAAATGATATGCTGTTTTCAGACTACAGAATTATTTATGGGACAACATCTAATGTAATCTGATGTATAACTGTCAGGTTTATGAAGGAACAAATACAAATATACCTATAGAGTCTGTAGTCTCATGTAACAGCTTCACCCGACTTCATTAGGAGATCGGACAGCTGAGAGAGAGGCTGCTCAATAAACACAGTGTCTATACAACTTGTAAGATTGATTCTCATAAGAAATACATCTAGTTTTAACTACTCTATCTTGACGTCAGAACATAGTGTATGGACTATACCAGTGCTCCGCAACCGGTGTGCCACTGCACACCTGAGTGCAATGAGATGTTACTAAGTGTGCCACGGTGCAATGCTTCTGACAGGAGAAAAAGCACAAGAGTTATGGCTGTACATGCGTCATACTATGGTTAAGGAAATAATTTCACCATTTGTTCCATATCATTATCATGAACATTTATTTATATATAGTGCCAACAAGTTCTGTAGCGCTTTACAATTGAGAACAAACATTAATGAAACAATACTGGGTATTGTATTATTATTCTCACCACACATTGTTTTATTATTCTCACCACACATACAGAGAGGTAAGAGGGCCCTGCTCGCAAGCTTACAATCTATGGGACAAGGGGAATTTCAAACACATGGGCACATGCTATATCACATTGCACATTTTACCCTTGCATTTTAGCTGGACCAAAGTATTGAGTGGGCTGTATGATCAGTCACACAGCAATGTTGGTTAGAGGGTTGTTGACCCTAGTCTCTCTCTCTCTCTGTCTGTGTGTATGTATATTAGGGAATTTAGACTGTAAGCTCCAATAGGGCAGGGACTGATGTGAATGTTCTCTGTAAAGTGCTGCGGAATCAGTGGCGCTATATAAATAAATTGTGATGATGATGAATGGTGATGATGTTGTCTTGTGTTAGCTGTGTAGAGGGTGGTATTAGGATAATCTAGGGAGATTAAGATGGTGGTTGAGAAATATTATAAGCTTATCTGAAGAAGTGGGTATTCAGAGAATGCTTGAAGGTTTTAAAGACTAGAGGAAAGTCTTATTGTGCGAGGGAGTGAATTCTACAAAGTGGGTGCAGCCTGAAAAAATTCCTGTAACCGGGAATGGGAGGATGTGATGAGAGTGGAAGAGAGATGCAGATCTTGTGCAGAACGGAGGTGTCGAGTAGCGAGATATTTTGAGACAAGTGAGATGTATGTCAGTGCAATTTTTTTGCTGGTCTTGTATGTTAGAAGAATTTTATATTGGATTAGTTGAAAAACAGGCAACCAATGTAGAGACTGACAGAGTGACTCAGCAGATGAAAAACGATTGGCAAAGAAAATCAATCTACCCGCTGCGTGCAAAATAGATTGTAGGGGCTCGAGTTTGATTTTTGGAAGACCAGTAGGGTGGAAATTACAATAGTCGATGCGGGAGATGATGAATGCATGAATTAACGTTTTTGCAGTGTCTTGTGTGAGATATGTACATACTCTGAAAATGTTCTTTAGATGTATGCAGCATAATTTAAATATAGAGTTGATGTGGGGAACAGAGAATAGGTGCGAATTAAGGCTTACACCTAGGCAGCAAACTTGTGGGGTGAGATTTATGGCCATTTTGTCAACAGAACTAGAAATGTCAGGCAGGAAGCTTCTATTGTTGGGTGGGAATATTATTCTGTTTCTGAAAGATTGAGTTTGAGTTGGCAAAAGGGCATTCAAGATGAAATGGAAGAAAGACAGACGGTAACGCGAGACAACACAGTTGGTAAGAGATCAGGAGAGGATAAATTTGTGTACCATCCGCGAAGACATGGTACTGAAATCCAAAGGAGCTTATTAGCTTTCCAAGAGAAGTGGTGTAGATAGAGAATAGCAGAGGACCTAGGACTGAGCCTTGTGGTACCTCCAACTCATAAAGGAAGCGGAACAGAGGTGGATTCAGAAGAATTAATACTGAGAGAGTGATTAGATAGGTAGGATGAGAACCAGGATAGGACAGTGCCTTCAAGACCTAGGGATTGTAGCGTTTGTATAAGGAGAAAATGGCCAACAGTGTCAACTGCAGCAGAGAGATCCAGGAGAATTAGAAGAGAGTAATGGTCTTTAGTTTTTGCTGTGATCAAATCATTGACAACCTTGGTCAGCGCAGTCTCTGTGGAGTGTTGAGAGAGAAAGCCTGACCATAGAGAATCCAGTAGGTTGTTTGCGTACAGGAAGCGTAAGAGGCTTGTGTAGGCAACTCTCTCGAGAAGCTTGGAGGAGCATGGGAGCTGAAAGTTGGGGTGGTAATTTGTGAGAGCGTTTGGGTCAGAATTCCATAAGTTTTCTTTGTAAAATATTTTACTGCAATAAAGAATATATTATTAATATGTTACGGGGGGTGACCCTTATGAATGTATTGTGTACGTGTGATGTTTCTGCAAGCATGTTTATTATCTCTTTGTTGCTGTCACTGCCTTGCATGCGAGAGACGTGAGGACTGAGGTGGGAACACAACAATTTACTCGTGAGAAAATATTCGGCCAATGATCACGTCTGCTGTCTGTCGCGTTCCTGCAGAGACTATTTAAATTACAATTATTTTTTCTTATGGGAGTGTTCTTTTGTGTTAAAAGCAATATAGATTTTTTTGTATATTTTTGCTTTTGGTGTGCCGCAGAATTCTGGGAATGGCTTAGGTGTCCTGAGGGTGAAAAAAAGGGTTGCAGAGCACTGGACTACATGATTAACTGCAGGTCAATGCTGGGCTGTCATCAGCGTGATTAATGACACTCCAGTGAGAGATCAGATAGCTGAGGGAATGGTACTTGATAGAATTAACCCTCTGTATAACCAGTCTGACATAGAGGAAGACAGAGTGTGATATATTATCTAGGCAAGTCACAGAAAAGCTTTCATTAGCTTTCAGATGGTCATAAAGTGTCATGGATATATATACACGAACCAGTGATCATACAATATTATGCTAGAATAAGTACAAAATGAATACATATTGAATGTAAACCTAGCAAACAATGATAACAAGATAAAAGGCACACCAAAGAGGAAAATTGGATCTCAATGTTGATAGTTCTGTTGATCAAAGTTCAAATAAATCCATTGAGTAGAAATGAGAGATTGTCACATCAGAAGTAACCAATATTGCTAGTTGTAATTGTCCCAACTGTAGGTAATGTTTGATGAGTATCTTGAGGGGTATATGTAGACTTGATAGTGTGTTCAATTATTCCATAATGCCACACTGAGATGTGTGTAGACCTAAAAAAAAGCACCACCAAAAGAAATCGGATCAGAGACACATTGATAAATGGAATATGAGTATTAAGGCTGTCTATGGCCCAAAAACAATGAACTAGTGCAAATGGTAATACTAAAATCACTTTATTAAAAGATATAAGACAGTCTCATCACACTTGTGCATTTAAAGGATAAAAACAATCTTCAACTCTCAGCTAATACAGAAATAACATAACATAGAAAAAAGGGGGACTGAGAATCTCGCCCTGTAGTATCAAGCTGACAGGTCAGAAACTACATAAGGACCTATAACGGCACGATCAGCAAACCAAGGATTGTAATTCGAAGTCGATATTTAACTCATTTGGTTATAGTGTTTTTGAAGTATAGATCAACCTTGCTTCTTCCTTATTAACTTGTCTAATAGGATCTCCTCCTCTCCAGTTTCTTGAAACTTTTTTAGTAACCAGGAAATTTAGTTTTTCTATTTTATTGTTGTGGACTATTCTAAAGTGGTTCGAAAGATTGTGTTTATAGAAACCTGTCTGTATTTTTCTTAAATGTTCCCCAATGCGTGATTTGAGTTTTCCTACTGGACGTCCTACATATTGTTTGTGACAAGTGCATTCAATAAGATAGACAACATTTTCAGTGTCACAAGTCAAAAAATCCTTAATTTTGTAAACTTTGTACATGTAGTACTGTATTCAACAGTGGATTTTGTGCTTGTGTACTTCAGTAGTTTGCAGTTATGACATCTCCCACAGTGATAAAAACCCGTTTTCTGGCCTTCCGTTGTTAGCCAATTACTGGTCACATGTTTTGTTTTAATATGATTAGTTGCCAATGTTTGCATAAAATCAGGGGCCTTCCTAAAAACGATTTCTGGATTCTCCGGTAGATGATCTTTGAGAATATCGTCTTTTTTGAGGAGATGACAGTGTTTTTTGATAATTTGTTGTAGTTGTTGAGATTGGTTAGAGTATTCAGATATAAAATAGACTTTATTGTTATCCTTATTTTAAGTGTACTGAGTTTTGTATTGTAGTAGTGTATTCCTATCTGTAGCTTCTATCTTTTTGAAATCTCTTTCAACTGAAGATGGGTCACGCTTTTTATCTAAAAATTGTTTCTTCATAATTGCTTCTTGTTCTCTATAGTCTTCTATATGTGTACAATTACTTCTATTTCTAGTGAATTGACCTAGAGGGATATTGTTTATGCAGCTAGAGTGATGATGACTGTTAGCTACAATATAGCTGTTAACATCCACATTTTTCCTATAGGTCCTTGTGGCTAATCTGTAACCTTGGGTAAAGATTTCCAAGTCTAGGAATTTAACATGTGTCTGACTATAATTGGAAGACCACTATTATTGCTGTTCATATATTAAAAAAATCAAATTAATGTATCTATTGTGCCATCCCAGACAAAAAGGATATCATCGATATACCTTTTCCAGAGCACCAGGTTTGTCCCCCAGTCATGGTTGGACCAGATGTAATAGTCCTCCCAATGGCTCATGAACAAATTGGCATAACTGGGGGCAAACCTGGTCCCCATGGCAGTACCACATACTTGTAAATAGAATTGGTCTTCATGCCAAAAAAAGTTATGAGTCAGGATGTAGTGTATATTGGTCAAAATGAAATCAATCTGTTTTGAATCAAGGCTATTATCTTTGCTCAAAATGTACTTTATACTATCCATACCTAATTGGTTGCTGATAATGGTGTATAATGATGTAACATCACGTTACTAGCCAGAAATTATCTTTCCATTCTATTTTTTGGAGGAGTTGTAGTACATGTGTAGTATCTTTAATATGTGATTTTTGTTGTTTAACAAAGGGTTGCAGGAAAAAATCAACATAACGAGATAAGTTGGAAGTGATTGAGTTTATGCCAGATATAATGGGTCTCCCGGGTGGTTTTGAGAAACTTTTATGCACTTTGGGTAAATAATATAAAACCGGGATGACTGGATGTTGATTGAAAATATATTTATATTCATGGAGATTGATAATCCCTGAATCACGTCCCTTCTGTAATATGGTTTTAAGTTCTTGCTGGAAAGTGGTGGTGGGGTTGGTAGTAAGATGTTCATAAGTGGTTGAATCTGATAAAATCCTTTTTATCTGAGATGAATAATCACTTTTATTAAGGATAACAATACCTCTACCATTATCTGGATAGTGCTTCTAATTCTGCTTTGCTGAGGTTATTTTTTGTGTATATAATGTTGATCACTGTCTATTTTGGCCAAATCAGTTATTACATGTTAATTCACCTTTATTCTGTGTATGGGACCCCAACCAAGTACTGTATATTTATCTTAGACTTGTTAGCTTAGGATAATTAAAATACAACATACACCACCAACATTTCGTCAATAAATACCATCACACACGCTGTCCAATGAAATTTAAGAGACAGGTGTGTATATATATATATATATATATATATATATATATATATATATATATATATAGAGAGAGAGAGAGAGAGAGAGAGAGAGAGAGAGAGAGAGAGAGAGAGAGAGAGAGAGAGAAGAGAGACTGACTGTATTAATAGACTGCCTTAACCTTGAAAAAGTCTCCCTGTGAGACGAAACGCATCGGTTACACGACTGTATGCCGAATCCCCACACATCCGAGTTGCCAGGAAATGACGTCCGTGCGTCTCAGGCTGAAACGCATGCGGACCATTACATCATATAACAGCAAGAGCAGCTCTCTCAGGAACATCGCCCGATTATCCACTTACGGTGAGCCGTTCACTAATACCGCTTTCATACTGCCGCCCCGGCAATATCCCAGGTTTTTCAAGCCGGGTTTTTGCCGGGGCTCGGAGCGTCCCAGCTCAGAAACACCATTCATACTGCACCTCGGACCCGGGAATTTCCCGGGTTGACCCCATTCATACTGCAAAAGTCTGTGCCGTGGCAATTTGTGGGAGTCATCACCAGAGCAGTTTTCATTGGCTGAAAAATGGTGATGTCATTGAAACCTAAACTCAACCATTTCTCCTAAACTCCTTCTCGAATCTTCCACGGGCTCCCACCGATGACATCATCCTCCAGAGACAGGCAGACAGCCAATCAGCTTGTTTTCTGTGCAACCCGGGTTGAAAAACCCGGGTTGCACCTTTCATAGTGCAGGCAACCCGGGTCCGACCCGGAATTACCCCTCGATAAATCCCGAGTGAAAGACCCGGGTTTTTAGACCCGGGATTTTTGACTTGTACCATTCATACTGCACCAAGACCCGGGTCGTTTGAGCTCGCCCCGGCAAAAACCCGGGATTTTGGTGCAGTATGAATGGGGTATAAACCGGATTTGCTATATTTACATTATTAGCCTTAATCCTTGGTTTGCTGATCGTGTCTTTATAGGTCCTTATGTAGTTTCTGACCTGTCAGCTTGATACTACAGGGCGAGATTCTTAATCCCGCTTTTTTCTGAGTTATGTTATTATATAGTATATAGTGATTTCAGTATTACCATTTGAACTAGTCCATTGTTTTTGGGCCATAGACAACCTTAATACTCATATTCCCTTTATCAAGGATTCTCTGATGCGGTTTCTTTTGGTGTGCTTTTTTGAGGTCTGCACACAACTCAGTGAGGCATTATGGAATAATTGAACACTCTATCAAGTTTACATATACCCCTCAAGATACTCATCAAACATTACCTACATTTGGGACAATTACAACTAGATATATTGGTTAATTCTGATGTGACAATCTCTCATTTCTACTCAACGGATTTATTTGAACTTTGATCACCAGTACTATCAACATCGAGATCTAATTTTCCTCTTTGGTATGCCATTTATCTTCTCATCATTGTTTGCCAGGTTTACATTACATTTGTATTAATTTTGTATTTATTCTAGCATAATATTGTAGGATTGCTGGTTTGTGTGTGTATGTGTGTATATATATATATATAATCTATCCTTGATACTTTATTATCATCTGAAGGCTAATATAAGAGCAAAGAGACATCCTATGTTTTCAGTATAATTGACTAGTAAGGGATGGATACCTTGGTCTTACTGCTGCTGTAAATCAGCTTATGCAGCCTGTTCTGGAAGAGGTCACTACAACTAATTATGAACTTGTCAATTCAATGCTGCAGGTGATGAGATAATAGAAAAAGTGATTAGCACACGAGATTTGTGTGAACTTCAACTGATGTCTTATGGAATGTTGTGTGCTAGAAGTAGATACACAGTTACAAATATAGCTACACTGTTGAATATTTTATGATGGTATGTTACAATTCTAAAAAATAACCACAGAAACTTAAGATGGTGGGAATGATTGCTTTAATCACAGAATAGATCGAGGTAATTCAATTTATGGCAATAACATTTGGGTTATCTGAATGATAACGATACTTGCCTACATTAATATAATTATTATTACCAATGACTGCATTGTCCTATTCTAATCAGGCTGCCTCTTTCTATAACAAAACACTCACTTCAACCCTAGACAATGCAGCTCCAGCTACCACATATAGTCTCCAACTCTCCAAACCTCAACCATGGCACAACAAACAGACCCGCTACCTGCAAAAGTGCTCTCTCACTGCAAAGCGCCACTGGAGGAAATCTCATTCCTATTCCTTTCATTTTCCAGCACTGCCCATTCAATTGCCAAACAAATATTCTTCACATCTCTAATATCCACCCAGTCTTCTAACCCACGTCACCTCTTTGCCACCTTCAATGCACTTCTCTACCCACCTGCACCTCCTCCTCCTTTCTCCCTCACTGCCCATTATTTTGCCACCTATTCCAAAGACAAAATTGACTCCATTCGACAAGATATTTCCTCATGCCAAATTCCACTCACTCCACCCACCTTTACCTACACTCCCTAATCCACCCTTAATTCATTCTCTCAAGTAACAGAAGACGAAATCTCTGCACTCATCTCAACATCTCACCCTACAACTTGTCCACTTGACCCTATTTCCTCCCAACTTCTCTGCTCCCTCTCTCCACGTCTAAGTCACCTCTTCAACCTCTCCACTGACACATTTCCATCCTCCTTTAAACATGCGCTCTTATCAATAAACCATCTCTCGATCCAGCCTCTCTCTCCAACTACCGCCCTATTTCTCTCCTCCCATTTGCCTCCAAACTACTTGAGCGATTAGTGTACAAACGCCTGTGTCACTTTCTCTCCTCTCATTCCATTCTGGACTCTCTGCAATCAGGCTTCCGTCCTCAACAGTGCACTGAAACTGCTCTCACAAAAGTGACCAATGATTTTCTTATTGCAAAATCTAAGGGTAATTTCTCCACACTCATTCTCCTGGACCACTCTGCTGCTTTTAATCACCCTCTTCTCCTACGCGCCATTCACTCCATTGGCCTTCGTGACACAGTTCTTTCCTGGTTCAGTGTTTTAGTGTTTCTACCTCTGGCACATCCTCCCCTCCACTCCCACTATCTGTTGGGGTCCCATAAGGCTCTGTTCTTGGCCCTTTACTTTTTTTCACTGTACACCTCTTCTCTAGGGGCACTAATTCACTCATTCAGCCTCCAATACCACCTCTATGCTGATAACACCCAATTCTATATCTCTTCCCTGACCGCTCTCCTTCTGTACTATCTCGTGTAACCAACTGTCTTTCTGCGATCTCTACATGGATGTCCCAACGCTTATTAAAGCTCAACCTGTCCAAAACAGAGCTTATTATATTCCCTCCTGCCAGAGTCAGCACCTGCCTTCAAATCTCCCTCACTGTCAATAACACCACAATTTCCTCAGTCCCCCAAGCCCGCAGCCTTGGTGTCACACTTGATTCCGCCCTCTGCTTTATTCCCGACATACAGACTCTCCCAGTCTTGTCGACTCCACCTTAAAAACATTGCCAAATACAACCTTTTCTTATTCAACAATGCTACCAAATCTCTTATCCATTCTCTCATCATCTCCCATCTTGACTATTGCAACCTCCTGCTATCTGGCATTCCAGACACCCATATATCCACACTTCAATCTATCCTAAATGCTGCTGCGAGACTGATCTTCCTCTCTCACCTCTGCTGCACCACTTTGCAAATCCCTACACTGGCTCCGTGTTCTCCAGAATCAAATTCAAATTACTCACACTTACCTACACTACCCCTGCATACATCTCAAATCTCATATCAAAATACCCTCCCTCCCTCTTAGATCTACCTCTGAACTTCGCATTTCTCTCCTCTCTGGTAACCACCTCTCACTCCCGCCTACAAGATTTCTCCTGTGCTGCTCTTCACTTATAGAATTCCCTACTACGCTCAATCAGACTTTCCCACAGCCTTCAAATCTTTAGATGCTCTTTGAAAACCCATCTCTTATTAAGAGGTGACCTTATCTTCAATAACACTATTCACACTAATGTTCCCTCACAACTGTCCCAATGTCCACTCTGAGCCACATTTTTTACTCGTTTCAGCTGTGCCCTCTTCCACTTAGAATGTAAGCTCTGTAATGAGCAGGGTGCTTCATATCCTTTGTTTTTATGTCTGCATTTATTTTGTCGACCTTGCATGTCCCTGTTTTATGTATGTAGTATTCCCTACTGTACGGCGCTGTGGAGACTTACAAATCTACGATAATAATAATAATAATATCACTAGGAGGTCCCCTGTTGCATAATTGCAACATTTTAGACACCGTCTTTTTTCACTTTGTCTGACTATTATTTTAATCATATATTTCACCATATACAGATAAGGAGATAGATGGTTAAGTCATATAGTTTTTTTTAACATTAAACAATAAAATGTATGATTTTATAGGAACAATAAGTGAGTTTTAGTGTGCCCCCATTAGGATAATTCTTTTTCTTGAAGATAAGTGACAAGAGGGTCTGTTAAGTATGGAAACCGGCGCTGTTGCGTGGTGGAGCATTGCAACAGTGGTCACAGTAAGCCAGACCATCGCTATACTGCAAAATAGAATTTATTTACACTCCTTCAATCCAGCATATTCTTAAACGATTGCAATAATAAATCAATACAGCTCCTTATCTCTTTACTGCACAGTTATTGAACAGTTAATAATGATGTTACTACAACAGTCACATATAAAGTGGTGCCTCAGTGCACATCCATTCTCTCTCAGCAGTGTTTCACTGACCCCTCCTCTGTGGGGGTTAGCATCACTCACATATTTGGGCTGATACTTTCTTGCTCGTGTTCTTTCAGGCCATTCAATGGGTGCTGTCTCTCTGCTTGCAGCAAGATATCTATGTGCTCACTCAGATGCTGTGTCTCTCGGTCATATGGTTATATTATGAGCTAATGTGATAAATTCCCTCTGACTGAGCTCCTCTGTCATACAGCCACATTCTGAGGTAGTTTATCCCTCAGATCAGTCTCATTTCACTCATTCTCCCTGTTGTAGTGTACTGTGGCCCTCGTGGAAGCAGGCCACAGACCTGCTCCCCAAATTGCAAGCAGGATCCCAGGACCTACTTCCCACTGTCCTGGGTCCCTGGCTGTCACTCTCTCACCACACAAGTTCTAATCAGCATATTCAGTCACTGGGGGTTGTGAACTACAATGCCAGAGGGGTTGTTACATATAGATGATGAGATGTCGCACAAGGGGGAAATAAGAAGGGTTAAAGAGAGATAGTCAGCTCTTTGTACCAAGACTAGATCATGGTTTGTGGCCATATGCATTCTCTTCTTGACTTCTGAGAATGATCATCACTTGGAAAGCTTACATTTGATGCCTTTTTGTTTGTGGTTTATTCATGTTCACAAGAAACAACATTTCTTATTCCAGTTTCTGCCTGGCTTCAATCTTTGGCATCTTTTGCGCTCCTAGAAAGACTGCAATTTAGCCAGACAGGTTGTAATCTGATTAGTTTTTTGAGCTATTCCATACTGGGTGCTTGTTAATTTTTTCAGGAGTCACTTGAAAACTTGGACATCCCCTCCCTTATCATTTCGGTTATCACTGTGTTCCCATATTCTCTGTGACACCCGGTCCTGGTTCTGTCCCAAACACATGCAGTCAGCTCTCTCTGCCACCCAAGACGATCCCACAGACAGAGCCTTTCAGTTCCTAGGCCTCTTCCCCACCAGCGCCTGATTTTATAACAAAAACAAAACAATAAAACTGGATACAATCAGAAAAGGATGTTGCAATTGAGGACATCTAAAGAATTAACAATCAACCTCATCAGCAAGTCTTGTTCTCATACTTTATGCAGTCTGTGACTGTTTATGAGCAATGATACAATGACAGAGTCCTCCCTCCCATAGCACAACGCTCCTGTGTCAGCACCTTCTGTGTGTAATTGACTGGGATGTCCATGCATGATGAGGCAGGTCTGCTGCGCTGTGGAGAGAATGTGAAGTTGATACTCGCCCTGTTCAGACATGACCGCCAAAGAATAACGCAACAGATCCATTAAATTACTTCCCATTTCTGTACACAACAGATTACATGCATTGTCTAATACGCTGGTGCTGGAGGTGTACAGATTTACAGCATACAGAGCTGTATTGCACTGGTCGGCTGTGTGTAAATATACTGTGGTACATTATAAGAGTGGCCTCTGGGACTGATGCAGAGTTGGCTGCAATTGCGCAGCAAATCACGGGCACAAATTGCGTTAACTAACAAAGGCACAAGTGCAGGCATATGCAAAGGTGAAGATACATGAACGTCTGCACCAGTACCATAAGCACCCGGATTATACCAGACGTATGTCACCGGCACTTACTTCAATGTTTATAATCATTTGTTTTATCTACAATATACATATTCGCTATCCGGCATCAAATAAAATTTCAGGAACCTTTTTAGTCTTGTATGTGAAAATAAATAAATGCATTTGCTTAAACATGCACATAAAAGCATAACATATGCACATGCAACAAAGAAAGCACATATGAGCGTCAGCAGAGCATTCATAACAAGCCAATCGCAAGCTGCTCACAATTGCTGGGAGAGCAGCATCATCCGCTATTTGAACCTGCCATTGACCACCCGCAAATAATATGGCTTAGACCAGCATAAACGGGTCTGTGTCCCGGGCTGCATCTGTTCATAACTGCGCAAACACATCCCATACACCCATCCATGAGCCAGATAATGGGTAGGGGAAAGTGCCTGTGTGGACTCCTAGACTATGCACGCAGCATCATATGCTAAAGCTAGGGGAAAGCCCGCAGCCACACAACCACAGCAATACAAACGAGGTAGCACATATGAGTTTCCGCAGGGCATATCGCACGCTGTTCACTATTGCAATATCCAACCTAGGCTGCAAACGCAGGCGCCGCATTTATCAAGGCTGCGTGCGCAGCAAGAAGCGGCCACACAAGCGAGAACAATCTTGCAGCGTGAAATATACAATACTAAAACACAGCAGAAGATTGCACTGTGCAAGCCATAATATTACTGCGCAGCACACGATTGCATTGTGAAATCTAGAATACTAAAGCACAGCAGAGTTGGGGCCATGGCTTCGATTCCCACCAAGGCTGGGCTTGTGTGGGTTTTCCTCCCAGTCCAAAAACCATACTGGTAGGTTAACTGGCTTCAGACAAAAATGGACCCTAGAATGTGTGTGTGGCAGGGAATTTAGACTGTAGCGCCAATGGGACAGGAACAGCAATCAATGATTACATATTCTCTATACATGATTAGATCTATATAATAGATCTCAGGCCTAACAAGGGTAATACAAATACAATTGTGGGTTCCTTAAAGCTGCACTCAAGTTACACACCGATTCTTATTGTATGTCACACAAGCTGAATAAAATATTGATGCTTTATAAAGCAACATTCAGCATATTGCATATTTATATTGATATTCTTCTGTTTGTATTTTCTTTGTCAATTGCTAGTTTTACTGTAAAAAAAAATAAACAAAAACCCATAGAAGGCTGTATATCTAAAATACAGTATTGTGCACAATGTATGGACATTTCAAATAGATATTTGTGCAAATGTTATAATGCTATTTTGAAGCATATTGTGCAAATGTCTTATCTTCAAGTGTTAAACATTATTAACACAAGATAACCCCCCACCCTAGAATAGCAATTATGTCTCTGCAAGCTCCATGAAACCCTGTTTGCCTGGTTGAAAGGTTTGTATGCAAACCTCTCCATAAAGCCCAGAGCCGCAGGGAGAGTAGTAACACTACAATTATTGTGTGAGTGTGTTTATCTAAGCAAAGTGTGAGCTCATTGTTCGGTCTGAAAACACCATTTATTACAAGAACAGCTGAGGCTTCGGGTGAATGCTCTCCATTTGTCCTAACACATCCCATATAAACAGAATGTCTGGTGTTACTGACAGATCTACTCCCCAGTACAGAGCTGGACGCAGAAGGCTGCGAGTATTTCTCATCTGCGGTCCTTTTGTGATCCTTTTAGAGTAATACATATTCTTGCATTCATTTCACTTTAACTTAAATCCACAGTCATAATAGCAAATATTGTGATTAAAAACATTCACTTTTTTACTTTATTGAAAACATTGATCTAAATGTGTATGTGCCTGTGTGGAGATTGTGTGTTCTCCCCGTGATTACATGCGTTTCCTCCTACAGTCCAAATTATACCGGCAGGTTAATCGGCTGCTGACCAAACTGACCCTAGCATGTACGCAGCAGAACATTTAGACTGTAAGCTCCATCGGGGCAGGAACTAATGTAAATGATTAATATTCTCTGTAAATCGCAGTGTAATATTATGGCGCTACATAAACAGTAATACCATCGACCTGTAACTGTCTCTAGATCTGTTAATCAGGTCAACACATTTCAGAGTCCTCTTTACAGAACAGCTTCTGATTATGCTACATATACCTGAATAAAGGTAAAGACTGACTCATCCATTCCAAAGCACAGGATTTCTTCTGCTTCTGATATAGGTGTATTTGTGCGTTTAGGATTGTAATCCTTTGTAGAGCGCAGGGCTTTCCTGCTTGGCCTCCTCCTACACACTCCATGAACCCCTGAACAAGGCAAAACCCGTAAGCTCTTTTGGGGGCATAATTCAATAAATAGCATAGTGCCAACAGAGCCACATGGCAATGTCTGGCCTGAAATACACACTTACCTTTGTGCACACGTAAAAAATGAGTGAAGACTTCAGTTTCGTTTTAACTGAAAGTGTGCGCTGGAACACATTTCGTGAGACTCCTGCGGCTAATTAAATTCCCCCCAAAGTATTGTACTTCTTGAACTGGGGATATATTTTTATTTCTCCCAAAAGTCGTTGTTTTTTTGTTTTTTTCACCCCGGCCTGGCTGGCCATATATTGGTGAAACCAAATCCAGTCTGAGTACTGACAACTTTGGTTATTATACCAGCACCACTGAAACCCGCCAATGCTGCTTTCACTTGAACCAGTTATTTTTGGCCTTTTGGCTGGACTCAGACTGAAGAGGACTTGGGAACTGTTGAGTTACTGTCAGCAAACCACCTGTTTTCAAATATCCTGCTGCCTGGTTTACCTAATAAATTGTTCACTGACTTGAGTCAGGCAGTAGGAGATTTGAATCAGCGGTTCAAGTGGAACTGGTGCGTGACTGGAAAGTACCACAATTTTTGGGAACTCCTCAAAATATCTCTTGATTGGAGTAGAATTCAGTTAAACACACCTGTGTTATGAACTTCTGATTCGGGTACTAAAAACCAAGGTTTGAAGGAGGGGAGCCCCTTAAATGCACACTCTGTCATCTCCTTAATGGTGCTAATTATCATAAAGGCTCATATAGGTTTTCAATAGTATTTTTATTATTAATTTTTCAAAAATTATGGGGTACAGAAAGAAGAAAGGGATGGGGGGTAAGGAAAGGACACAAAATAAAAAGGGGAAGGATTGAAGGGGTACATAGTGGGGGGGAACACATTAAACAATTCTGCTGTTAAACCATATTGAACACATGGGGGAGGGAACCTAATAGGATCCCTTCCAATTCGTGAAAGTTACACTGGTCGACATATAGGTTTTTTTTTTAACACTATGAATGTTCATCCAACTGATCTCTGTACATACAAAATTTATTCAGCATATTAAAACATTTAGAAATACTTGTTTTGATTTAAATTGGACCAGTACAAAAAAATAATAATAATAAAAAAAAAAATGCACCCTTCCAATTGTTTACCAATAGTGGGCCAAAACTTTCCAACCAGTCCAGTCAACTGGTTTGATTGGCTAGATTTAAACATTGATTGTTTGTCCCCCACATAAACTACTTAGTATTAATGTGCTTCTAAACTGTTTTAGAAGATCAATCATTTGCAATACGTCTATGTAGTTTGTATATTTCATGTGTGTCCCACTTTTTGTTAACTTAAATTCCAACACAGAAGTTAAATTGCACCTAGGGTTTACAACCAGGACTATTTTAAATACACACGCTGCAAACACTGCAATTAGTCCCAATGCGTGCAGTTGATACTATACACTTGAACTAATTACAATGATTTTATGGTTGACCTGGAAGCCCTATTTGCATTATATTCGACTCCATCTCTGGGAAACAAGAAATGGCTTGTGGCAACACAAATCTATACAAATGAGTTTATTTGCAAGGCTTATCTGTACATAAAAGAATGTTCGGTGTGTGCACTTGGCAAGATTTTATTGCCAGTACCATATTGAGACAAGACAACTTGGGCCAAATACCTTAGATATTTTTCATCACACAAATCCACTACCTTACATAATTCTCATTTTGTGAAAAGAGCCGGACTACAAAAGGCTTTACTCATTTTTTCCGTCAAAACAATATTACTTGGGCATTAGCTCCACCACCTGTCTGTGTCAGGTACGAGAGTCACACAATTTACACAAAACATATTCTAAAACGGATCGCATGCTTTCAGTCTTCAAAGGCCAAGCACAATTATTTAAGCCATCCTTTTAACCAGTGCTAAATCAGAAAACATAATCTGATTCTCTCAGTCTGGAATGCGCAGACCTGCTAAAACTCTCTTTTTAGCCATCTAAAACAGTCCAGTTATGCTTCATTCTTTAACTATCCAGTATCCATGAAAAACGCTAACACAGTTTAAGGTAATACATTGGTTTGCAAATTAAACTTCCATGGGATCGCTTAACAAAAACAGTCCTGTTAACCAGCAAATGTTCATGCAGAACTCCAAACGTAACCCCACAGACCCTATTATGGCTGGGAGGTTAACATTTAAAATGTGATTAATACAGTATCATTTATTTATATAGTGCCACTGATTCCGCAGCGCTGTACAGAGAACTCACATCAGTCCCTGCTCCATTGGAGCTTACAGTCTAAATTCCCTAATGTACACACACATACAGACAGAGACAGACAGACTAGGGTCAATTTTGATAGCAGCCAAATAACCTCTTAGTATGTTTTTGGAGTGTGGGAGGAAACCGGAGCACCCGGAGGAAACCCACGCAGACACAGGGAGAACATACAAACTCCACACACAGATAAGGTCATGGATGGGAATTGAACTCATGACCCCAGCGCTGTGAGGCAGCAGTGCTAACCACTAAGCCACCGTGCTGCCCACAGTATACAAAACTACACAAAAGATGTGTTAGCAAGACCAGTAACTATAAATGCTGAATTACTAATACATATGTTATGTGTGTAATACACACACACAGACCCACTGGGTGCAAAGGTCTGACCAGATAGATGTCATTGACGTCTGTGGAAGAATGAAACAATTGGAGAAGACTGAAGCAGCTGGTAATAGAAAATAATACTGTCTTAATAGTGTGGTCCTAGACCCAGAAACACTCAGATCAAACTCATAAAAATCCCAAGTGATTTCAACTGGTATTGATTTTTCTGGCTTATTAGTATGAAAAGCAACATGTAGTAGCTATAACATATAATAATTTACACTAACAGCAGAAAGACAGAAGCACAAAGGCAGGGTATGACCCAAAGATTTATAGCATGTCCAGGGTCAGGCCCAGTTGGTTCCCAGGTCGTGACTAAGCGCAGTAATTGAAGAATGATTAACATAAAAGATATAATAGAAAAGGAATCATTGTGAAACACCACATTTCTCAAACACAGATGAAGCATGTGTAATTGCAATGAACGGTCACACTACGCCATAAATGCCAATGTTCATATCTTCTCCCCAAGGAAGTCATGAGACAGGGGGTTGGAGGGGGCGTAGCCATGCACCACCCATAAAATGCCGAAATTCACGGCATTGAATAGCTGGGGCGGGGCTTAATGACACGATTAAGCCCCACCATTCAATGCCATGAATATCGGCAAATCCGGGAGGTTTGCCTACTATTCCGAGAGGACTCCCCGAAATTTGGGAGCCTCCTGGGACTTCCAGGAGAGTGGGCAAGTATGCATCACACATTTTTTCCTGCATAGGTCTGAAATACCAGAAAACAAGTTTGTAAACCTCAAACACAGACCACCATAGCAAATCACATTATGATTAAATACACCCATGTGGATTCAACATTTTCATTTTCCATTCATAAAAACACACAGATCATGGAGTGTAACTTATGCAAGAGAAAGTTTACGTGGCTTACTCTATAAATGGGGATATAACAAAGGTGTGGAATTGCAAACTAATCCATGCTGGTAAAGCAACATCTATGTTAATCCTTTAGTATGGCAAGCCCTGATTTACAGAACTTGTTTGGTTAGTTTGCTAAATTGGAGCAATACTGCCATCTAGTGGCTACACACAAAAATAAAAGTTGCCTACAAAAGACCTTTATCAGGTTCAAACTCATCAAAGCCAACTGCAAACTGACTTTTTAAGTCCACTGAGGGGCACTGCATGGAGACTTCAGAGCCTAAATGGCTTTTTGGCAACTGCACATAAAACATGACAAACATATGAATCCCTAGAAAGGTTTCGTTTATAATGTGAGTGTTGAAGAAGAGTTTCTATGTTACATCAAGGGCTAGATTTACTAAGCTGTGGGTTTGAAAAAGTGGAGTTGTTGCCTATAGCAATCAATTAGATTCTAACTTTCATTTTGTAGAAGTACTAAATAACTAGAATCTGATTGGCTGCTATAGGCAACATCTCCACTTTTTCAAACCCGCAGTTTAGTAAATATACCCCCAAATGTTTGAGTTTAGGTGCCATTTCAATTGCCCTCTAGATCTAGATTTCTGAAGGAACTTTTCATTAGGATACATTTTATGACACAATGTGGAAGTTTTGAGGCTTTCCCACAGAAAACACTGAATAGCAATAATGATCACATGGCTACTTAAGAGGTCACAGCCTGGTTTCTATTGACTAGTGCTCAGTGCACAAGTGGATTAACACTAGCATAGCCGCTGCTAGAGTGACCAGGCCATGGAAGACAGGGGGTCACTACTGCAATTCCCAAATGCACTGCATCAGGGTGCAACAGAGACAAACACACTCACTCTTTTTCTAAGTCTGCCAAACAGGCCAGACTGTGTCTATATTGGGGAAACGTTTTTCTACCTCATTTCTCATTTCCTAATTCAAGTCTATCAGTCCTCCTCCTAACTTCCTTGTCCTGGCTCTCTCCCCGAGTTAGTACTAGAGATGAGCGGGCTCGGATATCTGAAATCCGAGCCCACCCGAACGTTGCTGATCCGAGCCGGATCCGAGACAGATCCAGGTATTCCCGCCAATTACAAAACTGAAACCGAGGCACTGAGTCATAATCCCGCTGTCGGATCACGCGATACTCGGATCCTATAAATTCCCCGCTAGCCGCCGCCATCTTCACTCGGGCATTGATCAGGGTAGAGGGAGGTTGTGTTAGGTGGTCCTCTGTCCTGCTATATCTCGTGCTGTGCTGTGCTGGGGAAATAACAATGCCCTTAGAAGGACACAGCACAGCACGAAAAATTAAAAAAAAAAAGTGTTATAAAAAAAAAAAATATCCAAAAACAATCCTGCAGTATAAGTCCATTGGTACTACAATATTACAAAGTTCACTGATTCTGCAGAATAGACTGGGAAATAGTGGAAATGATTGTTATTGAATGTTATTGAGGTTAATAATAGCGTAGGAGTGAAAATAAACCAAAAAAACTTGATTTTAACACTTTTTATGTTTTTTTCAAAATAAATCCGAATCCAAAACCTTTCGTCAAGTGTTTTGCGAAACAAATCCAAACCCTCAAGCAAATCCGAATCCAAAACACAAGACACCAAAAGTGGCCGGTGCACATCGTTAGTTAGTACCACCCTATTTGTGTCTCACCCTTCCCTTTAGAATGTAAGCTCTCATGAGCAGGGCCCTCTTTCCTCTTTTCTACTGCTCATTCACCCTCTGTACCTCTTTGCCTGCTTCGCTAGCCCTGTTTTCCCTGTCTTCTTAAGCTTTGGCCTTCTTCTTGCTGATTTCTACCATCCTTTTCACTATCTGTCCCAGATATAATCTGATTTGCTTTACCCTGTCACCTGTGTTTGTATACATTTTTGTATCATGTTGTGTCTTGATTCTGTTTTCTGTATATGTAATGTACGGTGCTGCGGACCCTTTGTGGCGCCTTATAAGTCAAAGATAATAATAATAATAATAATAATAATAATAATAATAATAATAATAATAATAATAATAATAATACCTCCACAAACCCCCATCCCAGTGTCACCTATGGTTCTCTTCCACAAAGCACACAAAACAGGGGTGCTCACACACAGAGCACAGGGAAAGGTACACAGCACTATGCAAGGGGGGCACAAAATTCTGGGAGGGGACAATGTATAAATACAGACCCAGAACAGAGGAGATTGCAAACACGCTCCTCAAATCTCATGCTGAGGCTATACCTCTGCTATAGACACTTTTCCAATACAGCAAAGTTCAGTAACCCTTTAAAGCATGCCCACTGCCATGCTATTTACGAAAGACGGAGAATAAACTTTATTGCTTGCGGAAATACCATTCCCTTTTACAACAATGATTATAGATTATCTTGTAGTACACATTGTGAACTTCCCCTATCCAATCACAGGAAGCACAAAACAAGTCAAGTGAACTTCCTGAGCTTATAGTGCTTTAAAAGAATTGTTAAAATAAACAAATATAAAATGTTCTGGTGTAACTTATTTCAGAATGCAAAAGACAACATAAAACACCTAGGAAATGTCGGCTCCAACAAGCCTAACTGGGTAGATTTAAAGGTCTTATACTTTTAAAAAGCAAAAGACTTCTGTCCCAGCTTGTATTTCCAAAACAGTGAATGAGCTCAGTGCTGCCATCTCTGGTCAGAATTTTAGTTATTTCCTCAGTCATGTCTCCACGGATGGAGAGCGTGTGGAAGTGATCAAAGTCTTGTCTCCCCAGCTTGCGTAGGCGGCGGGCTGCTGAGCGGTAACACTTCCATGGCTGTGGCTCGACCAGCAGATAGTCACACAGCGTTGTTAGTCGACTAAGAAATTCCACCAGTCCGTGGTCGCCATGATTTAGGTGGATCCACATGGTTATGGACATACAGAATCCAATATGAAAGGTGGATCGGCCAAACCTATCCAAGAAGTTGTGTAAGGCATCTAGTGAGGAGGCATCCATGATGTCCAGAGAAGAGAACGTGATGGAATCGGGGCAGGGGTTTGAGCTTTGAGCTCTGGTAATCAGATCGGAGTCAATGTCACAGCACAGGAAGTGGACATTGTCCCGCACATGTGAGGACCCCAATGGCTGCACAAGATATTTATACAATCCGACACTCAATTCCTGCAAGACAGCAACAAAACAATATATTACATTTACCACTGACAGCCTGTGATACAGCAAGCAGATATTTGATCAATAAACTGGAATATTGAGAGAGACCAAGAAAAATATTTGGTGCAATTGTAAAAAGTTTCCAGGGGGTAAATGTATGATTCTCCGGAAATCGGCGACTTTGCAGTGAAAATTTAAACCGGCGATGGCTTGTAAAGACAAACATACAGTGAATGATACAATTACCCCCTGGACTGTTGTCCAGGCTTGTAGCATTTCTTCCACACAAAAGTCCATCTCCTACACAGAGAGGAGGGAGCCATGAGAGCTTAACCAATATTCCTGAGATCAATTCACTATTGAACTGACAGTCTGAATAATAATTCAGCCACAAAATGGCTGCCATCCCTGTGTGTAGATGGGAGTACACTTTAAACATTATTTTTCAAACTATATAAATAATAGCTCTAATCACAGGGTCACGGGTGCTTTTTGGAATCTTAAGGAAAGTATCACATTACAATCATTCACACCCACGACTGAATATGACAAGGGGATCTCCATTGTCCCTGAAGGAAAATGTCTGCACTAGAAGACTTTGTTACCAAAAGCCCAGAACGGATCCTGAAAAGAATGTCTGACTGTGTAAATAAACATAACACAGCACAGCGGTCTTATAATACAGGACCACTTGTGCATTCATAGGCCCAACATATATTGATTTCTAGTGGGACTTATATCACTCAATGAGGGTTGGGGGCACCAGACAAGTAGGCAGATAAACAATGAAAGGGGAAGACGGTGTAGAGTGCGTTCCAATGTAAGGCATGAGAAAAGGTTATGGACGGGTATGTATTAAATATTTTATATGTCTGTAGGGTGTTATAAGGAGTGGGGGGATGGGTATTGTGGCTGAGGTAACGTAGGGTGCAGACTCAGATTTTGGGAAGAGGGGGTATTGGTTTAAATCGATTCTCTGCACAGATGAGTATTTAAATTAAATAAAATGGCCATACATATTGCTTGGTAAAGTATAATGATGTTTCACTCAGATTTCATAAAGAACAAAATGACCAAGAAGTTTCAATATACTTGAATTGAATATTTAATAATGTAATATCTTCTGAAGAAATATTTTTTCAGATAAGGGTCTACCTACAAATCTACATGGTATATGTCTCAGTATCCTGCCCCTTTAAGATATTGTTTAATTTTTGTCAGTAAAAGTATTTTTTTTTTTAATGGTTTTCATTGCAATACCAAAGCAATTGCACTGGACTGCATAGCACGTTTCATAATACATTATACATATAGCGGCTATAATAACTTGGTTCCACACCAAGTACATCATCTCTGAAAACCCATCTCTTCAGACAAGCTTATAATATTCCTCAACTACCCTCAATCTCCCTAGGTTATCCTATTACCACCCTCTACACAGCTAACACATGACAACAACCCTCTGACCAACATAGTTGTGTGACTGAGCATACAGCCTGCTAAAAAACTTTGTAACCTTTGCATTCTAGCTGGACAAATATTCAATATGATGTAGCACTTACCCTTCCTTGTGTATCAAACCATTGTCCCATAGATTGTAAGCTTGCAAACAGGACTCTCTTACCTCTCTGTATGTATGTATTACCCAGTATTGTTTTATTACTGTTTGTTCCTAATTGTAAAGCGCTACGGAATCTTCTGGCGCTAAATAAATAAATGATGATGAAGTACATAAGCTGTAACCCAAAACAACCAATCAGATGCTAGTTTTCATTATGATGGTGCATTTTGCTAGGATCAGAGCACCTATTGTATGTGATCAACATTTACTGCTTGTCTGGAAGACCCTAGAGCAGTGGATTCCCATATTTTTCAGTTCAAGACACCCTTAGGGTCTCCAAAAATTTTTCAAGGCACCCCTAAACCAAAATAAGTAGTCCCTCGCCTTGCTTACCACTGGCCCTGGCCGAGGCACCCATGTGAGATCTCCAAGGCACCCCAGGGAGCCTAGGCGCACAGTTTGGGAACCACTGCCCTAGAGTTTAACTAGGTGGAAGTAGAACAACCTGTAGCCAATCAGATCATCAGAATGCTCACTGCAGCACAGATTAGTTCAGATGCATGTGCTGATAATGTGGGAGACAGACCTGTCCACTCCTGTAATATTAATGGTACTATATCAGTTCAGACATTCATAGTAATGACATACACAATGATGAGTGGCTGGAAAAAAAAAATACTTTTCAATATTGAAGTAATGCTGCCATCTTGTGGCCAAATATATACTTCACAGAAGCACTGTTCAAAACCTGTACAGTATACATATTGGTCTATTTATTACACACTGGAAAATTCAGCTTAAAGATGAGTGACTTTATCAAAAGTATTTAGTGTACTGAAACCTAAAAAGAGAAAACCAGCCAAAAACACGGGAGTGTGTTAGCATGATCATAGCAGCTTTTGATGTTCTGTCTCCGTTGTTCTTAGGTGCATTTCAATACACTATAAGCCCAGCTTGAACACACTTCAGGGATAATTGATCCCAGTAGACATTGGGCCTGATTAATTAAGAAAACTAAGGCAAAATAAAGAAGCACATTTTCTCCCAGACAAAACATGTTACAATGCAAGGGGTGCAAATTAATTTATTATTGTGCACATAAGTTCAATACTGGATGTTTTTTTTTAATGTAGCACACAAATGCTTCATAGCTTTACTTTTACACTGAAATTTTAAATTGATCTAGGACATGCCCTAACCCAACTATAAATCTGTCCCAACATTTTAAATTTACTTCCCCACAATGCAACATGGTTTTGCCAAGGTGCAAAGTTACTCCTTGTTTTTGCTTTACTTTCCTTAATGACTCAGGCTCAATGTGTCCACAGTGCTCATGTTGACTGCTGTAAAGAGTATGGAAGAAAGAAAAGTGCATGTTGCATTCAAGGTACACCCAATGTTCACATGGATGTTTAAGTATATTATGAATGCATTGTCTACTGCGGCGGTTCCCAAAGTGTGCGCCGTGGCTCCCAGGGGCGCCGCGGGCCAGCCATAGAAAAAAGGAAGGAAATAGAAACTTACCAATCCGCGCGGCGCCAGGACCCAGCTGCTGCGGGAGAGAGGAGGCTGCTGGGTCCTGGCGCCGAGCGGATTGGTAAGTTTGTTTTTTTTCTTTTTTCTATGGCTGGCACCTGGCGCGGGGCAGAGTGAGAGGGATCGTGGCAGAGGAGGGGGACAGCGTGACAGAGGGCAGAGGAGGGGGACAGCGTGACAGAGGGCAGAGGAGGGGGACAGCAGGGCAGAGGAGGGGGACAGCAGGGCAGAGGACGGGGACAGCAGGGCAGAGGGCAGAGGAGGGGGCAACATGAGAGGGGGCCGTGTGCCTGGATGCAGAGGGGGCCGTGTGCCTGGATGCAGAGGGGCATTTTTGCATGCAACTAAATAAGTATTTCTGTCATGACCTAAATACTTATTACAATTTGTTGACCCAACTACTTCTAAAACAGGACTGCTCAATTATTATATTGGAGGGGTGCCTTGAAAAAATTTGGAGACTCTAAGGGTGCCGCGAACTGCAAAAGTTTGGGAAGCACTGATCTCCTGCACAGGAGACCAAATGACTACTTGCCAAGCTATCTCCCGCAGCTCCAGCCGTTATGGACAGCGCTATCAAAGTACAACAATTTAACTGGCATTTTAGCTTAATTTTAACTTTGCAACAAGCACTTTCATTACTTGCAGCCCCTTTTGCAGAAACATAAGCCAGATGGTTTCACCAAAAAGCTACTGGAGCTTTTCTACAAGAAATCACAGGCATTTCATTGGCGGAAACCATGACTTAAGTGCTGTGATTTTACCTGTTGTTTCTCCAAAGTATCAGGATGTGATCATCTCTGCTAACGTGGAGCGAACATTATCCACCATAGATGGGAATGGCTACAAAAATCTGGAGAAAAGCTAGTGATGAGGAACAAAAGAACTTGATGGCTGAAAGAAACCTACAGGTCCATCTAGTTTGCAATTTTATTTTTCTTAATTTGAATGTGTACAAACCGTCGAATTTTCAAATTTTAAAACCAATTCGCAGAACCGCTTCAAGAAACGAACAACAACTGGTTCTAGCAAATCTATTCCTTTACCTTTTAATTTTACTTACATAAGGCAAGCTGTACAGGCCAAATGCAGGCTGCACATTATGGGACTGGTTGACTAAGAAATGTAAATGCAGATACGTGCCGCATTTTGCGCTTCATCACTCTGTGAATGCACAAACCCAAAACGTGCACCAAAAAAACACAACTCATGTTCGCACATAAATGACTCTTCTGACAGCCATGGGCTGAACAGGGAGGGTAAGTGGTGCATGTACATAGTCAATGTACAGTAAGGCTGTGATAAGTTCGAGCACATGTAGCAGAGTCCGATTCAAGCTTTGCACCAGCTACAGGGCAGATAAAGTGCTGCATGATAGTGATGACAGTTGTGTATGCTTGCTATAACATGCGTTTGCAATCAGGGGCAAATGAATTATATGTATGGTAACGTCAATAACAGCCTTATAAATCTATTTTATGCAAAAAGAAAAATGCTTTTTTTTGCAGTTTTTTCATTAATGACTATATCTGATGAGACTTTATATTGAACATAAGTATCTTAGGTATTCTGAGGTGTGCCGTGTTTATCGCAATACGGCAAGTGATGTATAGGCAGACCTGTATGTTTCTTCAGATCCGCTTGTAGTTGTATACGGACGTTCATATGCCTGCATTATGTGCTTTTTAAGAAAAAAACCTCACAACTCATTAGTGCCTTAATAAATAGGGCCCTGTGTGTCTGAACCACTAGTGCTGGGCTCCATATGGTGTACATGAGGCAGCTATGCAGGACACTACCTACAATTGTCTTGGGAATGTGTGGACAGCACAGTGGCTAAGTGGTTAGCACTTCTGCCTCACAGCACTGGGGTCATGAGCTCAATTCCCGACCATGGCCTTATCTGTGTGGAGTTTGTATGTTCTCCCTGTGCTTGCGTGGGTTTCCTCCCACACTCCAAAAACATACTAGTAGGTTAATTGGCTGCTATCAAAAATTGACCCTAGTCTGTCTGTGTGTATGTATGTTAGGGAACTTAGACTGTAAGCTCCAATGGGGCAGGGACTGATGTGAATGAGTTCTCTGTACAGCGCTGCGGAATCAGTGGCGCTATATAAATAGAAGATGATGATGATGATGAGACAGGCACTTTCCTGTTCTTCATCCTAATCACCTACTTGATGCACCATGCATGAGTCAATCAATGACGGGCAAATATTATATAAGGTGGACAAAGTACTAGCTGGGCATGAGGTAGTTAACGCTGGCAGAGTTTCTAGGTTTGCCATGGGAATCTGTCGCTCATAGGGCATGTTATCAGAATGTTTCAGAATGTTGAATGGGATTCTATCTAGCCTAAAATGTAGGCCCGTTAATGCCAAACATACTGGACCCATAGAGACCCATAAAGAGAATACAGCACATAAACTACGCTCTGCTCAGTGAAAGAGATCCCCATACTCACTCCCGTGTTACATCCCACGTCCAGTGCCAGCAGCGGCTGATCCACTCCGTCCTGTCTCTGCAGAAGTTCCAGGAGTAACCCAGGAGGTAAAAGCTTAACGCGGCCCTCGGGTGGATGGAAACTATAATAATTAGGGAAATTCCCGTATGGAGCAGCACCAGGGTCCAGTGGGTGAGCCGGCTCTGATTCTGCCATCATCACCATGTGAGTGTCAGCAGCTGAACTGATAATTTCCGGTTGCGGCCATCTTGCTTCACCCAACACGTGAATACTTAGGAAGATGCCATGTTCTTACACCCAAAATAAAATCACCAAAGGCTACATTTATTATCTGGTTCGTGTGTGCCACGTCATGTGATGAAATAGTTCTTATTTCACACGTTTTTATTTCAATTAGACATTTTATTCAGTAGTTATTCCCCATTGACTTTTACATATATCATATATAAGCAGGACAGGCTCAGCAAAAACAATAGAAGGCATGTCAAGTGAATATAAGGATGTCAAATTAAACTTCTGGATTATATCTTCGACACACTTACTGTTAAGATACTTTGTCATGTTTTACATGTGGAATAACAGCTATTTTCTGGTATAGTAATGCAGAAATGTCATGGTGAATATCTGAAAACCCTCTGCACTAGAACTATAGTACTCATGCAAAATAAAAATATAGCACTCAATTCTTAATTAATATTTGGTATTTTCTCTACAACCGGGTGCTCCATCAGTAGTATGATCACATTAAGTAAAGAAAACAGAAATAACTACTTTTTTTGGTAATACCCCACGAGTGCCCCACACAAAAAGTAATACTTTCTCCTTTTTCTTTAGTGTAATGCCCAAATGTCGATAAGAAATTGTAAGAACCTGTATGTGTTTCATGAAAGAGGCGCGTTTTTCTCAGATCCCCTAAACCCACACACTAAATCCGTCGCATATGCGCTCCCCCATAACTGCACTGTATGCTGACCTTTCTAGTGCCTCATTACAGCAGCGAGACAGTGACAGTGACAGCTACGCAACCCGAATGCTCGAACCCCATTTATTTTTAACCTCCGGGTGTACTCAGGGTTAGTGTAAAGACAGTGAAGGGGGTGAGCCCCATCAGTAACTGAAGGCCCACAGCAAGAGAGAACATTCAGCAGGATCCCCACCTTCAGGGGTACCCCAGATAGAAAATAACCACAGCAGACACAGTGTTGGCACTATAGGGTAAAAGACAGAGTGTAAGAGAGAAGTCTGGCGTGTCCCTTCCTACAGGTTCCCCATGGAGTAGTCCCCTTTGAAAGACCCTCATACCACGAAGGGGGATCGCTGCACGGTGCGGCTAATTGGGAATACAGCTGTAAGGGAGGAAGAGACTGCATGGCTCAGGAGTTCCTGGATAAGGGGATATTTGTGCCTAAGGAAAGGAATAGTCCCTGGACAGTGGAATGGAATGTAGCATACGGAAAGCAGCTGCAGTAAGCTGTACATTAGCTCAGCTCTTTGCCCAAACTTCCACTTTTCCTTCCCACTCTTTCATTACATACACTAGCTAATACACATTCATCCACATCTCTCCATCATGCACCTACTCAATTTACGCACACACTCTTTCTCCTATTCACTTTCACCACTCATCTCCAAACTTCTCTTCTCTCTCTATCATCCTATTTCTTCCTGCCCTATTATTATTATTTCCCCCCACCGACCAGACTCGCCAGTCTACATAAACATAAATAATCCTCAGCAGTGTCGGACTGGCCCAGCGGGCTACCGGTTAAACCACCGATAGGCCCGGCTACCTTACGGCCACACCCCCTTTTACCCATGGGCGGAGCTTACCCGGAGGCCCCTCACGAGGACCCGGCGTCCTCGCAATTAAAAGATGACTGGCTGTCACTGACAGCCAGTCATCTTTCAATTGCGATCGCAGCTGCGATCATGTGACCCGCCCCCTCCCCTTGTCAGCTGATCTTCCCGCCGTATGAAGAAGGGAAAAGGAACAGAGCCTGCCCTGCAGCAATATCAACATATAGGTAAGTTAAGTATATTCTTTAAACATTTATTTATACTATATATATAAGGTCACATAGACTTCCACCCTTAGGCGGTAGAGTTACAGGGTGAGGACTTTGCTCACTTTGTATGTCATTGTTTTTTTTTATATTAATAGTTTATGATATACATATTACATATTGTAAGAATTTAGTTATGAACTTAATTTCCATGTATTCTAAACAAATGGGATACAGAGTTTGGATCTTGGAGTGCTCAGGCAGTGGGGTGGGGGAGAGCAGGATTATGCACAAGAAAAGAAAAAAAAAAAAAAAAGTTTACCTTAGGAGAGCCAAAGATGTCAATCAATCAATCTGGACCTTGTGACAACAGAATAATTACTGTGATTACCAGGAGCTGAACAGGGACAGCAGTGATTAGTTAATTTAAAAAAAGGAGCTCACAGTTGCTTAAGCCAGTGGTTTCCAAACTTTCTCAGCTCAAGGCACCCTTAGGGTCACCATAATTTTTCCAAGGCACCCCTAAGCAAAAATAATTACTGGGTAGTCCCGTTTTTTAAGTAGTTGGGTCAAAATGACGTAAGATGTATTTAGACCCCTTCACCATCACATTGTGCCCCTTTATCATATCACTGCGCCCCTTCACCACATCACTCTGTATCCCCTTCACCATCTCACACTATGTCCCCCTCTTCATCAGCTCACTCTCTCTGTCCCCCTCCTTCAGCGTCTCTCTGTCCCTCTCCTTCAGCGTCTCTCTGTCCCCCTCCTTCAGTGTCTCTCTGTCCCCCTCCTTCAGTGTCTCTCTCTGCGTCTCTCTGTACCCCTCCTTCAGTGTCTCTCTATCCCCCTCCTTCAGCGTCTCTCTGTCCCCCTCCAGCGTCTCTCTGTCCCCCTCCTTCAGTGTCTCACTGTCCCCCTCCTTCAGAGTCTCTTTGTCCCCCTCCTTCAGCGTCTCTCTGTCCCCCTCCTTCAGCGTCTCTCTGTCCCCCTCCTTCAGAGTCTCTCTGTCCCCCTCCTTCAGTGTCTCTCTGTCCCCCTCCTTCAGCGTCTCTCTGTCCCCCTCCTTCAGAGTCTCTCTGCCCCCCTCCTTTAGTGTGTCTCTCTGTCCCCCTCCTTCAGCATCTCTCTATCTCCCTCCTTCAGTGTCTCTCTCTGTCTCCCTCCTCCAGTGTCTCTCTGCCCCCTCCTTCAGCGTCTCTCTATCTCTCTCCTTCAGTGTCTCTCTGCCCCCCTCCTTCAGTGTCTCTCTCTGCGTCTCTCTGTCCTCCTCCTTCAGCGTCTCTCTCTGCCCCCCCCCCACCCCCTTCAGCACCTCTCTCTGTCCCCCTTCACTCTCCGTTCCTGTACTTACCTTCTCTCTTCATGTTCCGCTGTCTTCTGTCCTGATGTCCTCACTGCCGCTCCTCACTGACAATGTTGGACGTGATGACGTCACGCCCGTCAGTCAGTGAGAACAGCGAGAAGGATCCGGCGCTGGATGGGTAAGTTTTTTTTTTTTTCCTTCTTTTTTTTGCAGGGCGATCGCAGCACCCCTGTGACAGCGCCGCGGCACCCCAGGGAGCCGCGGCGCACACCTTGGGAACCGCTGGCTTAAGCCATAGATAGATGATTGATATATATATATATATATATATATAAATATATATATATATATATATATATATATATATATATATATATATAAAAATATATATTGTGTGTGTGTGTGTGTGTGTGTGTGTGTGTGTGTGAATTGTGGTCACTTACGTGGCATAACTTTGGGGTACTACTGTGTGGCATAACATTGGGGGCATATGTGGCATAACATTGGGGGACTACTGTGTGGCATAACAATGGGGGCACTATGTGGCATAACATTTGGGGCACTACTATGTGGTATAGGGGGCTACCTATCTATACTAAACTATAGGGGGGCTGACTATACTAAACTATAGTGAGGGGGGCTGCACAGAGAACACTATAGGGAGGGGGTGATGGGACCTATAATACTGAGGTGGTTTGGGTCTATAATTGAATGTGGGGCTGAGTGTGGGGAGGAGGGCTATCTATTAAATGTGAATATTAATTATTTAATGCTAGGAATGGTCGTGCGAAATGGATGTATTAAACGTAAATGCTATTAATTTATTGCTGGGGCTGTTTGGAGGGAGGGTAATAGGTTTATTTATTAAATGGGAATACTATTAATTTAATGTTGGGGTTGGTTGGAGGGAAATAGATCTATTTATCAAATGTGAGCACTATTACTTTAATGTTGAGGCTGGAGAGAGGCCTAATTATTATATGTGGGTGCTGTTGATTTAATGGCAGGGATGGTTGGCGTTTCTAGAGGTACCCATTATTTTTTCCAAATAGGGCCATCAACATTCCAGGATCCAGACAAGCCGCAACTAAAGAAACCAGCAGCCACAGGTGGTAAAAGTGACAACAACAGGTAGGACAGTCTGTCAAATGTTCTGAGTCTAGTGCAGGCTTGGTTAACTTGTGGTACTCCAGGTGTTGTGAAACTACAAGTCCCAGCATACCCTTACAGCAATAAGCTGCTATATATTGGCAAAGCATTCTGGGGCTTGTAGTTTCACAACACCCCCTCTGGTGGGCCCTTAGTTGTTGTGAACCTTTCTCCAAACAGATTTTAGAGTTTTGGCAATATCAAACATTTCAAAAGAACAACTTTGAACAGGAGTGGATAATTAATAGTCTTTAGGATTTAATCCGTAAATGCAATAAAAAGAGGAGATTCCAGAAGCATAGTGTGTAGGGAAATTCTGCCTACGGTAGATGTTCCACCCAATCATCTTGAGGCATAGCATGTCAAATAGTGCTCCAAAGTATGATTTATACTTTCTCATTAGTTTGTGGGTGGTATGCTTATGAGAAGCTGAGATTGCTGCCAAGTAAATTACAAATGCTCTGGAGAAGTGAGCTGTAAATTGTGCTCCCCTATCTGAAACAATATTTTCAGGAATATCACGTAACTTTAAGATATGTTGGATGAACAAGGAGGCCAACATCTTAGCAGTAGGAAGTCAACAGAGTGGTATGAAATGAGTCATCTTGCTGAATCTATCTACCACCACCCAAATAACAGTGAAGCCTTTGGAGGTCGGCAGTTCCCCAATAAAGCCCATGTATATGAGTGTGTCTAAGGGCATTTAGGAACACGTAATAGATTCAGTGAACCGTAAGGAATGGATTCAAAAGTCAGTACATAGTCCTGTATGTCCTGCCTCCAGGTTGGCCACCAAAGCAGCCTGGAGAGGTCTTTAGTCATCTTCCTAATACCGGGATGCTCAGAAAGTTCATGATCATGCAATTCAGAAAACACCAGTTGTCGAGACGAATCAAAAACAAACAAAAGACATTTGAAGTTTCCGTGGAAGCTAAACTTTGGTGCTGTCTTAATTTGAATGAGAGATCTGACATCAGAGCTACATGAATCATTGAAGCTGGAAGAATAGATGTGTTTATCATGGTTATGCAGAAAATTTCTAGAGAGAACATCAACTTTAAGATTCTTTGAACCAGATGATAGGAAATAACAAAATTAATCCTGATGAGAAAGAGAGAGCCTATCGTTCTTCTCTCGGGATTCCAATAATTGCTAAATTTTTATGGGCAATAAGAATAGTTACTGTGGGCATGATTCAACAAGGGACGTAAATGTCGATACGTGCTGTATATTGCGTAAAATCGCTCTGCGCATGCCCAAAACTGGACCATACGGCAGTGAACACAGTAATGTCCAATTCATCTTTGAGTGCAGTGTACCCTTACTACAGCCTCCAATTTCATAGGCAGAAAAGGGGGAAGGAACGTAGTCAATGTACAGTAATGGCGTGACCAGCTCGAGCACACGCAGCAGCGTCCGAATCAAGCTTTGAGTATCACTTGCACCAGCTACAGGTTGGTGTAAGTTCCAATTACTAGTTATGACAGTCACATGTGCATGCTAGAACATGTGTTTGCAGTCAGGACTGTAAACTGTAAAATCCATTTTATGCACAATAGACATTAATAACATGATAATAAATGCATTTTATGGGGGGGGGGTTGAATTTTTTTTTTTTAATGTTTTGTCGTTAATGCCTATGTTATTAACAAGTGATATTTATAGTTTTTTTCTGTGCATTCTTTTGTGACTTTATATTTCACATATATATTGGACGTATCCTGCACGGTATATTATCTGTTAGAGAAGAGCGCACCTATACCCGTGTACAACAATAGACGTATCTTTATATCTGCTCCTTGTTGAATACGGACGTGTGTATGTCACCTATTACCTGCTCCACTCGTTAGTGGCAACTCCTGCAGTTTATCGCTGTCATCTCTCCAAGTGTACTACTGCAATCACCTATTACCTGCTCCACTCGTTAGTGGCAACTCCTGCAGTTCCTACAGTTCATCGCTGTTATCTCTTTAAGTGTATTGCTGCAAATCACCTATTACCTGCTCCACTCGTTAGTGGTAACTACTGCAGATCATTGCTACCATCTCTCCAAGTGTACTGCTGCAAATCACCTATTACCTGCTCCACTCGTTAGTGGCAACTCCTGCAGTTCCTGCAGTTCATCGCTGTCACCTCTCCAATTGTGCTGGTGCAACTCACCTAATACCTGCTCCACTCGTTAGTAGTAAATCCTGCAGTTCATCGCTGTCATCTCTCCAAGTGTATTGCTGCAACTCACCTATTACATGCTCCACTCGTTAGTGGTAACTACTACAGATCATCGCTACCATCTCTCCAAGTGTATTGTTGCAACTCACCTATTACCTGCTCCACTCGTCAGTGGTAACTACTGCAGATCATCGCTACCATCTCTCCAAGTGTATTGCTGTAAATCACCTATTACATGCTCCACTCGTTAGTGGTAACTACTGCAGATCATCGCTACCATCTCTCCAAGTGTATTGCTGCAACTCACCTATTACCTGCTCCACTCGTCAGTGGTAACTACTGCGGATCATCGCTACCATCTCTCCAAGTGTATTGCTGTAAATCACCTATTACATGCTCCACTCGTTATTGGTAACTACTGCAGATCATTGCTACCATCTCTCCAAGTGTACTGCTGCAAATCACCTATTACCTCCTCTACTCGTTAGTGGCAAATCCTGCAGATCATCGCTATCATCTCTCCAAGCGTGCCTCTGCAACTCACCAATTACCTGCTCCACTCGTTAGTGGCAACTCCTGTAGTTCATCGCTGTCATCTCTCCAAGTGTATTGCTGCAACTCACCTATTACCTGCTCCACTCGTTTGTGGTAACTACTGCAGATCATTGCTACCATCTCTCCAAGTGTATTGCTGCAACTCACCTATTACCTGCTCCACTCGTTAGTGGTAACTACTACAGATCATCGCTACCATCTCTCCAAGTTTGCTGCTGCAAATCACCTATTACCTGCTCCACTCGTTAGTAGTAACTAATGCAGATCATGGCTACCATCTCTCCAAGTGTGCTGCTGCAAATCACCTATTACCTGCTCCACTCGTTAGTGGTCACTTCTGCAGATCATCGCTATCATCTCTCCAAGTGTGCTGCTGCAAATCACCTCTGTGGACTATCACTGAGCATCACTCAGTACTTCTACTCATTTGTGGCTATCTAGTGCCTACATTCTTCTCTGTTCTAGGTTATCTATCACTGCTCACTGGGAACTCCCCTAGAGGGCCACAACCTGCAGGGTGGAAGCTACCAAGCCAAAATTCCCTTGCGGGAACCTCTGGTGAAAACCTTTCACTTTGTTAGATTCCGCACCTCTTGGTGAAGTACCTCCAACCCCAGGCAGAATAGAAGGATCCCACTCATCCTAGTGAATCCTGACATGCTGCTGTTGAACCCCAGAAAATGGCACCCCTAACCTGATCTTGCGACAATAGCCTTTAAATTAGTGGGTACTGCCCAATGAACTATTGCTTGCACTTTAGCTAAGATTCATTGAGAAACCATCTAAAGAAATAATGTAGCCTAAGAATGAAATCTGGGGTACCTCCAACTCATATTTCTTTTTTTAGCTAATAATATATTTTCTAGTTCAAACTATATTTTCCGTTCAAGAACTTGACTGCCATGTGATGTTTGGACAGATTAGTTGAATCGATTAAGATATCTAAATAAACGACTACAAAACGTCCTAAGAAATGAGAGAGGTTAACATTTATTATATCCTGGAAGATCAAAGGGCATTACAAGGTATTTGTAATGTCCAGTGTTAGTATTAAAGGTCTTCCACTGATCACCGACTATGATTCTTATTGCGGTTATATTGTCCAAGATCTATTTTAATGAAAATTGTGACTCCATCGAGTTGATAAAATAACTCAGATATTAAGGGTAATGGTTATTGGTTCTTAATAGTGATCTTATTTAATTCTTAGAAATCAATACATTGAAGCAAACCTCCATCTTTTTTACAGACAAAAAAAGAAGCCTGCTCCCACTAGGGACCTGGAAGGGAGATAAAAACCCTTTGTCAAGATATTCTTTGATGTATTCTTCCATAGCCTTGGCTTCCATAGCAGATACGTATAATCTTGCTTTTGGCAGCAGAGCTCCAGGAATAAGGTCAATAGCACAGTCATATATTCTGTGAGGTAGACCCCATAGCAGTGACACATAGATTGATGTTTAAGCAGTTGTGAAAACAGAAATCACTCCAATGTATAATCTCACTGATCTTCCAATTGATTTCTGGATTATGTGGCACCAACCATGGATAGCTAAGGATTAAATGAAATGTTTGAGAGTTGGTAAAAAGATGAACATTTTGGAATGAAACATTCCAATCTTTGGTGTTGCTGGAGGAGTTGAATACTTGATGGGACTCCTGGGAGAGGTGAGCCATCTACTCCTCTCAAAGAAATGGAATTACAAAGAGGTAAGCATGGCATCTGCAAAGACTTGGCAAGATTATAGCCCATAAAATTGCCTGCTGTCTGACCATTTATAAAGGCAGAGTTGTGGTTGGTAGAAGATATACATTTTTAGAAATCAGGAATTCTTGAGATGTTTAACGTGGATTCTGATTCTAGACCTAGGAGAACTACTCCCTTTTTTTTCCTATGTCCTATAGTCTATATATGTCTTATTTTTAACAGAACAAAATGATCACCAAAACCACAATAAAGACATAGATTCATAGGTCTTTGCCAACTTTTCTCTTTATTAGAAAGATGGGAAACTCCTAGTTGCATAGGTTCAGAAAAGTCTGAAACTGAATAGTGGAAATTTGTAAAAGAAGATTGCTGTCTCTCCTCTTGACACCTCTTTCTAAATCTCTGCTTCATCTTCATTGTCACAACTTGATAAGAGTCTAGTCGAGTAACAACCTCTTGAACACACTGAAGCAGGTGGGCTGGATCCGACTCATGCTGTTCTACTCGTGCTAGGTGAAGAAGTAGCTCACGGGCAGACGGTTCACCTGGCCAAGGTATACTGTCACAACTTTATACAAGAAGTACCTGCTAACGTTGGCGCAGCTCAAGTAGAAGGTGTGAAATCTAACGCGCCCCCGGTCTTCTCCAGGAACCCCCACAAGAAGGTATCGGTTTTGATGCAGGAGACGCGCAGGTCACAGTCCTTTGCTGTGTCGTATAGCGAGGTATGAGAGAGAGAGTAGTCAGACAAGCCGTGTCTGTAGCGTGCTGGCAGCGGAGGTACACAGGGAGAATAGTCAGGAAAGCCAAATGGTACACAGGAATGCTGGAGCAGGATAGGGAGAAGTGACAGGCGACCGTCCTGAGGGAGCAGAGGGATGGCGCCTGACAGTATACCCCCCTCTCTTCTTAGTCTGTTGTTTACAAAATTCTTTGAGTAACCGAGGGGCATGTAAATCCTGTTTGTTCACCCAGAACCTCTCTTCCAGACTGAAACCCTTCAAGTGAATCAAAACTTGTTGGCGACCATGCAGTGTGCAAGAATCCAAGATTCAACTAATCTCGTACTCTTTACCAGACGAAGACTGGAGGGGTACAGGGCGAGGCGGAGGCTGGAAGAATTCATTGAGTACCAATGGTCGTAAAAAAGAGACATGAAAGGTGTTGTGGCACCTGAGAGAGCGAGGTATTTTCAACTTGTAACAGACAGGATTGATAACCTGTGAGATAGGGTAGGGTCCAATAAAACGGGGTGCCAGCTTCATAGAGGGTACTTTGAGTTTCAGGTTTCTGGTGGATAGCCACACCTGGTCCCCTACAGAAATAATTGGCGTAGGCCTCCGACGATGATCTGAAAAGGTCTTGTAATATTGAGTGGCTTTAAGCAATTTTGCTTTGTCCTGAGACCAAATGAGCGAAAACTTTCAAAGAAGAGAATCAGCAGTGGGAACAGAGGAGCCCAAGGAAATAAAAGGGTCTGGAAGAATGGGGTGGGTCCCAAACACAATGAAGAAGGTAGGAAATCCTGTAGACTCATGGACATGATAGTTATGAGAAAATTCGGCACAAGGACGGAGCTGAGACCAGTTGTTCTGATTCTCAAAATAAAAGCACCGAAGGAATGTCTCCAGGTCCTGATTTATTCGCTCTGTTTGGCAGTCAGTTTGGGGGTGATACCCGGATGAAAACTTTAAGTCCATGCCTAGATTTTTACAAAAAGCTCTCCAAAAACGAGAAGTGAATTGGACCCCACTATCGGAGATGATCTCCTTAAAACATCCATGGATCCTAAAAATTTCATTAATGAAGATAACAGCTAATAATGAGACAAAGTGAACAATCTTAGAGAACCTGTCAATGACAACCCAGATGGTATTATACCCAGCACTGGAAGGTTGATCTGTGATGAAATCCATGGAAATGTTCTCCCAGGGGGAGTTAGGAATGGGTGGAGGGTGAAGCAACCTGGCAGGAACTCTCCTGGAAGTCTTATGTTGGGCAGAGGTTGTACAAACAGCAATAAAATTGTGAATGTCCGAATGTATAGAGGGCCACCAGAAACAACGGCATAATAATGCAGCAGTCTTCTTTATTCGCGCATGACCAGCAATGTAAGAAGAATGGGCCCAAAGTAAAGCTTTCGGTCTTGAATGGGCTTCCAGGAAGGAACGACCAGCAGGAGGAGTACAGGTCTTTGCTCGGGTAAGAGCTACAATGCTGGAGGGGTCGATTATAGGTTGAGACTCCAAGGGTGTCAGACGGTCAGAATCATCAATAGAACGTGATAGTACATCAGCTTGACCGTTCTTAACTCCAGGACAGAAAATAAGGACCAGATTGAACCGTGCAAAGAAGGATGCCAAACGAGCCTGTTGAGGGTTAAGACAGCGGGCCTTACGAATAAATACAAGGTTTCAATGATCCATGAAAACGGTGACTGGATGAGGAACACCCTCCAATAAATGACGCCATTCCACGAGTGCGGATTTGACAGCTAAGAGTTCTTTGTCACCGATTCTGTAGTTGCTCTCACTGGGGAGAAACTGTCTAGAGAAAAATCCACAAGGAGTGTTAATGCCGGTAGAAGATTTTTGAAAAAGTACCGCTCCAATTCCAATAAATGAGGCGTCTACCTCAACGAAAAAGAGCCTTTCCTGATCAGGTTGGGCAAGGACAAGAGCAGACTGGAGGAAGAGGAAGTAGAGGCTGTAGAGAAACTAGGCAATGCAGAAGTGGTAGAAACTACTGCAGTTGTGACTGTCAGGGAACTTTGTAAGGCGTCTAGTCAAATAACAACCCCTTGAACACACTGAAGCAGTCGGGCTTGATTCGTCTCATGCTGTTCTACTTGTGCTAGGTGAAGAAGTAGCTCACGGGCAGACGGTTCATCTGTACCCTCAGTAGGTCATGGTCATAGTATACTGTCACAACTTGATACGAGAAGTACCTGGTAACATTGGCGCAACTCAAGTAGAAGGTGTGGAATCTAACGCGCCCTTGGTCTTTTCCAGGAACCCCCGTAAGAAGGTATGGGTTGTGCAGCAGGAGACGCGCAGGTTGCGGTCCTTTACTGAGCCGTATAGCGAGGTACGAGAGACAGAGTAGTCAGGCAAGCCGGGTCTGTAACGTGCTGGCAGCGGAGGTACACAGGGAGAATCCAATGGAATGGTCAGACAAGCTGGGTCGGTAACTTCCAATGGAGAGAACACAATACACAAAGAGAATCCAATAGGATGGTCAGACAAACAGGGTCAGAAGAAAACACTGCAAAGTAGAAGGAATAGTCAGGAAAGGCCGAAGACATCACGCCGCCGCGCATGAGCAGAAGAGCCACTGGTCCTGCCGGCGGGGGAAGTGACAGGCGACCGCCCCGAAGGAGCGGAGGGACGCGCCTGACATTCATAAATTCATCAACTCATCTAAAGTCTCAGAAGGCGGGTACTGGAAAGGAGCATTCTTAAGAACATCTGGCAGCCCTATGAGGAACCGACTACAGAGTGCAGGATCATTCCAGGATGTTTCAGCTGGCCATCTGCAAGATTCTGTAGTTAATATCAGCAGGTCCATGTGATTGTCTAATTAACTCAGGGTTTTTTGGTGCTGACATCATAGTGGAAGAGGTGTTGTGTGCATCTGAAGCATGCTTAAATTACCTGTAAAGCTAAAAGATTTGTTCACTTTTGCGGGTTATTTTCATATTGAGAAGTGTTTCGGTGAATTCATGCTCTTCCAGCAGACAGAAATCGTATAATTCCTAAGTTTAACATTTTTTTCTGTTGCTTAATCTTTTTATTTTAAAAGAAACTATTGCACAATATTTTTATATGTAATTTTTGTTATCTATTTTGCATCTTAAACATTGTGGATTAAATTTCCATATTAACCATCACTTAATAAGTTCATGTCTCTGTGCTCCGAATTCAAGTGTCATACTTAGCTTGGTATTAGAATGCTATATAGCTGAAACAGAGGAGATCATTTGTTCTATGATAACTCTGGGTCAGGGTTGATCATTTGGGTTATGATAACTCTGATTAAGTTGTGAGAGATCAGTTTAGATAAAGCAGGGGAAACTGAAGGCTTCTTGAGTAATAGTGTCAGCTTCAACAAAACCTTGGTGGTGGCATGATTGGTAAGGCAAAAGTTAGTGTGTTAAGAGTTTAATAATTTTTAAACAGACCAGGTAATTGTGTTTTATAAACCCCTTGTCACACACACGTCATGCAGGCTCAAGTGAGTGCTGGATCGAAATAGGCAGTCCAGAAGTCTCCAATTTTTCTACCAGAAAGAGTCTAGAATAAAGGCCTGTTCATTTCTGATCAATTGGTACTGGACAAATAAGTTAGTGTTTGTAGACTGCTGTGTAAAGCTTTCATTTGCACAAAGGTTTGTGAATCTTTTGATTTTACAAAAAATTCTTGGGCACTTTGTGGAACTCTATCCTGTACACATTGCTTACAATGTCCTGGACCCAATAGCCCTGTATGGTGAGTGTCCAGAGCTCCATATACCTTGAAATCCTTCAGACCCACCAGGATTGCAGGAGATTGGATCAGCCTATAATCAATGTGGATTTCTTTGTCACCTTCCTTCTTCCCCCCCCGAAAGGAATGAAACAGTCTTGATTGCTCACATACTGTGAGCAATACTGCCTGATGGTCTTAAGCTGGGTACACACTACACTGTTTTCGTCCAATAATCGGCTCAAACAGCCGACATACGACCGCTCGTTCAAAAGTCGGGTCAGTGTGTACAGTGACACGATGGTCGAAAGTCTGCCCAAATGGACGATTGTCTCCTCATTTGGTTGGTCGTACCGTTTAATATTTTCGTTCCAATCTCGTTTCCGCTGTGTAGTGTGTATAAACTTCCGACCAATCCACAACAGTGAGTTCGAAATTAGTCATTGCTCACGACAACATGGCTGTAAAAAGTCGCTAACGGGACGTCCGCTCTTCCCTTTATCGTCCTAAACAAGGCTAGTGTGTATGCAGTCCATGGACCGAGCCATCGGACCATCGGTCGGATGTAAAATCGGCATACAAAGTTGGTCGAAATTTCTGTAGTGTGTACCCAGCTTTAGCCAGAGGGCTCTTCTAGACACTACAGTGGAAGCCACACTTCTAGCTGAAAGAGTAATACTATATAGGGATACTTGAAATAGGAAGTCAAAACCTTTCCTTACAGTCTCCATATTTGTTAGTAAATATTGTGCACTTTTTTTTCCATATGTAAATGAGCCTCCATTCTCTAATGGTAAAGCAGTCTGCAGACAAATAAGCTACTGCAAAATCCACTTTAGGTACATAATTCAATTTATTAGTCTCATCCTGTTTAAAGGAATGCATCATATCAAATCTTATTTTAACAAAATGTTATTTTATCAAGGTCTTCCCATCCTTTGTCCAGTAACTCTGTGATTACTCTGTGCACTATAAAAACCCTGCTTTGCTGCTTTCACCAAAAATCATCCTTCAAGACTGACGAAAATGTTTCTTTCATCCCAATACTTTTATTAATTTCTTTAATTAAATAATTTTTTGATTCAGGATTAGAAGATCCATATTCGTCCTTAGTTTCCGTGGTAGATCATCCTTCAGTAGATGAGGTAGTGCCACATGATTTAATTGATTCATCTGAAGATAATTCCTGCATGTTATCCCAGTCTTATCCTGCATGGAATCTTGTTCTTTTAACCCCTTGAGTTGCATTAATTGATACAATGTTTTTTCTCATCCAGTCTATTAACATCTGTCCTGGGGGGAAGGTTGTATTGTATTATCTTCTTTTGGGATACATTTCACACACAATATTTCCATATAGTCATTTGCTAGTTGTCTATCGCATGCTCCACATACTCTGTTATGCATTTTCACAGTTTTCTTTCCCTCCAAAGGTTCTGAAAGAGTACTAATAATAGATTCAGGGTAAAGACCTAAACTAGCTAAAATAGACAAACGAATAAATAAACACCCCTTACTAGGGCTTACCAGGCATGGGTGTCCTTTAACACTGTAGGGGCAGGCACCTGCTCAATGCTGCAGCTTGTTTGTTCAAGACAAGCGATGCAGCAGGGTAGAAGACAGGATAGGAGATAGGTCTAGTCCTCAGTGATCCTCTCCTTCGGAGCCTTCCTTGGGAACTGATGTAACGTGCTTTTTGATGCTGTGACCTGCCAAATGTGCCCACAATGCGAAGCTCAAAATTTTAAAGAAGCCCGTTATCACTTACATTAATTAGCCAATTAGTAGAAAAACATGCCCAGGAAAATCACCCTTTTTCGACACCGGAACCCTCAGATCCTTTCCTGGAACAGACAAGCCAAATTCTAGAATAAAGAAAAAAACCTCGCTACTCTAACTCGGCTGTGACGAGACAGAACATAAAGATTAGGAGGACCCACACTATATTCTGTACCTTCTGGGGATGTCAATCTTTTTTCTCTTCTAAAGGACTAAACACATTTGTAAGGCTGCCATGGAATCTGATAAAGAAATGACAAAATACAAATTTCCTATCTTTGCCCCACTATGCAGATATACGATTTGGTTAATTAGGTGTTTTCCACCTTCAAATTACTTTTATTTATTGGCTTGTACGTGCACTCCTGCAACTCTTAAAAAAAAATTTTTCAGTAAGATTTAGCTATGTATTCATATAATTAGATAATAGGATATTTTTGTAGCCTTAGATACAAAACAGCAGCTTGGCATCATATCTCAGGATAAATGGAATTTTACTTACATTTGTTGTACAGCTGAAAGCAAGCCACAGTATTGTTCTGTTAGCAGCCAAATTTTAATTGTTGAATGAAATAGGTTTATTGACAGGAAGACTGTTGTGTATAGGAACCAAGATCTTCCCCAACAATTCCAACAATCTCAAATATCTTCAGTTATGATAAGCTCTACAGCCTTTTACAACTAAATTTTTTTAGTAGACCTTTCACATTAAGTTAACTTGTATTTTACCTTTAGTGATCATTTAAGTCATTTATGGGGAAGGGAGATCATAATTGCGAATTAAAAAACAATACATAGCTAGGACATAGAGCTGATGAACATAGAAGGTAGACACCGATTATCAATTGATTTTCTAGCAGCTCCATTTAAACCAGTGGTTTTTTTTAGCTGGACCCCAAATGTCAGTGTGCCATAGTTCTGGGACCCAAGTGTTAACGTGCTATTGTTCTTGGAGCATAAAGTTCCCAATAGAATGTATTGCATATCTTACAATCAGGGGGCCCAAAAAAACTGATTATGGGGCCCCACTTGGTACTGCGCACTTGTGATCTAACTTATACAACTGTAAAACTATATACAGCACTGACCATTATGAACAAATTAGATGAAATAACAGAAAGTAAACTCAGAAGAATATAATAGTCTTTATTGTATCAATTTGCATTTCAGCTCTAAGCTCACTGTAACTACAGCTCAGATGGGATACAAAAATAAGTATCATGCACAGAATTTATAACCTCATCTCATGTGTGTTGTCATGCTGGTGTGATAGTCAATGCTGATGGCAAGAAATACGTAACTACATAACTAAATAATTTAACAATCAATGAGAAAGCAACATTAAGTGTCTGTTAACTAAGCAACAACTAATGCTATAAGTCATGTGTTAAATCAGTTAAATTGCTGTTGAAAAATGTCATATGTATTCTTAATTTAGCAGTACAGTTAACAATCTGCAAGTAATTCATCATGTAGAATGTTCATGGTTTTAGTTGGTCTTCAACAAGTAAGTTTCTGGAAAATAATTCCATTTGTGCCTGTTTGTCAAGGTCTAAATGTAATTTGTATATCAATCAACGTAAGATTGATTTTTCACTGGTTTTCCAATCCTTAGTTTTAGATGTATTTTTAACACATGTAAAATGCATGTAAATGGATGCAAATTGGAACCATTGTTCCAAGTGAGTCCATACCCATTTGTGCTTTTACTTGTGTTGCATTTTTGGTGAACACTTCTTGTTCCATTTCCACTCATTTAGAACTATACAATAACCTCTAAAACATGCGAGTAAAAAGCGTATCAAACAACACTGAATGCATTTTATATGAATTTTACTATAGTTAAAAACATATCTGAAACACCAGTGACCTAAAGATGCCAGCATTCTTTCTAGATGGTTATGCTAGGCAGAATGAATGAGTTCACAGCTGTTGGGATGTATGCAGGCACATGTGCAGACTTATTATTAACAGCAAATATTCAGTCTTGGGCTGAGCCAAACAGCTGGAGGAAGAATGAAAAGATGTAGATTATGTCCAGATAGATGTTGAGTGCTCCAAAGATATACTCCTCAGGGCTGAGAGAGTATCGCCGATTTCCCATCAACATTTGCGTGTCGAATGCCAAGAACTGTGGAAAACATACATTTATATGAGAAATACTGGCATGCAATAACTTATATTAGCAAATAATTCAGGCACTGTAGAAAATGAATACCTGCATACAATGACAAACTCAGCATGTATAGTTAAAGGGATTTTCAACCTTCCTAAATTTTTACCTCCCTTTACCAAATATAAGCACACTAAATCTGAGAGGGGAATTTCCTATGGGACAACTACCTTTTGATATATGGAGCAGGGTGGTAGTACATACAGTTAGGAGTTGACCTCTGCTAGCCATCATACATAATGATCTCTGAGTACCAGAGGAGAAAGGAAAGTGAAACATGCCTACAAATTACAGATGACACATGATAGACGACTGCTGTGTCCACCCAATCAAGAGTCAGCTATCATTTCTCATCATTAGTTGTATCATCTGGTGGTCAAAAATGATTATGAAGGTTGGCCAAGAGATGCCCCCTTTCTATTTCTCAGTTTGTTTAATCCAGCTACTACTTTTCCTGGCTTTGGCACCTGGCGAACTATTACTGCTTCAGTTTCTAGCCCACAACTTTCTCTGGTTATCGGTGCCACGTTTTTTTTACACTGGCTATCCTACAGGTTGCTCTCCCACCTACAGTAACCTCCTCAATCTCCCTCTTCATCTGATTTACAGTCAAAATGTCCTTATACACAATTTGGACAGCCTTTCTGGTTGTTATAAACTAAATTGCCCCCAAATTGCTGTGTGTGTGTGTGTGTGTGTGTACCCAAAGTTTCAACCTGATCCAAATCTGATTTAAGATTGATCAACTATTGATTGGAAATTCTAGAAATAACAGCAATAAGCCAGCGTGTGGTCATCAGTCTGCCAAACTAATCAGGATCAAAAGGACCAAGTTGTTCACTGAGGGTGCAGAACAATTGCACCTTTGGTCATATTGGCCGGAGATCAGGTTGCTCGGGCCAAAGTACAGATCTTCCAGTGTATTGGTAGACTTATATTCTGACACGCTATATACTAGATGCACATTACCATTTAATTGGTGTTAGTTTGTATACATGACAATAATACCTAGTCCTGTATTATAACAGTATACTATGTGTACATACATTGTACAGTATACAGAAAAACATTAACTGCTTTTACTTACCATGGTAAACACAATGGCACCCAGTGCTGCATAGACTGCATGAAGCCACGGCACCTGGTGAGACATTCAGGAATTGTTTAAAGAGAACTTCTACACTTTATTTGTCAGTGACTGATCTATTTAACAATGTCGTAAAATGTTGATAATGAATGAATGATGGTGACTGCTCAGTCACTTCAATTTTAATGAATTGTATGTCATGATGCAGGATGAATGTGTTGCAATAATTCAGTGGTAACAGATAAAGACATATGTTGGATATATGCAGTAGTCATTATGGAGCTGATTTCGAGTTCAAGGTGTAATACTTGCCCATGTGCAGAATTAGAGGCTGAGCAAACCTTATTCCACTGCAAGACGTTTGCATATAGGACACTGCATGCTCTTGAATGCTGCACATATATATTGACCAGCTCTACTTTTACATAACATTTTATATTTACCCCACTGCATCACATGATGTTTTTCCAGGTGCAAATTTTGTACCCATTAGTTGTACATCAGCCCCTCTGTGATAACTTTATTTGAAATGTAAATGTCACAAATTAGCTGTAATTCACTTTGGTTGTCAACCACACAATATTTATTCCTGATCCTGGTTTTATTAATCCCAATATTTTAGATTATTTTGGTGTGTGTTGAACAATGAATTATGCAGCATCCATGTCCGCAGCTGTGTCACAATACCACAAAGACTGGGAATCTTTGGACTAGATACTTACATATTGGAATGGGATTAGGATAACAAGGAACAGTCCACTGAAGAGCAGGACCATGACAAGCACAAAGAGTACCCCGTGATATGAAGTGAAGTCAACCTGTAAGAGGGAAGATACACGTTACACTTCAGGGCTCATTTAATAATGTAGTGCATGAAGAAAGCATGTGTACTAAGCCATAGCAATCAATGAGATATTAGCTTACTACACTCAACTAATGGAATCTACAATGTGCTATTCCAGGTTCAGGTGACCTGGACCTAATATTACCAGCATGCAGTGTTAGCTAGTGGCTGAGAGGTATTTACTGGATTGCCACTGGTGGTTTACCTCTGGGTTACATCACAGTATTGCTCCTTAAACAAAGCTACGAAATAAACTTTTCCCACTACACAGAGCATAGTGCATAGACTACATAGTAACCATACAAATGCTAGATAACACCATATTTCCCTGCTTTCCCGGAATGTCAGGGAGACATTTGAACATTAGGTTATACAATTCTCCCACAATAGCGCTTGTCTGCCTGTAAGGTGAGCAGATGTGCAGTGATGCTGCAGATCACAACATTAAGCCTTGCCCACCTCAGTGGACACAGAATGGACAAGGGCGTGATGATACAATAAGAATCATCATACACACTGCCCCACCTATTTGATTCAAGTTCACGTTATCAAGTCATGCCCCTCTCTTCTTTTCTTAACTGCTCCCGGTATCTCCAGGACAGGTATGAAAAGTAGTCCAGTATGCATAACACTAAACACAGACGAGATCAACGTGAGAGGGGCATAAAGTTTGACCCTTCACAATATCCTCAAATTGTATAGTTTATACAAAAGATCTCTATGACAATGCTAATATAGATTACTAAGGTAGCATGGTTTTGAACACATGGTTACTGCTATAAATATAAATAAATATAGCTAAACTCCACGCTGACATAGTTAAATTAAAGCTGTCAAATTATATTCTACCAAACAATAGTAGCCAATTAGACACTTGCTTTCATTTTTGAAAATTAGATTTTTGTACTAACATTAAATCCTTTTCTCTGAACCCAATGGGGGATATACAGTGTGATGACTGTGTGCCTCCAAAAACTCAAGGTCCTCTCCCTATATACCCCAGAAGCCCATCGGGAACTTCAATATTTTTCTAATAAAGTCCTGAGGACTGAACTCACAGTACAGATCAAGAGGTAGAGGAGAGAACAAGGTTTTCCAACTAAATAACTGGCAAACTACTGCTCTGAAGATGCCTATAGGGAAATCACTAACAGTCTTATGGAAAGAAAACAAGAGGAGGTAAGGAAAAAATATTGGGGGTCATTTAGAATGGTGAATCACAGGACATATAAAATACTGTAGAGCATTTGTGTTATCACAGGATGACACTTATAGAGAGGAAACTGGCAGTTAGCAGTTCTAATGCAGTTTTGGACTCGTAATGTGTCTTTATTTTATTTAAGTGCACCTAGAACTCTGCCAGGGCACAAAGGTCTGTGAAAAAAGATAGACGCATGTGAGGAGCAGAAGTTTGTATAATCAGAGGGAAGGAGTTGAGGAATCGTCCCTAGTGAGTAGGCATATTGGTCCCCATTTTGCAGAGCAGTATGGAAAAAAGATTTCATTTTGTGAAGTGATGTTACTATGAGATAAACGGCTAAATAGTGGGCAATTTCATTAGTATTTCTTGATGTGCATGGCCATGGCCATTACGCCTCCACAAGAGAAAATTAATTCACTCTCAAGAGATAGAACAGTTATCATGACCCGTGCACTGTGTAAAAAAAAAAAAAATAGAAAAAATAAATAGTAATAAAAAACAGCATGGTCCTCTCCCCAAGAAGCTTTACTGTTTGACTGGTGGCAGGCACAGGTAGAAGTGCAGTATCATCCCAGAGGGAAGGCACCAAGAATCAGCATGCAAGTTTTACAAATAGACTCGTTCTTGTTCTAGAGATTTGGAGTCTTCGTAGTGATAGCAAGAAGTGTGTTTCTTCTTAGTTGTTAATGCTCACTCATATTAATTCCTTTTACTGTGGTGAGACATGTAATTAACTTGATTCTTCATAAAAGCTCCACCAAAGCAAAAACACTATTCCATAATATGACAGAACAAGGAAAATGGAATTCCCTAGGATTGTGACCCCCAGTAATAATGCTGGTCTCAATCTCAATTGTCGAGCAACAAACATAAGGTTCCCTAATATTAAAAATGAATTGCTGCTCTCATGTCCACAATAAGTGGGTAACTATCTGGGGGGCCCTAATCTTAATCAAATATTAGACCAGACATGATTATGGCAAATTGCCCTGCAGTATCAGTACAGATGCTGCATGTGGTCTCTGGTTAGATAGATCCGTGTTTCGCTACGACTTGTTCACAGACTAGACTCACCATATTAGAAGGAATTAATATAATTTTCAGTTAAACGAAGCATTAACAACTTCTAACTGCACTTATATATACCCAACATAGGTAATTATCTCTGTATAACACTATTACAGATGTAAAACACAACTAAATATACAGTATTAATAGATGGACTGTCCTATCTCTGATATCAATATGAACCTGGGGCTTCAGTTATTATTAAGAAAAGTTCAGTACATTTCTGCAATGGTGCCTTAGAGGAAGATACAAATTATATATCTATTGCACATTACCTTGATAATATTTTTCTTGTGAGTCCAGCGCACAGAGACAAATACCAAGAAATGCTATACTTATTAGCCTAATTAAAATTGTTTGAGTTTCCCTAGCAGATTATAAGACAGTAGGGCCAAACACTGGGGGCCTGATTCACGTTCGGACATAAGTCCTGTTTGTGTTCTATATCTTGCGTGAAATTACTCTGCGTATGCTCCGAAAAGGACATTACACCAATGAACGCAATTGCATGCATTTCATATCTGAATGCAAATTACAGCCCAGTGACCACATGCATTAATATTATGTTTACATGTGCCCATTGGCCGTATGCAGCATGCAAAGTTTTCTTAACAGATTGTATGTGTTGCTGTTATATGAATTCCAGTATCTGAAGGCTAATGAACTCATGTCACAAGTTAATTGTAATAAGAGGCAAATTTGCGATTGAGGTCCAAAAATGAAAATACTATACATTGCAGTTTAGTTAATGGGGCACTTGCACCAGGAAGAGTCACTGGAACATACTACCTGAAGCAATGACAATTTGCTGAATTGGTCATACGTGAATGAAGTGGAACGGTTTAACCACAAGATAAGAATAGCAGCAACAAGGGAATTTGGACCACCTGCTAATTAACTTGGGTGATAACCTCTGCATGGACTTATTTTACCTATATCAATAAGAGACAGTTTAAAAGGTATACATAAACTGGTCCAACATGATCCCTAGAAGAAATTGGCATGAACCTCCAGTTGGCGCAGCTTTAGACAAAGCGTATAAAAAAGTAGATTCAGCAACTGGGAAATTTACAATTCAATCAGACCCACGTGTATAGAACTGATGGAGTGCACCTCACAGAATTAGACTTGCAATTGTTTAACAGACAGTTATACAAAACACTATATAGTTTGGTGTAGGTCACAGCATGAGTGGTGGGCTGCGAGGGAACTAGCATTGTACTGTGGCCAGCCACAACAGGTTGCACATCAGTGGCCTATGGCTACTTCCATTCGAGGTGGTTGTGTCTCATTAGTTACATGCTCATTATTATTATCGTAGATTTGAAAGGCGCCACAGTGCTCCGCAGTGCCGTACTGTAGGGAAAACAGGGACATACAAGGCAGACAAAATAAATGCAGACATGAAAACAAAGAGTATGAATAATCCTACTCATTAGAGAGCTAACATTCTAAAAGTGTAAGAAGGCACAGCTGAAACAAGAGGAGCGAGTGTGGCTTAGAGAGGAGATTGGGATGGATGTAAGGGTGTATTAGTGTGAATTCACACTAATACACCCTCACAGCCGTCCCAGTCTCCACAGGGAGGGAAAGGGAGGACGAGCTAGGGAACTCTCTGAAAACCCATCTCTTTTTTTACAGCTTACCTTACCCCGGATATATAGTATTGCATGAGATTATGTTACTAACATGTGTCTTACTTTGCAGACAGGTCACAGATGTGGTGGAAAAGCACTGCAAACAACCACAACAGGTTGCAAATAAGCACGTTCCCGCTCACAATATGGCTGAAGTGCACAGTATTGCCCTCATTGGGTGGTTTTGTTGAGGGCAAAGGAGTAGGTGAATATAAACCCTGAGGGCCTGGGCACACGGAAGGGAGCCCCAACATTTATATTATGGCTGGGCTGTCTTTTTGCTGTATGATTTTTTTACCCACATTCAAATGATTCAAAATGTTAATAAAAGTTGTGACCTTTTTGTGCGTTTTCTTCAAGGTGTGCACTGAATGTTTGATATCCAAATGGATATTGAGGCAACTTCAGCATGCAGATGTGTCCATGGGAAAGCCATATAAATAAAATCTTATGACCAGACACATGAAAGACACACAGCCCCATTGTACATTTTTTTGGCTTTGTTTTATCACAATAGGAGGGTCAATATGAGCAAAAAGAGAAACTGCATTAATAAGGGGTGTGTCACATGAAGACACAAGTAGGCATGGGCAGCACGGTGGCTAAGTGGTTAGCACTTCTGCCTTACAGCACTGGAGTCATGAGTTCAATTCCCGACCATGGCCTTATCTGTGAGGAGTTTGTATGTTCTCCCCATGTTTGCGTGGGTTTCCTCCCACACTCCAAAAACATACTGGTAGGTTAATTGGCTGCTAACATATTGACCCTAGTCTGTGTGTGTGTGTATGTGTGGGTCTGATGTGAGTGAGTTCTCTGTTCAGCGCTGCTGAATTAGTGGCACTATATAAATGGTAATAATAATAATAGGCAGTGTTTAGACATGACTTTGTACAAGTTTGTGGATTCTGCTTAGATATAGCATGGATTCTGCTTAGCTAAGAATAGAAAGCTCGAAAGATCTATGGCACATGATGACTAGGACGGCAGGTAAAGCCAATTTCTTGTCAGAATGGTTAAACAGAGCAGAGGCATAGATGAGTACACATAGTGATTTTTGTAGGTTTGGTGAATGCATTGCAAAGCATAAAACATGTCAGAGCACATATGTGGTCTTCTCTATCTCTGCTTAGCATAACCATGCCCAATCCTGCAGTTTACCTATAGTCTAGGTCATTCTGGCACTGGATCTTTTGAGACACTTTTACTTTTGAACAGAGAACAAGCTTTCCATTTGCCAATTGATGGAGCTGTTGTATAAAAACCTTGTGAGGTGTTTGATACTTTAAGCAGTCAACAGTCGGTTATGTGTAGGGTAGACAAAAGGACTGCTACTACACTTACACTTTACATGACAGACTGGGAAAATCCTTGTATGTTGGTGGTGTGCACACATGTAACGAACATAACCAATCACAAGAGTATAAAAATAAATTTGCTTTGCCTCGAAATACCTCATTGCACAGTTTTGTTACTTAACAATATGCAACATTTGATATCAACGAGCCTCTCACCTTGGTTTGGAAGCTGAACAAAGTAACTGCAAGGCAGACAAGGGCAGTAATTCCGAGACAGAGGATCACAGACTTGGTATTATAATAGCTGAGAAGAAAGATATAGAATACTGAGAAACTCTGTATTATCTGTCCCATGGATATCAGCATATTTACAGCTTTAACTAGCCATCTGTAACACAGAGTATAAACACTCTGCAGTAACAGAGAGTTAGCATGTAGATCTGTGTTATATCAGTTTAAAGATAAGTAAATTACAAAATGGGGGTGGGGCAAGGTACACATAACATGTGAATTCTCAGGATGTTGGAGTTGAAATGCGAATGAGGGAGGACTGTGGCTACAAGTGGCAATGATCGCAAAGCCTCCTCTATACATGAGAAATCATCCACATAGTAGTTCCTTGCCATGATAGCCATAGGCAGACATACTAGAATGGAGGGTTGGGTGATCGAAGATAAGGTTCTTATTTTGTTTATCTTACCTAACTACATTTTTAGGTGGAGTTATACTTTATGCTTATCCTCCTACGCTGTTTAAAAACCAACTGCTTTGCACATGTAGAGTGACAGTTGGTACAATGTATCTTACAATCCTTCAAATTAAAACTTTCTAGATAATGTAATATTTCATTACCTTGATAACATTCCAGTTACATATGCCATGGAAAGAGTCTGCAAAGAGATACACTCAGTCACAAAGTAAACATTTTCGTCAATGCAAAATTAAGGAATATGCAAGGAATAATTCAGCACTAGTTTACATTATGGTTCTATAAAGTTGTAGTTGGGTTTAAAGCCGTCATGTACATATGTTCTTTTAGTTTCTGTAGGGAAGATAACTACACTCAGGTTGGAAAAAATGGTCAACTTAATGAAAATAGTGTAAATGATGGATTTTCAAGAGGAAGGGGGCAATACAATGTACAAGTAATTGGAATACATAAAGTATATAATTTAATAATATGTTAAAATACCACATATGTGAGTGATGTCTAGTTTCACTTGTTAAAAGCACATCTATGTTATCAGCTTTTCAAAATAAATTTGCATGTACACAAAAGTGGATACATTAAACAGGAAAATATTATGAAACTGAAGCATGATTATGATATGATTAAGATATGTTTTTGGCAAAGTCAAATACTTCTGGTTTTGCACCGATGCACCTATGTGTTTAGCCCAGAGCATTTCAAGGTGCATACCTATCTCTGCTCTTGAGAGACCCCTCTGCAAACTAGAGGTGCACCTAGGGTTGAGAGGGAGCAGGAGAATCTGAGAGATGCACTGTGCAAGAGTGTAAATGTCACCTGAAAATCTAACCTCCAAGCTCTTTAGAACCACCACTTTCAATACATAATAAAAAAAACAAACAGTTTTTCACTTTAAATTCTGCTCAATTTAGTCTTCTTTAGTCTTAAAATAATCATGACATTTAGTGGACATTGGGACTGTCTTAATTACAGGTGACAGTTTTGTGTGTTTTAATTTGTTTTTCTATTTACTTTGAGCAATGTGCACCTATTAATGTGTTTCTCCGTCAATATGCAAATGAAAAGTGGAAAATATATCCCACTAAAAATATAGGATGAGAACTGATCTCCATCAGTTGAGAGCTGATGAAAAAATCAAGTGTTTTTGCAAAGTAAAAGTGGTCATTTTGTGCTTCGTATATGAGGCCCATTGATTGCAGAGCTCTGGAGGTGTTTCAGAAGTCACAGCCTATGCAATGATTCACTACATAGCTTCAAAATGTAAAAAAAAATCCCTAGGATCTGTAACGAATGTCTGAAAAACGTGAGGATGATTTTTTTTAACCCTTTGAAATGTTTCAATAATGTCCAATACCAACATCTTATTTAAGTTAAAGTGCTCCTCTTAGATTACTAGAGTACTTTATACCAACATAAAACAAAGATAGTACTTAACATAAGACACTAGCCCTACTTATGAGAGCTGCAGACTCAAGTCCTGTGAAATTCTGGGTTCCAGTTTCCCTGCTATCCCCTGACAAGTATACCTGATGTAATATAGTATATCACACAGTATTTGAAATCAATGCAGAATATGCAAAGGTAGCAGTCACTACTGGATTCCACTTTATGGTACTGTAGAAAGCTGGTATCAGAAAAATAAAAGTGGACAAATCTCTTTAGTGGTCCATGATAGCTCTACTTTTCATTGTGAAATACCTGAAAAACTTGCTAGAGTAGAATGATTGGAGTTATAGTTCAGCATCAGCCAATACTACTTCTCTGATCCTGTATTTACTTGTACCTTGCAAGGGTTGGACCTAGACCTTTTTTTAGGAAGGGAAATTTAGCAAAGCCTTACCCCTCTTTCACACTGATTGGTGAGCCCTGCCCGTCCCCCTCCTTCACTTTGATTGAAGCTGGCCACTGAGAAACAGGCAAAGGATGCTACCTGGCTGCTTCAATTGTGTTTAAAACATAATCGGAACAGCAATGCAATTGCCTTGAATGCTCTCCACCTGGATCCGCTAACATTTGGGCACTTGATAAACAGTACTTCAAGCTTGAGTTAAAGGAGACCACCACCCAACTTTCCTTCTAGGAACGCCCTCTAGCTGATGAATATCATAAAGCAGAATGAGAGCTCTTCTCTCATACATTACATGTTTCCTCCATACTTACAAACACACCCAGCAGAATCAGGTTCCATGGGAAACGCCTCCTGCAAACAATAAGACACACATTCAGAATAAAAATCTGTCATACATAGTGCCCTCTCTTACATACATCTGGCACTGAAGTAACTGTGATGCCCCTTTCTCATATTATTTCTATTTCTAAATATACACCTCACTATTTTTTACTAACTGTTTTGGCTCAAAGATAATCATACCCAGTCTTTTCCCCAGAATTGCAGTGGCAATATACATAATTCTAATGCCTCTGGCATTGAGTTAGCTTGAAAAACTACAAGAGCAAATCGAATGTGAAAATGCATTTAAAAGCAATGCATTTATGCATGCAATTGATAAGTGGTTTGCCTAAAGTTCCATAGCGCCGGATGCAGAAGCAAGTAACAAATAGATGATGTAATACACATAAATAATACAGATGAGTGTGAGTAATGCTATGGGGACTCACACAGAGTCAACAAACATAACAGGACGTACCAGGTAATCAGACAGTAGACACGGGAAAATAGGTAGAGAGGGCCCTGCCCGTGAGAGCTTAAATTCTAGAGGGAGGGGTGGTGAGAGACAGTAGGACCAACTGGAAAAAATGGGGATGACAAAAGAAGGAAGAGGAGGTTATGGATAAGATGGTCAGGAGGTGGTAGGATTGGCGAGTTTCAAAAGGTGACTTTTGAGTGAGCATTTTAAGCACTGAAGGCTGGGGAAGAATCAGTGAGGCGGGGTAGAGAGTTCCAAAGATTGGGGGCAGCATAGCAGACGTTTTGAAGGTGGGCATGGGAGGAGGTAATGAGCGGTGAATTGAGGCGGAGGTCACAGGCAGAGCGGAGTAGCTGGGTGGCTATGTACCTCAAGACAAGATCAGAGATGTAAGTGGGAAAAGTTTTGGTAAGGGCTTTGTAAGTGATGGTGAGGAGCTTGAACTGAATTCTAAAACGGAAAGGGAGCCAAAGAAGGGATTTACACAGAGTAGTAGCGGAAGAGGAGCGACAGGAGAGGAAGATAAGCCTAGCCGCAGCATAATGGATGGATTAAAAATCAGAAAAGTGAGAGACAGGAAGGCCAGTGAGAAGGAGTTTGCAATAATCAAGATGAGAAATGATGAGTGGATAGACCAGGATTTTGGTTGTTTCCTGAGAGAGGAATGGAAGGATTTTAGTGATGTTACAGAGAAAGAAGTGGCAAGATTTGGGGAGGGAATGAGGGGTAAATCTGAGGGCAGAGTCAAGGGTGATTCCAAGGCAGTGGGCTTGGGTGCCAAGAAAAACAGTAATGTTGTCAACCAAAAGATATATTGGAAGGAGTAGCAACATTGAAAGGAGGAAAGATGATGAGCTCGGACTTGGAAATGTTGAGTTTGAGGAAGCGCTGTGACATCCAGGCAGTTACAGCAGAGAGACAGCTAAATTCATAAGCTAGGAAGACAGGAAAGAGGTCAGGGGAGGAAAGATACATTTATGTGTCATCAGCATATAGTAGTATTGAAGGCCAAATGATTAAATAAGTTCACAGAGAGAGGTGGGGTAGAGAGAGAAAAGCAGAGGGCCAAGAACAGAACCTTGGGGGACTCCAATAGAAAGTGATAAAGGGGATGGGCAAAGCAGAGATGCTAAAGGAGAGGCCAGAGAGGTAGGAGCAAACCAGTAGAGCTGTTTTGCAAAGACCTAGAGAGTGAAGGGTGTTGAGGAGTAGGAGGGGATCGAGGGAGGACGCAAAGAGGATGGGGTCAATCTTGTTGATGGGAGGCTGCATGTGAGTAACTTTGGGTGGGAGAGGGGGGCAAGGGGTAAAGAGAGGGTAAAGGAGACTGTGGTCAGAGAGGGGGAAGACAGAATTGAAGAAGTTGGAGATGTCACAGAGATGGGAAAGCACTAGGTCAGGGAGTGACCATCATGGTGGGTGGTGGGTTGTCCATTGGGAGGGGCCATAGAAAGAAGTTAGTAGTTTAGAGGCAGCGGAAGCAATAGAAGAGTTTGTAGAGATGTTAAAATCACTGATAATATTAGTGGGAAGATCAGAAGAGATGAAATAGGAAAGCCAAGTGGAAAAGTTATCAAAAAAATGGGCGGTAGGGCCAGTGGGATAATAGATGACAGCAACACAAAGGTGGAGAAAAGAGAAGAGGCGGATGAAGTGAACTTCAATGGAGGAGAGGGAGGGTTCAGGTGGAATAACATTGAAGGTGTAGCCAGGAGACAGTAGGACACCTATACTATAATGTGACCAGAATGAAAGCAGCATAAAGCTTTTTCCGTTCATTTGAAAAGCCCATTCATTTCAATAGGGCTTCCATTATGTGCTACATGTTGAACCCCCCACTGATATAAATGGAGATACATACATTAAAAATAAATCTGGTAATAAGGCCTCCCTCCCACCAAATTCTTCAGTGCTGGTTAGTTTGGATTAGTTTCCTCTAAAGCATGAGGACAACGAGCATGGGGTTCCATTACCGCTATAGGGGAAACCAACTCCATTCTAGACAGCCTTCTTTGGTTCCAACTAAAGCAGGGGGCAACAAGTGTGAGGTTTCTCTACTAGAGTAGAAACCAGCTGCAGGTGAATGACTTGATTTGGATCCCACTATTGACAAAGAAAACTCGCAGCAGCAGTCCAGGCTGGCCAGCACAGTCTTTACGGGTGTCAGAGAGAGTTTCCCGCAGGTGTACTGCATATAGAAAACCCACTGAAATTAATGGGCTACTAAAATGAATTGCAGAAATTCCTTACAAACCTCCTCCCAACAAATTGAATAAAGTCAGACAGCGCCCCCCTCCCTCCCAAGTCCACAACTTCCCCATGGATAGATAGCTTGAGTAGAAACCAGCTGCAGGGTAGACACCCTGAGTTGGATTCCACTATAATCAGGGAAACCCACAGGGTGAGGTTCCCCTGTCATATTGGAAGCAGCAGAGACTGGTCAGCATGGGACTGGAGCCTCTGTGTAGCTGCCCACATAAAAACAACATGCTCCCACCTGCATTTAAAAGAGCCAGGGCTCTTCCTGGCACCCCTTGGCTGTGGGTACCAGACTAATGAGGTATATGATAATGAGATCCCAGAGTCTGTTTCACCATACTACAAAAATAATAAAATGTAACTAAAACATACAAGATTGTTAAATAAGCTTTTATTGAATGAAAAACATTCTCATTTACCAATTACAAAAAACAAAAGCTTCTTCTTTCTTATTTCAACCAAGGTGATAACTTTTTGTAATCCAAAGGGATTATTTTTGCATTGTAATCCAAAGGTAAGGATTCCATATTTGTAAAAAAAAAAAAGTAATCTTCCTGTAATACCAGTGGTGTTTATAGCTGTGCATACTCAGCTGTTTTTTCCATAATTTGTATCTAAATGTCTGATAAGGTATGTACATGACTAAGAACACATACAAAGAGTGGCTTTTATTACAAATAGAGAAGATATTAAAGCAGTACAGTGCTGAGAATAGATACCAACACTTGCATTTATACAAATAACCATAAAAGGATGTGATAAAATGTAAAAAATATATAAAGGGTTTTGGTATCTAAGTAAAACAGACTTCATTCACAGTAATTTCTATAGGAAATGCCAATAAATAGCAAATACCCACTGAATTATAACAAAGGCAGGAAATCCACAACATGGCGTTATGTAACTGTTATTGAGAATAAGCAGTCAGTCTCCTGATCTCTTTTAAAGGTAGGAAACATGAAGTAAAATATTTGAGACCATTGATGGTAAGTAAGATAAATGTAGATAACAAGTTGGCATGATATATTTGTAACTTGATTCATAAGGGGATACAATCCTTTTATTTCCTTACTGGAACTTTGGGGAGGAAAGAAGGATAACTCAGTTATGAGACAAAAGTATCACTTTATAGCCTTAGATGGAAATGGATGTAGAGAAGGGGAGGTGACTGGTAAATTGCATGAAGACTTTTTAGATTCAACCTCATGTTCTCAGGAAAACCTCATAATTTACTGTCTGTCCAAGGCTACTGGGTGTCCATGGGCATCTGCCAAAAATACTTGTATACTTAGCAAGTAAGCATTAAATGCATCTATCCTGAGGAATATTCTTGGATTTTATCCGACTGCAAACAGAGACAAGTAAGCAGAAATTTGCCTTCCGTGGCATCCTTGTCCGTCGTTGTAGATTGATCTCTCAATTTATTTACATAAATTAGTTATGAACAATTTTTCCACAACTAAAAATGGTTTACTCTAAATTTTGAGCATTTCTCCTGTAAAATGTGTTGTTTGCCACGCAGTGTGCCAAGTAATTGTCATACCACTGATTTAAATAGAGCTGCATTTACCAGTAACGTTATATCAGCTGGGCTGTCAGCAGCAGCTGCAAGCAGATAATTAGAGAACAATTGCTTTTATGACATCACCAATAATATTCAATGAATATCTTGCTGATATCTTACTGATATACTCACGTAATTATTATCCTTGTTATCAATAAAAATAATTATTAAAGGAAACCTCAAAATACTATACTCAAAATGGATGTGACCGGGCAAATACACCACTTATGGACTTGGGAGAGGGTCAATGCTCCTTATGGGAATGTGATGTGTGTCAACTTCTAAAAGATTACATTAAACAAGTAAATAAGAGAAAAATGAAGCGCATAAGACCTCCTCTAAAGTAAATATACCTCCATAGAAATTTATATAACAGTTTATTTAAAACCACATTTTAAAGGAAATACATAAAAAAACATAATACGTCAAATTCATACAATATAAAAATAAAAGATCTTCTGACTTCTCAAATTAGTAATCAGACCCAATTTCATTAAGTTGTTATAATCTCATTTCATCTATAGTGCACATAGAGGGAAAGTCTTCTAATAATTGATGTCTCATAAGTGTATCCTGGATTGTTAAGATGGTAACGTATAAATATAGTCCAAGGACCTTTCAAAGAACCAGATTTCTTTTTAAGGATCGTGACAATTTGAACAGTATTTAAGTGTATAGACTGCTTGAGAGATATGCAATCAAAATCTCTTGGGTCTCTTATTAGTAATTTGCAGGAGCCGAACTGACTCGTTTTTCCACAGTAGTTTTGTGGTTTCCTCAGAGATGACATTTTGGGGTAAACTGACTCATCATTCTGATTGGTCTGAGCCAGTTTAAAAGGAAGGCTCTAAAGTTGAACTGAGATTATAATAACTAAATTAAATTGGGTCTGATTACTAATTTGAGAAGTCAGAAAAAGATTTTTTATTTTTATATTGTATGAATTTGGTGTACTATGTTTTCTTTATATATTTCCTTGGAAATTGTGTTTTAAATAAACTGTGTTATATAAATTTCTATGGTGGTATAATATATAAAAGAGCCCTTATTCCTGCAACTGTAATATGTCATTGGGCTTGTAAAGATATTGAATATCTATTTGCATAGAACACTAACTGAAATGTAGAATATACGGAAAGAAAAGTAAGTGTATTAGAAAAGCACTCTAGAGCTAAATATAGAAAGTTGTGAAGTATTACTTCTTTAAAAGGATGCTTTTTTTCAATTTGCAATTAAAAGAAAAAGCAAAATATTTCTAAAGTTGCTGCCTTGTTTTTGTCCATGCGAAATATGATTAAAAGAATTGTGAAAGAAAAGTGAAATAGGTAGAAAAGATGCAATATTTAATTAAAAATGAAATACATCTACTCCTATGATTTAATTAAGAAATAAATATATTTATAGCTGTAGGAGTGTTTTACTAATAAATGTCCTTTTCTTCTACCAAATATTTCAGTATAATCTCTGCAGAGAAATCAGTATGACGTCACCCTTAATCATTGTCAGACTAATTGAAAACGAGCTGCCAGAGGAAAATTGCTGGTGTGACAACCTGCAATAACATTTCATGGATGACTATGGGAACATATTTATAGCGTTACTCCACTTTGATATTTACCAACATACCGTATTTCCCAATGTATAGGACGCTCCACTGCATAAGACGCACCTATATAAATCATGTGAAAAAAATTGAGGATAAACATTATCCTCAATTTTTTCACAGAGTATTTGTGCAGTTTATACAGAGGAGAGACAGCGCTATAGAGAATTCTGACTTACCTTGTCAGATGCTTCCTCTGTCTGGTAAAGTCTTCTGTCTTCTCTCTGTCTGATTCTGATGCTGGAAACCCGATTAAGGTCCTCTCTGCGATGTACATTTGTCCTTTCAGGACCTTGACAAGGTCCTGAAAGGCATCCTTTCAGGACCTTGAGGTCAGGTCCTGAAAGGACATATGGACATCGCAGAGAGGACCTTAATCGGGTTTCCAGCATCAGGATCAGACAGAGAGAAGACTTTACCGGACAGAGGAGTCATCTGACAGGGTAAGTGCTACTACCCCTGTATAAGACGCACCCAGTTTTTAGACCCAAAATTTTGGGGAAAAACGTGCGTCTTATACAAGGGGAAATACGGTAATCGCTGTGGAAAAAACCCCACTGTGGTCTATTTATTTAAGGGCGAAAAACAATACCTCTGGAGGATATGGGTGTTTTCATCTGTGATAGGGCTTCACCCTATATATCAAGGAGTCAATATAGGGCTTCACTCTATGGTGGGAATTCAATTGGCCACGTTACTGTAAAAAGTAATACGGCCTGCGCCCTATTACCGTTAATATAGTAATAGTGCGCTTAAATACCATTATTACAGTAGTTTCAATGCCAGCTTTTTGCTCGCAGCTCAGAAAGCCGGGTTAACTTTACCGTAATAACGGTAATAGAGTTATTGCGGCGCTACTTAGGGGGCAGTTGAATTCCCCCCTATATATTTGCTGCAGTAATGGCAAATTGCAGCATTTTGTCTTGGTTTTTTGAATAAGTAATTTGTGTTTATGTTCTTATTTTTTTCTTGGCACCTGCAAGTTAAACATTACCTATACACCAGCACTGTCATCATTTCTTCCATAGGGTCCAGCCAGCAAAATCCCTGCAACCGGTAACTTTCAACAACTAACCTGTCTTTTCATCACAAACCAGCAAGCTATCTCCAAATACATTTTTTTCAACACATAATAGTCTCCACTTACAACACAATTATAAATCTGCTGTAGTTGATGCCAGTAAATGGGTTCTCACCTTGGTCCGCTGCAGCAGGCCAGAACCAGGTATGTGGTAAAGAAAACCGCACTGTTAAAGCAAAAACAAGTTAAAAGGATTGAAAAGAATGTATTTGTACCTTTATGATCATGTTAGGGGCAACACATGGAGTGCAAGTATCACTCACACACTGAGAAGAGAGCTATTTCATGGGCTGAGCAAAATATTCATGAGAACGCAGTGTATAAAAGGTTCAGACCTATCCAATAACAGTACTTCACATAGGACAAGGGGATAGTCAAAGAGATGTAATATGGGCAACAACCCACTATAAAAATTGCTATAAACAGATACAGTAGAAAGCTTTAAAAATGTAGTAGATATATTTTTAGCTAAATATGATATGCAAGCCAGGAAAGATGAATGGTGGATCCGGGGAAGAATCTCATCAATGAGTCCATGATTTTTTTCTCTCATGAGATAGCTGGATATGGTAGTGTAACATTTATCTCATTCTGGATAAAAAAAATTGCATGTAAGGGGGTGAATCATTAGCCGTAATTGTCGGTAGTCTCATCACACGTTATGTTTCTGTGTGATGTTTAGGTGATGACCTCTTAGGGGTACATCCAAAATTAAGCACAGTTATAATTACCACAATTGCCATTTTTTGCACATAACAATCCAGGCTACTACAGAACCTTGCTGATGACCTCATAGTATATAGCTGGAGATGATGGACTGTACAGTGCTGGACTTTCAAGTACATAAGTTAAAAATGGTAAAGGATAATTGGGATAAATCTGAGATCCAGAAAGAGAGTAAACTACAAAATGTAACCTTTTCTCTACATCTAGTAGAATACAGAAATCATAGATTTATATTTGTTCATTTATACTATTTGGCTTAAAAGAAAGAGGGCACTGGTTCCCCTTTCTTTTATGAGCTATAAGAAAATGGAAATTCCTGCTATTGTTTTCAAAATTAAATGAAACAATCCATATTAATTCATGAACACCTGTGCCAGTGCAATTGAGATTCTAGCTTTATACTCACTAAGAAGCCCAGTACCAGCCAGGGTTTGCCTGAACATATTCCTTCACTGGGTCACTGAAAGAGAAGCACATACAAGAACAGTGTTATATTACCTTTAACATACATCATTGTAATTACCTGTGTAAAATCACTAATGCTGATTATTATTAACACAAGTCTTAAAGAACTAATGATCGGCAATATCTCTCAGTTGAGGGCACTGTTGTAACAGTTAAACCATCTACTTTTGTGGGAATAACATAGACCAGTTTCTAAAAGTAAAAAAATGTTACAGAAATATTATAGCATCAAAAGTTCTCAAATTATACATATTGTTTAACAGGTCAAAAATTACTAACTAAAATATTACTTTTCTGTAGGTATACATAATTAAAGTACATGTGGCTGATGGTAGGTGGGTATTCAGAGTGCATACCTGCCCTCCACCAAAAGAATGGAAACCTTCAAAATAAACTATGCTATAAACTGTAGGCTGGTAGCCAAAATAGTTCAAAGAGGACATCAATATACATCAGTATTACAAAAAAAGTGCTCTATATCTAACTGAATGTCAATGACAACATTTAGGGTTTAGATTGAAGGTATTTTAACTAAATGCCTCTGTAATGTGATTTAGCATTGTAAAATGGTAAGTTGATAGTGGTGCTAGTGCCCACTCTCGTTTCTAAATCTGTCTCATTTTAAATTTGTCCTACCCTGCAGCGCAACATGGTTTTGACAAGATTAACAATTGTACCTTCTAGCCGGATTCATTCTAAATGAGACTCTCTGTGCTGTGTTTTGGGTGCCAAGAACTGAAAAGGTACCATCAACTGAAAGTTCCTGGCACCCAGATCACAGCACGTGGGGAAGATTTAGAATACTGACATAAAAAATATGCCTTTTTGCGCATGTACACAAATGTGTGTTTGCCGGAACACGCATCTAACGATAGGTGTAACCTTTAATATAGAGCATACACACCAATCAGCCACAGCATTAAAACCACGTGCCCAATATTGTGTAGGTCCCCCTCATGCCATCAAACCAGATCTGACCCGTCAAAGCATGGACTCCACAAGACCTCTGAAGGTGTCATTTACTCTCTGGCACCAAGACTTTAGCACCAGATCTTTCAAGTCCTGTAAGTTGCAAGGTGGGGCTTCCGTGGCTAAGACTTGTTTCTCCAGCACATTGCACAGATGCTCGATCTGATTGAGATCTGGAGAATTTGGAGGCCAAGACAACATTTTAAACTCTTTGTCATGTTGCTCAAACTATTCCTGAACAATTTTTGTAGTGTGGCATTGTTTTGCTGAATGAGGCCACTGCCATCAGGGAATACCGTTGCCATGAAGGGGTATATTTGGTCTGCAACAATGTTTAGGTAGGTGGCACATATCAAAATAACATCCACATTAATGCCAGGACCCAAGGTCTCCCAGCAAAATATTGCCCAGAGATTGACAAGGCCTTTGCCGGCTTGCCTTCTTCCCAGAGTGTACCTTGGTGCCATCACTTCCCTTGGTAAAAATGATGTAAAAGAAATTTGATTAATCAGACCAGGCCACCTTCTTTCATTGGTTCAGTTCTGACACTCACGAGCCCATTGTAGATGCTTCCAGTGGACAGGGGTCAGCATGGCACTCTGACTGGTCTGCGGCTACACATCCCTACTGGGTATTCTGACACCGTTCTATCATAGCCAGCATTAACTTTTTCAGCAATTTGTGCTACAGTAGCTCTTCTGTGGGATTGTACCAGAGGGGCTAGTCTTCACTCCCCAAGCGAATCAATGAACCTTGGGCTCCCCTGACCTTGATTCACCGGCCCCTCCTTAGACCAGTTTTGATAGGTACTAACCACTGCATACCGGGAATACCCCACAAGACCTGCCGTTTTGCTGTGACCCAGTCGTCTAGCCATCACAATTTGGCCCTTGTCAAAGTCACTCAGATCCTTGTATTTGCCCATTTTTCCTGCTTCCAACACATCAGCTTCAAGAACTAACTGTTCACTTGATGCCTAATTTATCCCACCCCTTGACAGCTGCCATTGTAAAAAGATAATCAATGTTATTCACTTCACTTGTCAGTGGTTTTAATGTTGTTGCTGATCGGTGTATGTTCTGTGTAAATATCTGGTTGCAAGCCGTATACTTTGCATCCATCTTGTGTAGATGCAGAATTTACACTTTGCAAGTATCATTAAGATACAAGTAACCCAAAATACAGACGCATCTCAAAGGACCTAGCTAAATGGCGTGTCCACACCTGACTGTACTCTATTACACAGGAATTACCCTAATCCACCTCTCAAAGCGCAAAGGTGTTGCAAGTGTCAGAGACATGGGGCTGAAAATACTGCCGCAATTTGTGCACATATATAGTTCAACAAATTTTATGTGAGACATAATTATTTTGTGCATGTCGCTTGCATCCAACTATAAATCAAGTCATAGTGTTGTTCACAGCGAATGTTATGTGGTGCTCCCTCATTTAAACAGAAAACCTCTCCAGAAAAGGGCAGTGCAGGAGCATCGTGTATCAGGCCTCTTCTGCCTGCTAGCCCTACTAAATCCATGTAAAGTAGATCTAATAGAAGCAAGTCCATGAGATCCAGTTTACACTCAATCTTTCAGTATTGGCAAAAGTGAATAAACATCATAAAAGCGAGGATCTCTCTAAGTTGTCGATCCTAACTAGTGCTCAGAGAATATATATTGAATGCAAGTTGCCGAAGTTGACAAGGTAATCCTTGTGTACTAAATTACTATAATTATTTCACTAGAAGTAAATTATCAATAAATTAAGTGAATTAGAAAGTGTTTTTAAAAAATACATCTATTTAACAACTTGCTTTAGAAATCATTTCCCAGGTACTTGGATACATATATAGTTACCAGTATTGCCCAATATGTAAGAAGCATTAACTGCAGCAGAGCCAGAATGAAACATTTTATAAACCATTATATCATGAAGTAACACTCACCAGAAGGTAAACAGAGCCACAATTGCCAATGTAACCAACAGCTGAAATGAAAGGATTGAATAAACCTGAAAGACAAAAAAACAAAGTCTGTTTGAAAGAGCAGAAAATGATCCATTATCAGCGCTTGCCTCATTCTCTCTACAAGAACAATGTCTTTTTGTTTTTCTCTCATATAAGCTTTGTTTTCTTCACCACTCAGTGCTCTGTTCCCACTTGCCAGATTTATTTACAATATGAAACCACAACGTATCTGCTATTTCCCACATTCCTTATACTGTAAAGGTCTTACCCCACACTTACCTTCCTAATAAATGAGCGGCGCACTCTGTCATCATCCCAGCTCATTGAGGTCAGCATCTGGGTGTCTCCACTACTGTAGCCAGGGCTGTTGCCTGAAAGAGAGTGACTGTCAGCTGCCCACTAGTAAACTGGAGCAGAGTTTTTCCATATATCTTCTATCTACCAGTGTTACAATGAATAAAGCTGCAAAATGCCGTATTATACTCTACTATTGTGTAACAACATAAATACTGTCTGAAATCAAGTCAAAGTAATTGGCATCATGTAATCACTTAAACACCATCTACTTGGTCAATTATAAGCACTAACACAGTAAAATATTATGATAAAGAAAAAGAATATTGTAGTGTATATGGCAATAAGGTGGAAATCATGCCATAAACACAGTAATTATATATTTTGCACACAGTATAGAATTGTGGATCTTTTCCTGCCAAATAAAATAACCATTCTCATTTTAAAAGCTACTTTGATAAAAGGTTGTTGCCTGGGAATCACCTATGTTTTTTTCTCTCTTTCATTCAAAATCATTTAAAAAATATTTAAAATATTTTCATAATGTTTTACATTTTTATACATCAAAAGCCCACCATCAATAAACATTTTAAAATTGTGGAGAAATAGTGAGTATGGCAATTGTACAATAACATAAACTGAGAGATTGAAAGTAAATGACATAACTGTACGCTAACACAATTATAGAGTAAACTGACTTTTTATGATAGGCTGACAGATATGTTTTATGATGATGTTCTATAGCACAGCTTACGTCATGGAACAATTTAGAAATATTGTCAGGCAAAACTCCCCTGTGAATCTCTGTTTGAGATATAAATTGAATAAATTTTCCTTCTTTTATCAATGAACGTGTTCATTTAAAACAAATTGTATCTGGAACAACAGTTCAGTTATATTTATTTGCAATGGACAGGTTAAACAGGCATTATACAGTATATTGTTACAACTTTATTACATGTTATTATTCTGTATGGTACATTTTGTTTATATGTTGTATACTTTACGCTTGTTGACCATGATGGAAACTTCATATAAAAACATTTATATAAAATAGACTCGCCTTCCTGGTAGTCCAATATGGGTCTAGAGGGGGAGGATTGGTCAAAATTAAAATAATTGTTGGAGAATACAGTGCGTTTTACCTTTAGATATAATAAGCAAACAAGAGGAGCTTCATGCTTTAGAAAATGGAGGTTCAGGGAAGGATTAAAATGTGACATCCTGAATACATATTTGTTTCACTGGCAGGACTCGTCTACATGAGATGCTTTGACGCTGGCAGGTGAGTTTCACCAAATATAACTATAAATTACTATAACTCTAAATTATCCTTTATGTATATGCTGACTGATTTATATATTGTTTTTTTTGAGCACCAGACAACATTTATTTTGTTTGCACATGCACATTAGTCCAATGATTTTATTCACTTGTACACATTTCATTAAGTTAAAGAATCACGCCTTCTTCTCTTTCACTAATTTCTAGATATAATAAGTTGTGTTTTTTGTTTGTTTGTTTTGCAATCTGTTGCTTTGGAGAATCCCTCTCCCCTACATGTTTTGCTGAATAAAGCTATAAACTTACCCTATTAATCAACTGCTGACAATTTCTAGAGATTACCATATCCTGGAACTACTTGGAATAATAAGCAACAAGTAAAAGTATGTCACAATACACCATGTGATGTCACTATATGCTACTTGAACATTACAATACAGCAATTATAGACCATTTCTAAATTACTTACTACTAACTATATGGATAGCCTTATGTGTCACTCTCGTACACCCAGTACCTTATTAGGTTCGGTATCACATAAGCATAGTGATTTTAACAAGCACAAAACTGGCTTCATTGCACGAAGCACACTCAATAATTACAACTCTTTACCATACCAATACCAAATCTACAACCCTACCAAAAAGAGCTATCTATAGTCACCGTTTCTGGATGTGCTGTCCCGGATGCTGAGCCACATACTTCTGCTCCTCTACCAGCTTGGTAGGGGTCGCATTTGGCAGACTCACAGAGTGAGGTTTACACGGTCCCGTTGCTGATGACTCGAACCATGATCAGTCCAACAGGAACAATAATCCCTAGTCAGTACTGTCCAAACATAAGACACCTAATGATAAATCTCTCTTTTATTCCCAATCTGTTTTCCAAGGTGGTGTGGTTTCAGCAGGGCAGTCTTTAAATGCCCATCTGCAAATGCATTGCTACCTCTTTATTCTAGAGGCAGTTATGTAGCATCCCTCGGATCTAAAGAGATAGCAGGCACCCTGCATTGAGTGGTTTCAGGCAGTCTAACTAAAACCGAATTATAACAATGGGTATCCACATTGCCAGAAATAATCACATCAGTGCTTGGTCATCTGAGACCAAGTCCCAATTAACACTGTATAGTCTTTGTCCATCTGCACTGTGAAGCGCCATCCAATGAGTTCTGAAGCATTTGACTGAATATGAGCAGATAATATTGCCTGAAACACTTCAGAATTCATCCTGCTGCTTTTGTCAGCAGTCACATCATAAATAAATACAAGGCAACCAGTTCCATTGGCAGCCATACATGCCCACACCATGACACTACCACCACCATGCTTCAATGATGAGGTGGTATGTTTTGGATCATTAGCAGTTCCTTTCCTTCTACATACTCTTCTCTTCCCATCACTCTGGTACAAGTTGATCTTTGTCTCATCTGTCCATAGGATGTTGTTCCAGAACTGTAATGGCTTTTTTAGATGTTGTTTGCCAAACTCTAATCTGGTCTTTCTGTTTTTGTGGCTCACAAATGGTTTACATCTTGTGGTGAACCCTCTATATTCACTCTTGTGAAGTCTTCTCTTGATTGTTGACTTTGACACATATACACCTACCTTCTGGAGAGTGTTCTTGATTTGGCCAACTGTTGTGAAGGAGTTTTTCTTCACCAGGGAAAAAATTCTTCTGTCATCCACCACAGTTGTTTTACCTGGTCTTCCGGGTCTTTTGGTGTTGCTGAGCTCCCCGGCGCGTTTTTTCTTTTTAAGAATGCTCCAAACAGTTGCTTTCGTCACACCTAATGTTTTTGCTATCTCTCTGATGGGTTTGTTTTGATTTTTCAGCCTAATGATGGCTTGCTTCACTGATAGTGACAGCTCTTTGGATCTCATATTGAGAGTCGACAGCAACAGATTCCAAATGCAAATGTCACACCTAGATTCAACTCCAGACCTTTTACCTGCTTAATTGATGATGAAATAATGAGGGAATAGCCCACACATGTCCATGAAATAGCTTTGGAGTCGATTGTCCCATTACTTTTGGTCCCTTAAAAAGTGGAAGACACATATAGAAACCGTTGTAATTCCTATACCGTTCACCTGATTTGGATGTAAATACCCTCAAATTAAAGCTGAAAGTCTGCAGTTAAAGCACATCTTGTGTGTTTCATTTGAAATCCATTGTGGTGGTATATAGAGCCCAAAATATGAGAATTGTGTTGATGTCCCAATATTTATGGACCTGACTGTATATGTAGAATTCTACAGTATATGGTCCTTTGCTGTATATGTTCTGTGCATCATAAGATGTTCAAAACCAAGGTGGGAGTCTGATGACTTCAAGAAACATTACAGATAAGCTTATCACTTTGGTATGCATTTAATTGCACCTTTATTTGATTCAAGGTTTACTCAAGTTGGCTGCCGCCTTACATAATCTAAAAGGAGTGCAAAGTAATTTATCACAGGACACTTATTTCACACTGGCACAAGCTAAGTGCCGACATCACTATTTCATGCTTCAATATATATATAAATACATACACAACATGGGCAAAGGTATGTGGACACAGAACAACACATCTTTATGTGCTTTTTTTAACATCTCATTCCAAAACCGTGGGCATTAATATGGTGTTGGTCCCCCCTTTGGTGCTATACCAGTCTCCACTCTTCTAGGAAGGCTTTCTATTAGATTTCAGAACATGACTGCGGGGATTCGTACTCATTCAGCCACAAACTGGTTGGACACTGATGTTGGGTGATAAGACCTGGCTTGCATTCAATGTGCCAATTCATCCCAAAGTAGTTTGATGGGGTTGAGGTCAGGGCTCTTTGCAGGTCAGAAAAGTTCTTCCAACCACTTAGGAAACCATGTTTTGATGGACCCCGATTTGTGCATGGGGTAATGTCATGCTGAAACAGGAAAGGAATTTCTCCAAAATGTCACAACAAATTTGGAAGTACTAAATTCTCTAGAATGTCATTGTATATTGAATCATTAAACTCTTCCTTCACTGGAACTAAGGGGTCCAGACCAAACCATAAATAACAGCCCCAGGCCATTATTACTACTCCACCAAACTTTACAGTTGGCAGTTCTCATTTGGGCAGGAAGCATTCTCCTGGCATCCGCCAAACCCAGATTTGCTCGTCAGACTGCCAGATGGTGAATTGATTCATCACCTCAGAGAACGCAATTCCAGTGCTCCAAATGGCAGTGTGCTTTATACCGCACCAGTCAATGCTTCTGATTGTGCACGCTGATCTGAGGGCCTGTGTGCTTCTGCACAGCCATGGAAACTCTATCCCTGAACCTCCCATCAAACCGTTATTGTGCTGACATTGTTTCCAGAGGCAGTTTGGAACTTATTAGTGAGTGTTGCAACTGAAGACAAACAATTTTTACTCACTACTCACTTCAGCTCGTTGGTCCCGTTCTGTGAACTTAAGTGACCTGCTGCTTTCACACACATATATGTGTATTGGATTATAGGAAACAAAAATAGATATCACAGCTACATTTACCTTTGATTTGCAAATTTTTGGATATCCAAAACCTGGCACTACATTTAAATTTATAAATATAGCATCTGGTACATTAATGTGTAGATCATACCTGTTGATGACTAAAATGTCTAAACAACTTTGACAATGAGTTGTCACAGAGTTACAGGCTATTCAAAGCCTGCAGAAAAAATACATCTCAGCACCCCTCCATTTGCCTAAAAGAGGCACAGATAGAAAGTGCGATCTTTCTGCTGCTTGTCAAGTAGCTCTGACACTAACCCTGCCAGTCCAGTATTCCAAGACAGCGCTGCTCACTGGTGTAGATCACTAATGTGAAGCAGAGGCTGGCAATGGTCGCAATGAGCATGCTAACTGGGCTGTTTATCATACTAGTCTGCTAATACTAGCATACTAATTGCCCGAGTCATGGGCTTTCCCAAATACCTATACTTAACAAAAGAAGATCTGTCTGAGAGGTAAAAGGCATTCTTTAATAACTTACCTGCATCTTCGTTTACCCAGCCGGGATATGTGGTCATGGAGGGAGATGTCTGAAGAAAATTGGCCTTCTTCCCATCTGCTGCTGTGACCTCCTCATAGGAAGGCGGTGCAGAGGGAGCCTGGGTACCTGTCTGTACATCTGCCTTACCTCCTCCATTCTCTGCAGCTTTATTACTAACAGTCACCTGTAGAAAAAAGAATGTTCAGAGCTGGCAGAATGTTTCCACAAAGCAGGTGTCCTTATTAAATTTAACGCAGGGTGAAGCAGCCTATGGGTCCTATTGAGCTACAATATCCATCAGACTTTTGCACAGAATACTGGTAATTGTAAATCAGCAACTGCAGCAGAGACAGTATTTTTTAAAAGTGGTATTATTAGAAATTAATATTGTTAAGACGTTTTGTATCAGTATAAGAGTGTTCTATTCGTGGAAAGCTAAATATATATGGTAATGCTTCAGTTCGAATAATATAGATAAGCCAAACTTAAAAACTTAGCTACTATATAGATTAGGGAATTGGAAAGAAGGGAAGACTATGGAGCCATATTTTAATATATCCTCAATAAATGTTGAGGATGGTCCCAAGTAATCTCCACTTAGCTGTACATTTAACCCTTAACAAGGAAAATGTAAAATCTGCAGAATTTGAGGAATTAACCCCATAATAGATTGAAATGCATAAAGTGGACAGAGTAGAAATTTTATTTAAAACACGTGCCCATTAGCTCTTTAGCTCTTATTATTATTATATTTTAATTATAAAGGTGCCACAAAAGCTCTGTACATAATATTTACAGTAGTATACAATACCAACAGACAGCAAATATCCATAACACAATACATTTTATATATATATATATATATATATATATATATATATATATACAAAACAAAAAACATAATAATACAAAGACCAGACATCTACTTATTAAAAAATTACACACAGATAATTTTCAAGTTATATATGTAAGGGACTAGTAATGTCTAACATGAATTAGGCCTGGGCTCTAGAAAATAGGGTTAGGGAAGCAGGCCTAGAGGTACAATGGGTGATACAGTAGTAGAAGGTGAACATGAGGAAAGTGGGACCTGCTCTTGACAGCTTACACAAATAAGGTCGTACCGAGTGGGGAAGTGACGGTGATAGCTGAAGCAAAGAAGTTAGGAGGAGGGCTGATAGGCTTAAATAAAAAAAATAGTTTTATGGGCACCCTTGAAGCCATGGAGAGTAGATGCTAATCTGATAGGGAGTGGAAGATAGTTCTACAAGTGGGGAGCAGCCTGGACAAAGTCCTGCATGTAGGAGAGGGAAGAGGTAATCAGTGTGGTAGTGAGGCGGTGGTTGTTAGCAAAACGCAGGAGGTGGGAAGGAGTGTGAGTAGTGATGAGGTTGGAGATCTTGTAGCTGAAGGTGAGGAGTTTAAACTTGAGACTCATTTCTGACTGTCTTTATTAAGTTTCCCCATTTGGATTTGATTATTACATTGGTAAAAGTGTACCACACTTCCCTGTATGAAGTGCATATGGATGGCGCAAATGGCTCCATTAACAAAATAAATTCATATCCTCTATCTTTAAGGAAACTGTAAAAATAAATTCCTTTTGCTGCAGAAAGAAGCTCTATGGTCCTCCAGTAACCCAGGAATGTCCAAAGAAATTGCAAACTTTAAAAATTGAACCTTGTGTGCATGTGATGCAACGAGACAGCACAGCAGTAATAGGACTAAAAATAGAGGTTCAACCTAACAAGTTTTATCTTACTTATAATGTATTGGGAAATTTATGGAATGGGTATAGCCTACTGGTTTCAAATGTCAGCAATTCGATCCTATGAGATGAGAGCTGGTTGCATGAACCCACAACAGTGTCCCAATGAAAACTGTGCTTCTTCCTAATTGGTGAAAGTAGCAATCCCGCATAGAATTGTTTTCCCTTTTGCAAGTTAAGTACCTTTCAAGCATGTATCTACAAATCATTATCTCTCTGGAGGCTGAAAAACATAACTACCAGTTACACCACACAAGCTCACAACTCTCAGTATGTCATGTGAAGGCAAAGGGGGGGGAGAAAGGGGAGGATTTTACAGTATGTATAGGAGACAAAGCACAGAGGGGTGTTCCAAAGTCTCTCTGCTCACTACCATATGGTAGTCCTTTACACTGTGCAGAATTATCAATCATTAACAGCAGCCTAAAAAAAATGCTAATTACTAACGTTCTTCTAATAGCCTGCCACAATGATTTATGTTAAAATAACACACCTCATTTTTTTTTATTGGGATTGCTGCTATAGACAACAACGGCGGTGTGAACCAATTTAACAGCGATATAACAGTGGATATTGAAGCCGCAATGGACAAAAAGACTGGGTGGTTTCTGATGACAGAGATGAGGCTGATACTTGGTCAGCTATACATTAGAGAAAATGCTGTCACAAGGTCCACTACCATTATTGTCTGCTTTACTACATAAAGCCTGGTGAACTATGTAGAATGTAACAACAGGGTACCCCTGGAATCTCTCACTGTGCTCGCTTGCATGTCACAGCTCTGCTGCTGTTTGACTGAAGCAAGCGAGCACTGTAGTCTGACATCCCACAATGGATTCCTGTCAGACTGCTCAATGTTGGGCTGTCGGACTATAGTTATCTCTCTCAGGCCGTCTTTCTCTACATGACACGGCTGTAATACTTTGTGGGCTGGAAGAAGCTGTCCTGTGAGAGCAAAGTGCGCTGAATAAAATGCTCTCTCCCAGATAAACAGAGGTTTTTGCTTACTATATATTTATTTACAGTTATCTGCATTTTGTTTACATATTACGAAGCACTTTACAGAGAATATTTAATAACATTTGATAATAAATAATGATGGTGACAGGTCCGCTTTAAGTCCTATGAAGTTCGGAATAAAATGTATGGAATATGAGCGGGTCCTATAATGTAAATTATGAGAATTTTTTTCCAGTGACACAACATGAAAGTTTTTATTTTAAAAAACAGGCAATATAATTCTTGGAAAAATACATTTATATAGATACTTATTTGCTGTGCCAGTGTCTCTTTCCTTTTTAACCCTGTCCTTAAAAAGGTACATATTATAAATAACAATGATAAGAAATACTGCTTTATAGAAAATGATAAAAAGACACATGACTGTATTTTGCTTAATCAGACTCTAATCCTCTCATCCGTTTCTGTATCAGCAATGCTTAGTGGATATGATTAAAGATGATCTAATGGATCGGATCAATCTATCATCTCTCACATGAAACTCACCAATACATGTTGGGCATTAGTAGGGTGAGCACAGTTATAACAGGGTGAGCGCAGCGGTAACAGGGTGAACAGAGCGGTAATAATGTTGTGCATTAGTAGGGTGTACTAATGCCCAATACATGTTGGGCATTAGTAGGGTGAGCACAGTTATAACAGGGTGAGCGCAGCGGTAACAGGGTGAACAGAGCGGTAATAATGTTGTGCATTAGTAGGGTGAGCACAGTGGTAACAGGGTAAGTGCAGCAGTAATAGGATGAGCACAGCAGTAGTAGGGTGAGCACAGTAGTAAGGTGAGAAGAGCGGTAATAGGGTGGACACAGCGGTGACAGGGTGAGCAAAACAGTAATAGGGTAAGCATAGCCGTAACAGGGTGAGCACAACTGAACGGTAATAGGGTGAGCGTAGCGGTAAATGGGTCAGCACAGCAGTAATAGGGTGAGCACGGCGGTAACGGGATGAGCAGCGCTGTAACAAGGTGTGCAGCGCTGTAATAGGTTGAAAACATCTGTAAAAGGGTGAACACAGCTGTAAAAGACACAGCTGTAAAAGGGTGGACACAGCTGTAAAAGAGTAAGCAGATCGGTAATATTGGGTGAGCGCAGCGATAACGGTGAGCGCAGCGGTAACAGGGTGACACAGCAGTAGTAGGGTGAGGACAGCGGTAACAGGGTGAGCACAGCGGTAACAGGGCTAGCACAGCGGCAACAGGGTGAGCACAGTAGTAACAGGGTGAGCAGATGGGAAATAGGGTGAGCAGAGCAGTAATAGGGTGAGCAGAGTGGTAACAGGGTAAGCACAGTAGTAACAGGGTGAGCAGAAGGGAAATAGGGTGAGCACAGCGGTAACAGGGTGAGCAGAGGGATAATAGGGTGAGCACAGCCATAACAGGGTTATAGCTCTCACTATATTTGACCATTAGAATAAGATCGTACTTCTATTCTGTCTCCACGGCCCCTTAGTAGTATGTGTGACGCAGTATTGAGATATTCGCATGATGCCTTGTTTCACCTTTCCGGGAGATAATAGATGCTGCATTATTTACAGCCTAGATCTCCTATTGAGTTTCCGTTGAATGGAAAGTGCTGTCTTATGAAAAATATGCTGTTTGGCAATTATATTATTTTGCACGTGACGTACTATCTGCAAGGTGAGCTGATATTTATACTTATCTAACACAAGTGGTTTTAGGCTAGTAATTACTGCACCGATGCTGTAAATGCACTGGCTGTGTGAGGAGCATGGGTCCCGTTCTAGCCATCAGTACACAGTAAAGAAGACAATATTTACCTTTCCCTGGGTCATGATGCTGCTCTGGGTTATTCCGCTGTATGACACACAGCGCTCTGGACAAGCTGCGATGATGCTTCACATTCTAGTAACATCCAGCAGCCTGCAGGACTGTACCATTCCTCCGTAACCAGGAGGGGGAGCAGTGTGACTGGGTAAGCTCCTCAGTGGGGGCATTATCACATGTTCACATACAGATTAGCAGTTGCCAGAACTGACTGTGGGTAGAAAGAATAGAGAAATAAGATGAGTGAGGTAATACAAATGTATGCAGTAAAAGGGAGAACAAGAACCTATGTCTTCATATAACAAGGTGAGGTGCACAATATTATACAATATGGGGCATATTTAATAAAGCACGATAGTGCTTTTAACGGGTCATTAAGGTCCCACAGTGTCCTCCGCAAATTTATTAAGGGGGCATCGCAGCAGCTATCATGGATATCTGCTGCTTTGCACTCCTCTTCGTTTTTGGGAGCATTCACCATTCAACAGAATGGTGACTGCTCCTGGCCGCAATCTAACAAGTCCCGAAAAAACATTTTATTCGGGAACTTGTCATGTTAATGTGCTGGCGTACATCATCCGAATTGAGGAAATCTAATGCTGTCAGCTCTGCTCCAGAGAGCAGAGCTGTACAGCGCATGTGTGGAGGGATCACATGATCCCTCCCTGTCACTCAGCGCTCTCTCTCTGCAACTATCGTTGCAGAGACAGAGAGGGGATCTGTGTGCGCATGTCCAGTTCTTGGAACTGGACATGCGCACTTGAAGAGTGAAGAGAAGACCCGAAGACAGCGCTTCCGAAGAGGGGGGTAAGTATGTTTTTTTTATCACTGAAACAGCAGTTTTTTGGAACTGCTGTTTCTGTGCACGACTGTACATAAATGTGAGAAGTAGTTCAATCCTTATCATTGCGATAAGGATTGAAAACTACTTTTCACTTTATGTGAATAATGATAAATGTGCCCCTATGTCTGCAAAGTAGTTTAGTAGTAATTCTTCACAGTTCAACTTCACCAAAAAGGAATTACGAAAAATAGGCACAGACACTATATAGACAAAATAATTTAGCCACACCTGTTAACTATTGAATTGAGGTGTTTAAATCACACCCGTTGCCATAGGTGTATAACATCGGTGTATAACATCAAGCACCTAGCCATGTAGTCTCCCATTTGTAAACATTTGTGATACAAAATGGGTCATTCTGAAGAGCTCAGTGACTTTAAGCGTGGTACTGTGATAGGATGCCACCTTTGCAATAAGACAGGTCAGGAAATTTCATCCCTGCTGGATATTCCACAGTCAACTGTAAGTGATATTATTAGAAAGTGGAAGCGTTTAGGAACAACAGCAACTCAGCCACACAGCGGAAGACCACGTAAAATCACAGAGCGGGGTCAACTACTGCTAAGGCGCTTGGTGCATAAAAGTCGCCAACGCTATGCTGATTCCATAGCTGAAGAGTTCCGAACTTCCACTGGCATTAATCTAAGCACAAAAACTGTGTGTTAGGAGCTTAATGGTATGGTTTTCCATGGCTGAGCAGCTGCATGCAAGCCTCACATCACCAAGACCAATGCCAAGCGTCGGATGGAGTGGTGTAAAGCATGCCGACACTGGACTGTGGAGCAGTGGAAACGTGTTCTATGGAGTAACGAATCACGGTTCTCTGTTTAGCAGTCAGATGGGTGAATCTTGGTTTGACAGATGCCTGGAGAACATTACCTGCCTGATTGCATTATGCCAACTGTGAAGTTTTGGTGTTGGAGGGATAATGGTATGGGGCTTTTTTTCAGGGTTTGGGCTAGGCCCCTTATCTCCAATGAAGGGCAGTCTTAAACAGGCCCGGCGCTCCCATTAGGCAAGGTTAGGCAATTGCCTAGGGCGCCGGGCTCTGCAGGGCGCCTCGAAATTAAAAAAAAAAGACTAATTTAATTTAAAACGGAAATCCACGGGGAGGAGAGGAGAGAAGGGGCTATGAATCTTACCTGCATGAAGCTGCTGCTCTCTGCTCTGTCTTCTCCCCTCCGCTCACTGACAGTGACAGGCCGTGATGATCAGTGTCTGTGAGTGGAGGGGAGAAGACAGAGCAGAGAGGAGCAGCTTCATGCAGATAAGTTAAACAAAGACATAGGGAGCTGAGGGGAGGGAAGCGCAGCGCCGATTTTTAAAGGGGGGGGGCGCCGATTTTCACACTGTGCCTAGGGCGCCAAGGACCCTAGCACCGGCGCTGGTCTTAATGCTTCAGCATGCCAAGTCATTTTGGACAATGCTTCCAACCTTGTGGCAACATTTTAGGGAAGGTCCTTTTCTAATCCAATATGACTGTGCCCCAGTGCACAAAGCAAGGACTACAAAGACATGGTTTGATGAGTACAGTTTGAAAGAAATTGATTGACCTGCACAGAGCCCTGACGTTAACCCCATCGGACATCTTCGGGAGGAACTGGAATGGAGATTGTGAGCCAGGCCTTCTCGTCCAACTTCACTGCCTGACCTCATAAATGCTCTACAGGATAAATGGGCACAAATTCCCACAGAAACACTCCAACATCTTGTGGAAAGCCTTCCAAGAAGAGTGGAAGCTGTTATCGTTGCAAAAAGGAAACCAACTCCATATTAAAGTATATGTATTTGAATGCAATGTCATTACAGTCCCTGTTGGTGTAATGGTCAAGCGTCCGAATACTTGTATCCATTTAGTGTATATTGCTGTTGTGTTTATTTCATTGCACTGACAATTCTGTTTGATAAGCAAACTTTTTATTTAAAAATATGTTTTATGATCATCATCATCATCATCATCATTTATTTATATAGCGCCAACATATTCCGTAGCGCTTTACAATTGGGGACAAACGTAATAAACTAATAAACAAACTGGGTAAAACAGACAAAGAGGTGAGAAGGCCCTGCTCGCAAGCTTACAATCTATGGGAGTATGGGAGATTGACACATGAGGTTAAGTATACATTTTGCATCTTGGCCCAGCCAGACTGCAAAGGTATAAAAGTTAAAACATTTATTGGTCCCCATGATTTAGAAATAAACGTGCCAGTTTGGCTTCTAAAGACCAGCCTGAAGTGCTGCTATTTGATTTGTTTGTCTGGGGTCATAGGGGGCAGAGGGTTCCCTTAGTCTCCATCTGGTGTTGCAGGTTTCCTAGACATTACCCACCGCAGATGCCACAGGATTCTGACTAAGGCGAAGGCAATGTACAGGACAGATAACGGTGAGAGTTACAATTCTACTACAGACACCTTTTCCATAAACACACCTGGGAAAGGGGTGGTATATAAAACTTACCAGTAGAGCAAATATGCTGTTGTCTTTCTTTAGATTTACGTGCACTGGCATGATCATTATTTCATTGTGTACCTTGTTTTTTCAGTAAATATATTATGTGTACAGAATTTGCCAGTATAAAGACTTACATCTGACACATTTCTATCGTGCCTGGGAGAAAGTAATTCTTTGTATTAAGCCTGTATACCAGAATTATGAGGGGTGGATGGGGGCTTAGCCCCTATGCCGAAAACGATTGCCAGGCCAAGCTGTTGTGATGTTGCATTTGCTGCCAACTTTGACTAGCTTCCCCGGACCCCCAGAATATTTTAACACCTGCCAATAACAGACATTTTATGAGATGATACAAGGAAGTCTTTAGTATATAAAGCAAAATGAAAAGGAAGCCAGTGACCATATAAAAGTAGTACATACTAATCCTCTCTCTCCCTCCATCTCTATCTCTCTCTCTCTCTATAATGTATTGTTGTATTTTAAATAGGTTAAGTTCAATAATTAAATGCCTTGCTAAATATGTTATTTTAGACAGTTATGTTAAGTGATTTTTGTAAGATCTTAGAAAACATGATCAATAATGTTTTACAGAATTAGTGCAGATAGTCTGGTATTATTTGTGCATTTTAGCTAAGTAAATCATACATCAGAGTGATTGTTAAATGTGACCCGCCACAAATTGCCGGATATATGATATTGGTGGTTTAGAAAATAGCTGTGAAACGCTCCGAAAAAACACACCAAATAATAGTGGTGCCTCTGGCAAGTGAGATGGCTCAAATCGCCCACCTGTTAACATTCAGAAACACTATAAAAACCTTTCCAATATCCATGGCAATTCTTGCTGTGGAAAGATGATGGATTTTGGCAATATAACTGAGAGATCCATTCAGAGGCCCTCTGCCTAACTGAGGGGAGAGGTGCAGGAGGAGGGAAGAGCCTCAACACCAGATTCACGGTCTGTGCAGGTACTGCACTGCACATGTTTTTAGAAGTTGCTTGGTCCTTTCTGAGCAGGAGGTCGCCTAAATCACACTAACCTCCTGAACTTTTATGAGATGGTAAAACTTGATTTAGAGCTGTTCCCATCAAGGACCTATGCAGTGCCTGGGCTGCATAATTGAAAGTGTGCCCTATACTTTATGGTCACAGGCTCTTGTTAGGGGTGTGAGTTGTTGGGAAATGCACAGTTAAAAAGCACAATTGTACAAACACTGAACCACATCTAAAGACAACCAGTAATAAGCTACATCTACTACAACCTGACCCTGCACTTCTCTAACTTCACTGGACAGTGCAACTAGGTATTTTTTTTATTTGCTTCTCTGGGGTATATTTACTAAACGGCGGGTTTGAAAAAGTGGAGATGTTGCCTATAGCAACCAATCAGATTCTAGCTATTATTTATTTAGTGCATTCTACAAAATGAAAGCTAGAATCTGATTGGTTGCTATAGGCAACATCTCCACTTCTTCGAACCCGCAGTTTAGTAAATCTAGCCCTCTATCTTGCACTTTATTCTTAAATCACAATGTTTATCAAATTGCTTTTCTTATTATCCTTTCACGGCATTATCTTGAGAGCAATACACGTATATAAGGACACTACCGAAATCCAGAAAACTTCAAACACATCACCTGTCTCCCATCTATTTCAAAGTGCTTTAAATTTGCCCTATGGAATGCACACTCTGTTCTTAAGAAACTTAACTCCATACACAACCTCTTCCGCTCAAACAATCTCATGCTTCTGGCAATAACAGAAACATGGCTTACACAATCGGACACGGCCTCACCTGCAGCCCTTTCACACACTAGCCTCCATTTCACACACACCTGCAGACCTGGAAGCAGGTGAGAAGGTGGAGTTGGACTACTTCTTTCCCCACATTACACATTCCCAGTTCTACCAAATGTCTCATCCCTCACATTCACATCTTTTGAAGTATTTGTTATTCAGATTTTTAACCCATTCTCTACGCGTGTTGCTGTCATCCATCGCACCCTCCTGGACCACACCAACAATTTCTTGAATATTTCTCTGCACAGCTCCCTCATTTTGTATCTTCCAACATCCCTACCACCATCATGAGTGATTTTTACATCCTCAATGATAATCCACATTCCACTTGTACTTCTAAACTGCTCTCTCTAACTTCCTCCCTCGGCATCTCCCAGTGGACAGACTCCTCTACTCATCGAGGGGGCCACTGCCTTTTCTCAAAGCTATGCTAAGGTTCTGATTTCCTAAACCCTCCTTCCGCCCTCTCGGATCATCATCTTATCAGCTACAAGCTCTGCCCTAGTACTTTAACCTTTCTCCTATCAAACTCTCCCGAGCCTCCTCATACCTGCAGAGATCTTAACTCTATTAATTTTCAACAGTTTTTTCACCTCTCTCCAATACCTTCTATCCCCAATTTCTATATTCTCCTTCCCTGATTTGGCAGTATCTCAGTTTCGGCAAATCTTAGCAACAGCCCTTGATAAGTGACACCAGCTATTCTTCATACACAGTGTAGACTTCGATGTGAGCCGTGGCATACTAAAGTAACATGAAATATTTCTCGCAAAGCAGAACGTCAAAGGCATAAGTCTTGTACCTATAAAGATTTCCTTTTATATATACGGTTCTCTTCCACTCCAATGGAAATACTCTGGACACTGCTAAACAAATGTACTTCCAATCATAAATCTCTTCTCAACCCTCCCACCCATACCCTCCAGCTACTATTAGTGCACAAGATCTTGCTTCCTACTTCAAGGACAAGATTGGTGTGATCTGACTTGAAATGGTATCATCTTCCTCGACAAACAACCATCTTAATTCCTTTCCGCACCCTATGACACCCTCTCTTCATTGATCCCACAAATGAAGATTAAGTATCTACTTACTTATTTTCCTACTCTACCACCTATCCTCTTGTTCCTGTACTCTCACAAATTGGTAGTTCCTGTTTCCAGTGCTCATCCCAACCCTAGCTTAAATCTGTAATCTCTCTCTCTCTAATGGAATATTTCTATCATGATTCAAGCATGCAGTGATTACTCCTATTCTGAAAGAAACAAAATTCTGATCCAAACTCTCTCTAAAATTACCATCCCATCTCTTAGCTCCCATGCCCCGCCAAACTTCTCAAGAGAATTGCCTACACTTACCATATACGCTTTCTTCCCTCACACAACATATTGGACCCTCTACAGTCAGGCTTTCGATCCTAACAGTCCAAAGAGACTGCAATAACTAAGGTTGCCAATGATTTTATCACTGCTCAATCTAAAGGCCATTACTCCTGGATCTCTCTGCTGCATTTGACATTGTTGACCACTCTCTTCTCATTTACACGATTAGGTCTTCAGGACACTGTCTAATCATGATTCTGATCAAACTAATCTAATCAATCTTTCAGTGTTAGTTTCTCTGGATCCACCACCTCCCCACTTCCTTTATAAGTTCGAATACCACAAGGCTCAGTCCTTGGATTGCTGCTCTTCTGTATCTATACCACTTTTCTTGGAAAACTAATAAGCTCCTTTGGATTTTAGTATCATCTCTATGCAGATGATGTCACGGTTCTGGAGAACGGATCCTATGGTTTGCCTAGATTTGCACTACTCAAGTAAGGAGCAGAGTCTAACGAGGAGACAGTATTCACCAGGGACCACCACAAGGCAATTTGGCCTTTGCTGCGTCCATCTCGCAGGTTGCGGCCCTTACTAGGAGTACGAGGCAAAACCCCTTAGGAGAACGAGCAAATATGGTCAACAGTGAGAAGGTTACCACTGGAATGTCAGTGAAGGACTGAGTAAAGTGTCAGCTCTCCAGATGACAGGTTACCACTGGGATGGCGACAGGTACACTAGGAAGTGTCAATTCTGAAGTCAGCAGGTTACCACTGGAACGAAGGTGAAGCGTAGAGTGTCAGCTCTGTGGACAAAAGGTTACCACTGGGATGGTGGCAGGTACACTAGGAAGTGTCAATTCTGAAGTCAGCAGATAGAAAGGAGCCACGTCTAGCACCTAGGAGGTAACTAAAAGAACAGGCACCGAACATCCAGAGGAGATGCCTTTTAAACTTTGGAGCCAAACTCCCTAACCAATAGGAGAGGAGCAGAGGAAATGAATAGAATGGGTCTGTGCATGCGCAGACACGAAACGAAGATGGCGGCGTCCAGGACGGAGTGAGCGGTCGGCGGGACCAGGTAAGAGTCGGGTGTGCAGCCCGATCGCCCGGCGTGTGACAGTACCCCCCCTTTAAAGGTGGGCACTACACGTCTACTGCTGGGCTTCAAGGGAAACTTCTTATGAAATCTTTCCAACAATCGAGGTGCGTGAATGTCGGAGGCACGCACCCATGAGCGCTCCTCAGGACCGAAGCTCTTCCAATCATAATCATCATCATCAACATTTATTTATATAGCGCCAGCAAATTCCGTAGCGCTTTACAATTGGGAACAAACATTAATAAAACAATACTGGGTAATACATACAGACAGAGAGGTAAGAGAACCGTGCTCGAAAGCTTACAGTCCACCAGATACTTCAGGCCACCTTTGTAATACTTGGAGTCCAGGATTTGTTTGAGTTCAAACTCTTTCTCCTAATAAACTTTTGGAACAATGGAAGATGATACAGATGAGAAACAATTACATCTTAGCGGCTTCAACAGAGAAACATGGAAGAAATTAGAAATACGCAACTGCATTTGAAGCAAACAATGAACCGCGGAGCCAATTTCATACAAGGAACCTCGAGACGCATATTTTTGGTAGAAAGCATACCCTATCTCCGACTTTAGAGATAGGGAGTGCTCGTCGTCTCTTATCCGCTGATAGTTTGTAGCGACTGGAGGATTTCTTAAGGCAGGATCTTACTTGAGTAGGAAGAATCAATTCTGAAATCAGGTTACCACTGGAACGGAGGTGAAGCGTAGAGTGTCAGCTCTGTGGACAACAGGTTACCACTACGATGGCGGCAGGTACACTAGGAAGTGTCAATTCTGAAATCAGCAGGTTACCACTGGAACGGAGGTGAAGCATAGAGTAGAGTGTCAGCTCTGCGGACAACAGGTTACCACTGGGATGGCGTCAGGTACACTAGGAAGTGTCTATTCTGAAGTCAGCAGATAGAAAGGAACCACGTCTGGTACCTAGGAGGTAACTAAAAGAACAGGCACCGAACATCCAGAGCCTTTTAAAGTTTGGAGTCAAAATCCCTAACCAATAGGAGAGGAGCAGAGGAAAATATTAGAACGGGTTTGCATGCGCAGACCCGAAACGAAGATGGCGGCGGCCAGGACGGAGCGAGCGGTTCGCGGAAGCAGGCAAGAGTGCCGGGGCTCGGGTTTGCAGCCCGATCGTCTGGCGCATGACAGATGATACCCAAATTTATTTATCTCTTCCTGATCTCTCACCATCTGTGTTGGCCCATGTTACTGACTTTCTGCCATTTAATCTTGGATGTCCTCTCACCACTTCGCCACTCAACCTTTCAAAAGCAGAGTTAATAATATTCCCACCAGCCAACAGATGTTACCTACCTGACATTTCTGTTTCTGCTGACAACAGGACAATAAATACTACCGCACAAGCTCGTTGCCTAGATGTGATTCTTGAGTCAGAACTATCCTTTGTTCTCCACATTGAGTCTATATCTAAATCATGTTACATACATCTAAAAAACATTTCCAGAATACGCACATATCTTAAACAAGAAATGCAGAAACTTTAATTCATGTGCTCATCATCTTCCGCTTTTACTATTGCAATTCCATCCTTACTGATGTTCCCCGAATCAGACTTTCTCATTTATAATCTTTTTTGCATGCAGCAGCTAGATTGATTTTTCTGCCATATAATTCTTCACTCTGTAAGTCTCCACTTTGGTTGCTTGTTTTTCACTGAGTCAAATATAAAATAATTCTATTAACATACAAGGTCATCAACAAAATTGCACCAACATACATCTCTTCACTTGTCTCAAAATATCTCCCAATTCAACACCTCTGCTCTGCACCTCTCTTGCATCTCTCATCCACACTTATTCCCGGTTACAGGTCTTTTTGTAATTCCCTCCCTTTCACAATAAGACTTTCCTGTAGTCTTAAAACCTTGAAGCATTCTCTGAAAACCCACCTCTTCAGACAAACTCATAAAATTCCTCAACCACACTTAAACTCCCTAGGTTACCTTATTACCACCCTTTACACAGTTCTCACAAGCAGGGCTGCCACCAGAAAATGCAGGGTCCAGTATAAATGTAACAGGCAGGCCCCTCCTATTTCCTTCTCTCACCCCACTCTTATTTTTAAATTATTCTCTATTAGAGATGCTAATCTGGATTACCGTCGTGTTTTGGTTTTGCCAAACCGCCCTTGCGTGTTTTGGTTTTGGTTTTGTTTGGATTTGTTTTGCAATTTTGTTTAAAAATCAATGTTTTTGGGCATAAAATAACCAAATTTAGTGCTCCACTTGTTTCTTGGATAAGTAATGTAATTGTAAAGCTAATAAATTATGAAAAAAACAGTTTAATTCCTGGTAGGCCGTCATTAATTCTATACACAAACCAGATTGTCTTCCTCTCCATCTATGCAAATTGGCAATGCAGCCATCGTCTTTGGGTGTATATTACACCCTACACTTATAGTTAAATATCTAAAGAAATGGACAAAGGCAGTTTGGTTTCTGTCTCTCTAGGCCCCCCTCCACTTGTAGAAAATACTAAAAAATTCAGCCATCATAGACTGTACAATATAAATTGAAATGGACAAAGGCAGTTTGGTTTCTGTCTCTATAGGCCCCCCTCCACTTGTAGAAAATAGTAAAAAATTCAGCCATTATAGACTGTACAATATAAATGGAAACTGTACCCTGTAACCCCCTGATGGCAGCCCTGCACACAAGACAAAAACCCTTTGACCAACATTGCTGTGTGATTGATTTATATAACCCACTAATTACTTTTTATCTTTGCAATCTGAATGGACGAATATGCAACATGTTGCACTTAACCTCATGTATGAAACTCCCATTGTCCATAGATTGTAAGCTTGAGAGCAGGGCCTTTTTCTCAGTATTGTTTTATTACTGTGTTTCTTCCCAATAGCAAAGTTCTACGGAATTTGCTGGTGCTATATAAATAAATGATGACGATGATGATAAAATCTCAGCTATTTATTAGTTCTTTTAATGATTCTTTGACTCTTTATTTGCTTCAGGCCCGTTCTTTATAGCTTTCCCTATTCAGCCATTGGCTGATTACTTGCCACTCCACGTCATCCTCCAGACTATTTAAGGCACCTGTTCTAGCTTCTTAGCTAATCCTGGTATCCTGTATCCATACCTATTAATCTGGTCGAGCACGATATGCTTTGTCAGCTAATCCTGGTATCCTGGTACCGTGTATGCGTTTCTATTCAGCAGATCCTGGTTTCCAGCGATATATGCTTCTCAACTAATCCTGGTATCCTGTGTCTGTATCTATTCAGAAGATCATGGTATACAGAGATACTTGCTTCTCAGCTAATCCTGGTATCCTGTATTCATTCTTATCCATCAGATTCTGGTATCCTGTGCTATATGCTCCTCAGATAATCCTGATAATCTGCTATCCTGTATCCGTTCCTGTTCTGGTCACTCCTTGTTGACTAATAACATTTTCTCCTGTCAGTCTCGCCTTGTACCCACCTGTGGGGCAGCACGTGGCGTAGTGGTTAGCACCTCTGCCTTACAGCACTGGGGTCATGAGTTCAATTCCTGACCATGGCCTTACTCCTGTGAGGAGTTTGTATGTTCTCCCCGTGTCTGCATGGGTTTGCTCCGGGTTTCTCCTGTGATGTTATTGCATTAGATATGCTTAATGTTTGTAGACACTCCCTTATATGTTTAAGCTTGAATCTTTAGTGATGGTCCCTAAGACCATGGGGAATGCTGGGAAGTGGGTGTGGCCAGTGTGCAATGTACCCGGAGTCTGCAAATGGCTGAATAAAGAGCTCAGCAGTGCCCACCCATGCTTCAGTCTCCTGATGAACTGATTTACAAGTATATTAACAAAACATGGTGTCAGAAGAAGTTTTAACTGGACTGCTAGAGCTCAGAGTGTGAAAGGATCCTGCAGAAGTCTGTAAAGCTGTGACACGCAGTGTCTGAATATCTGCCTTGTGCTCTGGTCACATCAAACAGTGAGTAACTATGGATAGGCTGTCTCCTCCAGCAGGCATGCTCATGTCTGGCAACTTGTCTGAAAACTGGAAAAGATTTAAACAAAGGTTTAATATATATCTTGCTGCATGTGGAGCTGATGCAATGGAGGATAAAACAAAGTCATCCATCTTCCTCCATGTGATAGGAGAGGATGTGCTGGACATTTATAACAGTTTTCAGTTTGCTGAAGGGCAGAATATGGTGCTATCTTCTATAATGCAAAAGTTTGAAGATTACTTTGTGCCAAGGAAAAATGTGACATATGAAAGATATAAGTTTTTCACCTGTGATCAGAAGTCTGGAGAAGGATTTGATCAGTATGTTACAGAACTGCAATCACTCAGCAAAACCTGCGAGTTTGGTGATTTAAAGGACTCACTGATTAGAGATCGTATTGTCTATGGAATACCTGATAATGGACTCAGAGAAAGATTGCTGAGAGAGCAAGATCTAACACTAGACAAGGCAATGACTATGTGCAGATCTGCAGAAATGACCAGACTGCAAGCCAAACAGTTACACAAGGAATCTGATACTACTGTACATGTGGTGAAGAAAACAGAGCCAAGCAAACCACCATTCTCTAAAATGAAGCAGTCTAAAATGCAATCTAATAGGAAAATCTGCAGTAGATGTGGAAATACTCACAATCCTAAAATGTGCCCTGCTTATGGTAAAACCTGCATGAAATGTGGTGGACTTAATCACTTTGCCAAATGCTGTAGAACCAATAGTGAAACAAACAAAGTGCATGCCGTTGAACAAGCTACGTCTGAAGATTTTTTTGTGAATTGTATTGAACTTTGCAGTACAGACAAGGAAGAATGGATTGTTCCTTTAACAGTGAACGAGATTGTCATTCCCTTTAAGCTTGATACTGGTGCGCAGGTGAATTTGATATTGTTTCAAGACTATAAGACTTTTAGAGTAAAACCTAAAATTCATCCAGCCAATGTGAAAGTTACAGGCTACACTGGGGAGGAAATTCCTGTGAAAGGTACATGCCTAGTGACCCTGAGCTACAAAGGACAAAAGTTCAAAACATCTCTACTGATTGTGGATAAAGATGTACAACCGATTCTAGGATTAAGTTCATGTGAGAAGCTTAACTTGATAAAGTTTTCATGGTGACATCACAAGTAGAAGATGAATGCAAATCAGTGTTTACAGAATACAGAGACATGTTTGAAGGTTTAGGTTGTCTGCCTGGCGAGCATAAGATAAATCTAGACACGCAAGTTCCTCCAGTGATACACCCCTGTAGAAAAGTGCCATTTGCGCTGAGAGAAAAACTAAAACAGGAGTTAAACCGCATGGAAGCTTTGGGTGTTATACAGAAAGTTGATGAGCCTACTGAATGGGTGAGCTCCTTAGTAATTGTTGAAAAGAAAAATGGACAACTCAGAATATGTCTGGATCCAAGAGATTTAAATAAGGCTATTAAAAGAGAACATTTCAAACTACCAACCAGAGATGAAATCATGTCACAATTTGCGGGAGCAAAATGGTTCAGTAAATTGGATGCATCTTCAGGATTCTGGCAAATGAGGCTAGATGAAGCCAGCTCAATGCTGTGTACATTTAATACCCCAGAAGGTCGATACAGATTCCTTCGACTACCATATGGGATATTGTCTGCTCCAGAAGTATATCACAAAAGGATACACATGATTTTTGAACACATTCCAGGTGTTGAAACAATGATGGATGACATTATTGTCTGGGGATCTACAAAAGAAGAACATGATTCTAGACTGAGACAAGTAATGGAACTTATCAAGAAGGTGAATCTAAAGCTGAACAAGGACAAATGTGAATTTGGTGTGAAAACACTTACCTTTATGGGTGACGTGGTCTCGGAGGAAGGTGTGAAGCCTGACCCGAGGAAAATATCAGCCATAATAAACATGGAACGTCCTAACAACAAAGACGACGTGAGAAGATTCCTAGGAATGATTACTTACTTAGGAAAGTTTATTTCTCAACTCTCCGAACAAACAGCACCTCTAAGATGGTTGTTGGACAAAAATAATGAGTGGATGTGGTCACATGAACAAGAAGAAAGTTGGCAAAACTTGAAATGGACCATCACAGAGCAACCGGTACTAAGATTCTTTGATCCTACAAAAAGTATAAGAATTTCAGCAGATGCCTCGCAATTTGGCCTAGGCTCAGTGTTGTTACAAGAACATGAGGATACATGGCAACCGGTAATCTATGCATCAAGAGCATTGACAAGTGCTGAAACAAGATATGCTCAGATAGAAAAAGAACTTCTAGCAATCACATATGCATGTGAGCGATTTCATCAATTTGTGTATGGTCAAGCGTTTACAGTGGAAACTGACCACAAGCCATTGGTAGCTATCATGGCTAAATCGTTACATGACTGTCCCATGAGAATTCAACGAATGCTTATAAGACTACAGAAATATGATGTCCAATTGCTGTACTGTCCTGGTAAATACATGTACATTGCTGACACACTTTCCCGTGCTGTGAACAAAAGTGAAGGTTCCGAAAGTCTGATGGATAAAGAGATAGACGCATATGTTAATTTGATTGTAGCTTCTCTACCTGTGTCTCTTGCAAGACAAGAACAGATAAGAAAAGAAACAGAGACAGACATCACAATGAAAGTGTTACAAGACATCATTCTGAAAGGATGGCCAGCAGAAAAAAATGCGTGCCCACTGTCTATTCATGATTATTGGATGTACCGCACTGACCTTACGGTTGTCAATGGTATTATTTACAAAGGCAATAGAATTATTATACCTGCACGACTAAGAAAAATTATGCTGTGCAAGATACATGAAGGCCACTTAGGAGAAGAGAAATGTAAACGGAGGGCGCGTGAAGTGATGTATTGGCCAAGAATGAACCAGGACATAGCACAGACAACAGCTACATGTGAACTGTGTATTATGTACAGACCAAAGCAACAAGTCGAGCCGCTGAGTCCTCATGCAGTGCCAAAGAGACCATACCAGAAGGTAGGCGCAGATTTGTTTGATTGTATTGGAAAAACGCACATTGTCGTGACTGATTATTATTCTAATTACCCTGAGGTGCAGACTCTACCTACAACTACTAGTAAAGCCGTAATCAGTTGCATGAAGTCAATCTTTGCAAGGCATGGTGTTCCTATGGAAGTGTTCACTGACAATGGACCTCAGTTTTCCAGCGCTGAATTTAGACAGTTTGCTGAAGAGTGGGAATTTGTCCATGCAACATCGAGTCCCCACTATCCACAGTCAAATGGGTTGGTGGAAAGTTCAGTAAAAACTGTAAAGAGTCTAATGAAAAAAGCACAAGACGGCAAAGAAGATTTCTACAAAAGTCTTTTAATCTACCGCAGTACACCTCTACAGAATGGACTCTCTCCTGCACAAATGCTGATGGGAAGGAGGATTAGAGCAAATCTTCCGATAAGTGATGAACTGCTTAATACGCATAACTCAGCATTGGTGAGACTGAGTAAGGTACGTCAACAGGAGAAACAGAAACTGTACCATGATAGGCGAGCAAAAAGCTTATCTGATCTAAGATCAGGTGACCAAGCCCGTCTCCGAGATCATGAGAAAGGCATTTGGATGCAGAAAGGTATTGTGCAAGCACAAGTAGCACCAAGATCTTATATTGTACGTACAGATCGTGGAACAGAAGTAAGAAGAAATCGGGTCGATTTAAGATCTCAACCCAACCATAGTGATGGCAACACGACTGAAGAATACCCTTCATCTGACATGTATGATGGACTTGATAATGGTGAACAAACCATGATGGAAGAAAGGTCCAACATGGTTGACGATACACAGACTTTGTGTGAAAGACCCATAAGAGAAATACGCAGACCTGAGAGACTCATTGAAACGTGTTAGATGATGTTCTTAATGTTATATCGTTGAATTGTTATACTGAAGGATACAGGGCTTATCTTTAAAGAAAAAGAAGATGTGATGTTATTGCATTAGATATGCTTAATGTTTGTAGACACTCCCTTATATGTTTAAGCTTGAATCTTTAGTGATGGTCCCTAAGACCATGGGGAATGCTGGGAAGTGGGTGTGGCCAGTGTGCAATGTACCCGGAGTCTGCAAATGGCTGAATAAAGAGCTCAGCAGTGCCCACCCATGCTTCAGTCTCCTGATGAACTGATTTACAAGTATATTAACAAAACATCTCCCACACTCCAAAAACATACTGGTAGGTTAATTGGCTGCTAACAAATTGACCCTAGTCTGTGTGTGTGGTAGGGAATTTAGACTGTAAGCCCCAATGGTACAGGGACTGATGTGAGTGAGTTCTCTGTACAGCGCTGCGGAATTTGTGGCGCTATATAAATAAATGGTGATGATGATGGGGTGAAGCAGCAAAGGCCAAAACTGCTTGCGGATGTTCCTGGTGAAAACCTTCTTTTTGTTAGACTCTGCACCTCCGTGGATGGAGTCAAATCAGGCAGTCTGTAAAGAGTCCAACCTTCCCTGTGAATTCCGTGACAAATGACTTTTGGCTCACACAGTAACGAGGTCACTGGAACCAATGAAAAAGTTTAACAGCAACAAAAACAAAATAATACACTAAACAGCAGGTTACAGAATACAACAAATAAAAAAAGACAGATACATTAGTCACCTCCCCAAAGCACCCAAATTAGTCAGTGAACCAGCTAAGGAGACCCTGTGATGCTCTCCACTGAACAATCACCTTTTTAGTCCCTGATCTCTGACCTGGTGCCCTATAGCCAGCCAGGTTACGGATTCCAGACCAAGTGTGGTGCTAATCAGTTAGTGGAAGGGCCACCTTCCTCTTGTAGAGACAGTTCGGCAGCATTTCCATAGCACTTGCCCAATAAGTGAGTAATCACCATGTCAAATACTTAAAGGGTCAATATGCTTCTCAATAGCTGTCCACATTGTTCCTTGAGGTGCACTTCAGTCAACTAGGGGAGTTACGGTCTGTATTTACTGTAAACTACGTTCACTGACCAAAAACATTAAAGAATAGCCCAAATGTGCTGAAGAATACTCACCACTCTTATGCCTCCTTATTCATTTGCAAGGTTTCACCATCGTTTTACTAAGCCATCCATAGTCCATGCAGTAGTTTTTTCAGGTTTGCCTGAACACTTCACATGCGACCCAAGTACTATAAGAATGAAAGGTGGCTAAGCAGGGTAACCAGATCCAGCATATTGTCCAAGCTATCCCCCTACATCTCTTTTGGTTTATGTTTTGTGGGGAAGTTTTCTGTTCCATTGCTTCTTTCTGGAAGCACTAATTTACATGTATTTCTATGTATGGATACTATTGCACTGTTTAAATGGTGATAGTGTCTCATGTGTGGTCTTTCTTTAATTTACTTTTTTGACTTATTTTCATCTCTTGTGACTGTGATTTATGTTTTACATACTTTTTTGTCCTCTGTATAAAAAATGTGTTCTCTAGTGACTTCCTTCAATAAATCTCTTTTATATTGTCTGTCCCCTTATATATTCCATACTTGCCTACTTTAGCCAAGTTCTGTCCGAGAGAGAGGCGTGACTGGAGGGCTGGAGGGGGCGGGATGCGGCCAAACACGTCATTTTGGCCCTGCCCCCCGCAAAGAAAATGCTGTTTTGTCACGGGGGCGGGGCCAAAATGACGCGATTGACCACCAAACGCGTCATTTCGAGAAGGCAGTTGCGGGATGCGGGAGACTTGCCTGCTCTCCCGGGAGTCCGTGAGACCGACCCGAATTTCGGGAGAGTTGGCAAGTATGATATATTCCCTTATGTGTCTCTTCAAAGTAGAGATGGTCACTGACCCCCGTGTTTGGGTTTTGTATTCGGTTTTGGATCTGGATTACCGTCGTGTTTTGGTTTGCAAAACCGCCATTGCGTGTTTTGGTTTTGGTTTTGTTTGGTTTTGTTTTGCTATTTTGTTAGAAAATCAATGTTTTTGGGCCTAAAATAACCCAATTTAGTGCTCCACTTGTTTGTTGGATAAGTAATGTAATTGTAAAGCTAATAAATAATCAAAAAAAAGTTTAATTCCTGGTACGTAGGCCTTCATTAATTCTACGCACAAAACAGATTGTCTTCCTCTCCATCTATGCATATTGGCAATGCAGCCATCATCTTTGGATGTATATTACACCCTACACTTATAGTTAAATATGTAAAGAAATGGACAAAGGCAGCTTGGTTTCTGTCTCTATAGGGCCCCCTCCACTTGTCGAAAATAAAAAAAAATTCAGCCGTTATAGACTGTACAATATTAATTGAAATGGAGAAAGCCATTTTGGGGTCACTGTGTGTATGACACCCTACCCTTAAGGATAAATTGCCCAAACAGTAGCCTTTCATGACGGTACGTGATATGGAAATGCCCCAAGTCCCTTTCCTCTTTGGGGGTAGATTGCACCCTAGACTTAAATAGAAAGTTTTAAAAAGATGTTATCGTCATCATCTGGATTTTCATCCTCACCCTCATCAGTGTGTACGTCATCATCACAGACTATCAATTCATCGCCGCTTGAATCCGCCATTAGAGAACAGTCAGTGCTTGGATGTCTTTGATGGTGAAGGCCTTCCTCGTGGAAGATGTAGTTCATTTTTATAAACATAATTTTCTCCACATTTTTGGGAAGTACCCTTCGACGGCGATCACTGACTAAGTTCCCGGCTGTACTGAACACTCGTTCAGAGTACACACTGGAGGGTGGGCAGCTTAGGTATTGCAAAGCAAGTTTGTACATGGGTTTCCAAATGGCCTGCCTTTCCTCCCAGTAAGGAAAGGGACTGTCTGACATTTCCATATCAATTACCTCTTGAAAATAATCCTCCACCATCCTTTGCATGTTTATACTCGTATTGGATGGAGTTATGGGCAAGGTCACACATTTTTTTTAAAAATCCTTCAAACCAGCCCAGATGTTAAATTGTTCTGGTCTGCCCCCTGCGTCTTCCCTGCTTCTTTTTGGGAAATTTAATTTTTTACGAGCAGCAGCAGCTTTAGAAAGTGAAGGAGGACACGTCGTCAAGCCGAGGCCCAGTTCAGCGGCCAACTTGCTGAGCAATAGCTCCTTGCAAAAGTTCACATCTCGCTCATTTACAAGTAAAGACTCAATGTAGGTCTTAAACCTTGGATCAAGCACAGTGGCCAAAACGTACTGATCCGAGTTCAAGATCTTAATAACTCGAGGATCATTGTGAAGCGAATTAAGTACTTGATCGACAAGGCCAACATACTTTCCTGAATTGCTTGCTTTCAGCTCCTCCTTCAGTTTCTCAAGCTGCTTTTCCAATAGTCTAATTAAAGGAATGACTTGGCTCAAACTAGCAGAGTCTGCACTCACCTCACACGTCACAGCTTCAAATGGTTTCAGCACCTTGCACAGCACTGAAAGGATTCCCCACTGTGCAAGAGTGAAATACATCCCCCCTCCTTTCCCAATGTCATGGCTTGTGCAATATGCTTGGATGGCTTTGCGCTGTTCCTCCATCCTCTGAAGCATGTACAGGGTGGAATTCCACTTAGTTACCACCTCTTGCTTAAGTTGGTGACAGTGCAAGTTAAACTGCTCTTGGAGCTGCTGTAATCTCCTACATGCTGTGGCTGAATGCCTGAAATGGCCTGAAATTTTACGGGCCACCGAAAGCATCTCCTGCACCTCACGGTTATTTTGTAGGAAGCTCTGCACCACCAAGTTGATGGTGTGAGCAAAACAGGGAATGTGCTGGAAATCACCCAGCTGTAATGCTCGCACTATATTGTTGGCGTTATCAGAAATTAGATATCCTGGGGAGAGTCCAAGTGGTATAAGCCATGTATCAATCAAATCTCTTAGTTTGCGTAACAAATTGTCAGCTGTATGCCTGTTAGTGAAGCCGGTGATACAAAGAGTGGCCTGCCTGTGACAAATGTTACGTAGTGGTGTACATGCTGCTGCTGTTCCTGCTGGTGAAGGTGAATGACCAACCCAGTGGGCTGTCACAGTCATATAGTCTTTGCCCACTTCCACTTGTCCACATATCTGTGGTTAAGTGGACAGTGGGCATAATGGCATTTTTCAGCGCAATCTCTACATTTGTACACACTTTTTGGTATAGTTGTGGAATTGCTTTTCGGGAGAAATGGTGTCGCGATGAAATTCTGTAACGCGGACACAAAACCTCAATTAACTGTGAAAAACCAGCTGCGTTTATTGTGGAGATTGGACGCAAATCTAACACTAATATTGCAGCCATGGCGTCTGTGATTCGCTTGGCGACTGGGTGACTGCTGTCATATGTGCTTCCCCTAGCAAATGATTGTTTCACAGTTAATTGTGGAAATGTAGGACTGTTCTTTTTCTTGGCCTTCCTCTGGGCTGACGATTCACCCCCAGCATCAGCAACAGCAGCAGCAGTGGGACTAACGCTTTCTTCAGAGGAATCAATAATAGTGCAGGAGTCATCCAGCCTTAATAATTGGGATGCAGGGCTAACTCCAAGCGCTATTGAGGATATTGATGAGGATGGTGTGGTGGGTGTATTTTGTAGCCGTCGGGATGTCGGTGACCGGAGGGTCCTAGATGATGATGGAGTGCTTGTAATTTTTTTGGAAGAACTTTCAGCTTTTCCCAACACTTCGCCATGAACTCTCGTTAAATGGCGTAACATAGACGAGGTTCTAAGATGGTTAAGGTCCCTCCCTCGACTGACTGTGGCTTGACATACACTACAAATGCCTATACAATTGTTGTCTGGATTTGGGTAGAAATAATTCCACACATAAGAAGTGGATTTTTTTGTTTTATGGCCAGGCATGACAATGGCCTTTTTCTTGTCACGTGCCAGAACTGCTGCCTCTGGTGCAGGACTTACACAAACAACTTCATCCTCATCAACATCCTCATTAGCGCCCTCGTTGCCTACACAAATCTCCCCCCTCATCCTCTTCTGATTCCAAAGTTGCATCCTCCATTTGTGTATCACCGGCTACACTCGGGCTATTAAGGCACACATCAGCAGAATGCTCATGATTAGACATCCCACTGTTGGATGGACTCTCCACAGAGATTGGTGTCATTTGTGAATCGGAGCAAACATCCTCTAATGCCTTACTGTTATCTTGCAGCTCGGCTTTGACGCGTAACAGTAGTTTTGCACCAATTGTAGGCTCGGTAACTTTTTTGGATCTGCCACTAATATAGAAAGGTGAAGGCCTCATTCTCTCTTTGCCACTGCGTGTGTAGAATGGCATGTTGGCAATTTTTTTTTATCGGCATTTAACTTTTCCTCAGTTACACTTCTTTTTCGCCTCAACACAGTAACATTTTTTGGGGTGTGTGTTTTTTGGACTGATTTCGAAACACTGTGTAGTTTAACATCGCCTTGCCCAGATGACGTACTGGGAACACTACCATCAGGACTGGTGACAGAATCTGATTGCTCATTCTGCTCATATGTGGACTGCTTTGAATCCATTCTGAGCCCAAAGCACTTGTACTGCTACAAATTGTTTTAGATACTGCTGACAAATATGACTTTGGACAGCCAGAAATATTTATGCACAATTATGGGGGACACCCCAAAAGCACTTGGGAGTTCTAAAAATTATTTGGTAAATACTGCTGACAAATATGACTTTTTTTGACAGCCAGAAATATTTATGCACAATTATGGGGAAAACCCCAAAAGCAATGGGGAGTGCTAAAAATTATTTGGTAGATACTGCTGACAAATATGACTTTTGACAGCCAGAAATATTTATGCACAATTATGGGGGACACAACAAAAGCACTGGGGAGTGCTAAAAATTATTTTTTAAATCTGCTGACAGATAATACTTTGGACAGCCAGAAATATTTATGCACAATTATGGGGGACACCCCAAAAGCACTTGGGAGTGCTAAAAATAATTTTTTTAAATCTGCTGACAGATAATACTTTGGACAGCCAGAAATATTTATGCACAATTATGGGGGACACCCCAAAAGCACTGGGGAGTGCTAAAAATTATTTGGTAAATCTGCTGACAGATAATACTTTGGACAGCCAGAAATATTTATGCACAATTATGGGGGACACCCCAAAAGCACTGGGAAGTGCTAAAAATTATTAGGTAAATATGCTGACAGATAGTAATTTTGACAGCCCGAAATATTTAGGCAAAATAAGGGGGGACACCCAAAAAGCACTTTGAGTGCAAAATATTGAAAAAAAAGACTCCTCTATCCTCTTCTCTTCTCTATCGATTGTTGTTAGCACAATTGGAATCAGAATATTGAATTGTCTGTCCCTGCTTTAATCAACCTGTGACTACACCCTGCTCTCTCCCTCTGTCAAATGGCGATGGATTGCTGGGGAGGCGTGGATTTATAGTCTTCAAGTATGACGAGAACCGAGCCCCGAGATCAGACGACGTCACAATGATGTTCGGCATCGATTTGGATTCCGAGCGGGCGGGAGAGTACCGAGCCTACTCAGCTCGGTACTCGGATAGCCAAAGTTTGGGTGGGTTCAGTTCTCGGGGAACCGAGCCCGCCCATCTCTACTTCAAAGTCTCGGTAAAGTGCTCTATATCTATTGTTAAACCTTAGAGAATAATTTCTTCTTGGTGTGCTTTCCACGTATTATTGTTCATTTGGTTATGATCTTTAATATTATTTTATTGTTTTGTTGTAATACTTATTATGATATTCTTGTGTGTTATTAGATGGACACCTAAAAAATGGTGTTGAAATATAGTAAATGCCATTAATCTAAATGATAACCGAAAACATTAGATATATAAATGAAAAACATCTATGTGAACCCTTAAATATACTGCAGAAGTCTTACAATTAGGTTAATGCAGTCCTCTCTGAGATTACCCTCCCAATGACCCCAGGTTCAGATCTACTTTCCTGGCCAGCCAATACAGTATCTCTG